>NC_135785.1:80045000-80664166 GCF_051106095.1 Pogona vitticeps
ACCCAGGAAAAGGACTCATAAGCTTCCTCCTTGTCTTGGCAAGCCAGCTGGGCAGAACATTTCTCAGGTTCAAGACCCATAAGAGCCTTGGTCATTCAGCATACTGGACACATTCAAGGAATCCATGCAGGAGACTTCCAAGGCTCCTATGTTCGTTCTTCTTTTCACTCAGTAATATGACCATTGTGTCTGGGTTCTAAACAGGAGCCACCAGGCCTACCCGCCCTTTGTCATCACACTTACAAAAGTGTACACTTAGAATAAAATTGTAAGTATTTCTGCATTCCATTTGGTTAAGCTTGTAATTCTTATAATTGGCAGGCTATGGAGCACAGGGGTTAGTGGTCATTTAATTTTGCGATGGGAAAATATTGTAAATTGATGGATGAGCATGTAATCTCTGTGAAAAATGTTTTGTTAAATCATCAACACTAGGTTATTTGTCTCTTGGATCAATGACCCCTTCATGGCAGCAAATATTTCACTGTGGTGGTTTTTAATATCTTTCTCCCCATTAGCGCAAGCAGCAACAATTTTAAAGCAGCCACTGTTCCACTCCCATATGAATAGATAAATTGTCAGGGGTTGCCAGCAAGATAGCTTCCACATTAGAAGACTGTGTAGTAGGCAACACTACATACAGTGTTTAAGCTGGTAAACACAAACGGTGCACATTTATTGCTACATCTGAGTTCTCATCCTTCAGTTGAACTTAATGAGCTGTAACAGTGTGATGAGATCAGGGAGAATGGGGTTAGTGTGTATTGAGTGGAAGCCAGATATGGAAGGTCATTGTTCAAGAGCTGCCCTTTCCCACCACTTATCAGCCAAGGAGGAGGGGTGAGAGGAGAAACAGTGTACAGCGCCTGTTGCAAAACAAAACGGGAAACAAGAGTTCAAGAATTTAACCATTTCCACAGCAACGTTTGAGGTATTGCAATATGAATATTATGTCAGAGTGCCTTTTGATTTTTAATGCTTCTGCTGTATGCTTGTAGATATGACTGTTGAAGTCCATCAGTAGCTGGATGACGACCCCTAAAGCTGGCAATGGAATTCTCTGTGCTAGAACTTTTCAAAAAGAGTGTGGGACAGAGCTTGTATGTAAGGCAGAGTCAATGAACTGACACAAACCCAGCTTCTTCCTTTGTCATTTAACATAGTATACTTTCACTACTTCCCCCATCATAAAGAATGTTATCCAAATAGCTTGAACCAATTAAAGTTAGAGTTTGTAGGTCTTAGCTGGAACTCAGTTTAATGGCTAAGTTACAACACAGTTTCTTTAAAAATGTTTCCAACATTTCAGAATTGTGAAGATGGTTTTCTTAAGGGAAGCCACCCCCTTGAGTTTACAAGAGCTGAGCAGGGCTATTGAAGACAGGATATTTTGGAGATCCCTCATTCACAGGGTTTGTATAAGTCAGAGGTGACCTGACAGTACGTAACAACAAGATGGTTCTCAGTATTCCATTTCGGCTTTTAACTCAACTCTGATTTAGACTTTTGTTTCTAACCATTTATTTTTCCAAGTTTTGAGGATCAGATGAAATGAAAACAACTTACCAAGAAAGAATAAAGTCTCTGCGGACAGCCTTGCATCAATTATTGAGATCTCTGGCAACACTAGCAGATTTTGTTGCAATGAGTTATTTTCAGAGTTGCTTGCACTGTATCATCCCCAAGAGAAACAGTGAATCTGAACTCTTGAGATCAAATTTTACAGTACTGAAGACTCAGAGTAACTTGTTTGCTTTAAATCAAGTTCGTAGTAAGGCTATGTATTCTGAAGTGCCAAAAACAAACAAACAAACAAAACCCAATAGCTTATCTTGATCAAGCAAGAGGTCAGATTCCTGAACTTTCTGAATTGGCAAATAATTGAGGTACTATTTAAAGAGTAATGTGAATGTAGTATTGGCTTCCTCCTGACTGCATTTTTTTTAAAAAAAATCTAGCCCTGACAATATGTAGTCCCCTTCCAGGAATAAATCCTCCTTCTCCCATAGCCCCAGTTCAGGAAAACATGGGCAGGAGACTGGATAGGAGTTGTAATATTTAGTCCACACCTTGATTAAATGGGAACCATGCTTGGGCCTAAGCATGATCACTGGCTGTATTTACCTTGATTTAGTTGAAGTAGGAGAAGCTTAGAGGAGTTTGGGCTGACCCAGAATCTTTTTAAACACTGTCAAGAAGAATGAAGGTCTCTTAATAAGGGATGTGCCTGCACCTATCTTTGGAGCTACTGATTTACCTAAGCGCAGTTGGCAGGAGATGTGTGAGATGAATGAGATGAATTAAATTTAATATACTTTGATGAAATGCTGCATATTCAGAGGAAACCCCTGGAGTTAAAACTTCAAACATTTAAAAAATGAAAAGAGATTGTAGCAAAATTTGTTACACTAAACTTTAGTACACTGGACATATTGGACAAATATTAGCCTAATGAGTGTAAAGGTATAAGGCAAAGTACAGGTTCCTGAAACAAAATATTTTCCTGAGGTATTGAATTTAAAAGAAGCATGCAACATAAATTAGCTAAATTATATAATGTTGTAGTTTTGATTTCTAATGGACTGGCACATTATTTACAACTCTGTAAAAACAGTATTCAAGAAAAACAGAACTACACAATCTTACTCATGTCTCATTATGGGGTGAGGTGTATTCAAAGTAGGGTTTTTTCAGAGAAGCAAATTTACATTTTCCGGTTACAGTATAATATTTTGGACACAATACAGTCTATTTCTTCCCTGTGTAATTCTGTCCTGCTCTTGTCTTTTCTCCACCAGGAAATTTAGGATGATAAATTTAGATCATGGATTGGGACAAAGTTAGCCAACCTTGTGTCTTTCAAGTGTTTTAGATCAGTGGTTCTTAACCAGGGCAATATCGCCCCCAGGGGGTGATTTCCTTTTTTCAGTTGGGCACTGGTAGCAAAAGGGGCAACATGGGGTGAAGGAACCGAAGGGGGTGGTAGGGGGGGCGATGGAGCGAGCCACTGGGAGAAGCGGCTGCCTTGCCCTGTGCTGCCACCGCCCTCAGACATGAATGGCACCCGGGCGGGGGAAAGGGAGCGCGACTTCTATCCCGGAGGGAGCATGAGAGGGAGAGGCAGCTGGGCACCCACTGAGGGAGGCAGGGAGGGAAGGGGCTGTGGGGCGGTGGTGGTGAAGACTTGAGCAAAATCTCGGCCAGGCTAAGGGGCAACATGGCTGCCAATGTAATCGAGCCACATGGGGGGAGAGCAATCCTGAAAAAGCCCCTGCCTTGCTGGGGGCAGGGTGGGCTGTAGGAGGGGAGGGCGGCCTTTGCACGGCAGGCTGAAGGGTCTCTCGCAGGCGAGATGATGGGGAGGGCCAGGTCCATAAATCCATCCCAATCCCGGACCTGGGGGTGGGGGCGGCATGGTGGAGGAAGAAGTCCTCTCCGCTTGTCCCCACCTGTCACCTCGTCATCTCTGTCCCTGGCCTGGGGGAGGCAGTTGGCAGCATGCCTCCCTTTCGCCGGTCCCTCTTCCAGCCTCCTCCCCACCCTCCCACCAACTTTTCCCTCTCTCGCTGCCTCTTTCTTGCTTGGATGGTGTGGCGTGACGTCTGCACTTGTGTGGGTTTTGAATGGCCAGGAGAGAGCGGTCCTTGAAAAACACGTTTGGAATGGAAGTCAATCACTGCCCCACGTCCTGCCACAAGTTACCAAAGGGAGAGCGCCCCAGATGTTTCGCTGGAACCGAGCTCCCTCCCTTCTTGCCAGGCATAACAGAGGGAGGAAGGAAAGGAAGGAAAGGGGGAAGGAAGCGGGAAGGAGGGGTGAGCAATCCCAGGCTGGGCATCACAAGAGTGTTTCCTCATTAGGGGAGGCTGGAAGCGATGGGCCAGGAGTGTGTGTGTGTGTGTGGTCCAAGAAAGAGAAAGGAACGGGAGGGAGGACACACACACACACACACACACACACACACACACACACACACACACACACACACACACCAACTTTAACAAATCATGGTTGCCCATGCACTTCCCTGGAGTGGGGAGGCCAATTGTAAGCCGCCCAGGGACCTCTGGGTAGAGTGGGCGGCATATAAATTAAATTAATAATAATAATAAGAATAAGAATATTTTGGCATGGTTAACTTCAGGACATGAGGAAGGTGCCTAACAAAGCGGACAAACAATGTTTTGTATGATTTTAGTCCACCCACAATGTTTACAATTGAAACCAACAGAAAGCAAACCCTGCCCAGTTGGTGTGTGGCATCTGGTGCGTGTGTGGTGGGTCAGAATATGTGGCTTTTTTTTCCTTAAGAATTTTGTTTTCTCCAGGTGGGAACTTTTCTAATTTTTGTCACCTGGTGAGACAGACAAAGAGTAAGAAGTTCTCCTGCACAACCCATACCTTCCACTAATTTCTGTGCCACTCGGGCAGGAGGATTTCCTGAGCTATTGCACCATGAAGTGATAAGAGTTGGAATTTTAAAAAGACATTCTTTTGCAAAACAAAGCCAGCTACGAAAATAGAAATTCCTCATCGCGGTTTTCAGACATCATTATTATTGAAACGAACTCGGTTCGGCAGCCAGGTTAGAGATGAGCAGTTGCAAATTCTGTCTGAAATACGGATTTTGTAAAACACGCCCCTACATACACATACACCTCCCCATGTTTTCCCCAAATGTATCCGAAACAGCTTGAGAGGAATAGTTAAAAACATTAGATTAATGTTCTCTTTGTAATAGCACATACCTGTGGACGCCTGCTCAGAAATATCATTGAGTCCAGTGGGATTTGCTCCTTTGAAAGCATGTGTAGCTTAGTTAAGTTTCCTGAGAAATTCCAGTGGAATCGAAAGGAGTCAGTCAGAAATGGCCTGGCCACATTGTCTGTGTGCAATGCTCTGTTGTGTGACTCTTCTGGAGTTTATTCAAGAATAAGTCAAATAACTTTTACTTGCACAAGTATGAACCATATTGGTATTAGTGGGAGTGATTTGTGGCTTCTACAACAGGAAGTTAGAGACTGCAGAACAATTGCAATATATTGTTTCAGGGCACTCCCAGTAAGCAGGACACTAGCCAATCCAATTTTAGTCTGAATTGTAGCAGGCCCATTGGGATCAATGAAACTTAAGAAAGTAGTGAGTAAGAAGTCTGGTTCAGTTCAGTGGATCTAGCTTAGATGGCACTAAAATTGGATCTCACTCATTATGTCCTATATAGCTCAAAACACAGGGATAAGCCATCTCAACAGGGCAGAGGGACATTATTCAGATGATCAAGCACCACAATCCCAGAGGGGCTGGGTTAATACAGATGGGCACGGCTGATTTGAATATTGCAGGTTTTTTTTTTAAATCCAGTGGTTATGTAAACGTTGCTAAAGTGGTTTTTTGTTAGCTAAAACAGTTATCTTGTTACAGCTGTTTTCCCCAGGAGCCTTATCAATACTGAAGGAGCAGGATTGAATATGAAGAGGGAAGCTTATGTAGGCCAGTTAACCAGGGCTGCCCCGAGACATTTTGCTCCCTGAGAGAAAGGAGAATGAGCCTGACCCTGCGTCCCTATTCTATTCAACTGCACTGACAATGGGGCAGTATCATCCATTGCAACAAAAGACAGCAGATCAGCATACTGATCTCTCTCCTTCCAAGCCTCCTGCCATTTCTCAGCACCTGCTGCCTGAGATGATAGTCCCAATTTGCCTAATGGTTTGAGTGGACAGGCACTTTCTAAGGTTTAAGAACAGAACATGTATGTTCAAGCCCATATATACCTCACTGGGTGTTCAGGCGTTGCTTGATATTCTGCCTGATGTACATCTGATACAAGAATGGAATGGAACCAGTTACCTTGAAAGGTGGTGAATGCTCCAACACTGGGAAGCTTTCAAGAGAAAATTGGAGAACCATCTGTTCTCTCTTATGTGTTCATTTGATAAATTCATGGTTATGAGTGTCGGTATAGATTTGTTTTCTGTAGTAGTTCAATGTTGCTATTCAAACTCCATTCTGTCGCCAATTCTGGATGGTGATGATGATCATTTATAGTATATATAGGCTGTGCCTAATCATATGCTGAAATATAACTGTGGCGTCCACCCTCGTGCCCCTTACTTGACCTTCAAGCCTCAGAGCACATGAAGGCAAACACTCTCTTCTTTTACACTTGCTGCCACCAGGTGATCTCTAAATCACCATTACTTCAGAAAGATTCAAGTCCACACTTCAAGTTCTTTTAAATAAAACTTTGGTTTATTGATTATAGAGATTCATAAATATCTTCAGTAGCTAATCACACCTAAATTTCCCAAACTACACACTCTGTTACTCTGTCTGGCTTTTCTCTCCTGCCTGACTCTTACATTTCTCTTACTGACTACACATTGACTCTCTGACTCCACCTCTTATAGCATCTCTCTTGGCACCGCCTCTCAGCAACATGAATATTCATAAACCATTACATAATACAACAAGAACCATAGATCTAATAAATGGAGAACGCTACAATAACATGTTGAACAAGTCTTGAAATGGAAAACTGTTTTATTCTGACATGTATTTTCATGCTTGTTCCCCTGTAGATTATAGGCAGTTTATAGTATTGCACTGCAGTGTAATATCTTCCCTGTTGTAAAAGGCAAAACATTTTGTTTCTTTTTTTCTTCTGATTTGCCCCATATCATTGTTATTATTCGCCTGTGCAGATTTAATTAGAATTGTGAAACAGTTATTGTTTTAACAATGATATAACTGCAAGACATACCTGACTTTCCCATAAATGGTCAGGTGGCATTTTTCCTGCTGTAGAACCTTTGCAAAAACAGTGCAATTATTAGAGAATGGGTTGGCTTACTGTATCTTCTTATAGATGGATTATAAAGGTAGTTTGGTTTCAATATACAGTGGTGCCTCGCTTAGCGATCGCTCCATTGAGCGATGAAATCGCTTAGCGATGGGGTTTTGGCCATTGCCAGAGCGATCGCTTAGTGATGGCCCCTATGGGGAAAAATCGCTTTGCGATGATCGCGGGGAAGCGATCACCGCAAAGCCCCCATTTTCGGCCAGCTGATCGGCGGTTTCAAAATGGCCGCCCGCTGTGTTGGCTTGCTTTAGAGGCACCGAAAATGGCCACCACAATGGAGGATCTTCGCATAAGGTTAGTTTTAAAGCCCATAGGAATGCATTAAACAAGTTTTTATGCGTTTCTATGGGCTTTTAAAAATCGCTTAGCGACTTTTTTCCGGAACGGATTAACGTCGCTAAGCGAGGCACCACTGTACTGTCAAAACATGCAGCCAGATAAGTAAACCCACACAACAAATGTTACATCTCGATATCTGCCTTAGAATTCTTTGCTGTAGAGATACTAAGCTATCAGTGTTAGCTATTTGGGGATTTTGAGAAAGAATAGATTATGCTGTGTGAAGTGATTCTGTAAAGTAGTCCAAATTCTCTCTCTCTCTTCCCCCCCCCCAACTATGTGAGATCTCACTGCCACTTCTGTGTGTGTGGCCCAGGCTCTGTTGCTGCTTGGTGTAATTATTACTAAACATTTGTTGCCAAGCTCAGCAGTAGTTTTTGGAGGGGGAGGAGCAGGCATGCAAGTACGCAACCAAAATTGCTCTGGTTTCCTTATTTAATTCAGCAGAAAATTGATATGAACACGTACAAGGTTTTCAAGGAGTGTAAAAAAAAAACCCTCCAAAAAAGTTTAAGTGAAACTGGAAAAAGAAGGCCAACCTAGATGAGTGTCTTTGTGTGCCTGCATTTGAAAAAACTAAGCAAGGCAAAAGGATTTGATTTATATGATTTTAACTATGAAACTATGAAATAAAAATGATTAAAAAAAACCATTGTGAGCTTTGCTCAAAGCTAGAACTGGGCTTCCAAAATTTTGGTGGCTGATAAATAAATAAAATATCAAACTCCATATTTTTATTTTAGTTATGCATCATACAGATGGGTTTCTGATTTTTTTTCCTATTTACTGCTCACTTGTTTCTCTCTGTAGTAGAATTTCTAAAGAAAAACCTTGTCATTCAGCTAAATGTATGCTGCACCACTGTGCGCTGGTGATCATCAGAACATGTTCATCCAGCATGTGCCAAGGCTCTGGGTAGTATATAATCTGCAATTTTCTGGGAACAATGTTCAGTCGTATGTCCTATGAGATTCAAAGCAATTCCAGAAATCATGAAGCCAGATGTCCTACTTTGGCCTTGATGGATAATTTTTCCAGATGCATTTTGCCTCTGACTAACTGCTTTTGTTCTTGATGATAATAGCTTAGAATCATGCTTTCCTCCCCCATGGTTCTCCCCTTTTTCGTAGTTGTAAATCAGCTCACTGCGAAATACAGCAAGGTTTGGATTTTTTGACTGTTTTGTGGCCGAATGTATGAGTTTAAGTCCAGTTAGCTGAACTCCATTGAGAGCCAGTGGTGCTTTTAAAGACCATTTTTAAAAGGTAGGCTCTCTTGATAGCCAAGTCTTGTGTATATGCGTGGTCTTCTTCTGGCTGGCATACTGGAGTAGCCTCTGTAGTGCAAAGTGTATACAGATAACATGAACTAGATGTGTAAGTGAACCCTGTTACTACTTTCACTTAATATTTTCTAGCTTTTCTATGTCCTTCATGTGTGGACGCACTTTGCCAAAACAAATTAATCCAAAGCTGAAGGTGCTGCCAAGGGCATTGGTAACAAGTTGCTTCCCTATTTCTTCATTCTGTGGTCATTTTGATTTCCTGAAGATGGCAATGAGGCACCTAGACTTTCATCTGATGGAATGCCTAGATAGGAGTTTTCTCTTTTTCATTGCTTGTCAGGTACAGGAAAGAAAAGAGACAAGATCTGATTTTCTGGCCTAATTAGAATATTCTCTGTCATTATGATTTTCCAGTAATGGGATGTAGTTATGTAGGCTGAATGCTTTGGATCCTGTTTTGTATCTAGAAGGTAGTAATTCTGAGCTTGAATTACTTCTTTAAATTTGCCATTTGTATGGATAATCATCCATATCCAAAATTCTGTTGCTCCTCTGGAGCTGCAGGAGTGCCATCAGGCCGTTTCCCAGGCAGCAGTGTAACTGCGGAACATTTCCCCATCATCAGGAGGGTTGTTTTTTTAAAATTTTGTACCTTTGTTGTACCAGTGGACTCCTTACCAGGGCAGCCTGAGTACTTGATCTGCCCCGCTTCTTTTCCAAATCAAAGCCAGGATGGTGCTAAATACACAGGAATTTTCTCTCAGAGTCATTCCCTATCTTAGACTCCTCCAGATCTGGGTTCAGAAGCCCCCACCACTACGCTTTTCCCAAAAGCTCTAGTGGGTAACCAAACTGCTTTACCACAGAGGTCTGTCTAAAACAGGGGTGTCCAACCTTTTACCTTCCCTGGGCCACATTAGAAGATGACAATTTGGTTTGGGCCACATGGGGGGGGCAGCTCTACCCGTCCTCCACAGCCCTGCTCCAAGCGAGCTTACCAGCAGCTGCGATCTCAGACAGAAGAGGCTGCCAGCTTCAACTCCGGCGGCTTTATGGGGCCAGGAGGGGGTCCACCTATTGATGGGGATGGCGCAATGCAGTCACGCAGCCCCCCTCTCCCCTCCCCTCCCCTCCCCTCCCCTCCCCTCCCCTCCCCTCCCCTCCCCTCCCCTCCCCTCCCCTCCCACTCCTTCCTTCCCTCTCTCCCCCTCTACTGTTGTGACATGCCCCGGCCACATTCCAGCCGCAAGTGGCGGCAGTGTAACTTGAAACTTTGGAATTTCTTTAAAAATAAAAAATTGCACTGGGCCACATTACAAGCTGACCTGGGCTGCATGCGGCCCTCGGGCCACAGGTTGGACAAGCCTGGTCTAAAAGGTACCCTTGACTCAAGAAAATTTCTCTTTACTCTCAGGCTTGACTGGATTTCTTCGTATCTCACCACTGGACACCAATTGTGGCGTTTGCACCTCGTGGCCCCTGCCTGACTACCCAACACAGAGCACACAAAGGCAAACCAATACTCCTTTTCACACGCTAAATCAACATGCTTTACTTACGGAAGGATGAAGATGAAGATCCAAACATCATTGTCTTTTAAATAAAACAAGTTTATTGATTACAGATGCTTGATAATTAATCATATGTAACTTGTACAGGTTTATTTATCTTCAGTTTCAATCTTCTATTTGATCTTACAGTTACTATTCACTCTTCTGACTAATCAGACGTCAGATCTCCCAAATACCACACTCTGTCTCACTCTCCATTCTCATCTCTCTTGACTCTGACTGACTCACTCTCTGACTCCACCTCTTTTTACATATCTCTCGGCTCCGCCTCTCAGCAACATTAGCCTGCAACATGAATATGCATGACTACTTAACATAATAAGGGTGAATGCTACATACCTCCCCCTTACATATGTTTGTGAAAAGGAGTATTGGTTTGCCTTCGTGTGCTCTGTGTTGGGGAGTCAGGCAGGGGCCACGAGGTGCAAACGCCACAACCCTCTTAACTGTATTTGTCCAGCAAGGAAGGGAGAGTGCTATCCTTGCCCCTTGCCCCATTCGTTTGCTACGGTGAAAAGCAAAAAGGATGAAAATAACAGCCTCTTCTATCATAGTGAGCCATATTGCTCACTCAGCAAAATCAGGCACTCCACATGTGAAGTAGCTTTGATTTTGCTGCCACAGGTTTAAAAGACTTTCACATGAAATCTGGGGTGATCACCTGCATTTTCAGGAGCCGCTTTTATAATCAATCATCCATTTGCTGAACAAAATGACCTCTTGAGCAGAAATCTGGGATCTGTAGTCCAACATGTAACTTTCCAGTCTCTGCTAAACTCATGAAGTTGGTAGCATCTAGCAGTAAAGATGGCGGCATGTAGCAGTTCTGACAAGATGTTTTGTTTTTTATATAATCAGTATGTCCATTTTGAAATTCTGTACCACAAAAAGTAAAAATGTCAGCGTTTTTACAGTTTTTAAAAACAATGATAGAACTGTTAGCAGATTTTACCCAAAAAATTATTAGTAGGTCCATTTATTAAAACGACCTGAGGGTGTCTTCTGACTATTTGCGCATCAGCTGGACAACTGTTATTCAAGACAGTAGTACAATTTGTAGTGGTCCAGATGTTGGTGGAATATAACTCCCTTCATGAGCTGAGACTCACAGAAATTGCAGTACAAGAGCATCTGGATGACCACAGACTGGCCACCCCTGCTTTAATGACTAGAATTCCTTTTTAGTGGTAGATTGTTATCCTCATTCTGGAAGGAACTTCCTACCTTAACACTTGGTGGTTTAATTAAGCCAGGATAAAAACGCTCCTCCAGAAATTGGCTGCTATCATTTGCATAGATTGGCTGAACATAGTACTCGCAGGTATTCTGGACAGAACTGCAGCTGGTCACACAGTTTTAGAAGGTTGGAAAAACAAGGCTGGAGCTGATATTTGCATGGAGTGTATAACACAGGACTGCCAAAAGAAAATAAACTCATGCTGCTGAGAGCTGAAGTGTAGGTTCTTGGAACAATAAGATAGAGATCACAATGCCCACAAACAAGCTGTAGTATTCTTCTCTGGAGTTTGACAAGCATGAGTGATTTTGCATTAAACAAGGTTTCTGGCATCATAAATATGGTGTATGGTTCTCTGTGTGTACCGGGCTGGGCTGTTTTTGGTACTTCAGATGTTGTTCTTAATGAAAACTCTAGCCAAATGGCTCAGATTGCCTTGTTGGAAAGCAAAAGGGACATTACGTATAGCTGTTGCAAATTTATTCATGCTGTGAATCCTTCCTAGGGCTCTAAAGCAGTTCTTGTAACTTGTCTCCCCTGTTCTTGGTAAGTTGTAATGAAGAAGGAGGGCAAGGCTGAGCAGAATCAATGGCGCAAAAACTGACAATGGAACCATTAGTTTGGCTACAATTCTGAAGGCATTTTATGGAAGGAAGTTGTGGCTTGCTTCTCTGAGTTGTACTTCTAGCTACACTGTTGTCTCAAAATGCCTGGTGCTTCCCTCTGCTGGATATTACAGAATAGCCATTGCAGAATTTGGTTCATAATTAAAGAGGCATAATCTAGTCAATTGTTGGACAATAAACACAAACAATGAGAAACTTTTTTTCATAACCACACAACTGTAACTTTACAGTTGTATGAAATTCTGTAGCAGTTCTAGACTTATCGATGCCTTATTTAGTTGATGTTTAGTGTCTGTGCCAGAAACTAGAGTGAAAGAATGCATCCCTGTCTGTGCTGCTTTTCTGGATCCTTTCAGTACCTTTGAGGATCATCAATCATAGTATGTTTCTGGATTACCCAACCGAGATAAGGGGAGGAGAGGGCCAGGTACATAGGCCCTACTTTAGGGATTTGTTCCAGGAGATGATTCTGAAAGTTTGTTATCCACTTTGTTGTTGTATGGTGTCTCACATGCTTCTATGCTGCCCCCCCCATTATGCAGTGTCTACATTAAATTGATGGGTGAGGTTATCTGGAAATCTGAGGTATAGTGTCATAAGTGGGGGGGGGGAGGATTTCTATGACATTTCACATTTTCTCTGCAACTTACATTTGAACCCATAAACAAGTTCAAACATGTTTATGGGTAATATGGCCTTTCTCACCAGATTACTCATAAACATGTTCAAACCCACCCAAAAGCTCAAACATAGTTGCAGGGAAAAAATGACATGTCATAGAAATCCTCCACCTAGTCATAAGGATGCTGGGACTGGGTTTTTTGGTGGGGTGGGATTTGTGTTAGGAATTTGGTTATCCCTCTTTTTTTAGCACAGCACAGGGCATTTAAAAACACAGGAATATACTTAACCTATTCTCACTGCCTCTTCCCATATCATACAAATCTAGATCCTTCTAGAGTTAAAAAGTCACTCTCGATCTATCTTTTTCTGGTTTTTCTGATAAAATGAACTATTGTTACTCACAGTTATCAGGTTGTAGTTATGATCAGAGGAAAGAAGGATAAAATTGAGTCTCCAGTGTCTAGGCTGCTCCTCTAATTGGCATCAGGGAAGGAGAGCAGTCAGGAAAACAATATAATTCAAAGTAAACAGGAAGAAAGGGCTGGCCCCAATGCCACAGGTGGGAGAAAATGTTATTAATCAAGCTAGTGGCAAAGAACAATCACTTTGGATTGCAACCCTTCTCTCACTAATATCCAGTGTCAGCTTGCTGTTTTCCCAACAAAGTGTCCTGATGACACTGTACTTTATGTCTTTTTGCCATTACATTCCTTACGGAATGATCTATATCTGAAATTATAATCAACAGAACAAGGACAGATTGCAACTTAATCCAAAGAAGACATGCTAACAGTTTATACATCTTTAGGTCAGGGAAGACAATTTCTCTGTGTTTTAAAAGAGGTGATGTTTATCCAGAAGAATCAGACTTCTGGAGCATCCCTCTTCTCTGAGCCAGGATATACAAGTGATGGTTGTTGCCTGGAGAATATTACCATAGGTTCGGTATGTATGTCAACTTCAATTTCCCTTGAAATTTCAGATTTGCTCAGGTATCACATGCCGTAATTACTTCTTATTTGGACAATTCTGCACACAACTGCCTTTGAAAATGGGAGCAAAAAATACAGCTTTTTGAAAATGTTGTTGTCAATTCATTGAATAGAGTATGATTCCGTTGTTGCAACACTTGTATTGGCTTTCAGTTCACTTCCAAAGGTGAAGTGCTGCTTTTGACCATTAAAACCTTAAATGGTTTGGGATTACAGTACTTTAAGGACTATGTGCTCTGATAGGAGACTGGGTGAGCAATAAGATTTTTAGGAAATGCTTTTCTTGGCGTCCCTTTGGTGAGTGACTGGTAGGAACATGAGAAAAGATATTTTTGATACCTCCACATAAACTTTGAATTCCCTCCATTTCAAAGTTTGCCTCACCCTCTATTTAATGGTGTTCCACTGAGGCTGGATTTTACTTTGATCTGGTTTTTTGTATGCTTGAAGATATATTTCATGTTGTTGTTTCAATACTGTTTATTTTTCTGATATGCTTCATTGATTATATGTATATTTGATTGGTTTCGTTTGCTTTTTAGCCACCTTGAGCTATTTTTTTTTTTGTCATGATAGGTACCACTATAAACCTAAATGGCTGGATGAAAGAAGGTCTGGCAAAGGAATTCCAAGGGAATTTTGCCCTTGGAAATTAGAAATCTATTTCTGAAATCCTCTTGCTTTAGCATAGTAAGCCACAACTGGTGGAGGTCCATTTGAATCAGTGGAACTTAAAGAGGAATTGACTCAGCAAATGCCTGCTGATTCAGTGAGCCTACTGTACTCCTTCTTATAGTTGTAATGAAAATTATTCAACCCCCTTTGCAAACCAATAAATCAGGTTTGTTGTCAGAATTTACAGACTTTCAGCATTTTGCAATGAACAAATGAAACAAAAGCAATTGAAATAGCTCAGCACAGTCAATGTTTCAAGCGGTTTCCCCAAATTCAACCGAAAATGTACTTAATGAATTCTGCATTAAATCCCTCAAAACAGTACAAATATGCTAAACAAGTGTTGTCTCAAGCATACTTGATACAACGAATCAACAGTTTTATTAGTTGCACGAGGTGTGCTTGAGCTGGAACCCATGAAATACCTGAACTGGCTAGGGGTTTGGTGAGTGTCACGTTTAAATGCACGTTAGAAATGAGGCTAAATCAAAGAATGGTCCAAAAAGTGAAGAGAAGAGATCATCACCCTTCAGAAGCAGGGAACAGGCTACAGAAAGGTAGCAAAGGCACTGAAGGCACTAGAGACATCCCTGGAAGCATACTTCGCAAGTTCAAAGTTGAAGGAACAGTGGTTACACTACCTGGACAAGACAGAAAAAGGAAGCTGTCAATGGCTGCAACCAGATTTCTGAAGGCAGGTTGAGAAAAAACCCTGAGTGAACTGCAAAAGACCTGCAAGCAAGACTTGGTGGCAGCAGGCACTGAGGTTTCAGTTTGCATAGTAAGACGCATACTACACACTGAAGGTTTCCATGCTAGAACTCCAAGATGTACACCACTACTGACCCCAAAACACCAAGAAAAGTTGGCTTCAGTATATTCAAAATCATATACATAAGCCACAGAGGTTTTGGGATTCTGTTTTGTGGAGTGCTGAAACAAAACTGGAACTTTTTGGCCAAATGGATCAGCAGTGTGTCTGGAGGAAGAAGAATGAAGCATATGCTGAAGGGAACACCCTGCCTACAGTTAAGCGTGGTGGTGGCTTGGTGGTGCTCTGGGGCTGCTTTGCCTCCTCTGCTACTGGAAACCTGCAGCGTGTGGAGAGCAAGAGGAATTCACTGAAGTATCAAGAAATCCTAGGAGAAAACATCATGCTGTCTGTGTGGAAGCTGAAGCTTGGATGTCATTGGACCTTCCAACAGGACAATGATCCCAAACATATCTCAAACATATCTCAACCACGGCTTGGTTGCAGAAGAAGTCCTGGAAGGTTCTGCAGTGGCCATCACAGTCACCTGACTTGAACCCCATAGAAAATTTCTGGTGGGATTTGAAGACGGTGGTTGCAGCACTCAAACCCAAGAATATTACTGATCTGGAGGCTGTTGGTCCTGAGGAATGGGCTTAGATTCCTCAGGAACTCTTCCAGAAGCTGGTGTCTGGTTATACATCTCATTTGCATCAGGTCATAACAGCAAAAAGATGCTCTACTAAGTACTGAAGATGCTTGCCATGAAGGGACTTAATAATTTTGGGACTGCAGATTTCATTAAAAATTGCATTTTTCAATTGAATTTAGGGAAACCACTTGAAGTATTCATTGTGTTGAGCTATTTCAATTGCTTTTGTTTGATTTATTCATTGAAAACTGCTGTAAGTCTGTAAATTTTGACAATAAACCTGGTTTGCAATGGGGTTTGAATAATTTTGATCACAACTGTAACCACGCTAAGCAATAGCCTATGTGATGGTCCAACCAAGTAACTTGCCTGGATTTCCCTTCTTCATGCCAATAGAAGGGGAGAGATATTTGTGAATGAGGGAGGACAGACTGCACTTTGATTGAAACAATTTGAGAGTGAGACGGAAAACTATATTTGGAACCTTAACAGCATTTCCTTGAAGTTCTGACGTGGAAGGAATGGAGTTTGGCTTTTTGCTGGAGTGTCAAAATTGTGTCTCGACATATATTTGTAAATAAGCGAATTATTACAAAACTCTTGCAAATGACTTTGTTCCAAAGAGAACGAAGAATCCTAGAAATTCTCATTGCTGAAAGGAGTATGGTGCCTGTAATGATATTATTATTGAATGAATGAATGAATGAATGAATGAATGAATGAATGAATGAATGAACTAATTCTCTCTGAATTTTATTGGGTCACATATTGGCTCTGTTACACCTCTTAACATGCCTAAAGTGTTGCATTAATTACTGACAAAGAAAATCATATCCACCAAGTACATAGAATATTCTGGATACATATATAAGACTCCTTTTCTCGGCTTTCTTTTTAAATATTTGGTTTTGTGTGTCGATATCCTAATTACAAGGGTAACTGGTAAGCAAGCCAAGGGCAACTGTGCCATCTGCCTTACCTTTTATAACTGTTATAAACGATCCAGCCATTCAGAACAATATTCTAAGACTGTAGCTTTTAGTTGTTGCTTTTCCAGCAAAGAAAGAAACTACAGGTCTTTGCTTATCATCCCCTAACTGCATATCTTACTGAGATTATTTCATAAACCTAAATGGGATCGTCATAATTTAATTTAGGTTCTGTTTCTGTCGGGAAAGCACATGATACCCACCATCAATTTAGAACATAGATTCATATTGATTGTGAGGCAAATGCTGACGAAAAACAAAACCCAAAGCAGTGAATTCAAGTGTAAAAAAGCTGTGCAACTATATGAAGTAACTTGGCCAAATTATTTTAAAGCAAGCCTGCTGGGCTGGATATACTGTAAAATGTGGTTGCTACATTGGGTGAGAAGTAACTAGCATTCAGTAGGCAGATTATTCTATATTTTCTAAAGCATTGGTATAATTTAATACAGTGATTCATGCCATCATTATTGGAAATCATTTTTAAACTATTTTGTGTCATGTATTTCAGTCCTGATTTAAATGTGAGACCAACAGAGTGAAAAGGACATACCTAACTATGGCCAATTGCACATATTTGGCATCCTGTTTAAATGGAATTGCCTCAGATATGCCTACACTGATAGAACACTAGTTCACAGCTCAGGTGAGCCTGATAAAAATACTAGGTGTGTGGAACAGCCAGAACCTGGAAATGTTACTCTTCTAAAGATTACAGCTTTCAGAATTCTGAAGCCTTCATGGTGACTGTGATTGTGGGGACTGTGATCCAAAAAAGTAAGAACAAGGAAAAAGCTGTGTGGTCCCCAAGATTACACAAATGTAAGAGTGGGCAAAACCTTTTATTGGACCATTAAAAATAATGGATAGTGCAGAAAAATTGTAGACAAGATTCCAAAAATCGATGAGAGATGTCTGTGATCCCAGATTCAGGTTTCAGAAGTCCTCTGGAGGGACCTTCCTCTTCTCTTCTCATGAGTGTGTTTAAAGGGCATGTTGGACTTGCTTCTATTCTTTCACAATCTTCTGTTTTTCTTCGGAATAGATGGGAAAGAAAGGAAGCTGTCTTAAATGTTCAAGTAACTGCAGTGCTGCGTATATAACTTGCCTTGACTTATTTTGTGCGTTTTTTTTCTTTCTTTTGTTTTCTGGGAGGTTATATGAGGTAAACCAAGGGCAAGAGTGGAGACAGTCCAGACAGCAAATGAACATAATGGAAAAGAGATGTTGTACAAGTAGGTCTCTCAAATATATGCAAAGTGGTGCACCTGTTGCTGTTTAGTAATAGTTTGTGCCTAAAACTGATCTTAAAACACATTCATTGTTCTCCCCACCCCACCCCAAGTTATTAGCACACCTTTCTGGTAAAAGTTCCTCTTTTGTGGGAATGCAAATCATATCATTGTTCATTCCATAATCATACTGCAAATCACAATTGATCTTGGAGCCCACTAAAAAGTTGACCTAGAGTTGGTTTAATAGGATTTTGTGCATGGGTGCAGATATCTCCATGGCTGACTGGGTGCTTCAGTATGGAAGGTAGGGGAGAAGGCAGTACTTTACGTAGGCAAAAACACCTACAATTCTCATCTAAATTTTTGTTTCTAATACAGTATTAACAGGATCAGCTTAGCAGTGAGAAGACAGACATCTGTCTTGCCCCTCACTGCTGCCACATTCCATCCAAAGCGAGAGAATACATACAAGAAACCATACATGTATGTCTGGTTAGTCTGTTGAAACAAAATCAGCAAGGGTCTGATCACACCTGAACAACTGACAAGTTTTATTTGGCAAGGATTTGTGGACTGCACTGGGTGATGAAGTTGTGGACTCTATAAAAGCTTATGCCAAATAAAGCCTGTTATTCTTTAAGGTGGTACAAAACTCTTCATGGTTTATGGTAAGAGTTACCATATTGCTTACTGTATGATAAGACCAGTTGTTAAAAATTAGCAGTCTCTCATCATGAGCGCATTCTTCACAATTTTTATTGGAAGTCCCGTTTTAAAAGAAAGCACACAGAAGCTTCAGCTGATCAGTCTGCACTCAGTCTTATCCAAACAGCTGAGAAGCTCTTTGTCCACCAAGTTCTACATAATAGAAACCAGTAACTTAAGTACCAGTAACTCATAAATAAGCCTCATTCAATTCATTGGGGCTTACTCCTGGTAGGTAGACAATTGCTCTATTAATTTTGTACTGTAGCATGAGAGATTACTTAGGAATTGGTAATGAACTTAATTTCCTGATTTGTTTTAGTTTTCATATTTTCTCTCATAATTCTGTTTTGTCCTGTTTACTTGAAAATCCTGCATGAAGATTTGCATTTAAATTGTACTCAATTTTGCTCTAAAATATGGTGGTTTGTACAACTGATCCCCTAAAGTACCTTTTTTTTTGCAGCTACTAAAATGCACATTTTGAAATCTGCAAAATTCAGAAAAGTACACAGTCTGAAGTATGAGCAGTTTAATCATGTTAGTTCATGAAGTACCAGTTACCTTAGCTGTTTCAAGAATGCAGACAAAGTAACATTCTTATTAGTCTATCAATGAACAAATGAAAATGTAAAATTCTATACATTCTGTGTTTTATTCAGGCTACTTAATCTTAATAACTTTTTAAATAAATCTATTTTAGTAATGAGTTTTTTTTAATACCCCGTGGAATAAAATATTTGCATTTGGAATTCAAAGTCTCTATAATATGAATAAGCTTGAACTGACCAAGCTTGTAAATGAGCCCATAAAAGTTGCTAGCCTGCAGTTTTCTTTACTAGCCTTATTATGAACAGAACAGAACTGAAAACAGGAGGATTATTGTTGTATACACCCAGAAGGTTACATTCACAACTTTATTTATTTTATATTATAAAATTACAGCAGCATATTTTAAACTATATGAACCAGACAAAAAGACATACACTAAGAGAGAGGATCTGCTTTGGGTAATGGAGATACCAGGATATGATAATTGCCAAAGGAAAATGAGTGGCTGCCAAAGTTCTCTTGGGTGGCTGGCTCAAGGCTTACCATTTCCTATTGAAGCCTGCAATACAATTTAATGCGGAAGGAGAGAATGGAAGGAAGTTTGCAAGTTCCATAAGCAAGGATTTTTGCAGACGGCAAGAATCAGAGAATTGATCCCAGATGAACAGTCACAGTGCCCAAAAACAGAAAAGGAAAAAAAAATCTCAAGGAGGATGGAATGATAGAATGCCAGCTCTTGATTTCCTTGCTACTTTGTTTTCATTTTTTTAGTTTTACAATGTTGGGCTATTCTGTAGGCCTTTGGGAAAGATCAGCTTGTATATCTAATAAATGGTGTCTGTAAGAAACTGGAATATGTGTGAATAGATTTTTTTATTCATAGGAAGGTAGTCTACCAGATGTACTCACACCCTTTTCCATAGGACTGACCTGTTCCACTGCGCATGTGATAGACATTTGTCTACCATGAAGGCATGATACTGTAGATGCCAGTCCTTGGGGGTAGTGCAAATGTTTTTATTGTTGTATCTGAATAAACCAATCAGTCCACTATACTAGGTAAGATCCATAGCTGTGGGTCACTTATGATATGGAAAGTTAGGATTCAAAAACTAGCATGGGCATAGGATCAGAGCTGGCTCACCCATTGCGTGTTGTAAAATGCAGACCTGCACTGCACCAGTGTACCAGAAGATGCAGCATCCATGACTTAGTGCTGTCAACTCTGACTACTACCTGATGTAATAGGGAAGACTCCAGAGGCTAAATCCAATTTAAGTCAATCGAAAATTCACTCTAATCAAAATCAATAGGATTTACATTAGTGTTGACTAACAAATCCCATTAATTTCAGTGGGTCTATTCTAGTTACAGAATTCTCTCCTCTTTGTGCAGTGGAGGACCAAGAGGTAATCCAACTGATATTCCAAACCAAAATATATCCACTAAATTATTAGATTTAATCACTCATCCATTCAGTTGATTGAGTCTAGCTGGGACAGTGAGTTGAATATAGTTACAAAAAGTCCTGGATGACATCTGGCAAGACGTGCCTATACTGAGGTTTACAGCATAGCCATTTTAATGTGGTATGAAAATAAGATTTCATAAATAAATGACATTTTCCTTTCTTCCTTCTTTTGTATCACTATATATAAGAGAGTTGTAGGCAATCATGTATCTGGTAGACACATAGCCAGCACTATACAGTAGATTGGCTCTGTCTGTTTTGTTTTCCCAAATATATGTTTTAGCTTCACATTTTGCAGTATCTAGAGTTATACCAATAAAGACCTACGTCCAGTTTACTCCTGCTTTGTCGTTCCTGTTTGGGCAATGGAAAACGTTAATGGAAAAATAGTAAAAAGAGTAATTTGGAATTTTGATGTGGCAATATGTATAGAATGGACGTTAGTATGTTATTGTTTCTCCTCTTCCCATTTAACCTCAATACCCCTTTTCCTTTTTGTCACCCCTTGTTAAATTAAAAAAAGAAAAGAAAACGTTAATGGACACTATATAAATATCTCTCCTGGAGCCTTCTTATAAAGATTAATGCTACTGAAATATTCTTAGGTCTTTATGGCTCCTGGTGATCAAAGAGAACACATATTTCTATAGCTCTGCAAAACTGCTCACATATATACAATTCTGCCATCTCTGTGTGCAATACTCTGTGTGCAAAAGTACTCTGTCTGCATACTCACAGTATGTTAGAATGAAGTGACACAGAAGTTACTATCAGTTCCTGGTGAGTGAGTGATTCAGACTTATTTCTGAATAATACATGGGAGAGTACACTATAAGTTGTTCTGGATGGTCATGATCAGTAAACACATTTAATGTTCTGTATGATCATGATCAGTAAACACATTTCCGTCCTTATTTCCCTCTCATTTATGGAATATTTTAATAATGCATTTTCTTTATGGCCAATAAGACTTCCAATATGGTTTCTGATTTAAGAAGAGAATGTGGCAGGAAACAAAGTTATGATGATGACGATTATGACGACTATGACAATGATGGTGATTACAACAACAACTTGCTATATTTATTATATCCCCTTTCTCGCTGTTTGTCCTCACATTTTCTGAGACAAAGAAAATGTTGCTTAAGCCAAAAATATTATCTCCTTCTTTACTTGAACTCCCTTATTTTTTAGCTTCAAAAATGCTAAAGCATTTGCAAACCTAGATCTGTCTCTCCCTGCCCTGCCTATGTATGAGACTAAAAGTTGTACATAAACTGATAATTAATTGCTCTTGCTATTGTGTATCTCCAGAGATCTGAAGAATAACTTGATTAGTACTATTGAGCCTGGGGCCTTCTTTGGACTTTCAGAACTGAAGCGTCTGTAAGTATTAATTCCATCTGAATTACCTTAGAAATAGTACTCATATTGACATTTCTGTCCTTGGGGAATTTGGAATATGTCATCAAGCAATTATAACATGTAGGACATATTATCTACAGTTTGGTCTTTTTTTCAGACTTCTTTCTATGCATGATTTATGATTTATTTGTACAAATAAGTATAATTTAATTCTTGTTTTTACCCTCAGCTTAATGAACATTTAAAATTAGCCTTGAAGGTTCAAGGAAACTATAGTTATGGATAAAGATAAATGTGTCTATACCTAAGAATTGATTAGTAATTTATAATCTCATATGAAAAGAAATGGTTCCATTTATTTTTCTTATTGAGACATGTATTTATCATAACTCCAGCTTTACTGGAAAGGAGAGAATAACCAATTTCTTTTTAAACTCCTTAAATTTACTGGGTTTTCATTGTACCTGATAAAAATCCTGTTTCTCTTCTTATGCATTTCAGTTATTTAAGTGCCAAAAATGAAATGGCTAAAATGAATTGTTAGTCTCAACTATATAATAGACTCATTAAATCCGTGGGACTTACACAGTGTTGACTTAAGATGTTCCATTAATTCAGTAGGTCTACTTTACATGGGACTAACAGTTGGATTTGCAGTATTCCAATATGCTTTAGAGTGCAGTTTAAATATGTGTGCTTAAAAAGTTCATTTAATACTGTGTTTTTCAGGTCAATAAACAATGCAATTATTTCTGTTTCAAAAAAGTCATGAATCCATAAGAAAGTTTGGGAACCTTGTCTATCTGTTGTATGATACATCAAAATAATTACAGCTAATATATGCTTTGCCTGAACATAACTTTGTTTTTGACATCATAATAATTGCACATTGCACCTCAGAGATTGAGCAGCTGAAGAATGGATGGAAGACAATAGCAATAAGAAACATGCCCTTTTCAGACTGATATACTTCTACTTAACTATAAATTGGGATGCTAATGAATCAGTCATACAATATTAGTAAGGATTATGCACATATCCAAGCAGATCTGCCCTGTGAATTGGGAATGCAATTTGAGTGATCCAAGACATTGAAAACACAAATGTGCTGTGATGACAATTGAATCTTATAGCTATGGAAATGATATATTGGAATAACACAACCCTGACCTCTTGTGGGGAGAATGGGAAAGCTGTAATAGCAATGATGCAATATAATTCAACGGCATGCCTCAGAATGGGGGAAAGTAAAGGTCATAAATGGACTGAAGATGCTGCAACAGGTGCTGTAGAGAAATACATTTTAAATATCACTTCTCTGGGCTTTGTGAATATGTGTTTCTAATTACTAATTAACCAGACCTATTAATTATGTCTAACATTATGTGAAACATCCTAAAGGCAATACATAAATGGGGAAAATACCATCTCAAGTTTATTTCTAAACCCTTGTGGGTTTTGTTTGAGAAGAACAGATTATATTGGCTGCCCTATGGAATATGATTAAGAAGTAGAATATTACATTGTGGAGGAAGGCCCTTTAGTTCACTGGTTGGGGGCCACAAAAAAGAACACAGAGTGAATCTTAGTAATATAACTATAAACTTTATCATTTTTGAAAGCAAGGTGGCCACTAACATACACACAGACTATCTAGATCAGGGGTGTCCAACCTTTCACCTTCCCTGGGCCACATTAGAAGATGAAAATTTGGTTTGGGCCGCATATAAATTTGGTTTGGGCCGTATGGGGAGCAGCCCTAGCCATCTTCCGCAGCCCTGCTCCAAGCGTGCTTACCGGCAGATGCAATCTCAGACAGCAGAGGCTGCCAGCTTTGACTCCGGTAGCTTTATGGGGCCGGGAGGGGGTCCACCTATTGACGGGGATGGCACAATGCAGTCACACAGCCCCCTCTCCCCTCCCCTCCCCTCCCATTCCTTCCTTTCTTCCCTCTCCCCCCCAACATTGTGATGTGCCCGAGCCACATTCCGGCCGCAAGCGCCGGCAGTGTAACTTGAAACTTTGGAATTTCTTTTTTTAAAAAAATTGCACTGGGCCGCATTATGAGCTGACCTGGGCCGCAGGTTGGACAAGCCTGATCTAGATAGTGAATCTTGCTGAATAATGAAAGAGTTTACTCTTTTATAGCTCCAGGTGGAAAGTTCCAAAGTAACAACTGAGCATATGCGGGCAACTTCAGCTGATAAATGCTGCAGCCAAACTGCTGTCTACCACTGGTTATAGGGAGCATGATTATTACAACAGCTTCACTAGCTGTCACTCTGTTTCCAGGCCCAATTCAAAGTACTGATTATTACCTATAAATTTCTATACGACTTGGGTCCAGGCTATTTGAAGGGTCACATCACCCCATTTTAGCTTTTAAGATCTTCTGGGGAAGCCCTTCTCTTGTATTCAAATACCTTCCTAAGCTTATTTGGTGAGGAAACAAAGGAAGGCCTTCTCAGTTTCTGCTCCCAAGCTTTGGAATACAGTGCCCCAAGATACCAGATTGGTCCCCTCCCTCTTGTCCTTCTGTCATCAGGCAAATATCTCCCTCTTCTGACAGGCTTTTAAGCAGTAAATTATCTAAGGAATGCTGGTTTTAACTTACAGATTTTTAAATGTTTTTGAATTGTTTTTATAGTTTTTTTAAAAAAATCTTAATATATATTTAATTGTTTTTTAAATATGATATTTTAATGGTATTTTTAAGTCTATTATTTTATCTGTTGCAAGCCACCTTGGGTCCCCTATGGGAAGAAAGGTGGTATATAAATAATGTAAATAAATAAATGCTTAAATAACACATTGACTGAAAAGCAACTACATCTTTGTTAGGCTGTTTAGACTAATGTTTTATCTATTATAACACCTCTGTTTGACCTGACCTAGTGAATAAACACTTTCCAGATCCGCTATCATGCCCAGTTATGGACACTTCCACATTTCTCTCTCTCTCTCCCCCATCACAAACATAACAAGATCAATAAATGTCCTTTATATATATTTAGAAGGTGCAGTTGGTGCTTAGAGGCTGCTTCAGTATGATACTTCTCTCCCCCACCCTCACCCCAGTTCTCTCATATAATTCCCATGGAGTATATAGTAAGCAGCTGAAGCTAATATAACACAGACGTCTGTAAGTGACATAAGGCTTCATGAGTCAGTTAGAAAAACCACAGGCTGCCAAGTCTACATAAAATTAACAATTTGATTTGGAAAACTCCTCTCTGGCTGACTGCATTGTAACAGTTTAGTATCTGCAATAGCAGCCTAAGAGATTGCATGGATTAACACAAAATGATGTCTACAAGGAAAAATAAACCAGAATATAGGCCACATGTCTGCTGTTTTGCAAGATCAATTTCATGAGTCAACATTTTGGTATAAATATTTACAGCAAAAAATGAACACCAGATTTGTGTGACATGAGGTAGATTTGGTCTGAAAAAGGAGGCATGTGAAAGCAGACTGTTGTTCTTCCACTAATATTTCATTAGAAACAACTGTTAGCTCTACACAACATGTTGGTTGGGTAAATAGACCTTACTGAAGAAGCTTTGCCATCTGTTTTTGTAAAATTCTTACACATGAAACGCAATAAATTTGCAAGTTTCAGTTTTAATCAGTATTCACTGTAAGAACTTTATTAAAGACGTACAGTAATTATTCCAGGATTTTGCCCAATTGCCAAATAGCTTCTCTGTGTCAATTTTGCATTGCATATGTGCTTTGTATTTATAGTTTTGTATTTACTTCTATGATAAGTGTCTGCATTGATTGACAGCTGTGGGGGATGTGCACCAGGAGTGACTGTTATGACAGTTGAGGAGTGCAAAAAAAAGTTTATGAATGGAGCTGTGAGATGCTTCTTGGCTGGTGAAATTCTACTTCTACATAAGGAATATGTGTGCAGGAGGGAGGGAGAATTTTTATTAGAAAATGAGAGAGGGAGAAAGTGTGTGACTCAGAATGAGCTGTTAGTGAGTTGTGTGTGTTGGAATGAGGTCTGATTCTGTGAAAAGGCTGTGTATAATAAGACACTGAATGAAAGTGTGGTCCTATTTCGAAAACTTTCCATCTACGCTGCAATCACTACCCTGTGTAACATTTTTTTCTGTACCGTTTCCAGTACCAGCCTTCCTGCCTGCCCTGGTTATTTGTTGTTTATAAGTTGTAATTTCAAGTGTTCCTATTGCCACTCTCCCTATTCAGTGGCCTCTTCAATGCACACGTCTTATAGTTGCTTTATTAGATAATTCATGGATATGTCTCTGAATAGCACCTAAATTAGTATTGAACTAAGGGTTAAGTACTTTTCAACAAGCAACTTTCATCCCTAACCCTGGAAGATCTTCAGTTCAATGTGTTCAGACTCAAAGTGTGAAACACATATTTTTACCTTGAGCTTAGTCTGACTGACTTTCCAGAGAGCCAACGCTATACAGGTGTTGCACAACCCCAGCAAGGAGAAAATGCTTAGAGGGGAGAGCCTGTTCTTCCCCTCTTCTGCTGTTGTGCTCTTTAACACTGAAGAGGATAAGTTTCTGCTCACATGTAGGCACTATATGCAAACAAATGTCTTGGAAAATCTGGGTTCTTGCTCACTTATAGAGTCTACATATCATCAGAACTGTTCTCTTCTGTTCTGATATGGAAACCATGAAGACCATGTACTGTAGATGGTGGGGTCAGAGCCTGCCATTCTACTCTGTGTTTTCCTCCTTGTGCTGATTAATGTATGGACAGAGCTACAGAATGTTGGTGGAACAGAAAATAAACATGGGAGAGACCTTGTTGAATACAAATAGCTGTGGATATCCATAAGTCTTGAAAATGGACTGGGAGGGGTATTTTGCTGCCTCCATTTTATTAAGGTAAAATGCTAGTCAATCTGTCCATGAGTTTATCTTTTATTTTCCTCCATAGTTAATGCTTGCTCTTTTTCTCTCTTTTGTTTTGTTCTAGGGATCTTTCTAATAATAGAATTGGATGTTTAACACCTGAAGTCTTCATTGGCCTTAAAAACCTTCATAAATTGTGAGTATGGTATTTTTAAAGCTATGAAAATCATACCAATTTTTAGAAAATGTAATACCTTTTCAGGAAAGTTTTCTTGGTGTGTGAACGTGACTGGCTGTCAAGTACTTCCCATTCACTCTGTGTTGGTTTCCTGTGTGTTCCATGCATTGCAAATTAGATCATCTGTATTTTGGCTTCAAAGAGGGCTTCAATCCACTTAAGACTCTTAATATGCCATCTTTTATTTTGATGTAGAAATACATTCAATTCTCTATTACAGTGATAACTTCCCTTCTGGGAGGGACCATGGGAATCATCTAAGCATAATCTTCCACTTTCCAAAATGTTTCCCTCAATATCTGGAAGTTGAGTCAAGGCAACTGGACCTCTTCCTTGTTATGTTGAAATGTTTCACTACTCATTCAAGTAGCTTCTTCAGTCGTTTTCCTTCTATAGTTTGAATTTGCTTAAAGTCTAATTTCTAGAAGCATTTTTCAAACTAACTTTCCCCGGAGAGCATACAACAGTGGTTTCCAGTTGTCTGATTGTCCTGCTGGCTAGAATATAAAATTGGTCAGTGTGACTTGAACTCCGTGCAAGAGGGGGAATTGATTTTTGTCCTTCAAATGCTTATTACACTTTGGCTGAAATCCTGATGCTCTTTTACACTTATGGAAGGCAAACAGTATAACATTTAGTGTCTTCTATTTGCAGTTAATAAGTTGTCACTGGGACTCTTGAGCATGTGTCAAATCAGCAGTCATATGCTCGCAAGAACCCCAGTAAAGACTTGCTGATTGCCAGCTAGAAACAATTGAACGTTATGCATTTGCCTTCCACGTAGCTTCCCTAGCAAAAGAAATCTGTGTAAAAATAGCCAAAGAATTACTTGTTCTGTACAGGGAACAGGTTCCCAGCCTTGCCTGCCAAAGTTGGCTAGGGCCTCTGGAATTGTAGTCGAAAAACCTTGGGGTCCAGATATAGGAATTATGTCCTAGAAACCAGCCCTTCATTGGAGATGTGTGGGTACTTTCCCCTACAAACAAGGGGAAGTGCCTTTCCTCAGAAGTATAGCAATGAATAGTACTGTTGAGACGCTATGTTTTACATGTTTAATAAAAAATGTATCCATGAGAATCATATTGGTGATTTACATGTGCACAGGTGAAATTGTGTACCTTGTAATGGCAAACATTGCTAATTAATGAGATGTTAGTTTTATTTATTTTATTAGATCTATACCCCGCCCATCTAGACTGGGTCTACTCTGGGCGGTATTACAAAATTTAAAAACAATATAACCAATACATATGTAAAAATCCAAGATGTAAAAATGTAAATATTAAGATGCAGCAGGAGGGAAAGCCTGCCTGAATAACCATGTCTTTATTTCTAAAGACACACACAGAGGGAGCCAGGCGGATCTCTACGGGCAAGTTGTTCCAGAGGCGAGGGGCCACTGCTGAGATGGCCCAGTTCCTCGTTCTTTTCTTCTGGGCCTCCTGCAGCATTAGGCCCCTCAGTCGCCCGGCCTGGCTGGAACAAGTGTCTCTGGCAGAACTGGGTGGGAGAAGGTGCTCTGCCAGATATTGAGGTCCTAAACCATTTAGGGCTTTATAAATAATCATAAGAACTTTGAAATCAACACGAAAATGAATGGGTGGCTAATGCAAGGCAGCCAGCATGGGGGAAATATGTTGGTGCCTCTTCACCCTAGATAGAAGTCTGGCCGTGGCATTTGTACCATCTGAAGTTTCTGCATCAATCTCAAAGGCAGCCCCACATAGAGCGCATTACAGTAGTCTAATCTTGAGACGAGCACATAGACCAAAGTGGTGAGCACCCCCACATCAAGATAGGGACACAGCTGGGCTATCTGCTGAAGGTGGAAGTGTGTGGAATGGACCACTGACAACACCTGGATCTCCAGATGTACAACCAAGATGTGAACCTTACTCTTGGTGGTAAGAGTCACCCCCCCAAAAAAAGAGAGGGAGTTTCCCAGACCACTGAAGTCTGGGGCACCCACCCAAAGGACCTTCGCCTTGCCCAGATTCAGCTTCAGTCCGTTCTCCTTCATCCATTGCTGAACAGCCCCGAGGCAGCACTCAAGGGATGAGACAGAATCCACTGTTGTTGGAAAAAAAGGAGATGTAGAACTGGGTATCATCAGTTCCATTCCTGATTGTGTGCCCATCATGAGAAATAGAACCAGCAGCCATTAACTAACAGCTATTCACTTCTATGCCTTATGCAATTTCACATATATGCATAATTCTCAATGCCCAGAATCCATATTCATTGGATTCTGGGCAATGAATTTAACATTGATGTTAAAATGAGCAAACTGTTTAAAATCTCTGTGATAGACTGTAGAAGATACAGGTCTCTCAATACTTACTACAGTGGTAGTGGCTCATTGGAAAAACTGCATATCCTGTGGAACTTACTGGCAGGGATAAGGACTTGAGTTGTGGGATTTGCTGTCAAGTCGGATTTAAGTTGTACCATTGACTCAACTTGGACTCGATTAAGATCTTTTCCCCTCAGTGATTTGGACTTGACTTGTGACTTGGAACCCCCTCCCTTTTTCCTGGGGGGAGAGAAATCTTGTTTTTAATAGGGACTCAGATTTGGGGCTTGGGGCTCAGGACTTGGTACCAAAAACTGTGACTTGGACTTGGGACTCAGACCCAAAGACTTGCCAACATCCCTGCTTACTGGAGCACTGGTGAGTGAAGGAAGTAGGGACAAACTTCTGCATCTCCCTGTTCCTCCATTGTTAAATCTTTTAAGGGAAGACTTTTCCCCCCCAGATTGGCGAGGAAAAGGTGTATGTCTTCTGAAAGTCAGGATGATATTTAAAAAACATTCTGGGTGGTTTCTGGTTTGATGGAAGTTAGATTAGGCATCCTTCAGTCTCGAGAGACTATGGTAACGTGCTCTGAATAGAGAACTTGGAACAGCATTTAGTGTGGCTGAGAAGGCCAATTTGAGAGTGACAATCCCTTCCACACTGAAGACAAATCCAATCTGTCCCCTGTCCAGCTCCCTGATGTTGCTGCTTTTGTGACTTCCTCTTTGCCTCGGCCTGCTGGACAAGGGTCTCTTCAAAATGGGAGAGGCCATAATGCACCGCCTGCCTCCAGGCTGAACGCTCAGATGTCAAGGTTTCCCATCTGTTGAGGTCCATCCCTAAGGCCTTCAGATCCCACTTGCAGATGTCCTTGTATCACAGCTGTGGTCTCCCTCTGGGGTGATTTCCCTGCACTACTTCTCCATACAGGAGATCTTTTGGAATCTGACCGTTAGCCATTCTCACAACATGCCCAAGCCAATATAGATGTTGCTGTTCCAGTGATGTATACATGCTAAAAAATTCCAGCTCATTCTAGGACTACTCTATTTGGAACTTTGTCCTGCCAGGTGATGCCAAAATTGTGTCACAGACAGCGCATATGGAACGTGTTCAGCTTCCTCTCCTGCCATGCACAAAGGGTCCAGGACTCACTGCAGTACAGGAGTGTGCTCAGGACACAGGTTCTATAGACCTGGATCTTGGTGTATGCCGTCAGTTTCTTATTAAGTCGTATTCTCTCTGTGAGTCTAGAGCACATGATAGCTGCTTTGCCAATGCGTTTATCCAGCTCGACATCTAGGGAGAGAGTGTCAGAGATCGTTGAACCAAGGTACATACATTATTATTATTATTATTATTATTATTATTATTATTATTATTATTATTATTATTATTATTATTATTATTATTATTATTATTATTATTATTATTATTATTATTATTATTATTAATAATAATAATAATAATAATAATAATAATAATAATAATAATAATAATAATAATAATAATAATAATAATAATAATAATAATAATAATAATAATAATAATAATAATAATAATTTATTGTCATTGTAAGTATATACACAGTATACCCATACAACGAAATTCACAGACACCCAGAGACCAGACACAAAAGTACCTTGATGGACGTAACCTGGCTCATTTCTGAGCTAATCAGATTCATGAGCATATCAGATGGGGAACTTAGACACCAAGGACTGAGTATGAGATGGTGATGAGACATTGGCATCAATAAAAAGGGCCTGCAGTAGTGCGGAAGTGGTGACAGGTAGGGGTAATAAATACCCCTTGCTTATCCATTGGGCGAGTCCCTGGCCCCGGATTCCCACTGTCTCACAGACAGCAGGAACCCGGCCTGCCGCTAATAATAATAATAATAATAATAATAATAATAATAATAATAATAATAATAATAATAATAATAATAATAATAATAATAATGATGATGAGAACCATTAAAATTGCCCAGAATATCATCGGGCTCCAGCTACCAACCCTGGATGACATCTTCACATCCCACTGTCTGAGGAAGTCACACAGCATCCTGAGAGACTCTTCCCATCCTGCTTATAACTTTTTTGAACTGTTACTGTCTGGCAGAAGATATAGAACAATTAAGACTCGGACCACACATTTTCTAAATAGTTTTTATCCTAGAGCTATAATTGCAATTAATAATGAGCTTAAAGACCACCAGTAGTGAATAATTAGTTGGACTGTGTTACTTGGCCTGAGGTGTAGATGTTTGTATTTTTAGTGGGGGATTTCTAGTGGGTGGGGAGTGTTTGGGGAATGTTATGTGTGTGCATGTGTCTGGTCTTATTTATTTATACAAATATATTTGTAATAATAATAATAATAATAATAATAATAATAATAATAATAATAATAATAATTATTATTATTATTATTATTATTATTATTATTATTATTATTATTATTATTATTATTATTATTATTAGACTGGATATATCTGATGATATGCCACTAAATGGAAGAGATCTGGAACAGAACCTAGAAATAATTTATTAAAAATTAATTTGTTACCCTAGTTGGTTAAATGTTTGAGTAACAAATTTGAGTCAGTCTTTAAAATGGCAAACAGCAAGCATGGAGGTAAAGATGGATGAAGGCTTATGCACAATAAAAGAACCAGACTGAGCAGCTCTAAAATAAATAAATAAATAAAAGAGTGGTCACACTTGCTGATGATCAGTTACTCAAGGGCATTTGGTTAGCAGCACCAGGCTGCTACTTAGCCTCTTAATTCCTCTGAAAGCAGTAAGGGTATATTTCGTTTTTCATACATGGCTTCTCCATTTTGGCTTTATTTTTGTTAAATAAATCCTGACATGGTGTAATATGGACCTGGCATGGTGTAATATGTCATGTTGTGAGGGTTTGGATCGTGGGGCCTCCCTGTTTCCAAATAAACCATGAGTCATTTTTGAATCAAAAGAAGGGTCTCTGTTTATTAACTCTGGTAACGGAACGGTAACATCAACAGGTTTCGTCATGAACTTCTCTTCTGTGATGAACAGCTCTCGCAAGGGCGACCACATGTCGGTTTCGAAGGGGTTCAAAGACTTAAGTTCCCATGGTCCCGCCAAGATTGGCTCAGGCTCTTGGGTTCCATCTTCATTTCCCTCTGTTATCAGTAACGGGAGGGTTTCCTCATCCCCTGTTCATCCACACAGAGGGGATCCCTCTCCCGATTGGGTATCCCACAGTCCAGGTAACACCCCATCTTCCTCAGCTCCTCCATATGCCGTGCTCGGCAAGCCACCTCCTCCCTTTCTGGAGCTTCTTTCTCCTCTCGAAGTCGACGCCACCACTCACGCGTCTCTGACTCACCCCAATAGGATGGGCACTGAGGCAGTCCCTTTCTTCTTCTATTTTCAGTCTCCTGTTTGGGCACTTTGACTTGTTCCCAGCGTCCAGTCCAAGGATCTTGCAACCATATTGTCTCCCAACCCCCCGGTATATTGCCCTGGTCCATATTTATATCTCCACCACAGACTGCCCCCTTTCTTGTTTTCCTGCCCTCTCCAGTTCGGTCTGGGTAGAGATGGTTAATCCCTTCATACCCGTCTCTAAATCCTGGGTATCTACTCCTCGGTGCACCCTCCTAGGTGGGGTAGGAGGTGGAGTGGTCTGCATCCCCTTAGACGCCTTGGGGAGAGACGGCACTCCTACTAGGACTTCTTGGCCCAGGTCTCTAGCTCCATATATGTATTGTTGTTCATCTGAAGTTGCATTTACCTAATTTTCAGATCTGCTAATAACTAGATGGTTTTATTATGTCCTGACACATAAAACCATAGAATTCAAAGAGGGTGTACTTTCTTTTTTCACATTATAGCAGAATTTCATCAGTATACAGCTTGTAATAAATACCCTAGGATTTAGTGACACAGAAGTCCTCACATACTGAAGGAGGCAGTGCGATCATGGGGCCAAGATCTTACCTCTGACCAGTATCTTCATGGTGAATGCAGGCATCAGAAGGTTAGGGAGGCCTACTTGCTGAGATGTCTACATTTGTAGTGTTGCAGGCTCAGACGTTCATGCTTAATGCATGGGCATTGGGAGGTGATCATAATTAATGAATAGAGAGCAATAATATATATAGTAAAACACCACCCTACAGATCATGGTAGGTGATTTGTAATGATGGCTCCAGAAATAAGGTTGGCAACTTTGGCTTTTGTTACCATTTCATCTGGCTGAGATTTTTATTAAAAGAAATATTTTTCATGTCTCATATCTTTTTTTCAGAACTAGTGCCCAACTCTGAAAATTTTATTGTACACAATTTGAACATTGTATGTTTTTGGTCATCTGTCTGACTGTCTCTCTCTTTCTATCTGTTCATTTTTCTCTGATTTTAATTTAATACTTACATTATGTATGATTATCTCCACTACGGACATTTACTGAAATGATTCACATTTGATGAGCTGCTCATGTTTTAAATGTGATTATATTTGGCACATTTTAAGGCAGTACATTTTCCATTTTGTTTTTGGATTATTATTTCTCTGTCATTTTGCTTATTCTAAGATTTATTTATAGCTTTATTTGATTTATATACCACCCATCTAGCCAAGGACCTCTCCAGGCAGTTTACAACATGAAACAAAACTAAGCAACAAAGCAATAAAACATCCTTATCAATTTAAAAATAAATACATCATACTACATCATAAGTTGGCAGTGATGAAATAAATGTGACAGATTAGAATGATGATGATATAAATTTTTGTGCTACAGCCTATTACAAGTTCTTTCTAATTTCTTTGTCCATGATAAAGGTATTTTTCTTCTCTCCCACTTTTGCATCTGGACAGAGTCATCCCTTGGAACTGTTTCAAATTAGTTGTCAAAGACTTTAAATATACTTGCTCTTAAGAACATAATGTAGACCACCTGACAGCCCACTGTGAAGAATTTGCATGGCACTTTGCTGACAAAGTTTTGCAAACCTCCTCTGATTTAAACAGTACAGTTAACACAGGTCCTATGGATGTAACTGTGGGCCCTTCTTGTCCTGCAGTAATGGATGTGTTTCAGTTTGTGCTGTCTAGAATATAAACAGGATCTCTAGAGAGGTAAGAGACGCCACAGATATACTGGACCCTTTCCCTTCCTGGCTTATAAAAGCAGCCAAGAACAAGGACTGGCCAGATGGGTAATGAGAGTAGTGAATGCATCCTTGTAGCAAGGCAGGATTCCGGCATACCTAAAGGAGACAACAGGAAGATTACTACTGAAGAAGCTCTCCTTGAATCCTTATGGCGCGCACCCCCAGTGTCCCTAGTTTGTTTCCCTCAAACCCAGGTCCACCTTTGGACACTACTTGCTTATTGCTTCTTTCACCAAGTGCCACCAATGGATCTTGATCCACTATTTACCATAGATGTTGCAAAGACACATGTATTAAGATATAATTGATTCTTTATTATTTTGTTGTTAAATTGCATAAGTATTAATCATAGATGTTTTATTACATTGCACTCATCGCTTGGGTATTAAACAAGTTTCTTTATGGGCATCACTTTTCATATTAATAACTGTTAATCACTGGAATACTATCAGATGACTGTCTATTTATTATACTTCTATTTATTTATTTTATTTATTTATTTATTGGACTTATATACCGCCCCATAGCGCTACAAGCACTCTCCGGGCGGTTTACAATTTTAATTATACAGGCTACACATCTATCTTTTATTCTTTAATCCATAAACCAACTATACCACATCAACTTTCCCTTCTCTCTCATTAAAGCTCTCTAAACCTCTCTTCTCAATCTCTCTCCGTCTCCCAACTGCCTCTAACTGTCCTCTTGACTCCGCCCTCCTGTCCTCTCATAGGCTCCAGCTCTAGAGTGACACATGATGGGACATGGGCATTCTGCCACACCTACCAACTAAATAATTGCCAGTCATTCTAAACTGAGCTCTGAGGATTCTTGTGTATAGACTGTCTAGCTCCATTTCAGCTTGCCCTCTTTTGAGAAGGAGATGGCTTTAGTTGCCTTTGTGCATGATCATGCTAGGAACTGTATGGGGAAGTGTGTCTCTGTTGCTTCTGTTAGAGGCTTTCAGTACCACTAGTCATGACATCCTTTTGTGCTGTCTCTCTGGAATGGGACTTGGAGAGACTGATTAACAATGACCGTGGTCCTCTCTGCAGGAGAGTGCTCAGACACAGTGCTGAGAGAATCCTGTTCAACACTCTGGTCATCCCCCCTGTGGGATCCCCCAGTGTTCTGTTCTGTCTCTCACGTTATTCAACATATGTCCGAAAACATTAGGAAGGATGATTCAGAGTTTTGGGTTTTTTTGCCACAACTATGCTGATGACACTCAACCTGTTTTGGTTTTAGACAAGTACAGTATCTTATGTCAGTAATGAACTGGTTGAGGACAAAAAACCTGAAGCTTAATCAATACTAGACACAAGTGTTCCAGGTCAGTCAAAAGGTAGATCATGGAGTAAGGATTGTACTGGATGGCATCACATTTCCCCTAAAAACACATTTTGCAGTTTGGGTCACTCCTGGATTTAGCTCTGAATCTGGATGCCTAGGTTTTGAGAATGGCTTTGGACTGTTGAAGCTAGTGTGCCAACTACGTTCTTTCCTTGAGATGTGTGACAGGCTACAGTGATACATGTCTTAGGAGGCAGTTACATTGGTCATTTACCCAATTTGCATCGGATGAATTCAAATTAAGCGGCCCAGAGTAGACTTCAGTCTAGATAGGCGGGGCATAAGTAAGTAAGTAAGTAAGTAAGTAAGTAAGTAAGTAAGTAAGTAAGTAAGTACGTACGTACGTACGTACGTACATACATACATACATACATACATACATACATACATACATGGAATAGAGCTAATGTGGGGAGGCCCATTTTGTAGTATAGTAGCCTGTTTTAAGTGGAGAAACGGCATTTTTTGTTTCACCAGCAGGGGTGGCTTAAATTTGCTCTGAACAGCATCACTTTTCTTCCGTCTGCTGTGTTTGATCATCTGATCCAGAGGCAAAGAGGCACTCATGAGGGTGTCATTTCCCCTCAACTTAGTGTCCCTTGTCTCCATGCAGTATTTATTTTAAAAAAATAAAAAATAAAAAACGTTCAAGAAGTGCTGCAACAGAGAATCACTAGGTCACTTATTTATTTCTTTGTTTTTGTAAAAATAAATGAAAATTGCCAATAAGCACTTTGAGAAGGGCAGCTTTTCACTTTCTGCCTGTGCCCCTACTGCAAACTGTGTGTCATGTGGACAGTGATTTCACCTGTGGAAACTCAATTTTGAAAAACTGTGGATCACAGTGGAACTAAGCATATTTTCCCAGGGTGCAGTCACACCTTAAGTTACAACTTATCTGATTTACCACAACACACTCTATGTAGGCCTGCCTTTGAAGAGTGTTCAGAAACTTCAGAGATGCAAAATGCTTCAGCTAAACCCCCTGATCAAGTTGGTTTTTGAAAAATTGAACCCAGTGTTACCAAGCTGTTTCCAGACCTGTGTTCAGTGTCACCTACAGGAAGAGGAACCTATCCTTGCTCCAGGGTTTTCCGAAAACTTACTTCAGTGAAAATGTATTTAGCTTGCATTGTTCAGTTAAAACTATTCAGAGTCAACTCTCCTTATTATGTTTTATCTTTCATTGCTTGAGCCTGAGACTCAACCAACCCTGTATCATATAAGCGTTGAAAATGCCTGTTAAATCTCATGGATAGTTTGCTTTATAGTGAAAATGTTCTTTTAGCCCTTTAAACCGCAGCACAATTCAAACAACTTAAAATTTCATGTCATCTTGTGTGTAAAATACTGCGGTTTTGGAACTAGGTAGATTTTGCATCATTTATCCACAAAGAGATTACTGTAATTGGAGGCTTTGTTGTTATTATCTGGATTTTGTTGGGTGGATGGTTTCAGAATTCTAAGGAGGCAGTGAAGGATGACATTCATTGCTCATATTGGTCAGAGAATATTTTTCAGGTGAAAGGGCACATGAGTTTAAGGATGACTTCAGTCCTCTTTGTCCATGATAAAGATGTAGTGATATGAGCTCCATATTTAGCCCTCTTGTCTCTCCTGGTGATCATTCTGGAGGGTTTTTTGTCTCTCTCTCTCTCTCTCTCTGTGTGTGTTTGTATTAAAGACTTAAAAACAGCAGTGATGAGGTAAGTAGATGGAACTAGTTCTGAAGCAAAGGGGTTAAAACTCTCCCTTAATCTTTCCCATTTGTTCTTCCTTCCACCATGACAAGAAAGAGAGAGAGAGAGAGAGAGAGAGAGAGAGAGAGAGAGAGAGAGAGAGAGAGAGAGAGAGAGAGATGTGTCAATATTGTGCATGTGGGTTTTTTTTCCTCACTGTGGCTAATAGATCCTTGAGGGTAAAATCTGAGCATGGGAAAAATGAAGTGGGAAGAGTTAACCCCTCCTCTGGACAGCACCACACGCCAGTCCACGTTAGTCCTCCATAAAAATGCTTTTAATCTTTCCTTTCCTTTCCTTTTAAATTGGAGTGTGTGGTTGTCCATGAGCAATCCATCCACTTGAAGTAAAAGGAATTGCAATGAATGGGAAAGTGCATTAATGTGTAGAGCAAAGCTGTTCTTTAAAAAAAATCCTTATATCCTCTTCTTTTCTCTTCGTGGAGGATAAGACTTTGCATGGCTAGTAGTTATTAGCTGTGTTATCTGCAGTAATAGAGACAGTATGTCTATGAATACCTGTTATTGGGGAACAAAAGTAGAAGGGCACTGCCTGGGTGTTAGTTGTCCCTCAAGCATCTATTTGTCATCCCGGTTTGACTATACTGTATATATAGTCAAACTGGGATGAGAAATTCATTGTTATATCTATACATTTATTTATATATACTGTATGGTTTGTTCAGTTTCACACTCTACAAAAGAGAAGACTGATAAAAGTTAAATTGACTATAAGCTAGCATAACTGATATAAAAGTAGAATTTTGCACATGTGAGAGATCAATCCACCACCATATAAATATAGCGGTGAGTAGAGCCTGATATGATCTCTGCTGGAGGAGCACCAAAGACCTCTTCAACTCTAACATTCCATTCCCCCAATGGACAAATAAATGCTTGAGGGACAACTACCACCCAGGGAGTGTCCTACTTTTGTTCCCCAATAACAGGTATTCATAGACATACTGTCTCTATTACTGCAGATAACACAGCTAATAACTACTAGCCACTACTAGTTAAATATTATGACTATATACAGTCAAACTGGGATGAGAAATTCATTGTTACATCTATACATTTATGTTAAACTTCTAGATGAGAGTATATATAGATTCTCATCTAGAAGTTTAACATAAATGTATAGCTATAGCTATGAATTCTTCATTCTGGTTTGACTATTTAAAAGATTTTATTACTAAGAACAAAATAAAAGTTAAACAGTTCAAAATGTCTTTCATTAAATGGTGTTTTTTTACAATAATTGCTTTTTTGCCCTTAGGAATTTATCAGGGAACATTTTTTCAAGTCTCATGAATGGAGTTTTCTCTGAGCTGTTAGCTCTGAAAGCCTTGTAAGTATGTCTGGACTGTGTGAAATATGTGTTGACTTTGTATCATCTGTGCGTGCACATATGCACACACACACATGCGCACACACATACATGTGATGTGGTGCGCACGTGTGTGTGTGCGCACACACACTCTTTTGTGTTCAGCTTCATTGTTATCTTGATTTTCAGGGCCTTATGTTCCCTGAAAGTAATGTTCATTTTTATGTACATTTTGTAAAACACATTCTATTTCTTTTTCTGCATGCAGAACTAACTTCAGATCTCTGGAATATTAAACAATTTTTTGGAGCCAGAGTAATAAGGTTGCAATAGTAGTTTTATGTAGGCCTTTTTTACTTGAAGTTCTATTAAAAATACTAAAGCTTTATGGTTAATTTCCCTTACATTTTATGAAGGGATGAATGGAAGCAGAGGACAAACAAATTAATTCTTTACAACATTTGCATAAAACCTCTTATATGTTCATTATAACTCTACTTAGATTAAATGTACATATTAGATTTAAAACATTTAAATATTCATCCTTGTTAGCAAATAAGGCAGATTTTATTAAACAATAAAAAGACAGATGAAAAATTAACTAGAGTGTAGAGGGCAAATAGTGTTTTTATAATTACGTGCATGTGGAAGTTAAATATTATGACTCCTAGACATTTATTAACTTCACTGTACTAGAACTGGAATTTAGTCATAATATACAGTAATGGTGGAACTATGGGCTATGAAAGACTAAAGATTTGGAAGGCTGTATGCTTAGGGCTATAAGAACTCCTTTTTTCCCATCTGAAATGCCATTTCAAAATTCCCACACTAAGAATTAAAATCAATTTTATCTGTAATTTCTGAAAACTGGATTTGTACAGCTCAATAAAAACTAACCTTTGAATCACATGTACCTGCTGTAAAGATTATCTTAACCGTATGCCATACAGCTAAGGAGAAGCCATACACTCATACAAAGAAAGCATGTACAAACCACACACCCACACGTATACATATATGTATGTGTATGTGTGTGTGTGTGTGTGTGTGAATACCTAGGTTTCTCTATTACATATCTAGAAACATACATATGCAACACCACACATACACATATCTCAGGTACCATTTGCAGCACTGAAGGATAGGAGGGGATGGCAAATTAAGTACCATATTAAGAGTTGTATGAATACTCAGACACCCAGAAATGAAATGAAAGTTATCAAACTGGATCCTGCCCCCAAATTTATTACATCTTGAATCTTATTAATTGATCAGAGGTAGTAATAGTACATCCGCATGCAGCAGAAAGTTGCATGTTCGGTGTTAAGTCATTGTTTAGCTGTCTGAGAACCCAATCAAAGCATGTGAATTAAAATCAGTAGTACTGTTTATACATGACAACTGTAACACAGAACTAAGAAGAAGGAGAAAAATGACTTTGGGTGTGAATGAGAAGTCCAATTAGAAAAAAATTGTTTGCATTTTCTTTGAATCTATCATAAATATCCAATGTGAACACCGTCCCTCTCTAATGGGGGCAATGTCCACATGGGAGCATATGCTCATTTTTTAGGTGAAAGATTGTGAGTATTCTCATTTTTTCTATCTCTTGTGTGTTTCATTAGCATTCAACCCTATTCACACTGGAGCAAAATGAGATAGCTGGGCTTTGTCAAACAGGGTTGATGTTTTCCTCATTAGCTATATATGACATTATGTAAAAAAGAACTTCTAAAGAAAGAATATTTCTTTATTTGGGATTTGCTTTCAGACATTTCTATACTGATTCTCTCATCTGTGACTGTAATCTCAAATGGGTCTTACACTGGTCTAGAAATGTCTCAGTACGGATATCAGAAGAAACGATTTGTGTTTTCCCAAGGAGTTTACGAGGAACACCATTTCGGAACCTGAAAGAAAATCAGATGACATGTGGTGAGTTTTACATGTGTTTCCAACCTGATAAATTGAACCAAACATATATGCAGTAAAGTGTATACTGATGGTCTGGTTTCAAATGGTAAGAAAGCCACCTTAAGTCCTTTGAAAGGAGAAAGGGGGGATAATTTTTTTTAAAAAAAAATACATAATAAATAAAGCAAACATAAGGGAAATTGGGTGCTTCCAGACTCAGGACTCCTGGTGCTACCAGTTAAAAGGTACTGTTTTATTTTTCATCCTGAGCAGATTTATTTCTTCTCATCAAAAAACCCCATGGAAAACAGGGAAACACAGGGATGTTACAAATGGAAGACCATATTGTCTAGGTTCTCTCCCCTTCCCCTCACAAATGCAGCAGGGCAATTGTAAAACTGAAGTCTTATTTGGAAGCTAAGGGCCAAGGTTTAAAGAAAGTAAATACTGTATATGTGTATATAATCATTAGATCACCACAGGGTGAGCTAAATAAAGCTACACTGTAAATCTATCAGTCTCCTCTTCTGACTTTGACATAAACATTATTCATTTATATGTAATGTCACAGTGGTATTCCTTATTGCATTCTATATATAAAATAAAATATTCAATTTTCATTGGATTATATGTTTGACAACATGAAATAAATGTCAGATCGTATTTTTTAGCAAGTCACCTTTACTAACTTTGTAGGATATGTGTTGCAGAATGTTTTTCTGGTGGAGGGATTAATTAATTTTGGCCAGCATAAGCTTGCACTGAAATATTTTTAATGTGAAATAAAAAAAGAGATAAAGGAGATATAAATGAGATAAAGTAATAAGAGTGAACAATGAAACAATTGTAGTGCACTCTAATTGTAATTGTACTGCACTGTATATTCCAGAGACATTTTCTCCATTAACAGATCCACCTTAAAAACTACAAACATAAACCAGAGAGTCTGAACTCATTACTGTGTTGTTCTTGTAGTCATCCATTGCATGGGTAATTCACCCACCATTGTAGCTGCTTACAAAATATCCTATAAAGGAATGGCCATTAACAACTGAAAAAGCCAACCTCCTTAGTATAATTAACATGTTATTTCCACCACTGTTATTCTATATGAGAGGTTTTTGCAGTTTTTATAGTATAAGCTTCAACTGAATAGATCAGTATATCAAACAATCACCCCACTGTTAAATTCCCCATTGACTTTTTCACCCACTATTATATCTGTATTTTGATGCCATATATAAAGATCTGCCACATTATATCTCTCCATTATGTCCGAGGAAGTGGATTTTATCCATGAAAGCTCATATGAAAATATAACAATCTTTAAGATCCCTCCACGTTTTTGCCAATTTTCTGTTGACAGTTTGTGTTAATGTATTCATAGGACATAAGGAGATATCATGTTGCAAAGAAACTAACATTGAGAGAGTAAAATTCAACTTAATCTATTTACAAATATACAGAGAGCATAGACATTCATCTAGCTGCATAGCATGACATGATACAACACGTAGCGTAGGAAAAAAGTGATCTGACTTACAGCATATAAGATGTCCCTTTTACACATGCCTTTTATACATTCTTGGGACCAATCAGAAAATACGTTACTTCATTTCACACATACATAAGGTTACATCATTTTCTCCAGCTGTATAACATTCAGTCTTCAACCTTGGTACCCACACCTGAACCCACTCAGTATATGATTCAGGTAAAATCAGCCATTTTACTTTCACCATAAAATATTTTTATTTAATACATTTTGAGATCAAAATCTCAGCATTTTCATCTCCTTTGTTATCTCCAAGCTATATTACTGTGTTCTTGTGTGTAAATTTCACAATGTGAATAAAGGTGACTCTGGAAAAGTTTGTTTTATTTTATTTGTTTTTTATATTTATATACCAGCATTTTAATAGCCTATATTTGTAAGTATAAATGTATTGTATTTTTAAAAGCACCTCCCATAATACCATGAAAGTTCGTGGCTGCTGAGATGTTAGAAAGGGAGCCAAAGTTTATGTAATCTTGAACAAGCAGAAGACAGTTGTGTTGCTTTTTGACATTATACATATGGACTTCCTTGTACATTTAGGGAATGCACATTCAATAGTTGTTGAACATGCATTCAATAGCTGTCAGATAACAACTGAGAGAGGTTTTGCTGTCCTCACAATTCCTTTCTGTTAACCCATGACCACTGGAAAATGTGTGGTCCAATATATTTAGGACTTGGATATTATGAAAGAACAACACTACACCATGTTCAGCAAATTAATGCAGACGAAATCCAATAGTTAAATGGCCTGAAAAGCCATGACCAATCACTGCATTTTAAAGCAGTAACATGCCTCTGCATTTTCCTCCCTAGGAAGACTGAGGAACTTTTTATTCCTCTCCCCACAGAGTCTGAGGTTCTTGAGGGATGCCTTTCAACCTGGGGAGTCTTTTGGGAGAGAGACTGTTATATCTAAAAATCAATGCCACCAGTCCCTATCCCAGCAGCAGGCCAGCAGTAGTGATTTTCTTATACTAACGGCTCCATTATTGTCGTCAATCCAACACATTTTTGGTCTTCCTCTTTTCCTGTTTCCTTCAGCTTTTCCTAGCATTATTGTCTTTTCTAGTGAATCTTGCCTTCTCATTATAAATCCAAATACAACATCCCCAACTTCTTCTTTTTTTTCTAGAGAGTATTCCAGCTTCTAATGATCTTTTGATCATCTGCTTATTTGCTGTTCTGGCAGTCTGTGGTATCTGTAAAGCTCTTTCTCACATCACATATCTAATGTATTGATGCTTTTCCTGTCAATTTTCTTCACTGTTTCACTTTCCTTTCCATACATGGTAACTGAAAATACCATCAGATAGGTGATCTCAGCCTTTGTCTCCAGTGACGCATTATTACATTTGAGAATCTTTTCTGGTTTCTTCTTAGCTGCCCTTCTGAGTCTTTCTCTTTCTCTGATTTATTGGCTGCAGCCTCTATTTGAATTCCATTGCAGATGCAATAATGCATGCCTTTTTATGTGAGGTGGTTTGGTATATTCCCAATCAGCAGATGTAAGAAAGATGCTGAGAGAAGCCAAAAAAAATAATGGTTTCAGAGCTTTCTAAGATTGGGCATAGGAAGCAAGGCATAAGAAGCTGTAATATTTCCACAGAGAACACATAACAGCAGGGATTGGAAACTTTATTACAACTCAGTACTGGCCTGTTCTAGATTTAAGGGAACCTTTGGTAAAATATCTTCTAGCAGGCCTTCATAATTAGCACTTCCCATCCTGTAACATGGGTTACCTCCAGTGGCCTTCTGTGCTCCAAGATGAGTAGCATTGCGTGTTGTGGAGCTGCCATTCAGAATTCCCACAATGGACCCAGAATAAAGTAGAACTAAACTTGCAATAGTAGCTTGGCCCCACAAGAAGGGGGTGTGCAGTTCAGAAAGGACACGTCCGCAAATTCTCAACCACCCACAACAACAAACAAAAAAAACACCCAAATCTGTTAAAGATCCCACTATATAATAAAGATAGTAAGAGACATTGGAGCCCTGACCTGTTTGCCCAGTGTAGCATCATGGTTAAAATGGGACAAACCTGGAAGGATTGTACTCCTCAGATGTTTAAAATTGCATGTCCCGGAATGCTTCACTATTACTTAAGCTAGTTTGGAGAGTGTAAGCCAAAAACATCTGGAAAGCTACATTTGACCACCTGTGCTTTAGGCCAGTTTTCACCTATTCAGAGGCAACCTTTTCTCATGCTGATCCTGCATCATTCCATGCTCCGTGCTACAGTATTTCATAGTTTATTTTCTTTCAGATCTCTATTTATTAGAGGATTTATGATTCCCCCCCCACTCTTAGTCTATGGTTCTCCTTCATTTGTGTGACAGGTAAAATGTTCACGGATGATTGTCAGATTTCATATACCCCAGCATCAAAGCTTGTTATAAAAATTAATAGTTTGCCATAGCAAGTAACATTTTAGAAAAAACTTTCTCTAGTGAATTAAATACTGTACAGAATTGATGCCACCTGGTGGAATTCTGGAAGTTTGGACTTGTGTTTGTTTTTGCTCAGAGTCATTAAAACATATGTATAAAATACGGAGAGTACAAGGTCTTTCTAGGGTATAACTGTCCAGGCAATTTTCCCAATTTGTTCTAGATATCATACTTCTTTCGTATTTAGTGGCTAGTTCTCTGCTGAAAAAAAATTCTGCTTGATTGTGTGTCTGTTCTGTCTGTATTTATGTCCATTTTTTTCAAGGAGAAACCAAAATAATTATGTAATCTTTTGCAATTTTTTTAATGTACCAAAGGGTTGGCAAAAGGATAGTGCTGAGGGGTGTTTGTGTGTAACCTTTCTTTTTAAAAAGCATTTAATTCTGTGGTATGTATCCTAGAAACAAAAAAAAAACAACCAACAACTATTGATCCTTATTCTAGTCCCATACAGACCCTCGGCAAGCCACATAATCTGTTCATGTTATATCCCTGCATTTACAGTATCTTTGATGTTTTAAAGTTATTATTAGTTTTATAAACATTTTATGTGTGAAACTAAACAAAATTGAATTCTTTCAAGTCTTCCCAAGTGTTTGGCAGAACAATCGGATATCCAGAATACACCAAAACCAGAGTCTGAACCAGAAAGCTATATCCAAGTTCAATTTTTAGCTGAAATTGGAGTGGATAAAATATACAGTAAATAGAAAATACAAAAATTGTGAAAATCAAAAACAACCCAGCAGACATACTACATTCCAGTGTCCCTGGAAATCCGGACAGGGAATGTGAGTGTAACCAGTTAGAGTGATTGTTCCATGCTGATACAGCCTCATGCCCATATTTCTTTTTGCTCAGGATACTTTATTTGAAATGTCCAAATAATGGATAATATTAGCAACATGTCACTTCGACCCCCCTCCCCATTACCTTTACCCCTCGTCCAGTACTACTACCTTTTCCTCTGTCCCTTACACTCCCTTTGATGCTTTGTCAAAAAAGAGACGCTAAAGGAAGCACTCACTGATGCTTCTAGTCCTGAGAAATTCAAGCAACAAGGCAGCAGTTCTTGGAATTTTGCATTATTTGGGTTTTTCTCATCAGTTTAATGTTTTAAAAGATATTCTTGTCTTCAGTTGTTGAGAGGGCTATATAGAATGTCTTGCTTCTTTGGGCAGGGAGGAAAATGATTCTGTGGTTCCTCGTCCTTGCCTGTGAAGACAGGACAGGTCAGGATTTATATCCTAGCACACTTTATAAATGAAGAGAGCACACACAGCCCTCTTTGGCCAAGGGGTCAAAACCCTCCTAGGGAGAAAAAAGCACTTTTTTCCCAATCAGCCAGGCTGGAAGTCCAGGGGGCAGTTACAGACACAAACTGATTGTTGCAGTTATGAAGATATATGAATGGTGTTACAGGAGATACTGTTTTCGCACTTTCTTGCATTTTGAGAAATCTGTGTTAAATGTTAAGGTCACGCTGTAAAGCATATTTCTGTGTATCATATGTGGAGACAAAAAACATTTCTAATTATTTTTCCTTACAAACTTGCTGTAATATTATTGTTTCCTAATGTTGATTTATACTCTTTCCTTTTCTGCCACCCAGTTAAGAAGGCAAAATAGTGTTTAGCTGAAAGTATAGATATAACATACTTATAAAAACGAATACATAACATTCTTATTCGTAGGGTCATTGTCAGATTTAGACTGTCTGGAAATGTGTTTCATTTCACAACACAAGACATTGTTTATTTATTATTTTTGCCAGTTATCTTTTCTGAAGATGTATATCAGAGCTGAGGGGATGTTGTCTTTTGCTTAGATTACTCTTTGAGAATAATTTTTATCAACTGTATCTAGTAAAGCAGTACACTTTAGTAAGAGAATATGTGAGTTCTACTGAGATGCAAGCCTATCTATAAGGAAAAATAGTACTATTTAAGGAGGGAAGAGAATATCTTCCATTACTGTGATATAGAGTCATCCCCAGCGAACTGCTGTATTTTAGGCATTTCCAGGGTGGAATGGTTCTCTTGTTAATCTGATGGAGTAAAACCAACAAAAAGTCATGTATCACTCAAAAGACTAATGCTTTTTGCAAGGAGCGGGGGTCTGCAGACAACTTCATCAGATGGTGGAAGTGTTAACTCAGATGACAGAAAGATGAAAGTCTCAAGGCATGTTTAGCCTTGAGAAAAGAAGACTGAGGAGAGATACGGTAGCACTTTTCAAATACTTGAAAGGTAGTCATATAGAGAACGGGCAGGATCTGTTCTCGATCTTCCCAGTGTGTAGGATATCCAACAATGGGCTCAAGCTTCAGGAAGCAAGATTTAGGCTGGATATCAGGAAAAACGTCTTAACTGTTAGAGCACTACAATGGAACCAATTACGTCAGGAGGTGGCGAGCACTCCAACGCTAGAGGCATTCAAGAGAAAATTGGACAGCCATCTGTCAGATCTGCTTTGATTTGGATTTCTGCATTGAGCAGGGGGTTAGACTTGATGGCCTTTATTCTATTATTCTATGACAGGCACTTCATAGACACACGTGAGTGAGTAGATAAAATGGGTGGAGAATTGCAGTTAGTAAGGTTGGAGGGACTGAAATATTAAAAAATGATTATTATCTTAACAGTGGTTATAACAAAACAGTGTCTGAAGTCCTATTGCACTTGGCATAGTGTAAAGTTACACTTGTGGAAGCCCTCAAAAAGTTATACTCAGGTAGTCTGCTTTGCATGCCTAATTGCACAATTGATTCTGGAACAAGTTGTCCAACTGTGCCTGTGAACCTGCTTGGTGGATATGTATTGTTCCTCGCCTTGAATTTCACACCTGCTTGCACAACATTAGGTTATGCAGGCATAGATATACAACAGCACACCATCTAGGTATAGCAGAGACATTCTTGCATTAATGAGCTGATTGATACACACAGTTAATTAAAAAGTCATTGCCTTTATTTAAGCCATTAATGAACTGGCTAACATGTGGTGAGTTGAAAGGCCATTGCCTCATTCAAGGCACAGGAGATTGGGTTGAACCTCTTGATAAATTCGTATTGAGATAGTTCTCATCGGAATCTATATCTGACATTCAATGGCCACCTTGAATGAAAGGATTTCAGAGACAGCTTTCCAGCAAGAAACTCATCTCATCAATGCAAAGATATGTGCTGCTTGTTCATGAGAACTGTGATGGTAGTGACCATTTTTTGTACTTTCTGCATTTGATTTTTTTTCTGATGTCCCCTGTTTACAATTCCCTTACTCACCCACATAGTTATATACTATGTGTTATCTGAGTCAGTACCCTTAGGTTTCAAGGGAGTGAGCTGTTGTCTAAGAAAATTTACATTAGTCTTTAAGGTGCTGCGATTATAACTGCTTGCTGACCGGTCAATTCTGACTTATGGCTACCCTTTTTGGGGTTTTCTATGTGCATAGTACTGAGGTTAACCACTCCCTTCTGGGGGCACCTGGGACTGTACAACATGCCCAAAGCCACATAGAGTGACTGTTCTGGGATGCACAGTGGGGGATTGAACTTTCATCCTCTGGGTCACTGGTCTACCCAGCTAGCTAAGGTGCTACAAACTGCTTCATTATTTTTAGTATATTTACGATTATGTGAGAGTTCTTTTTGAGTAGGAAATGGTAGTAGGAGAAGGAATCCTTTGGGATAACTCTTTCTTCTTTCCTGTCCAGATTTGAAAGCTGAGCGGTTCTTCCATCTTCCAGCTACCACTAGAATTCCTGAATTAAAAGATTCTTAATATAATCCTAGTCAGGCCTCTGATAAAAATTAAACCAGGGAGATTTGAAAGTAAAGCCATAACAGACACACATTAGCATCTTTGTGAAAATTCTACTAAGAAATGGGCTGCTTGAAATTATTTTCCTTCTCATGTTGGCTTATTGTGCAGATGTTATTTATCTGTAGGTTTAATATATGTTTTCAATGTACTATAATTTTATTTAAACAGTGGCACTCCTTTGTTTTTGTTTTACTGTAAAGTGAGAAGGCGGTTCCATGGCATCAGTTGAGATTGAGGTTTTAGGTCTCTGTGTACCAAAATCTTTTCCCCTCAAATTTCCTTCTGTATTTTTTCTGACAGCTATGAATTCTTTTAGTTTTCCTTTGTTAATTAAAATGAATTAATTACACACACACCCTGCAATGGAGTAGAATGTGATTCTAATACTGCCATTGCTATTCTTTAGTAAACTCACATTCTGACTTGCATTTTACATTTACAATAATCTGTTATTTTTTCAACAATCTTGTTTGTGTATAATTTTTAAGCTTTCTTTATATATTTTTCTCTGTGTCTACATATAAGAGATATGTTTTTACAGTGGAAGAAGGAAGATTCTGTTTCAGCTGTTTATATGCCTGCAACTATTTTACATGCCAGCAGCTTGTTTCTTGTACTCACATATAATCAGGTGACAGCTATATGGAGCTTTATGTATACATGTATAAAAGTCATGTTACACCAATTTGTTTGAAAACACAGTGGAAAGGAGTCTAATATCCCCTGCTGTGTGCATATTCATTTGTGTACATGGAGGATCCCTGTTTTACCTAAAGTAGAGGTGGCTGATGTTCTGTCAAGGGCTGCCTTAGCTGAGTGCTAATTTATCAGCAGCTTCAGGCTGGTGGTAATGGTAAAGGTAAAGGATCCCCTTGACATTTTTTTTTTAGTCCAGTCGTGTCCGACTCTAGGGGGCAGTGCTCATCCCGTTTTCAAGCCGTAGAGCCAGCGCTTGTCTAAAGACAGTTTCCGTTGACACATGGCCAGCGTAACTAGGGAGCGCCGTTTTACCTTCCCACCGAGGTGGTACCTATTTATCTACTCGCATTTCCATGCTTTAGAACTGCTAGGTTGGCGAGGAGCTGGGACAAAGCGACGGGAGCTCACTCCATCGCGTGGATTCGATCTTACAACTGCTGGTCTTCTGACCCTGCAGCACAGGCTTCTGTGGTTTAGCCCACAGCGCCACCACGTCCCTATTCAGGCTGGTGGTATGTGAGGTTAAAACCAAGGAAGGACTGAACAAGAGCCAAATTAAGCAACCATATCTCTTCACCCTCTCTTCCTTTCTTCCTCCCATCTCTACCTCTCTCTTTTGACACACTCTCTCTGATCCTTTCACTTTCTCCACCCACCTTTTCCTTTTACCCAATAGCTACAGAGGAATATATTCTTGTAGATACTTGAAATTAGACCAACAGCCTCATAAGCATAAGTCATAGTTACCCATCTAAACTACAGAGAGGAGTCCTTCTAACTTTACAGTAAATGTGCATCTGCCTGTAAAACTTTATGAAAACTTTACTGAGAGCGATACAATTTTCTAAAATGGTTTTCAGAGCAGTTTCTACTTCACTTGATGAAAAGATTGCCTTATTTCTGATTGATTTCAGCATCTCTTTATTTTTAGCTGAAAGGACATTTAGAAAATGCTTCTAAAAGAAAAGAAGACAGTTTATCAACAGTGCTTGCAATATTGGACATGTTAAGATGAAACATGAAGCCATAACACACTAAGCCACAATTACTGAGAAATTTGTCTTATATATACTACAAGTTGCATGATAGTGTACAAAAACCCTTAGCATTATATGCAAACCTGAACTCTGGCTTGTGTCTCTGCCATAAAGCCAGAGTTTGAAATAGGCTTATTCCATGTTTTTTAAAGAAGCAAAATAAGATATTATCCAGAATCTGCCATGAACATTCCGGTTACTTAGCTGCCCTCTAGCTGGAAAATGAGCCAGACATAAGGAAGCATTTCTGACAAGACAGAATTCTCAACAATTCCAGGGCAATATATTATACGAATGGTGGCCATTCTTTCACCATTCCTCTTTCTCTCCCTGCTTGAATTTTGCTGCTTCTCAATCTGAGAATATTATATCTGATTATATAATTTTCTTCAGGGTTACATTTCTCCTGCAGTGTGTTGCCCATGATGCTTCCTTAAGTAAATTTGAAGACTGCACATTTTTAAACCTAAAGGCCCTTTACTTTAAACCTAAAGGCCCTGCTTCCACAATTCTAGCAGGCATAGAAGAGGGCATGGCTTGTGATGGCTCTCCTCCTAAGACCGTAACTACACATACAGAGAGATTTGAAAGGAATTTGCTGTGATGTTGGTTACTGCATACAATACAAGTCCTGGTGCAGTTTCAAAAATTGTTACTGACAGTGCTGGAGTGGGGCCTGACGTGCAGCAAAAATGGAGGAGCCTGGCAGACAAGTAAAGTGTTGCTGCCCGGCCAGTACCTGGGAGGCTTCCCAGCCACCTCAGCATTAGCGAAATTGTGATGATTTTTTTCCAGTCAGCTCCAGTGGCCATGTTTTCCCCACATGGCAAGCAGGTGAGGCTGCACTGACTGCAGCATTGTCCGTAGTGACATCATGATGGGTGCTCCATGTCCTATTTTAATACAAGGAATCACATTAAAGCAGCACAGATAACCTGCAGTAGAAAGGTTATCTGAAACATGTTGCTCCTGTAGCTACGTGTTGTTGTAGAAAGGCGTCCTTCCTCTTCTCAAGGCCCTCAAAGGCTTTCCCAGTACTAAACAGATCCCTAGGAAACCTGAGAACCTGGCGTGGTGGTGGTCAGAAACACGTAATTAGCAATAAAAACCTATGGCTGATGATATTGTCAGTTTTCCATGTCATAAATTTGTGCAACTGGATTTCAGCCAATAAGTAAATGGCTAGGTTTTATATGTGCTTCATAAATATTATGGGAAAATATTAATTCAAATGAAACAAGCTCACAAGACTGAGAGAATTCTAAGAGTCAAGCTGCTAATAAGTTCTTGCAAACCCCAGGTGAATGAGCAAAAGCTTGGCAAGAAGCAATTTGGAGTAGAGGGTTTGCAGCAAGGATGAGAGGGAGGGTCGCGACTGCCACCTCCTCCTACGTCACCACAAGAGATGACAGGTCACGATCCTTCACACACACACACACAATACTTCGCTGCCACCAACCACACATAAACCTGACACTTCAGACTTAGTATGGATTTCAAAATAAAAGTGATGATTTATTGAATACAAAAATAAAATGGAAATCACTGAGTAAAAGAATCACTTGTCACACTATATTTCTCAGACCTTAACCCTGCACAGTTCTTTGTTACTTAATACTCAATTACCTAACCTATATCTAACCCTGTATACAGATCTTCTTTAAAGCCCTCTCTCACTCTCCCACTCCAACTCTCTAATTCCCCAACAAAAAACTCCCCCTTCTTTGCACTCCCCCCTTATATACAAAAACTCCACCCCTTTAAGACCCACCTCCTGCCCTGCCATAGGCCAGGAAACTCCAGCCTTAGCCAAGACAGGCAGGTGACGTCATGGCACACGTCACATACCTTCCCCCTTTAATAAGTTGTTTTGTGGGGGAAAGCTAAGGTGCTTTTTCCCCAAAACAACTGCAACCAACATCAAGCATTACATTTATCAACACAGTTTAATATAACTACAGTATTCAAATATACTTACACTTCCGCCATACAGGTATATAAAAACATGCAATGCATAACATTTATCATAACACAACACATAACTGTCCAAACATTTTACATTGCCATATACCATGTACAGAGTCCATAAGTTCTTCAGATGTCGTCTTCCGGTCTTCTGGATAAGGCGTCAGCCACACAGTTTATAGTCCCTCTGACCACCTTATCCTCGAAATCATAGTCCTGCAAAAGAAGCGCCCACCTCATCAGTTTACTGTTCTGTGATTTCGTAGTCCGCAACCACGACAGAGGTGAGTGATCAGTGCACAAGGTAAAATGTCGACCCCAGACATAAGCCTTCAACTTCCGGATCGCGAAGATGATCGCCAAACACTCTTTCTCGATGGTGGAAAGATTCTTCTCCCTGGGAAGCAATTTCTTGCTCAGGTACGCCACTGGATGTTGGTCTCCGCTGTCATCCTGTTGGCACAGTACCGCTCCCACACCGGCATTAGACGCATCTGTGTAGATGATGAACTCTCTGTTGAAGTCAGGAGCATGCAGCACTGGATGGTTGGTTAGAGCATCTTTCAGCCGTCCAAACGCCATCTCGCACTCTTCCGACCAGGAAACGCTGTTGCTGCTCTGCTTCTTTGTCAGGTCTGATAAAGGTGCAGCAATCTCACTGAAACCGGGTATAAACTTTCTGTAATACCCTGCCAGACCAGCGTTCCTGACGTCGGGGGAGCTGCCTGCATTATCTGCCGTCCCCAGGCACGGGTGAGAGACGTGTCTGGGAGACTTTCTGGCCTGCGCTCCCTCGGCCTTCTTCAGGACTGGGACCCTGTTGCTACTGCTCCTGCTGCTTCAGGCCATCCCACCCCCTTCCATAACATCAGCCACTTGGCTGGGAGGGAGGGAGACCATAAAAGCCGGAAGCTTGTGCCAGGGCCCTCACAGACCAGCGTTCCTGACGTCGGGGGAGCTGCCTGCAATATCTGCCGTCCCCAGGCACGGGTGAGAGACGTGTCTGGGAGAATTTCTGGCTTGCGCTCCCCGGCCTTTTTCAGGACTGGGACCCTGTTGCTACTGCTCCTGCTGCTTCAGGCCATCCCACCCCCTTCCATAACATCAGCCACTTGGCTGGGAGGGAGGGAGACCATAAAAGCCGGAAGCTTGTGCCAGGGCCCTCACAGACCAGCGTTCCTGACGTCGGGGGAGCTGCTGCAATATCTGCCGTCCCCAGGCACGGGTGAGAGACGTGTCTGGGAGAATTTCTGGCTTGCGCTCCCCGGCCTTTTTCAGGACTGGGACCCTGTTGCTACTGCTCCTGCTGCTTTAGGCCATCCCACCCCCTTCCATAACATCAGCCACCTGGCTGGGAGGGAGGGAGACCATAAAAGCCGGAAGCTTGTGCCAGGGCCCTCACAGACCAGCGTTCCTGACGTCGGGGGAGCTGCCTGCAATATCTGCCGTCCCCAGGCACGGGTGAGAGACGTGTCTGGGAGAATTTCTGGCTTGCGCTCCCCGGCCTTTTTCAGGACTGGGACCCTGTTGCTACTGCTCCTGCTGCTTCAGGCCATCCCACCCCCTTCCATAACATCAGCCACCTGGCTGGGAGGGAGGGAGACCATAAAAGCCGGAAGCTTGTGCCAGGGCCCTCACAGACCAGCGTTCCTGACGTCGGGGGAGCTGCCTGCAATATCTGCCGTCCCCAGGCACGGGTGAGAGACGTGTCTGGGAGAATTTCTGGCTTGCGCTCCCCGGCCTTTTTCAGGACTGGGACCCTGCTGCTACTGCTCCTGCTGCTTCAGGCCATCCCACCCCCTTCCATAACATCAGCCACCTGGCTGGGAGGGAGGGAGACCATAAAAGCCGGAAGCTTGTGCCAGGGCCCTCACAGACCAGCGTTCCTGACGTCGGGGGAGCTGCCTGCAATATCTGCCGTCCCCAGGCACGGGTGAGAGACGTGTCTGGGAGAATTTCTGGCTTGCGCTCCCCGGCCTTTCAGGACCAGGACCCTGCTGCTGCTGCTGCTTGGGGCCACCCCACCCCTTCCTCAACACCAGCCACCTGGCTGGGAGGAGAGAAGGGGCATTAGAAGGGGTGTGGGTTTGTTTTGTTTGTTTTTAACTGTTATTGGGTTGCATAGAGACCCACAGTGGACCTGATGGAACAGGAAGGGGGGAGGGCGTTGGAGGGGGCAGCCATTGAGGTGGTGCTGGGTAGGGGAAGGAATGGTGGTGGGGGTAGAACATGCCCGCGTAGGAGAAGAGAGGTTAGATATCTTACATCTATCCCCTCTTCTAGTCCTACCTCCAACCAAATGGTATCAGGCGACCATATCAGCAAACCCTCGAGCCACACGGTGCTGTTGATGAACGCCAGGTCAGTACAAAATAAAACTGCCCTCATCCATGATGTAATTCTGGATGAGGGGTCTGACCTGGCGTGCATTACTGAGACCTGGGTGGGAGAGGAAGGTGGTGTCCCCCTCTCCCAGCTGTGTCCTCCTGGGTACTCAGTCCAACACCAGTGTCGCTCGGAGGGTCGGGGAGGGGGAGTTGCTATAGTCTATAGGAGTTCTATCTCCTTGACCAGGATTCCTATCCCTTTGAGAGGAGGTCTTGAGGGCCTGTATTGTGTGTTGGGCTCACGAGACAGATTAGGGATTCTGTTGGTGTACCGCCCACCCTGCTGCGTACCAACAGTCTCCCTACCTGAGCTGACGGAGGCAGTCTCGGACCTGGTGTTGAGGACTCCCAGGCTGCTGGTGCTGGGGGACTTCAACATCCATGCTGAGGCTGCCTTGACCGGGGCGGCTCAGGACTTCATGGCCGCCATGACAACCATGGGACTGTCTCAATGTGTCATCGGCCCGACACATGAGAAGGGCCACACCTTGGACCTTGTTTTCACAACGGGACTGGAAGATGGTGGTTTGGATGTGGAGGGGCTGGTTGTGACCCCATTGTCATGGTCAGACCACTTCCTGGTCAAGTTTAGTCTATTAGCTTCTTCTTCCCTCTGCAAGGGTGGGGGATCTATTAAGATGATCCGCCCTCGGAGACTTATGGATCCAGATGGATTCCTGAATGCTCTGGGGGAGTATCCGTCTGATATGGTTGGCGCTCCTGTCGAAGCTCAGGTCACCCTATGGAATAGGGAGATGACCCGGGCGGTTGACACGATTGCGCCTAAGCGCCCTCTCCCTGCTCGCCGAGCCCAGACAGCTCCCTGGTATACTTCTGAACTGCGGGCGATGAAGCGAGAGGGGAGACGGCTAGAGCGCAGGTGGAGGAAGTCCCGCTGGGAATCTGATCGAACACGACTTAGAGCCCATTATCGGGCCTATTTCGTGGCAATACGGCTGGCGAAACGGCAATATTTCTCCAGCCGCATTGCTTCCTCAGAATGTCGTCCAGCAGAGCTGTTTCGGGTGGTCCGGGATCTTCTTCAACCGGGAAACCCGGTGGAGGTCCCGGACTGCTCATCAGCTCGCTGTGATGAGTTTGCTATTCATTTTGAGGAAAAAATCGCTCAGATTCGCAGTGGGCTGGACTCCACTGTTACTGCAAAATCGGAAGATGTGTCCAGTGTGCCGTGCTTAGGTCAAACTTTAATGGATGAGTTTCAATTGTTGAGACCCGAGGATGTGGACAGGGTGCTTGGATCTGTCCGTTCTACCACCACGCCGCTCGACCCTTGCCCATCTTGGCTAATTGGAAGATCTGCCAGGGGGGTTCGCACTTGGGTCCAGGAGGCCGTGAACGCCTCTCTGAGAGAGGGAGTGGTCCCTACCGCCTTGAAAGAGGCGGTGATTCGACCACTCCTTAAAAAGCCTAACCTGGACCCAAGGCTGGTGGTCAACTACCGACCAGTGGCGAACCTCCCTTATTTGGGCAAGGTGTTGGAGCGGGTTGTGGCCGGGCAACTCCAGGCGCTGCTGGATGAAACGGATTTTCTGGATCCATTTCAGTCGGGTTTCAGGCCGGGTTTTGGTACAGAGACAGCCTTGGTCGCCCTGTATGATGACCTTTGCCGGGAGAGAGACAGGGGGAGTGTGACCCTGTTGATACTCCTGGACCTCTCAGCGGCTTTCGACACCATCGACCATGGTGTCCTTCTGGATAGGCTGGCTGGGTTAGGAGTTGGGGGCACTGTTTTACGGTGGTTCCGCTCCTTCCTAGCTGACCGTATCCAGAGGGTGGTGCTGGGGGACAGTTGCTCTGCCCCATGGCATTTATGTCATGGGGTTCCTCAGGGCTCGATACTGTCCCCCATGCTGTTTAACATCTACATGAAACCGCTGGGAGAGGTCATCAGGAGGTTTGGGCTGAGGAGTCAGCAATATGCTGACGACACTCAGCTCTACCTCTCGTTTTCCACCAATCCAGGTGAGGCGGTTTCTGTGCTGAACTCGTGTCTGGACCTGATAATGGACTGGATGAGGGTTAATAAATTGAAACTCAATCCAGACAAGACGGAAGTGCTGTTAGTGGGTGCTTCGCCGGACAGGTTGGAGGGCCACTTCCCTGTCCTGAATGGGGTTACACTCCCCCTAAGGGACAGGGTCCGCAGCCTGGGGGTGCTCCTGGACCCCAGTCTAACTTTGGAAGCTCAGGTGGACTCGGTGGCCAGGGGTGCCTTCCTTCAGCTGCGGAAATTATACCAGCTACGGCCCTACCTGGACGAGTGGAGTCTCATGACAGTTACACATGCACTGGTAACATCTCGTATTGATTATTGCAATGCGCTCTACGTGGGGCTGCCTTTGAAGACGGTCCGGCGACTGCAACTGGTTCAGAATCGAGCTGCGCGGCTGGTGAGTGGTGGGGCCGCCAGAGAGCACATCAAGCCGATTCTGTATAATTTACACTGGTTACCAGTTGCTGTCCGGGCCCAATTCAAAGTGCTTGTTTTGACATATAAAGCCCTAAACGGCTTGGGCCCTGGATACTTGAAGGACCGCCTCCTTCCATATGAGCCTACCCGGCTGTTAAGATCTAGCCAGGGGGCCCTTTTGAAAGAGCCATCCCTCAAGGAGGTAAGAGGGATGGCTTGTAGACAAAGGGCCTTCTCGGCAGCTGCCCCCAGACTATGGAACGCCCTCCCAATTGAAATTCGCCTGGCGCCGACACTGATGATATTTCGGCGCCAGGTCAAAACCTTCCTGTTCCAGAAGGCTTTTAATTGAAATAACATTAACTGTGGGTCTTAATGATGGCAATTTTAATTGTATTTTAATTGTATTTTAATTGTATTTTAATCATTTTATTTTATTCCATTGAATTTTAATTGTTGTAAGCCGCCCAGAGACCTTTGGGTAGAGTGGGCGGCATATAAATTAAATAAATAAATAAATAATAAATAAATAAATAAATAAATAAATAAAAAGGACCTCACTTTCTTTTTAGTGGTAGGTCGGGGCCAATTCAGGATGGCTTCTACCTTGGCCTCTAAAGGTTTGATTAGGCCTCCTCCCACTATGTGACCTAGGTACTTCATCTCTGAGTTACCTAGCTGACACTTACTAGCTTTAACGGTTAAGCCAGCATCTTTCAGTCTTTGTAGCACTAATTCTAGATGATGTAGGTGATCTTGCCAGGTGTTGCTAAAGACCCCTATGTCATCGATATAAGCTACCGTGAAGTCACTGAGCCCTTTCAGAGTATGGTCCATGAGCCTTTGAAATGTTGCTGGTGAATTTCGCAAGCCAAAGCTAAGGACTCAAAATTCAAACAGGCCAAATGGACTACAAAATGCGATTTTCTCTTGGGCTCTAGGATCACTTCTTCCTTGCCAACCCTCTTTGGTTAGACCTAAAAAGGATATGACTCTGCAACCTCCAATCGTCTCACTTAGGTCATCAAGCCTAGGCATAGGATAAGCATCAGGTTCAGTTACTGAATATAACTTGCTGTAGTACACACAGAACCTGACACTGCCATCCGGCTTGTCTACTAAAACTACAGGGGCTAACCAAGCACTAGATGAGTGTACAATAATTTGATCGTTTAGCAGCATTTCGTCTAGCTCTTTGCGAATATTGTCACAGTAATAACCTGTTACTCTATATGGTGTTACAGACTGAGAAGCATTCCCTGTGTCAGTCCTGGGTAGCATTCCCTTGTCAACACCAGGTTTGTTTGAGAACACTTTTTGAGGTTTTGTAACCAGCGTTCTACGACTATTCTGCTGTTCTCTGGATAGAGCAGGGCTGATCTGCACCTCTAGTGGATTGAACTTTTGTGGGCCCCTCCCTTCCCCGAAGGGCAACCCATGTTCCTCCTTATCAGCCGCTTTTATTGCAAACTGCACATGGTTGGTCTCTCTGTAATAAGGCTTCAGGGCATTGATGTGAACGACCCCCCTGCCTAACCTTTTCATAAGTTTGGATGTATGAGAGGTTCCTAAATCTGTGATTATCTCAGAAGGAAAATCCATCCTACTCATGTAAATTACTAAGGCTTCTGCTACAGTCTGGGTCTCTTTATTACGTAATGGGATCGCTTCCGGATATCTCGTTGCATGGTCTACTATAGTTAAAATAAATCTGTTCCCCCGCTTAGTGGCGTTGGGCAATGGACCTATGATATCCACCCCTAGACGTGTAAAAGGAGTTGAAATCACTGGTAATGGGCATAGCTTTGCTCTAGTTTTATCACAGTTAGAGCCCTGTCTCTGACAAATATGGCATCTTTGACAGAAACTCTTAATATGTTTACCCATATCAGGCCAGTAAAAGTTTTGGGCTATCCTTTGTTTGGTCTTGTTGATCCCCATATGAGCTGAGAAAATGTCTGCATGTCCCTTTTCCAGAATCATAGGGCGATATTTCTCAGGCACCACCAACTGTCTCTTAACTTCAGGCCCCCCTTTTGAAATATTATTCAGTTTTTCCTTATAAAGTAAACCACCCTTAATAATAAAACGTTCAGGGCACTCAGGTGATAAATCTTTATCAGTCACCTTTCCAAAACAGTCTTTTAAGGTGGGGTCTGCTGTTTGTTCCTTGACAAAGAGGCTTTTCTGAGGTATTTCAATTGAGAATGCCTCAGGTTGTGGTACAAATTTCTCTGGCTCTTGAGAGTCAGTCTCATTACTGGCTTCACTTTGTACTGATTGTGAACGTGTTACCACCAGGGCACTCTTGACATGCTTTGTTAAGTCATTACCAATAAGAAAAGGTGTAGGAATCTCAGAAGACACCCCCACTCTCCAAAATCCCTTCCAACCTTGATATTCAATTTTCAAATCAGCTACAGGTAATGAAACTAGTTCTGACCCAATCCCTTTCACAGATAGAGTCTGGTCAGCAATCATACAACTTTGTGGTACTATGTCTGAGTGGCAAATAGAAATTTGAGAACAAGTGTCTCTCAAAGCAGTATAGTCCTTTTCAAAAACTTTTATCCTGTCCCCAGCAGATTCCAATAAAGCACTATTTGTCTCTATGTAATAACAGTGGACAACTTCAGCGAGAGGCAGCTCCTTCAATGTATCCAATTCAGAGCTCCTAACAGCCTCTGCCTGGGTTTCCATGGTAACAGAACTTTCAATAGAAGAAGCTTGAGGTTTACTCTGAACACAAAATACAGCCTTTGCTTCTTTTACATTAACTTTCTGAGGTGGAATTTCTTTATTTTGCCTTGTATTAAAACATTGTGCAGCAATGTGGCCTTTCTTTTTGCAAATGAAGCAGATTCTCTCCCCCCATGAGCTTTTCCCATCAAGTCTTTCAAGTTTCTCTTTTCCCTCCAAAACTTGTTTACTGTGCTGGCCCTGTTCTGAGGGCTTTTCACTAAAATGGCCGCCTACTTTAGTCTGTCTCTGTGCTTGTTCCTTAGAGAACTTTGGGTCCCATGTTTTCCTCACACCTCTCCCCTCATAACAACTAGGACCCCTTATTTGAGAAATAAAATCAGCTATTTGTGCAGCGTTTCTAACGTCAGTTGGTTTCCGTTCTTGAACTAAAAATTTAAGTTCCCCATGGAGTAAGGAATAAAACTGCTCCAGGCCCAAAACATTTTTCAATTCCTGAAAAGTTTTTACATTCTCCTGTTCAAGCCACCGATCTAAACACTTTTCTAAGTTAAAACCAAGTTGGGTATAAGATTCATCTGATCTTTTAGTAAGTTTTCTGAACTTCTGCCTAAGATGTTCTGAATTAATGCCAAATCGATTGTAAACCATTTTTTTGAACTCTGAATAATCTTTACTGAGCTCAACTGGCATATCAGCATATATTTCTGCCATTTTCCCACTAATCAGAGACCTTAAAACTACCATTTTCTCTGCTTCTCTGAGGGAAAAATCTGAGGCTGCTCTCTCAAAACTTGTAAGGAACGCTTCAACCGAATCCCCTTGTTTATAGGATGGAAATTTCTTTAAATCTGCTTTTGATAATTGGCTCTCCTCATTTTCCCTATTCTTATTATTGTTCTGGTTCATCATTTCCAATTTTCTTAACTCAAACGCCATCCTCTCTCTCTCCAATCTTTCTTCTCTTTCCATTCTCTCCAGTTCAAATTGTCTTTGTCTCTCTCTTTCTCTTTCCTCTTTTTCTAGGGCCCTTAATCTAAATTCGTGTTCCTGGGCTAATTGAATTTTCTTAATTTCTGATAACTGTTCACCATTAGCTTCTTCCTGCACTGAGGCAACTCTTCCCTCACCATTTGACTCATCCCCAGACCAGTCTGACATCGCTTGGTCTCTTTGTTCACTCACTTCTGCCATTTGACTGCGTGTGAGAGGCATTTTACTAACTCAAAAAGGCTCCTGTCAATTTCCACGCCTCTGTTTAAAAATACTTTTATTCTTGCTGTGTTTTAGGTCTGACACTCTTTAACAGGGTATACCAACAGATATGGCTAGGCTTGTTACTGTAATCTCTAATGGCTTCTGCCCCTTCACCGGGCCTCTTGCCAGATTTAGAGCTACTTTAATTTTCTGCCCTTGGCTCTACTTCAAAATCCACCACAGCTTCACCTTCTCTCAGGTTCTGTAGTTCACTAGAGAAATCCCAAGTCTTCGCTGCTCTTGGTCTGTCTGTCCCTTCCGAGTTCTCCCAACTCTGGACTCTCAGACCAAGTCACAACAGCCTCCTACTTTGGGCCAATCTCCCTCACAAAATGGACCTTCTAGAGCTCATAAGTCAGTTCCCTCACTCTGAAGTTTAGGTGCCTCTCTACTAGATCTGCTCCCCCCTGGAGACAAATCCTAGAGAGTTACCCACACCCCACTTCAGGTGCACCTAACTGAAATCCTTTTGCTCTGGTCACACTAGCCAAGGCTGTTCTGGGCAACTGGGCAACTGGACAACTCGTATCCCACACGCTGGCACCAGTTTTGTCGCGACTGCCACCTCCTCCTACGTCACCACAAGAGATGACAGGTCACGATCCTTCACACACACACACACAATACTTCGCTGCCACCAACCACACATAAACCTGACACTTCAGACTTAGTATGGATTTCAAAATAAAAGTGATGATTTATTGAATACAAAAATAAAATGGAAATCACTGAGTAAAAGAATCACTTGTCACACTATATTTCTCAGACCTTAACCCTGCACAGTTCTTTGTTACTTAATACTCAGTTACCTAACCTATAACTAACCCTGTATACAGATCTTCTTTAAAGCCCTCTCTCACTCTCCCACTCCAACTCTCTAATTCCCCAACAAAAAACTCCCCCTTCTTTGCACTCCCCCCTTATATACAAAAACTCCACCCCTTTAAGACCCACCTCCTGCCCTGCCATAGGCCAGGAAACTCCAGCCTTAGCCAAGACAGGCAGGTGACGTCATGGCACACGTCACAGAGGGAGACTCTTGAAGTGACATGGACGCATAAAGGAAAAGGGGATATAGATGCATAAGCCACCAATGCACAGAGAAGGTACTCTCAGAGGAGAAGATAGATTTAAGGGTGTCATCTTGGAATGTTGTTTTCAAGCTGGAGACTCCAACAGGAGCAATGCAAAGAAAAGGGAAATCTTGGCCAGAATTCTCAAGACATGGCAAGCTAACAGAAATCTGAGACCAGAACTAGGAATTTAGAATAAAAATACAAGTTAACAGTGTTCTCTGGCTTCTAGGGGTTGGAAAATAGATTTTAATTTAAGCCTCCTCTGTGGAAGACTTTAGGCTTCTAATGCATTCAACTCTAGAAGGAGTTGACAACGCTTCATCAGGAGGCATCCAGGAGCAAAGTGTGGACAGATTTAGACAGAATGGAAATAGCAATTAGATCCTCACCAGAATGGAAAATACGACAATCTCATGTTTTGTAGCATAGTTTGTTGACATGATGGTTACTCCAGCTTGTCAGCTGCACTGCATCCACTTTCTATTTCTTAGTCTGCTTGTAGTCATGACTAATCCTTTTTGATGGCCCTACTTTGCCAACAGATAGCAAAGTATCAAAGGACAATAGAATAACAAGGGGATCTACTTGGCTTTCTAGAAGGATATTTTGAGGGCATTGTTTAAGAAGGGACTGAATACTCTGAGCTAATTGCTGTACTGATGTGGAGATACAGTATATATTGCCTGTACACAGAAAGTCTACACCTGTCAAACAAGATTCTCTGCATGGGATGTTCATATCTGAGGTAGGATCAAACTCAGTTGAATGGAATTACATACTGTAGAGTTATATTTCCTGTGACTTCCTGTGTCACATACATTCATTTTATAATCTGGTTGACAAGATCTTATTTTCCCCTTTGTGGTTGAATCCTGTCTTGGACCATAGCATCCATAACAAAACTGCCTTCCTAACTGGTTTACAGTTTAACTAGCATTTCCGTGCCCTCCCCCCCAAAAGTCCTTGGCAGAAATAAGGCTTTGCAGTGGTGTTGTAGAAATTTGGTCAGCTTGATAACAACATGCCTTCTGAGACTTTCCTGGGAGTCAGTCTCACTGCCTGTTTGTCTAGACCAGTGCTTTCCAATCTTAGATAACCCAGATGTTCTTGGACTGCACCTCCCAGAAACCTCAGCCAGTACAGCTGGTGGCGAAGGCTTCTGGGGATTGCAGTTCAATAACATATGGGTTACCCAAGATTGGGAACCACTGGGCTAGAGGGTGCTTCCCAAAGAACTACAACTCCTAGGAAGCACTGTGGCAGCTTCCTTTTTTAAAAAAAACAAAAACAAATGAAGAACAGGAAACAGGAGGAGGAGCTGATGGTGGAGACAGATCACTTGAAAGTAATCCTCTGTTGGGGAGTGAAAACTCCAGGTGTGCTGGTTTGAGTTTTTGGGCTGGAATTATTGGAGAATTCTGAAAATTAAAATCCAAAAACCAAAAAACACAAACCTCGTAGTAATATTGACATGATGATGCCTATGAATCCCAGTCACACAAAATGATGGTGGTATCTCTTAGGGAGTTTTTGTTGCTTACAAAAAAAATTAGTGTATTTGTGTTTGTGCATGTGAGTGTGCACCGCATACACATGCTCACTCATATGCACCTGAATGCATACATATAAGAAATGTAGTGTCTGCTCCCCAAAACCCCAAATAAAAAATAGTTTATAAGAGTCTATATTACTCCATATTAAGAAAAGCTGTTTGCAACTTTTGATTGTTAGCAAACTCCCCATTCTTCTCCAATAATATTTGGATGAGCATATAAAATACATTATTACTTGTGGTTCACAGCTGCAGCACATAAACAATGGTGTTTGAATTTGGCGTGTTTTAAAAGCAATGCTATTTAAGCCTGAGAGGAAAGAAAAAGAGGGGGAATCTGTTCTGGGTAACTGAGAATCACGTGACAACTGCCTGTATTTGAATGACTTTCCAGCCCATCAATTTTGAAAGCTACCTTAATTTTAACAGTCAAGTCATGAGTGAAATTAGCACATAGCAGGTGACACAGAGAATATTATCTTGGAAACATTTTTTTTAACTCAGGAAAAAAAGGTATACTATTATACCTGCATAGGCAATTTTATCAAGCTGCCTTATTCTTTCATATTCTTCTTTGTGAGTCATTTTAGTAAATATATTACTGTTAAAAAATAGTCCAGGAATTTTTTTTTCAATTAGTGTTGCCATTCATGAATGTAGCTTTGCTGTTGCATGGAAACATTTCTCATAAAGCTTTTCCACCAAAAGAAGTACGCTTATGTAAAAAGGAAGGGTTTTTTTATAGCTCTAGTCCATTTTTTACTTTATATTGAGGTTGCTTTTGAATAAACAAAAAAGCAAGTAGTCATGTTTTGTTTCTACCCCTTGATGTATTTTTATTCATTTCAAGAGATATGGGTTAGCAGCAGTTCTCAGGTCTTAGAAGTGAAATGTTTAAGTAATTAGTGTATCTTTCCTTGTATATGACCCCCCCATGTATAAGGTAAAGGTAAAGGTTCCCCTTGACAATTTGTCCAGTCGTGTCCGACTCTAGGGGGCAGGGCTCATCCCCGTCTCCAAGCTGTAGAGCCTGCGCTTGTCCGTAAACAGTTTCCATGGTCACATGGCCAGCGCGACTAGACACAGAACACCATTGCCTTCCCACCGAGGTGGTACCTATTTATCTACTTGCATTTTTACATGCTTTTGAACTGCTTGGTTGGTAGGAGCTGGGACAAGCGACGGGAGCTCACTTCGTCGCATGGATTTGAACTGCTGGTCTTTCAACCTTGCAGCCCAGATGCTTTTGTGGTTTAACCCACAGCACCACCATGTCCCTCAATGTATAAGATGACCCCCTAATTTTTACTCTTGCTGCAGGCGGAGGAGCAGTCAACGGGCAGCCGTGAGGGCTAGCCCAGAGTGCCTGCTCCTCTGCCTCCATCCCCTGCTGCTGCTGCCTCTGCTGCCTGATCACCTCCTCCAGTGCGACTGCCGGAGCTTACTTCCAGCTCATGTTGCTGCCTTGTCCTCTGCCTGAAGGAGATGATCGCTAGAGGGGGTGACCTGACAGTGGTGGCAGCGGTGATCTGACAGTGGTGGCTGCAGTCAATGGGCAGCAGCAAGAGGCAGCTGAGTGTGGCTGCTCCTTTGCCTCCATCTCTGCCTTCTCCTCCTGCTGCTGAGCCCGCGAGTGGCGCCCGAGGAGACTGCAGCAGGAGGAGGAGGCAGAGACTGAGGCAAAGGAGCAGCCACACTCGGCCACTTCTCACTGCTACCCATTGACTGCTGCCTCTGCCGTCAGATCGCCTCCTCCAGCGATAGTCTCCTTTGGGCAGGGAACAAGGCGGTGACGTGAGCTGGAAGTAAGTCCCGGCAGTGGTGCTGGCAGGGGCCATCAGACAGTGGAGGCAACAGTCAGTGGGAAACCGCGTGAGGTAGCTGAGTGTGGCTCCGCCTCCGCCTCTACCTCCTCCTGCTGCCTTCCATGTATAATACAATCCTCTAATTATTTTAGGAAGAAGTGTCATTTTATACACAGAACAATATGATACATGCTTGCTGGGAGTTAACTAGCCCCATTACATAGGATTGATGAGGTGGGGGGAAATAATAAATCTAGAAGAGCTAAAACTTAAATATGCACAGGAGATAGCATAAGGAAGTGGATAGAGTGTCAGATTCAGACTCAGGAGACCTGGGTTCAAGTCTCCAATTGGGTGTGGAAATTAACTGTGGGGTGTTTCATATTTGTCAAAAAACAGCCATGATAATTGTGTTGTGTTTGGGTGAAAAGTGATTAATGATGAAAAAAGGAGTCAGCTTCTAGATTTTTCCTTGATTGGCATCACTTTGTGAATGGTGGTGAGCAAAAGAGGGTGTCCTGTAGACCAGCCTTTTTCGGTCCGTGGACCATCTGGGGTGTGTGTGCTCCATGCATGGACCGGTTGGGGGTGGGGCATACACACACCCCGCTTACTGGTGGGCGTGTCGTGCTTGCAGGTGGGTGTGTGGCCTTCATGCTAACACTTCCCCCAGCGCCCCTTCCCTACGGGGAAGCTGCCGTGGGTCAGCCAGCCTGGGAAGTGCCCTGACGCATGGCTTTGCTTCTTTGTTTGCTTGCTCCCCACCCTCCCTCTCCAGGGGGCAGCTGGATAACAAGCAGCCACTCTCCCCCCCCTTGCCTGTCTGTGTCCTCCTTCATCTGCAAGAAGCCGGGACATGGAGTTACTTGCGGGGGGGAGCGGGAGAGACGGCAAGGAGGGAGATGGAGCAACTTTGCAGACAGGCCGGCTGGATGCGCGGAGGAAGCGCTGCCTCCAGGTGGCAAGTGTTGCAAAGTAGCTCCATCTCTCTCCCCCCCCCTTCTGGCTTCGTCTATTGCCATCTCTCCCGCTCCCCCCCCCCGCAAGTAGCTCCACGTACCGATTCTTGCAGATGAAGGAGGACACAGGGAGGTAAGGGCAGGGGGAGGGAGAGTGGCTGCTTGTTAGCTGGCTGCTCCCTGGAGACAGAGGGTGGGGAGCGAGCAAGCAAGCAAAGAAGCAAAGCCATGCATCGGGGCGCTTCCCAGGCTGGCTGCCCCACGGCCGCTTCCCCGCAGGGAAGGGCTGCTGCTCTCCTGCAAGGGGCACTGGGGAAAGGGTTAGCATGAAGGCCACATGCCCACCAGCAAGCGCAACATGCCCTCCCCCATGAGGGTGGCAGAGATCTGTGTCTCCAGCGCAGTTCCAGCTAACCCATGGAGCGGCACCAGGCCATGGACCGGGTGTTGATGATCCCTGATGTAGACCATCTTGACTGCTGCCATTCAGGCTGCCCTTTGCTATGTAAAGCTTGGCACTCTTTTTTTTCTTCCGGCAATGCAGATATTGTGCAACACTATCAGGACATTTCCTGGCATTTTGAATTGTGGCTACAGAAGCACAATATTCCATATTCATAAACTGGACGTCTTTTTGAAGAATTGAATTGAATTCTTGCTTGTAACTGTTTTAATGGGACATATTCCAAACATTACATGTGTGAAATATAAGAGGCCTGTCTATCTGTCTGTTTTTAGACCTTAGAAAGTTATTTTTACAACAAATATATGTGACGACAACAACATGCTAAAGCCATCCAAAATTGAACAGTAGTGGGATTATGTTTTGAGATCTGTTTCTCTTAAAAGTAACTTTCCAAGCTCTGTTGTGTTGTTCCTGCTGCTCTTGTTCTTGTCCTCAAAAATCACTAATTGACTCTGAATATAAAATAAACTGAAATGAAAAATTTCTCTCTAAGAGAATAAGGATAGATTCTATGACTCAAGAGCACTGGAGAAGCCTTCAGGTTTTCTGACTTTTTCTCTCCTTGTTTCTTCCTGATATTGATGGATTTCTGTTTCATGCAGCTAAAGGCAATGCCTTCCTTGATGGCATATTTGTCACACACACACATACACAACGTTGAAATCCATCAGTCTCAGAAAGGAACTCACCCAGATGCAGATAGAAATTCTCACAAAGTTTTGCAGTGAGGATAGAAACCATACCTGCAACATGTTGCTTTATTTCAGTGCTTCTAAAGAAGCAGAACACTGGGACCATTATGAGATATTACCAGTTGATAATTAAGCTGAACTGTGTGTTCATAGATTGACATTTTCCATTGTCAGAAGCTTACACATAGAATTAATGTACTTTCCACCAGGTCATATTTTCCTTTACTGTAAAACAGCTGTTAGATGTTGAAAGGGAAATTTAGACTATGGCATACATTTTTGGAATTCTACGCCTCATTTCACTATCCAAAAAGCAGAAAGATAATCCATATGAGACAATTTAAAGATTTTTCAGGGCTCTGCAGTATGATTAAAAGGACGTGGTGGTGCTGTGGGCTCAACCGCAGAAACCTGTGCTGCAGGGTCAGAAGACCAGCAGTCGTAAGATCGAATCCACGAGACGGAGTGAGCTCCCATCGCTTTGTCCCAGCTCCTCGCCAGCCTAGCAGTTCGAAAGCATGGAAATGCGAGTAGATAAATAGGTACCACCTTGGTGGGAAGGTAAAATGGCGCTCCCTAGTCACACTGGCCACGTGACAATGGAAACTGTCTTCGGACAAGCGCTGGCTCTACGGCTAGAAAAACGGGATGAGCACTGCCCCCTAGAGTCGGACATGACTAGACTAAAAATGTCAAGAGGAACCTTTACCTTTACCTTTACATTTGCAGTATGATTACATACCTGGATGATGAGGTTTCCCTCAATATTGAGGAGACATGACCTTATTTGGAAACAGAATCACAACTCCCGGTTGTCTAGTAGATAGCTAATATATGTTAGTGCTATAAATAGTTGACAGTTACTTACATTATGGTGTAAACATCTTTTGAAAATATTTAACAATCATGAGAAGGAATGCATAAGGTGCAGACTTTGTTGATGAGATTACCTGCTTCAAGGAAAAGACAAAGGATGTAAATCACTGTTGGTTCTGTTTGGGCTCTCAGTAGCATGTGGTAACCACTGAGCATGACATCCTTTGAGATGTTTTGGTTCTGTGCATCGCTTTTAGATAGCCTTTCTCCTTTTTGCTTTTAATACTTCTTAATGGTTGAGATTTGAGATTTAAGGTTTTAAATTTGAGCCCATTTTTAAATTATAAAGCCCTGCATGTAATCTGAGTCGTTGTTTGGTTGGCTCAATGACTTTATTCCATATGCTGCCTTAGGGTCCTTATTTAGACTGAAAGATAGCTTGAACATGTTTCCGTAATGAACAGCAAATAAGCAAACATTTTAGGCATTCATGTCTCCCTTTTCTACAGCTAAGTTCTCTTTCCTTTCACCAGGATTTAATGTGTTTTCCGGTGGTGGTGTTGAAAAATGACAAGACATGGTGAGATGTGGAAAAACAAAAGGAGCACAAGCCTTAAAGGCCCACGTATTGTTATGTTAGCTTCTAACTGATTCCTTTGTTTCTTCCATATTTCTGTCATTTAAAATGTGTTACCTATACTTGCACATGGAACTTGGATTGATATTGTTGTACAGAAACAAATGTAACCGGATAGAATGATGTATAAATACCTCCTGTAAATAAGCCTAGGTGACAGAACCCACTACCATGAACTTTTCAATATTTGATCGACTTTAACCTTATTATGCATGTTTATCATATTTTTAAAATGGCTGTGGTAGCCAGTATTGTGGAAGAAATTCCCAGAAGGTGGTAGGTTGGAGTACTCTGAGTCTCATTTGACTTTACTTTGAATGAGACAATAAGAACCCAAGAAACTTGCAGACAAGCAAGATATTAAATCTTGTCAGTTTATGCATTCAAAATCCTTAATATGGTGAACATCAGTATTGCCCTAGCAAAGTGCATTTATTACCATTCTCCAATGAAATTACATCCAAATAAGATTTTCTCATCTCTGCTGAGATAATGTTTATTCTCTCAGATACCACCTTTTATGCCAATGCACATACTTTTACAGCATATATAAAACATAATTGAAGAGCTTCATGCAGTTGTTAAAAATGGCAGTGTCAAAGATAGTAAGCTAAAGTATGTGTATGGGGCACACACTCCTGAAGGACTGCCAAATGTTGTTTCTGGTGTGTCTGTGTGATGCTCATGCACTTGACAGTTATCTTGTACATTTGTGGAGGCCAACTAAATACTCAGGTAACTAGAGGTAAGTGGCAGGATTTTTCCATCCTGGTTTCTGATGAGTATTACAGACCATCCTTGCCCAGCTATGCTCCATAAAAGAGGAGATCCTCATAATTAGTGTCACATTGATGATAACTCCCCCCCCTCAATATATAAACAGGTGTGTGTGTGTGTTTGGTTCTGGAAACTGATTACCTGGTTTGGCAATTATGCAGGCAATGTCTTAGCCACAGGACCTGAATGCCCATAAGATTTTAAGTGGTGTGTGAATAAAATATGGCAGTAAAATCGTCATTTGATAAATACATTGTTGAATTCATTGGTGAATGAAATGAAACCACTGGGGTAACCTCTGTTACTGATTGATTTATTATTAGAGTTTTGTATTAGATTTAGTATTAAAGCCAGTGTGGTATGGTAATTAGAGTAATGGATTAGAACCCAGGAGATCTGATTTTGAATTCCTCCTTGACCATAACAACTCACTGGAAGTGGTTAAAGTACTCCTTAGATATCTCACATATTTTGAAACTGATATTAAGGTCACAATAAGTTGGACGCTGCTTAGTGGCAGGTACCAAATCAGTTGTTGTTATGTACCACAAATTCGTCTCAACCCACGGTTAAACTATGAATGAGCAATCTCCAAAATATACTGTTCTCAGTTGCTCAGCTCTTGTAAACTCAAGCCTGTGACTTCCTTTAAGGAGTTAATCAATTTCATATTTGGTCTTCCTCTTAATAAATAAGATTCAGGGTTAAATACTAAATCCAGAAACAAATATTAGATATATTCTATAATTAGAGGTGAAATTATATTAAAAGAGATAGAGGTGATTGGGGATTTGTGAACTTCAAAGGAATCTTGTGCTTAAACCCTGAAGACCCGTTACCAAACAAAGCAAACTGATGTTCATGATCCTAGAGGTCAGGGAAGATTCATCTGAACGGTGACACTGTTACTAGTCAAGAATTTGTATCTTCCAGTTATGAGCTACCGTATTTTAAACATCTCGTTCAGGCCTGAGAATATATAATTAGTTGCATGTAAGAGTGAGTGGGCCCAAGTTCATTTCTGAACTGTGAGCTGTGTTATTGCACATCTTAACCCAAAATGTTTAACATGGAACTTCTGCTTTCCTTGCATTCTCTTGTGTCAGATACCAGGGTTGATTATTCAGAATTCTTATTTTCTAGACAGAAGGTGGATTTGGTGTATGGAATGTCATACATCCACCTCATGCCAGAATACTACTAGCTGTAATACTTTTTGAGGTTCAGAAAATCGGGACTTCTTTTCAGAATGTTAAAATCAGTTATATTTATTTGAAGAGCAAACATAATGACTTACAAAACCATTGCAAGTAGTCCATGTTTTTTTAAAAATGGCATTTAGGCATAGCAATCTTTCAGACTAAAAGGAAACATTAAGAAGGAGATGTCATTTAATTTGCAGGAGTCTGATGGCTCACTAGAGAATTCATATTAAGATGGAAGTGGCTATTAAAATGACTAGGAATCAACCCCCTTCTCATTGGTACCATGAAATTGGCAAAAAATGAAGGATCATTATTTTAATGGAAGCAAACTGTATGGATATGTGCTCAGGTGTTCTTGTAGTTGTAAAACAAATTGATGTATGTTGCTGCTTTTGATGTCTCAGAGGTACAATGTCATAAATATTCTTGGAAAGGTGTTAAGACTAACATTTTATTAGTACTCTAGTTTAGCATCACTTCTGTATGCTGCTGAATGCTGTTCTTGTAAGCAATGCCATTCTGTACTACGCACACCATTTTCCAAAATAGCCTTACAGAATAAAAGTTGGCATCAATTCCTGGCACTCTCCTTTGCTTGGCAAAATCTGTATCCAGGATGACCTGAATTCCCTCTGCTTTCCTCTCCTGCATGTCACCTGTGTTACCATATATGATTGGCTTTGTCAGCTGATCTCTTTGTTTAGTAACAACAAACCTCATTTGTTTTCTCCAGTTCTTCCCTCCCCCCTCCACCTTTTTGTTTGCATTGTTATTGGAACAGTTTGTTATGTTTTAGTGTTCTCCCTCTTTCCACTGAGTTTTGCTATGCAGATTTCTTCCCCACTGTGACTATACACACATATTACAATTCTAACTCACACTTTTGCCAGCAGTATATGCTACACTCTGTGTGCATTGGAGGTTCAGACAGAAAGCCCCATTGGCAATATCATAAATCAAATGATTAATGAGCAATAACCCCCAGTTCCCCTTCCCTCATTCATAGGGTTACAAGATAGCAAAGAACTTACATGTATTGCTGCATGTTCATTTGTAAGCAGTAGTTATATTGACATGTCCATGTTGACATGAAAGAGATAGCTCCAAAAGACTTGTAAATGAAACAACAAAGATATTAACACTGCTATCTAAAAAATCATACTTTGGGATTCAAGATCAAGTCTTTTCTCTCTCCTTCAGAACAGAGTTTGGAAAGATGAACGAATAAAATATCATATTCATGCCACCCATAACTGGATAATTATGAGGTCCAGAACATTCTCCTATCATTGCTCTCTTATGGGTAGCTTCAGCATTCCATTACTTTAATTCTTCTTAAATGCTGTATTTCTAAGTCCTATTTAATTGGTCTATCTAGCCTTCTGTGGGTGACTCTTGGGCTCGTTATCTTTCTTCTTCTCCTTGGTTGTGGGCACAAGAGGTCAGAAGTGTTTGTTCAATTTTCCATGAAGGAAGGTGTCTTGTTTTTGTTTATTAGCCTGGACAATGTGAGCTTACTACTAAGTATGGTTCAGTGTTGGGGTGACCAAAATGCAGCACAGGGGCAGCTCATGCCCCCAAAGATATTTTTTGTGACTCTGTCTCCCCAGATTTCCCTGCATCGTCTGTCTGAATTTTTCTCCCAGCAGTAAAAATTAAATTGCCACTCCTGGAAGCATTCAGGTTTAACAATTCTCCTTTTAAATAGGTCTGAGTCCACCCTCTGCGCCTGACCCTGTTTTAGGGAAAGAAGACAATGTCAAAACATATTTTTTTTTTTGATCTTGGCATGTTGAGTTTTATTTGATTTGTAAGGCTAGCCACAGTTTTGCATTTGCACGTAAGGTGAACCAGCTGTCATTCAGCAAAGGTTTACTCCAAAATATAATAAAATTATATAATTAACATTTTTGAATCAATGTCAATGTTGTGACTTTCGTTCAACACAAAAGTATTTCTACTGTATAGAGAAAGATAGCAAGATGAATGGTTTAATTGCTGCAATGATTGTTTAGGTCTTTAGATGCATGCTCCCTCCCAGTAATGCAGAGGATGTATGTCTGTAATTATGCAACAGGGAGGGTCTGCATACTCCTATTCCTTGCCAATGTCTACATACTGATTTTTGTGGACATTGAGAATGCATACTTTTCAAAAGTAAAGGACTCACTTCCTGCATCTGCATACCCGCAAGAGACTTGGCAACTTACACAAAACAGATCATTGCTTTCTCTGCATGATCTCCCCTGTGTAGTAATAGGTAAAGAATCTTGTGTTAATTAGGCTATACATGGAAAAATGCTCTTCTGGCCAGCATTCATTTTGGGATCCTGGAGGGTGGTAGTGGTGGGAATACTAGTAAGTTACAGACCTGCAGGTTACTGGTTTGCATATCGCCACATTTACATCTGTGTTAACCCATTCATATCCTCTATATAAACAAAGTCATAAGACTGAGAGAGAGAAGGCAAGCTCACATATGTTCTCTTGTGTTGCTAGCCTCTCTATATCACTTTTGTAGGGAAAAATCTACTGCGTAATAAGAGGAGTTTCATTGTTATTTTTAATCGAGGCCACACTCAATTTTCCTCACACCAATCTCTGCCGAACAATGCCAACATAAATGAATGTGTCTACAGTTATATGTTTGTGGCTTGAACTCCCAAAATTCTACCTGGAGAATTCTTGGAGATTTTTGGATGTTGTAATCCAAACAAACAAACAATGAACATACATTCATAGAGCAGATACGAGAATAATGGCTAACACCACTCTTAAGCAAAGAAAACAGTCTCTTTCTTCTGTGCAGTTCCTTCTGGGAAAGCACTGTATGAAAGGAGAGAATCGTTCATTATATGAAAGGTTGCCTGTTTCCCAATACTTCTTGTTTCCTTCCTTCTCAGGGCCAGACTAGGCATGACATGACATGTCTAGTTTGGCCTTTTGCCAATTAGCAATTACATAATTATGTCTTTTTAAATGACTAAATGACAGGTACCAGAGCCAAATCTAGGGTTAAATACTATTGGGGGAATGAGCTCTTTGTTCCCTGTAGAGTTCTGAGTCCCCACCATACACTGCTATCAATCACATTAACTCATTGTTTAAAAGTCATGTAGTTGTTGATTGCTCAAACACTGAATCTTTTTTTTTTTTAGGTCAAGCTACATAGCCTTGACAGTATTAATAATATGGTTCCATGAGTGGCTGTTTCTTTGTACATATCTATATATGTGTGCCTTGGAATGCAATACAAGTTCCAGCCACAAAGGCCCTTAGGAAGAAAGGGATGACAGTGGGGAGGCAAGGATGAAAGATCTCAATCTTAGCCCCATGCATGAGTCCAAATCCAGATCAGTTTCTCCACACTTTTTTTGTGCTCCTTCACTCCATGACCAAAACCTTGCCGTTAAGGTCATAATTCCCTTAGCATACATTCCTTCTAGTGCTGTGGATAAAATCATTTAGGAACTGAATGCAGACAAATGAACCCAATGAGGAAGTACAGGATATGATTAGTTAAGAGAGTGTGCTTCCAGAATTTCAATGAAGTTATCTAACAAGAAAATCCTTAAACATTTCCTCAGGGACATAACTGTGTATATTTTTCCATTGCCAGCTGCCTTTTACAAGTGGGCGAATGATCTTGTTTGGCCTTGAGGAATGTCTCAGGAAAAATGGCTTACCTTTCCAGGGTGATGCTGATATATTACAAATAAACTCACTTCATATGGTACACGCTCTAGGAAGCTGCCAATAAACAAAACCATGCACATTTGTTTTTAAGGGATTTATAATGGAAAGGAATGTGTGAGATTTGCTCAGGCTGTATATCATGACATTGTTGTTCAGAACTAATTGTAATCAGCCAAAGGGAAAGGATTTTGAGTGGCATTGTGCTTGATTAGCATTAGGGGATTAACAGACAAGTAAATGTTCAGTTGTTTCTGACAACTATTTGCCATTATTTAGGATAAATACTTGTATATCCTAGAGCAATGATTCCCAACCTTGGGTGCCCAGATGTTCTTGGACTGAAACTCCCAGAAACCTTAATCACTATCTGTGCTGGCCAGAACTTCTGGGAGTTGCAGTCTGGGGACCAAATATTGGGCACCATTGCCCTAGAGAGTTTCTGAAATTAATGCTGCACTCTCCCTAAAGGTAAAGGTTCCCCTTGACATTTTTAGTCCAGTCGTGTCCGACTCTAGGGGGCGGTGCTCATCCTGTTTTCAAGCAGTAGAGCCAGCACTTGTCCGAAGACAGTTTCCATTGCTACGTGGCCAGCATGACTAGGGAACGCCGTTTTGCCTTCCCACCAAGGTGGTACCTATTTATCTACTCGCATTTGCATGCTTTCGAACTGCTAGGTTGGCGAGGAGCTGGGACAAAGCGACGGGAGCTCGCTCTATTCAGAAAATAAGGTGTTTATCTGATGAGCTGACTGTTCTTACAGAGACATCAGACATATCTAAGGGGAGAGAGTTTCATAACCACTGTATCCCATGTCCTAACCAAAGAAACTTCTGACTGTGATTGCATGTGAAATAAGGAATACTGCTGCCTTTTACAAGTAGGTGACAATCCATTCGATGACATAAGTGCCTCGAATGGATTGTCTAGGCGTAGGGAAGGGAACTTTTCATGTCTGTTGATCTCAAGACTTTCAGGGCTTTCCAGTGTGTCTTGAACTGGGCCCGGAAAAGTATTGGAAGCTAGTGAAGCTCTTACCGTATAATCTCAAAAATTTGGTTGCTCTATTTTGTAGAAAGCAGCTACATGCTAAACACATTGCAGTAGTTCAGACTATAGGCAATAGTGGCAGGAGTGCTTATGGCCATGTGTGCCTTCTCTATGAACAGGTATATAACTCTCAATTCAATTCAGTAACCTTTATTGGCATAGGAAAATTAAAAGCACATAAATAAAAAGTTAATAAAAATAATAATAAATAGAAATAAACATAATAGTTACATGGCTAAAAAGAGCCGTTGTTTCTGGTGAGTAGTCACAAAGAAGGAAACCTGTGAGAAGCTGGGGAAGGCCGGAAAAGTCTGAAATGAATGGGCCTAAGATACAAGCATGAATGTCTTTGAACTCAGGACAGAAACAGAGAATGTGTGTGACTGAGTCAGGCTCTAACCACAGAAGTTGCAGATTCTTTGCTCAAAAGGTACCCAAGCATACCGTCCCTTAAGAACCTCTGAAGGGAAAATGTTCAGCCGGGCTAACGTAAAGGCCCTCCTGATAAAGGGGTTCACCAAGGACTGGAAATAAGAGTGTCCAGAACCAAAAGAGGGGAAGATACTGAAATGGACTGGGGAACATGTCTGATTCACATTGGAAACTAACTGGAGATACTCAGACTCCCATAGTCTCTCCTTAGTAAGGGAAAATGCTTGATTAAAATAACTATTTGGATTGCTTTTGGTGCTGTTTGGTTTGAATCAAATTATAGTGTCCACACATGTTTTGACTCATTCTGCTTCTTTTTAGAGCTGCCCTACTCCTTTTTGGCATGCTGCTAGGGCTACGGTTTTGTGTGTGTGTGTGTGTGTGTGTTTGGTTGGAAATGGAGCACTCCTGGTTATCTTGTTCTCTTGCCTATACAGGTGGTAAATTCATACCCAAATAGAGCTGTGGGCAGTATTATCTGAGGTGACAACTCTGTGATGTATTTGTGAGTTGTGTCATTGAAAGGGACAACAGACAACCCTCCTCCTCTATTTTCATCTACTCTATGACTTTAATTTTATTGTATTTTCCCATTAATGCAGCACTATTTTAGATAAATGAGACACATTGGCATATGCATTGCTGTTGGTCTACATCACTTACTTTAACAACAACAAAATCAAAGTTGCCGCAGCCTACTGAATGACGGCCATGAGAAAAAGTGGGGAAGGGGGTGAGAAGGGGAGTATCATTAATCAAAAGGAGGACAAATTGGAGTGATCCAAAGATCTGTCTGGACCCTTCCCACAGGAGAAGAAATATCCATCACTATGGACAGAAGGATCCCTCAAGAGATAAAATAGATTGCACCAAAGATAAGAACATTTTAAGTATGAACCAGACTGCTCCAACCTTTCGTGTCTGGATGTGCCCTAAGATGTTTGTATGTACTGGTTTCAAAATGAGGTGAGAATTGTCCTGAAACAGGATCAATGCAATCATGTAAATTTTCAGGAACTGTATGGAAAAAAGAAAACATATACCTGCCATTGTTGGGAGGTCATGTCCTGAGACATTTTTGGAGTGACTGCCAAAATGTGCTGAGGAACTGTCCTTTCTGACCCAAGGAGCTGTTGCCTTGGTACATGATGAAAAGGAGATATCAATGACAACCCAGTTAAAATCTCAAGCCTCCTACTCTTCCACACCAGTGGTGGTTTCATGCAGATGTTTGATCCTATGGCTTGGCAGAGATTACTCCACATTTTAAAGAAGCTATCCAGAATGTTGAATCTATTTTGAGGATAAGGTTTGAGGATGGGATGGCACCTTGGATAGATGATTCCAATATTGTTCATTTCAAAACCTGGAACAGATTCACATTACATATGAGTCACCAACCTCCACCATTGATGGTAGATTCTAGGTTGCTAGTCACTGTCATGAGTAGAGGTGCTCAAACAATATTCGGCCCCGCTCCTCCAGGAAGATAGGCATAGGGAGTGCTTCTTTTTGTACTTCTCTTCAAAGAATCAACTATGTTTCTCTTCATTTGAATCCCACAAATCCTGAAGAGGCCTAGTATAGCCCTCCATATATTATTTTCTCCAATTCCTGTCAGTCTTTGTCAGTATACCCAGTGGTGGTGAAAGCAAGGAGCTGCAGTCTAACAACACTTGGAGAGCCATACTTTGCCCATCCCTATTCTATATAACTGGCTGGAGAGCTCAGTGAGTTTGGTACTTGGCTGAGGTCAGGAGTTTGATTCCCCACTGTGCCTTTTGGGAGAAGAACCAGCCCATGTAGCCTTGGGCAAGTTATAGCATCCCAGAGTGCCCCAAAAGAAGGGAATGGTAAATTATTTCTGAGTACTGTCTCCCAAGGAAATCTGGGAAAGTGTTGCCTCGATTGATTGATTGATTGATTGATTGATTGATTGATTGATTGATTGATTGATTGAATACTGCCCAACTTAATGATAATTCATTAATCTGGGCAGGGAACAAAAAGAATTAAATCCACAACAAATACCTTCACCCTTCAATGTTATAATAATGTAAATATAAACAATAACATGAAAAACAACAAATTATTAAGAGTACCAAATCTGCAAAATCAAGTGGAACAAAAAAACAGGCTTTGAAAGAAATAATAAATTGCTAACTCAGAGGAAATACATATATTTAAAGACCTTTTTACAGTGGTGCCTCGCACAGTGACGTTAATCTGTTCCAGATTAACCCTCGCTGTGTGAAACATCGCTGTACGGAAAGAAAAAAGCCATTGGAATGCATTAAACTTAGTTTAATGCGTTCCAATCGGCTGATTTACTCACCGTACAGCGCTGTCCCTCTATGGCCGGTAGCCATTTTCGTGCCCTCCCCTCGCTGAACAAGGGTGCGAAAATGGCTGCGATCAGCTGTCCGGCGGGTCCAAAATGGCCGCTGGAACAGCCAAAATGGCCGGCCGCAGCATTTTCGTGCCCTTGGTAAGCGAGGGGAGGGCACGAAAACGCTGCGTGCAGCCATTTTGGCTGTTCTGGCAGTGTTTTCGCCCCCTCCCCTTGCTTACCAAGGGCGTGAAAACGCTGTGCCCGGCCCTTTCGGCTGTTCCGGTGGCCATTTTGAAGCCACGGAACAGCTGATCGGCAGGTCGCAAAGTGAAGGTCGGTAAGCGAACCGCTTACCGACCTTCGCTCTGCGATTTTCGCCCATGGGGGCATCGCTCTGTGATCGCATTAGCTATCGCAAAAGCGTCACCGTAGAGCGAATTCATCGCTCTACGGGGTGCTCGTTCTGCGAGGCACCACTGTACAGAGCTCTGGGTAGTAGTTTGGGAATGATGGTACGACAGATACCAAGGTCCCAAAGTATTTAGGGCCATAGGTCAGCATCAACCTGATGTCATGTAGTTATTATATTCTATGATAGGTGATGTCAGCCTGGATACATTGTTTGTTGATTAAATGCTGGTAAATGTTAGAATAAATAGATATTAATTGGTGTTATAGATCATGTTTCTTGCTTTCGGCAGTTGGCTTGCATTTTATTAATCCTTAGACCTCTAAATGTTATCATGCTGGTTAAGTGGTTGATCATTCATTCTTCAATTAACACACTCTTTTTTCCAGTTGTCATAAGATGTCCAGGTATTTCCATTACAGCCTGGACTAAGAATATTAAATGTTGCTGAGCAATCAAGGATAAACAGTGTTCCTCTCCGAAGGAAGACTGAAATGAACAAATATTATCATTATCTCCACTAAATTAAAAATGCAAAGCTTGGGAGTTACTCATTCTATTTGAATCAGCACTGTCTTTGGGGAACAGTGAATGGTGTAGATTTATTACAGTCAGTGGTGTGGCTAAAACTGGAATAAAATTATTGCTTCATGCAAGCCAAAGGATATGAGTCTTGCACTGAAAATGCAAAAGATACGACATCTGATGCTTTTGCAAAAGTGTGTTGTGTGCATTCATGTTCATTAACATGAACCTTGTGCTAATCACAGGTGGGTTGGCTGCAAGCTGGAAATATTGGCTTTGTGCTCAGAAAGGAGAGGGCAAACAATGCTGCCTGTTTTAAAATTTTGGTCATAACTTCCGAAAATATCCCAGTACAATATATATCAACCTGCAGATGAAGGGAGGTGTTAACTCACATGCTCTGATCTGGTCAAGTTTCCTCTGGTTATTTTGGCCCAAGACCACCATCTCAAGTCATTCTGGGCCAAAGCAGGGATAGAACATTGTCCATTGCCCAAAATGACAGAATAATTAGACAGCTTCAAAGTCCACTCTTGTACCATTGTGTAGTACAGCAAATATTGGTCTCTTCCCCCCCCTTCTCTTCTCACCCACTAAGTACTGACAAGAAACTGATGCTAGCAGACCAAGACCAATGCTGCAGACCCAGTGAAGACAACTACTAGAGTAGGCCTATTGAATCAGTAGCAATTTTTCGAATCCACTACTCTGTAAGTTCCATTGATTTAATGGGTCTACTCTAGTCATAACTTACTACTGGGTTTTAGTCATTGATGTTTCTTCTAAACGCTTGTATGAAATACATGGAACATCTACATGGAACTCGAGAACTGTTGATAGTCAGAACTTGAATCTTTAAATATCTGGTATGCAGATAGTAATTGTGGTCATAAGAAGCACTGCTCTCCCTGGAGTCTACAATGGTCCTGACCTTTCTTTGCTATTAATTATGGGTGGTTCATAGTCTGAGCAGCACAGGGGGAGGGTTCACCTCATGATTGCAGTGTGAGGCATCCCCACTTAGGTCATGGGCTGCCTATGCAGTGCCTGCCTCCAAATCAGATCTCCTTGGCAACAGTTAATTTGATTTTTTCCTACTTAGATCCTGTTTTTATGTTTGTGCCCTTCCATCTGCTTCCATCTCTTTCACTAGAGACCTCCAAAAAGGAAAAGCTATATTATTTTGGATAAAGTGTGGCCTGTGATCCAGGCACATGGAGATAGGAGGGCCATTCAAAATGGCAAGATGAGGTACCTCATCATCCACAGACCATGGACTGCAGGTCCATTAGATTCTTACAATGTGTCTTGCTGTTTTCTATAACATTGCTCTAGAAACTCACTGACTGTGCTAGACTCAATCCCCCTGTAATTGTTTCAGCTTTTTTTCAGCTACTGTCCAGTAGTAATAACCAGTTACCACATAGCTGCTCTCCCCTTGTGAAGAAGCAGTTGCAATCACAGAGTGCCCTGACAGTTACTGCATGCGAGTTATGAATTTCAGCTCTTCTCAAATCTAGCATGATAGTGTCATGGGAATGTATTACAGAAAGGTATTTAACAGCTGTAAGATTTTCCCCTCTCTAGTAATCTGTTTTAAATTGTGCATGTAGTATTCTGGCTTCTCTCAGAAGATACATGCAGGTACCAGCCAGTCTTCCCTCCTATCTTGTTCTGATGTTTTAAAAAAGAGTTCTTTATTATTATTATTATTATTATTATTATTATTATTATTATTATTATTATTATTATTATTATTATTATTATTATTATTATTATTATTATTATTATTATTATTATTATTATTACTACTACTACTACTACTACTATTACTATTACTATTATTAATATTACTATTATTAATATTATTAATATTATTAATATTATTTAAATTAAGTTCATATTGTGGCTTGGGGAACTGCCAACTGTACTACAAACCTCTGGCCTCTAGTCTCATCTTTATTTCCTAGAATTTTTCTAGGGCCCAAAGGTATTATTAGATTATTAAAATGGTGGAGAGCAGCCAACCAGCCCTCTATTCTGGGGCACATTTGGCATGATGGGAGCTGATGGGAATATTTTGGAAAGCTAAGGAGATGCGGAAAAGCATCTGAGAGGAATGATGTGAACAGAGATGAGAGATGGTTGTTTTGCCTATGCTCTTTCTATGTGTGGTTTTTGTGTGACTTATTTTTCTTTTGTCTTTTTTATCTGGTGTGGTGTAGGTTAGCTAGTTGGGCTGTTAGTTGGCTTGTTTCTTTTCCTCTCTCTTTCTCTCTCTCTCTCTCTCTCTGTGTGTGTGTGTGTGTTTATATCAGTGTTTTTATTTTAGAGTAGATTGTGTTTTGCTTTTGTTGTTCTGTTTTGGTGTGTGTGTTTGTATGGTATGGGGTAAGTGATTTGCTGCTCTCTGTGTTCCTTTAAGTATCCTCATTGAATATTTCACAGCTGTGTTGTTTTGTGAGGGCAAACAAAGCTTAGAAACATTGATTTGGGGACCATAAACTTCCCAGATTCAAAGCTCTGGAGCAATTATGTGATTTAGTATTTGGTATTCGAGGCTTAGATCCCCACCTCTGCAGTTTTTTGATCAAATTCATTATTTCTTGAATGTCATCAATTTACATTGAACTGGTGTTGCAGCAGAAAATCATAGGTTCAAAAGAGTTGTTTCTGTTTTGGACATCACACACCCTGGTGTATACTTCTGATTTAAGGAAAGTTCTCTCTCTCTCTCTCTCCCCTTGCTAATTTGCTTTTTCAGAAACAAGTGTTTTGCAGTTGGCCACACTTTTAACGGGAACCCCTTTGTGAGAACAGCCACAACACTCTCATCATTCCAGATGTGTCCACAGATCAAAAATCTTTGGGGACCCTGAGGCACAATGTAGTTTTCTCCATTGTTGATCATAGCCAGTAAAATTCCCCTGTGCTTCAACTCAGTGGAATTCCTACATAAAGGAGTAACATTTTATCTCAAAAAAAGAGAAGGCATGGACTTGGTGAATCTTTGAAGCATTGTATTTTCAACTACACTTTGTACTAGATATCTAAAATAAATCATAGCTCTGGTCACAATAAGTGTTATTATGATTTCATGAGAAAGTACAGTAGCATTAATAGCCTGTATTTTGTCCCAGTACTTTTACATTGTGCAATCTGCATATTGCATGGTTTTCATGTGGTATTTTAGTGAAGTTTTAAACAAAATTACCAGAATATTTAAAATTTAATTAAAATGCAGTAAAATCCTGAATTTTAAGATTTATCTAAATCCTTAAGGTACGTAAAGTTCAGGATTGTTTTTCACATAAATTACCAAGATGCTTCTCCTGGCTCCTCTAATCTACCCTATCTGTTGGTGATCACACAGCATTGTCACCAAGCAATGAGGCAAATAGCACATGTCTTCTCCAGAATGGATAGGGCATTGGTCCTAGGGTAGATGAAACCTATGAAATGTTAAAATCAAAATTAATTTAATATCAGTTCGGACTTATAAGAAGGCATCTATACCGTACATTTGCAGATGAAAATATAAATTGTTCAATTGTCGTCATCATCATCATCATCTTAGAACTGCAGAACTGGGAGGGACCCTATGGATTATCTAGTCCAGCCCCTGTCAAGGAGGCACAGTTGGGAATCAAACTTCCAATCTCTGGTTCCGCAGCCAGATACCATTGAGCTATCTGGAACTACACGCTTTTTTTAAATGAGTGAGATTTCTATCAGCAGTGGAATAAGTATATTATTTTCTTTATATTCCCATTTAGCTGCACCTTTGGAGCTGCCCCTGTTTGAATTGATACCATCACAGAGGCAGGTTGTTTTTCATGGGGACCGTTTGCCATTTCAATGTACAGCTACATATCTGGATAATACTACAGAACTGCATTGGTACCATGATGGTCACCTAATTGAAACTGATGATGAAAGTGGCATATTTGTGGAAGACAGCCTAACACATGATTGCTGTTTAATTACACGGTAATGTATTCATATATCTAATAAGCTGTAGAATATGTTCATGTTATTGCTATTATGACCATAGGCAGCCATGTTCTACATACAAAACCAAAATAAAATAGTAAATCAATCAATACAATTCAAAAAATGATTTTTTTGTAATGCATTGCACCCAGTGATAAAGAAATCCCCTTCCTTAACATGTAGATAAATAACTGTGAAATAATCTTTCTGAAATATTGGTACCTCCCAGAGTCTAACATGGAAATTAAATGTTTACTTCACTAATATTTGTTTCTATCAATCAATTGGAGAAATTTGGTTACAATGATACTTGTAACATAATGTTACATAAGTTTGCCTTAGTTCCCATGTGCCCCTCTAGAGATTTTTGGGCTTCTTTTCCCTTAGCCAAAATAGCCAGTTGGGAGGATTCGTCCAGTTTGCATCCCAAGAACGTCTAGAAAGGCCACAACAGGAAACAGCAGGAGGGGAGCAGGAGAAAAGACTTATTCCAGTCTTAGACATTCTAGACTTGTCAATGTAAAACAGGAGTGCCTCGCCCCCCTCTCCATAATCACCTTCTGCATGCATCCCCTGATGAATCCAAAGATACTGTTTCTGCTCATGGGAGGAAGAGTTGGGGGATGCTCTCATTTTATCCAGAACCCAGGGGGTTTAGAAGCACGCACGCACGCACACACACACACACACATTATATCCTGCAGCTCATCTTTTTAGCTTGCACAAGCCTTCTGTTATCTGAGTCACTGGTTTAGTTTGCTATCCTGTAACCACTATCTCTCCATTAATTCCTTTTAACCTGAAATAATTCTGGAATTGTTGAAATGGCCTTATGGATTCTGGGGGAAGAAAAATGTGTATAGTTTGGAACTCTGGGTTTGGCAGATTTGTTTCTTACTTTAACCTTGCTGAGTTCAATCCACACGTTTTGGGTGGGAAGCTGTAGAAGAGTCTTGCAGTTGCCCCTGCTTGCAGTGACTATTCTCAAAGCCACATACACCTGTCAGATCTGCTTTGATTTCGATTCCTGTACTGAGCAGGGGGATGGGCTTCGTGGCCTTGCAGGCGTCTTCCAGCTCAATGATTCTGTGTTTCCATGATCAACTAATATACATGTATTAAGAACCTGAATCAGTATGTATTGAACAGTACAGTCTCAGCGCTATGCAGCCCTGCCAGGTTTGTGTTTACTTTTATATCAAGGGACAAAATATTTTCTTTTTGGACTTCAGGATACTAAAATGACGTGGCATGCTGTTGCATTTTATCCATTGTTTTTCAGTAATTTAATGTAGCATAAGCAAAATAACCACGGTAGAGGGAACATTTAATATTCATTATTTTAAGTGAACCACAAAATAAAAACAATAAAAATTAAAAACGATATGCATAATGCAGTGGGGTGGATTTAACTGTAGCCTATTTTGAGCATGTTTAAATCTATCCCATTGCATTACATCAATTGGTTATGACAGGCTAAAGCCCCATTGATTCAGTGGGTCTGCTCTTAAACTTTTAACCTTGCATTTTTACATTTTTACATTTTCATACACTCTTTGTAACTTGTCGTAAAACTAAAGTTTTGCCATTTGTTTTTAATCATGCAAAGGTTTAACGGATTTTTTTCTCTTTCAGCCTTTTAATACACTTGTAGTTTCTGAAAATATCTCCTGTATAGTACTCTGACCTAGCAAGACTCTTGAAATCTTTCCTAATTGTATTTTTAAAAGTATCTGGCATAATTAAAACTTTTGAATGGCCACAGTGTTTGTGAGCCTTAAATATAATATTAATTGATGGAGTGAAGGGAAGAGGGGCCAGTAAAACGGAATTGGGAGAACATTTCACTCCCATTTGTAGGGTTCCCAGAAAAACTGCAAAACAGCTCCTCTCCTTCCCCCATAATGTGAGATGTTGACATGGAGGAGGGCTGCTTTAGCTGAGCCTTAACTACAGCTCCATATATAATCATATTAGTGTGCATGTAACTTTCACTGTTAAATGTTGCTATAGAAACTAAGGCGGTATTTGGCCCTCAATATTTAACAATACGTATAGTGGTATTTCTGAGGTGATTATTTAGCACAGACAGAACACTTACTCTTTCCAGCGCTATGCAGTGAATATTTTAAGAAGAATAACTACATTTAGAATTACTAAATGTATCCATGTACCTTGATTCGTTCTGGACATGCATCTCCAGTTAAACACCATGATTCTTTGTAACTTTTTTTTTCATCTTTATTTTGTACAGATAAAATATTCAACTATATTTTAGCTTTCCTTGAGAGATGAAACGCACACATAATCCAAACGTTTTTGATTGTGCTAATGAAACTAATTTATAAGACTGTGTTTAGCCCCATGAAATTTTTGTTGGCAACATTTATTTCCATGTGGGAGAGTCAAGAAGATGTTTCCAATTTGTTCCTAGCTCACATTTTCAGTTTATGGCCAATAACAACATTATTTGAATTATGTTTAACTTCTCAAAATTATTCTGACATAGTTTTCATAGAAGTCACATATGAAAGCCTACATATACACACACGTGCGCGCTCTAAGGAACCAATTTCCTATGGTTATGGAAATGGTGAATTTCCAACCTGCGTGAACTGTTATGTTTTCTGTAACAGTTGAAATCATAATTTATGTCTTGGACGTACTTAGTAAATATGCTCCCAGGAGCTGAGATCAGCTTCTGTCCCTGAGCATTTGCATCCCATGGGTTTACTAAATTATCACAATTCCCAGATGGAGGACTCGGGTTTTCTGTGTCACTCTCTGACTCCCCATGTCAAGCACAGCCATGTCTGTTTGAAAGAAAGGCCAAAAAGAAAGGTGTGTCCGTGCACAGCCTGTGCTTCTTTTTTTTAAAAAACTGGGATGTGATATCCAGTGCACAACTGCCTCAGCTGTAACTTTAAAACAACAGCCTTAAAGCAGCCTGCATCTTTCCAGATTTACATCTAAGAAAGACACGGCTGGCGAAATCCAGCTTGCCATGAACTTTTAGACTTTTAAGTTCTTCACACTGGTACATTCCTGATGGAGTTGCCCTGATCCATGAAAGTTTACATATTGGATGGTTATTTTTTTAGTGGTCTTCTGTAAGGTATTGCCTACTTCTGCATTTCTCTTTCCTTGCTCTCTTTGAAGCTATCGGAGGTACATAGCCAGTCCATGGCAGAAATTCAAGGACCCACTTTCTCTGTGATGTATAAAGCACTTACAGGCAGGGTAAACTAATATCTACTTGGGAATTAAATATTTTGGTACTTATATCTGCATGAAAGAAAGAAAGAAAGAAAGAAAGAAAGAAAGAAAGAAAGAAAGAAAGAAAGAAAGAAAGAAAGAAAGAAAGAAAGAAAGAAAGAAAGAAAAATAAACAATCAGGAGATTATTGTTAACAGAGAGGCAGTCAATAGAGGCAGTCTATAAATAATTTTAAAAATAGATATGGTCAAATTCCCTGTACTTGAAACATTTATTAATTTATTTTAAATATTTTAATCCTAGCTTTCTCCTTAAAAAGAACCCAAGGCAACTTTTAATTAAAATTTCTTCAGTTTAATGTTATATTTTCAAAGAGGACATTTGTAGCATGAAGCTGACCTTCCTTCTTTTCTCAGCTAAGAAAACCACTATATATTTTAAATATTTTGAGCATATTCAGACTAAAGGTAGATCAGTTCAAATGAAAGGAAATTAAATTAGGCATGACTAACTGTGTTTCTGTTGACTTCATTGAGTGGACTCTGTGCATGAAGAAATCTGGATCTAACTCAGTGGCCAAAATCCTCTTGAGTGAAATACAGTAGCTTAAGGCAGATGATGTTAATTTAAAAAGGTGAGTTCATGTTAATTAAAAAGTTCCTGTTTCAATCCTGAGGCTTGCACAGCTGGTACACAATCAATCTCACTGCATATCAGCCATGCAAGCCCTGGGACAGAAGCAGGAACTCTTTAATTACTGTACCAGCATCTCTAGCATCTCTCTCCTGCTCTCTTCTTTTACTCAACAGGAATTTAATGGGAAGCAAAATAGGAATGTGATCATGAAATGTCTAAAAATGTTGTTAGGAAAATAAGTGGAAACTAATTATAAGATACAAGGGAAAGCAAATAAAAAACAGAATAAATGACACAAAGAAAATCTGGCAATAATGTAGTTGTCATAAAGGAAGCATAATCTAAAAGAGAAAATAAATGTTGATGAGAAAGAGCACCATGGCAACAAGAAATAGGCACCGCATTTTTTTCGGACAGTGACTGAAGCATCAAACACAAATTGGCTACTTTGTAAGTGCTCAGATTCAACGTTGCTATTATTTGTCTGTAGGACTGTGATGTCATAGAACTCGTGTGCACAGGCAGTATGCCAAAAAATGAAAAGAGACATAGCTTTAGAGAGAACACTGTGAATATCTTGCATCTTAAGGATGTCTTCTCCCTCACCTTTCCTTTTCCTCCATCATCTTCTCCCTGTATAAGCACCATCTTGGATGGAAGACACTTGGATGCCTGATGCAGAGCACCAAATGGGGCCCATCTATCTCATAAGTGAGGGTGCAGAATAACTAAAGCAAACAAGCTTATCTTGTTCCTCCATTTTTTGGCAGTAAAAAAATAAAAATTGTAAATTTATAGTCAGATTGACACTCAAACATACTTTCTGTAGACCTGTTGGAATCAATGGGGTTTAAGACAATTGTGACCAATATACATCCCAGTATTTCACTGAATATACCCTGTTGTTTAGCATGATAAAGTGCAGTAGAGTAGGCCTATTTGAATCAATGGAATTTATGGAGATGTAGATTCATTAAATTCCCATTGATGCAATGGGCCTGTTTTAGTGCAATTTACTACACTAAGCAACACGATTTGGCCTATGCAAGCAACTAAGTCTGGATCTAATCCTGAACATCTCCTGATTCATCATACCCCAAAATCACCTGCCTAAGCTGGCTGCCTCACTCTCTGTAATGGAGGAAAAACCTCATTTTATGAAACTTTGCTTGTTTGAACTCCTAGAACCAAAAAAGGTTGCCTTGGTATGGAAGAGCAGCAGATCTGTTCTGCATTTTTGCTGTGGATATCATGTAGCAGCCTTGTAAGAGGTCATGCACATTGTTCTGTAGAGTTCTGTTACAAAAACAGAGATCTCGAAGGATTTGGCAAGCCTTATCTTAAGATAAATCACAGATCGAAAAAACAAACAAATCTGTGAGTTAATTTCACTGGGCATTTAAGTGGGGTGTGTGTGTGTGTGTGTGTGTGTGTGTGTGTGTGTGTGAGAGAGAGAGAGAGAGAGAGAGAGAGAGAGAGAAGAATGACAGCTTATTTTTATAGCTATGTGCTCCCAGGCTGACTCCATATCCAACACAGCTATATGAATAAATGATGCAGGCTTCCCAGTGATATGAAACTATAATAAGTATTGTGATCATAGAGTTATCCATCAAAGATAACAAAGCATTGCCAAAGCGATGTTGTTGCAAATGGCTGTGTGGTATTATTTGGCTATACTGATACATGCTTAAGTGTTTCAGGTACAACAAATTTGTAGTTGTTCTTTCCACCAAGGGTGCTCTTTCAACCAGTTCCAGCAACTGTGACTGCTCAGCCAACCATCATTATTTCAATAAACATTACAGAGGTTAGGCATGATATATATCACAAGACATTTCATAGTTTTCCAAGTCAGGGACCAAAGATTGTAACATTAAAGGCAAGCCAAATTTTGAGTAAGCATCTTCACAGGATATCCAAGCTTCATGCTAGCAGGCTGTCAACAAAACTGACAACATACAATGGCATTGCTGTGTAGAGATTTGAAACAGAGAAGTTATGATGTGCACCTGAACATGGCATGAAAAAATATATTATACGTCCTGTCTTTATTTTGCATGGAAAGTCTGCCAGCAAGACTAAAAACATGTCAAACATTTCAGTCCAATACAGTAAAGAATTAAAACAACTAGCATTTCCAGGTTTAATTATCAAGGTTCGGCCAAGAGGGCCAAGTCTAGCAGAATAGGCAGTGCCTCTTAAAAATCAAACCAGACCAGATCAGCTCAAAGATGTACAGGACAGAAAGCCCTACACAACTCATCTCCAATCTCACAGTATAATTCAATATTTATGGGTTGTCTGCAAATTTCATGCATATCTGACAAGCAGAAAAGAAGACAAAATATATTGGATTTCTGAATTGTTGTTGTTTAGTCTTTAAGTCGTGTCCGACACTTTGTGACCCCATGGACCAGAGCACACCAGGCCCTCCTGTCTTCCACTGCCTCCTGGAGTTTGGTCAAATTCATGCTGATAGCTTTGATGACACTGTCCAAACATCTCATCCTCTGTCATTCCCTTCTCCTCTTGCCTTCACACTTTCCCAACATCAGGGTCTTTTCCAGGGAGTCTTCTCTTCTCATGAGATGGGCAAAGTATTGGAGCCTCAGCTTCAGGATCTGTCCTTCCGGTGAGCACTCAGGGTTGATTTCCTTTAGAATGGATAGGTTTGTTCTCCTTACAGTCCAGGGGACTCTTACGAGTCTCCTCCAGCACCACAATTCAAAAGCATCAATTTTTTTCAGTGCTGGGAGCCAAGCTTTGTTGAGTTTTAGACTCCCCTCTTTTTTGTTGAAGCTCTGCTGGTGTTTGTGGATTTCAATGGCTTCCCTGTGCAGTCCAACATAATGATTGCTGGTGTTGTCCAGTATTTCAGTATTTTATGTCCAGCTTGTTGTAGGGCATGTTCAGCTATTGCTGATTTTTCTGGTTGTTTTAGTCTGCAATGTCTCTCATGTTCTTTGATTCTGCTGTGGATGTTTCATTTTGTGGTTCCAATATATACCTGACCACAAATGCAAGGTATCTAGTATACCCCTGCAGTGGTGAGGGGGTTCCCTTCTGTCCTTTGCTGACCGTAACATTTTTTGTATTTTTGTGGTGGTCTTGAATACTGTTTGTAGGTTGTGTTTTGTCAAAAGTTTCCCCATCCGGTCCGTGACCCCTTTGATGTATGGCAGAAATACTTTATTTGTGAGTGGATGTTTTTCTTCTTCAGTTTGGTGTTGTTTTCTTGGTTTGATGGCTCTTGTGATTTCATTTTTGGAGTAGCCATTTGCTTGTAGGGCCCAATTCAGATGGTTGAGTTCAGTGCTGAGAAATTGAGCTTCACAGTTCCGATTTGCACAATCTACCAGTGTTTTGATTATGTCTTCTTTTTTTTTTTGCTTTGGTTGGTGGTTGGAGTTTTTTTGTAGGTACCAGTCTATGTGGGTGGGTGAGACCTTGTGTCCCAGTAGGAGGTCAGGTTTGATTATGACCATGACATCTAAGAACGGGAGTTGGCACTCTATTTCTTTTTCCATGGTGAATTGTATATTTGGGTGGATGCTGTTGAGATGGTTTAGAAATTCACAACCTAGAAAAAACACAACATACTAACAATATTCAAGACCACCACAAAAATACTACAAATGTTACGGTGAGCAAGGGACAAAAGGGACCCCCTCACCACTGCAGGAGTATACCGGATACTTTGCACTTGTGGACAGGTATATATTGGAACCACAAAACGCAGCATCCACACCAGAATCAAAGAACATGAGAGACACTGCAGACTAAAACAACCAGAAAAATCGGCAGTAGCTGAACATGCCCTAAAACAAGCTGGACATGAAATTCTATTTCAAAATACAGTGATGCCTTGCTTAGCGAGTGCTCCGTTTAGTGACGATATCGCTTTGCAATGAACTTTTTGCGATCGCAAAAGCGATCGCTTTGCGATGTTCCCTATGGGGGAATTTCGCTTTGCGATGATTGGTTCCCTGCTTTGGGAACCGATCATTGCAGAGCAACCATTTTTGCACAGCTGATCGGCGGTTTCAAAATGGCCACCGAGTAAACAAAATGGCTGCCCGCTGTTTTCTGGGATGGATTCCTCCCTTAAAGGGCACCAAAAATGGCCGCACTATGGAGGATCTTTGCTGAATGGTGAGTTTTAAGCCCCTAGGAATGCGTTAATCAGGTTTTAATGCGTTTCTATGGGCTTTTTAATATCTCATAGTGACGTTTTTGTTTAACAGCGATTTTTGCGGAATGAATTAACGTCGCAATGTGAGCACAGCTGTACTGAAATGCTGTACAACACCAGCAATCATTACTTTAGACTGCACAGGAAAGCCATTGAAACCCACAAACACCAGCAGAGCTTCAACAAAAAGAAGAAAGTCTAAAACTCAACAAAGCTTGGCTCCCAGCACTGAAAAATACAGCCTGCAAAAGGTTAACAAACTCTACCCAGCCACAAGGACCGGTGATCACTGCACACAAAAGACCAGCTAACGACACCCATCAATCACAGTGACAGATAATCTCTCCTCCTTATCACAACAATACACCCACAACAAAAGCACACTGATCACCATAATCACCCATCTCCTGAAAGGGACAAAAGCTGATCCCACAGCTATAAATACTCAACTCCTAAACAAACTGCACCAGAGCATAGAGTGCTACGCCTGTCCTCTGAAGATGCCGGCCACAGAGACTGGCAAACATTAGGAAGAACAACCTTCAGAACACAGCCGAAGAGCCTGAAAAACCCACAACAACCATTGAGTCCTGGCCGTGAAAGCCTTCGTCAATACAATTTTAATTTCCTTTGCTTGCTTGTTTAAAACTTGGCTTTTCTAACCTACTGCTTCCTTTAAAAACAAACAAAAGTAAAAATCAGTTATGAAAACAACTGTTTGATTGCAAATAACTGTATGATATGCACACGGTTAGAACATGCAAGTGAATGATGCTGAGTGGCTGAGAGAACACATATGACATTTCTTGCTACTGTGCAGACAGTCAGAAGCTGCAGAAAGAGAGAGTCAGAGTAAATCAGTGTCCCTGTGAGAGTGTTCGGACAGACAAACTTTGTGATTGTGTTTCTTCTTTGATTTCTGGTAAGAGAACCATTTGGTTATCCTTGGGTAAAGTGACTTTTGGATATTATTGCAGTGAATTTCAAAACAATACATTTTGGATGAGCCTCAGAATGAATTGCTGTCTGAATTTGAAATGTAAAAGAACTGATGATATTGATGAGAGTGCCTCCTCAAAGCAAAATGAAGCTTCTTCCAGTCATCTTAAAAAGTGTTGCCATTATAGGAAGGAATATCTGTCAATTGCCTTCATGTGTACAGGTGCTGAAGACAAGAAACTACCAATGAGGCCATGAAACCATCAAAATTGCAAAGACATCTCGATACTAAACATAAAGAACATGCCACAAAGACCATTGATTTTTTTCAAAAGTAAGGAACATGAGCTTTAGGAAAGTAGGAAAATAGTAGAAAAGACTGCAACTGGTTATAATAATGAAAATGCAGTGAGGGCCTCATTCGAATTTCCTCTAAGAGCAAAAACCACAAAACTGTGCACAATAGCTGAAGAACTTATATTGCCTGCTGCAAAAATCAGGTTTATGCATTGATCAACAAGAAAGCTGCCAATTACCGTTCCTTAATACCTTTGTCAAATGACTCAGTTAAGAAGCAACAGGATGGTTTGTGAGCCAGTATCAAAGAACAATGATCAGAAAGAATTTGCATGTCCCTCTGCTTTGCACTACAATTGGACAAAAACACAGACATAACAAAGCAATCTTATTGTGCTACGTTAGATAGGAGCCCCAGAAAAATGTTTCTGAAGACATACTGTTCATCTCATTGGTACACACCACAGCTGAAGAAGTATTTAACATATTTAAAAAGTTTATAAGATCTCATGACATGGATTGGTTGAAATGTGTTGGAATTAGCACAGATTGGGCACAAGCAATGTCTGGAAAGCTTACTGGACTTGTAGCATAGATTGAGGAAATCATACCACTGGTGACTTTGTACCATTGCTGTCCTTATAGGGAAGCTCTAGTTGCTAAGAAGATACCAGAAAACCTAAAGCAGACCTTAAATGAATCAGTAACTGCTGTCAATTTTATAAAAAGCAAATCACTGAATTCAAGACTTTCTGAAGAGCTTTGCAAAGATATGGACAGTGAACATCACCAACTTTTGCTACACTGTGAAGTTCGTTGGCTATCATGAGGTAAAGTTTGGTCTCATTTTGGGGAATTGAGAGATGACATAAGATTATTCCTCACAGAGAAGCAATTTAACCTCAGCGATCGTTTGACATATTTTTCCTTGTTAGTCAAATTAGCTTATCTGTCAGAATTCACCGATTTAAATATGCTCAACGTAAATCTTCAATGAAAAAGGGTTACAGTTTTTCAGGTTGAAGACAAGATCGAAGGAGGGATCAAAAAGTTGGAATTGTGGCATCATCTCCTATGGAACTGAAACTATGAGACATTTCCAGACTTCACAAATTTTCTTGGTTCTACTGACAAAGAGTTGTCTGAGGAGGACACATCACTTATCGCTTGGCATTTGGAAGATTTGCAACATACTTTCCGTGAATATTTTCCTGTTCCTGATGCAAGCTCAAACTGGATTAGAAATCCATTTTCAGTTAATGTGTATGAACTAGAGGGCTCACAGCGGCAAAGGAAGACAAGTTCATAGAAATATCCACAAATGGTGCTCTGAAATTGTAGTTCAAGGAACAGTTACTTCCAAATTTCTGAGCTCACAAGCAGATTTTCCAGAACTATCGAAGAGGCTATGAAAGTATTGATGCTTTTTAATGACACACTGTACTTGTGCAAAATATTATTCTGTGCTCTTGTTTATCTTAAAAATAATTATAGAAACCATTTGAAAAACATACAGTCAGAACTCCCGATACAAGTTTCCATTATTAAGTTTGATAAAACAGGGCTTGTAAATGAAATGCAGCACCAGGCTTCTCCTTTATAATTATACAGATATAATAAGTTCCCTTTTCTCCACCAACTTGTCTTTAATGAGGTACAATTTTGTAAAAATTATATGCATGCCATTTTCTAGCTTTCATTTTCATGTCACTTTTGTATAGGTGTGCAATATTATTGATTTTATGGGTTTGTAATTTCAGTTTCTACAGCAAGAATTAGATGATGATCATCATTATCTTTCTCATCGCCATTTTAAATTTGTATGGAAGTGTGTGCATTAAAAGACTAACTTCTTTCTTCTTTCCAAATCTGAAGTATCAGGCAATTATTCTTCCCTTAAGGTCTATTATTATGAGTTATTAACACTGTCTGAAATATGTAAGTCCAAATGAGAAAAGACTAATTGAATCAATAAAATTTACATAGCCACTGACTCACCAAATCCTTACTGATTCAATGAGCCTACTCTAGTTGGAATTTACTGTTGAATAATAATAATAATAATAATAATAATAATAATAATAATAATAATAATAATAATAATAATAATTATTATTATTATTATTATTATTATTATTATTATTATTATTATTATTATTATTATTATTATTATTATTATTATTATTATTATTATTATTATTACAAATATATTTGTATAAATAAATAAGCTGGGGACGTAACTATAAAGCCATAACTACTCTTTCTTACGTAATCTTCTGAAATTTGGCATTTACTACTTTCCTACTAAATAGGAAACTTCCGGGCAATCAGCAACTGTCGTCTTATCCTGCAAGTCATGGATCCCAGCCAAGTGGGAGCCTCTCACAGAATACTTGCTCCCACATAACTCCAGTAATGTTGACAAGACTCCAGTGTCAAATGAGTTAAGCTAGCCAGTTTTAGTTGGTTTTAAACAGCCAGATATTTATATCCTGTCTTGATTTTCCATGTGTTAACCTTTGATAGATATTTTGTGCAGAAATGCACTCCAGGGACAATCACTCGTTTTTGAAATTCTTTGTTCACATTAATTATTGATTGTGGCTTGGACTAGATATGGGCAAATTAGGCTTTTCACCTAAATAGTGGAGAGCACCCTCACTGTGCTTTATATGTGCTCATCTGCCAGGTTGGAAGGACACATCACATGCTCTCTTTCTCTCTCTCTCTCTCTCTGTATATTACTTTTTAATCTGGCAGAGGAGCACATATAAAAGGGGAAAGCAAACAGTCTTCATGTCCCAGTAATTTGTTTCCCTTTCTTTGCCAGAATTGAGATTGAGCCTTCCAGATTCATATAGAAAATTAGGTCAGATTCTGAAAACCTTTCTTGGGGAAAGAAAAAAGGAATATGCTGCTATGACCTCTTATTTACTGCACACTTTTATTTCTGACATTTAAATGACCATCAATGTATAACAATCATTTTGAAGATGTGATTGCAAGGCAGTAAAATAACTAGTTTGCATACTAAGGCTCTGCCTTGTCTGTTTAATTACTAATGCACATTTGTAGCAATAAAAATACATTATTCTACAGGAAAATAATCTGCCCTAGATGAGGTATTTAAAACAGATTGCTCTGCACTGATCTTTCTACATTTGGCAATAGCCAGTGCCATAGGCTATGTTAGAACAGCGCAACTTATCTTGAAATAATTACCGCGGGATATTGTGGAACAGTTCCTAGCATATATTTAAACTAGGCTATCATCATGTATGCATTTTATTGATATAAAGTGAGGGAGAAAGAGAGAGAAGGTAAGCTTACTCAGGATGACTGCTCCCCCCAGCCCCCCCCCCGAGAGGGGTAAGCAAGACAGCCTCCTCTTGCATAGGATCAGCCAGGACAGTGAAGGTGTCTGGGCTGGTTTTGCATGGCAATCCATCTCCTGCCCTCATAGTTCTTCTTAATCTTGTTCTCCAAAACAAAATTTTAATGAGGGAGATGGGAGCATTTTAGTTTTCAGTGCAAATATCAACACAGTATAAGTAAAGGAACAATTATTTATGGGTGTACATGAATATGTGTAGCTCAGTTCTCATTTGGTTTAAAGCTTAGAAGTAGAACACAGATATTTCCTTTGTTTTCATTTCCCCCCCTATAATATTTTTATAAAAATCTACTGAATGCATATTACTGTCCTTTTCATTTTTGAAAGATAGTACATTCATGAAAACCAGTCACAGTATCTGTAGAGCCCATGATGCATTGTGTTTGGTGAGCAAACCTAAGATACTAGCTATCGTAATAATCATATGCTGTTACATTAATTCTGACTTACAGTGACTCTTTTCAGGATTTTCAACGTAGTGAATACTCAGAAGTGGTTTGCCACATTCTGGAGACATCTTTGGACTCTGCAGTTTGCCCAAGGCCACATAGGCTGGCTCTACTAGAGGCATCAGACTCCCAACCTAAACCACTGAGCTATCCGGTCGGCTCAGATTTAGCTATGTTGTTGTTGTTGTTTAGTCGTTAAGTCATGTCCAACTCTTTGTGATCCCATGGACCAGAGCATGCCAGGCCCTCCTGTCTTCCACTGCCTCCCGGAATTTAATCAAATTCATGCTGGTAGCTTCTATGACACTGTCCATTCATCTCATCCTCTATCGTCCCCTTCTCCTCATCTTCACACTTTTCTAACATCAGGGTCTTTTCCAAGGAGATTTCTCTTCTCATGAGATGGCCAAAGTATTGAAGCCTCAGCCTCAGGATCTGTCCTTCCAGTGAGCACTCAGGGTAGATTTCCTTCAGAATGGATAGGTTTGATCTCCTTGCAGTCCGGGGGACTCTAGAGAGTCGCCTCCAGCACCAAAATTCAAAAGCATAAATTCTTCGGCGGTCAGCCTTCTTCATGGTCCAGCTCTCACTTCTATACATTGCTACTGGAAAAACCATAGCTTTGACTATGTGGACCTTTGTCGGCAAGGTGATGTCTCTGCTTTTTAAGATGCTGTCTAGGCTTGTCATCACTTTCCTCCCAAGAAGCAGGCATGTTCTAATTTCGTGGCTGCTGTCACCATCTGAAGTGATCATGGAGCCCAAGAAGGTAACATCTGTCACTGCCTTCATATCTTCCCCTCCTATTTGCCAGGAGGTGATGGGACCAGTGGCCATGATCTTAGGTTTTTTTGATGTTGAGTTTCAGACTATTTTTGCGCTCTCCTCTTTCACCCTCATTAAGAGGTTCTTTAATTCCTCCTCACTTTCTGCCATCAGAGTGGTATCATCTGCATATCTGAGGTTGTTGATATTTCTTCCATCAATCTTAATTCCGGCTTGGGATTCTTCCAGTCCTGCCTTTTGCATGATGTATTCTGCATATAAGTTAAATAAGCAGGGGGACAATATACAGCCTTCTCGTACTCCTTTCCCAATTTTGAACCAATCAGTTGTTCCATATTCAGGTCTAACTGTTGCTTCCTGTCCCACATAGAGATTTCTCAGGAGATTGATAAGGTAGTCAGGCACTCTCATTTCTTTAAGAACTTGCCATAGTTTGCTGTGGTCCACAAAGTCAAAGGCTTTTGCATAGTCAGTGAAGCAGAAGTAGATTTTTTAAAAAAATTCTCTGGTCTTCTCCATAATCCAGTGCATGTTAGCAATTGGGTCTGTAGTTTGTCTGCCCCTTTAAAATGAAGCTTGAACTTCTGGGAGTTCTCAGTCCACATACTGCTGAAGCTTACCTCGAAGGATTTTGAGCATAATCTTGCTAGCATGTGAGATGAGTGCAATTGTACAGTAGTTGGAGCATTCTTTGGCACTGCCCTTCTTTAGGGTTGGGATGTAGACTGATTTTTTCCAAGTGAGAGCTGGACCACTGCGGAGTTTTCTAAACTTGCTGGCATATTGAGTGTATCACCTTAACAACATCATATTTTAAGATTTTAAATAGTTCAACTGGTATGCCATTACCTCCACTGGCCTTGTTGTTATCCATACTTTCTAAGGCCCATTTGACTTCACTCTCCAGCATGTTTGGCTCAAGGTCAGCAACCACACTATCTGGGTTATCTGGGACACCCAAATCTTTCTGGTATACAGTAATTATGTGTATTATTGCCACCTCTTCTTGATGTCTTCTGCTTCTGTTATGTCCCTACCATTTTTGTCCTTTATCATGTCCATCTCTGTACAAAATGTTCCTTTAATATCTCCAATTTTCTTGAACAGATCTCTGGTTTTCTCCTTTCTATTATTTTCCTCTATTTCTTTGCACTGTTCATTTAAGAAGGCCCTCTTAGCTATGGCTGAAGTCAAATACATGCGCATTCACCATCTTTGAGGGTTAGGGGACTATACTCAGGGGAGAGGCTTGTGGTGCTAAGGACTGATGGGGAAAGGGAAGACTGGAGACTGACAGAAGATGCCCCCCATGTTTTCCACCATTTTCACCTTCTCTTGTACCACAGCCACTTCACCCAGTGTGCAGCATCCATCTGTCTAAAATGAGCATTTTCAGGAGATTGTAGAAGATGGCAAAATGAGGAAGAGTAGGAAAATCAGTTTCTGCCCTCCTGTTCAGCAGGCAAACACAGGAAATCTGCGATCAAGTCCCTGCTCAGCCATGAAAACTGTTCCTTGAACATATCAAAAACCTTAAAATGCCTATCATGGTTGCTATAGGCCAGAAAAGACCCCCCCCTTCCTCTGTGTGCTTGCTCTGTGTGTGTGCGCTTTGCTTCTTGAAAGGAAAGGACCCTAGAAATATGTTGTACATTTACCTCTGTATTTTGCAATGTGTGGAGGGGAAGGGTTTTTTCTTTCACGCTTGGCTGGTGGTGAGGCATCTTGCAGTGTTGACAGTCCTTGATGATGTCTGAAAATTCCTTGTTGAGATATTGTGTCAGGCCAACACAGCCAAAATTAGTAGAGACAAGGAATGTAGCTTTTTTTTCCTGGTGTTTATACACACAAAACTGTATACTATACTAGCTCAGGAGAGAGAAGAATGGGCTTACATCTTTCCAATTTATATTCCAGAGTCTTACTTGAAGAGAGTTTAAAACACAATGACAGGGAAGTGTTAAAATGGTGAGCCCCAAGAAAGTGCATATCAGCTTTAAAGAAAAAGATAGAAGGAGTGAGAGTAGCAATTTTGTGTTTAAGCTGCCTACACAGCTGAGAGATTATACAGTAAAGGTCACCCAATATCACCTTTATGGAAGCTGTTGACTGGCCTGATGGGTCAACATAGCTTGAATGGCAATGCTGTCATCTGAGATATCTAGGTTTTATCTCACAAGCCAGTTTCTTTAACCTTTATAGCAATCCACTTCTTTGCAAGGAAAATAATACCTTGTGCTGACATTTTAGTCCAATCCAATGTCAGTTATAAGCATCTGGCATGTCTTACAGTCAAAAAAACTGTTTATATATAAATTCTTGTGAGTTAGCAGCAATTATTAGAGTTATAACTGAATGTTTTAAAAATTAAAATATTAACTTCTAATTACCATGAATGCTTGCCACAAAATTATCACTTCTTGATGTTTTGGTGGGTTGGTCTATGTACTAGTGACTTTCTGTGAAAGGGTTAAATATTACAGTGCCTCATGAACGACGGAAGGAGTAAGTAAGATATGTTCTAAAAGCACACTAGGGAGTTTCCACCCTTGTAAGCTCAGGGCCAAAACTAAATAGAATAAACTCTAAGCAATATTTAAAGTTACAGCAGCAAAATAAAACTGAATCCCTAGGAGATAAATTCATGCTGTAGAATCATTTTAACTGAAGGCTATTTACCACATTTTTTAAAAAAAATGCTTTCTGTGAAGGATCAAAAGAGAATATTAGCAACCAGTGCTCAGACGTACCTACCATTGTTGTGTCTGAAAGAAAACCTGTGGTGAAATGTTTTAAATTCAGTATTCTGGTGTTGTTAAATCTGTCAGTTCACCTCTTAATGAAATGTTTACTCTTGTTCATTTTGAATTCTGGATGTATAAAAGATCCAGACAGCAAGCAAGGAACTTCCTTGAATTAATGGAGTAGTGCACAAAATGGGGTAGATATAAATAAGGATATACAAATTTATTCTGTATTCTATAATTAGCCACTATATGTCATATCATTGGCTTTTTAAAGGAAATAACAAAGTTTCTGAGAACACCAATAGTTATTGTGAAATTACTTGCAGTTTTAGTTAATGATCACAGAATCACTGGACCTAAGGTAGTTGAATTGAAGTATTTGAAACCAACAGGATATGTTAATAATGATTTCTATCCAATTGATTTCGATGGCAGATGATCAAGGGTGTAATTCAGGTCAGCTTAATTGATGCTAGGCCAGCTGAGGCTGTGCTGAATCCAAAAACCTCCCAAGTCCATGAACAGAAAATAGCATAACAGTTGAGGACAGGACATATTAGAGATATTCATACAGTATATCATAGAAGTGAGTATATCATAGAAGTGATGGACTGACCAAGCATGTCTGCAGACCTAAACCCTATTGAGCATCTGTGGGGCATCCTGAAATGGAAGGTGGAGGTGAACAAGGTCTCTAACATCCACCAGCTCTGTGATGTCGTCATGGAGGAGTGGAAGCGGACTCCAGTGGCAACCTGTGAAGCTCTGTTGAGCTCTATGCACAAGAGGGTTAAGGCAGTGCTCGAAAATAATGGTGACCACACAAAATATTGGCACTTTGTGCCCAATTTGTACATTGTCACTTAGGGACGTACTCACTTTTGTTTCCAGCGGTTTAGACATGAATGGCTGTGTGTTGCATTATTTTGAGGGGACAGCACATTTACGAAGGAAGGAGTAAGTAATATTCCTTGTAAGGGGTATACAAGCTGTATACGCACTGCTTCACATTGTAGCCAAGTGTCATTTCTTCACTGCTGTCACATGAAAAAATATACTAAAATATTTATGAAATGAGAGGGGGTGTACTCACTGCTGTGATATACTGTAGGGTTGCTATAAGTCTCGGGTGACTTGACAGCACATAATAACAACTATGTCTCAGGGCTGGAGGAGGTTTGGGCATGGTATTCCTCAACTCTTCTGTAACCTTGTTCTTTTTTGACTCTCTTTTAAATGCATTTTCTGATTAATCTTAACCACAGCACTTGTGCTAGCAGAATAGCTCTCAGAGATTCTTCAGCTGGCAAATCTCGTGAGAGCTAGCACAAGGGAAGTTGTGATGGCCCAAGAGCCTTCTGTGCTTTCCAGCTCTCAGTAGCCAGCATATCTTTCAGTTAGAATTGTACTGCAATTCTGTCTTCAATCCAACATCTTCATTAACAGTTACAGTTACTTTCAGAGGAAGCATAACAATTTACTAACATAAATATTTATAGGTATATTGTTAAGTAGAACTGGATATCAGAAATTGACGTTGTGAGCTGTCCTTCATGTGGCCAGTACCCATTGCATGCCTTCAAGAACAAATATGCTTATATAATAGTACTATCTTCCGATCTCAAGCAGTTGGGTTTGTACAGCAGTCTGTGAATTAATACATCAGAGCAGATTAAGTGAAGCCTACAAGCAGGTCCAGATCCTCATTAAGTCTATAGAACTCTGACCAAATGAAGGAAGGATGCTCTGAGTTGCATAACTTCAAGTCAGATTGATAATTGTTTCCTGTTAAATCTTTTGCAGTGAGCTTATCTTGTCCAGCATCGATACTGATGCAACAGGAATGTGGGAGTGTATGGTCAGCAACTCCTATGGGAACATATCTAAGCAGGTAGAGATTGTTGTACTGGAAACAGCTGCGCCTTATTGTCCTGCTGAAAGAATAATTAACAATAAAGGAGATTTCAGGTATGTTTTTCTTCTTTTGAAAACATATAAATAATCAGACAGAAATTACCCGTATTTTTCGCTCCATAAGACGCACCTTTCCATAAGACGCACTAATTTTTTAGGAGAAGAAAACAGGAAAATATAATCTGTTTTCTTCGCTCCATAAGACGCATAGACTTTCCACCCCCCTGTTTTGTGGGGAAAAAGTGCGTCTTATGGTGCAAAAAATACGGTAGCTTTATCTTTCTTGCACAGTAAGCTTGTCTTATGCTTCCAGCATGTACTGGAAGCTTTCCTTTTGATCAAACAAGTTTCTTTCACGTAGGCTAGTGATAGATGACACAGAACTAGGCTCCCAAGTTGCTAGACTCTGTTGCATTTGGATATTTCTGTGCCCTTTGGCCCCTGCAGAGTCACAGAGATCTAATGAACAATTCTCTCTGTACACATCGCTGAGAGTCAAGATCGAAGAGCAGGTAATAAATGTTTTAAGCATTTATTTAGCATTTCCAATGACTAAAATTGAGGATTCCTATGAGTTTTAGCAAGGGGGACCAAATGCATGACTAAGTGTATATGTTTAGGAGAAGACCAAAGACCAATTATTACTCCAAAATTGAGCAAACTGACTAAATCAGTCTGCTGATAAATCAGTCTACAACTTTCAGGAATTGATTCAGTGGGTATGCTCTAGTTGAGAACAGCAGATTGTTTGACTGAAAGTTTTATGTTAGCCCTTATAAGAAGCTTTGCCAAATAAATAATATTCGAGGGAGTTAGCACTGCAATTAGCATACGATAAGTATGAATTAGTATGTTTTCCTAGAGAAGTGAAATACATGATATTGAAAGGGAAAGGTTCCCCTTGACATTTAGTCCAGTTGTGTCCGACTCTAGGGCGTGGTGCTCATCCCCATCTCCAAGCCGTAGAGCCAGCGTTTGTCCTTTTTATTTTATCTTTTGATAGTATAATCAGCCCCCAGTAGTTTTATGTGTGGAGTTTTAACCTGCATAGTTTTCATATTAAAATTTTTGTTTTATTGTTTCACTGTAATTGCCAGTATGGTAAATCTTGACGGAGTGCTCACTGAAAGTGGCACACAACTTTCTGAAAGTAAAAAAATAAAATAAAATAAATATCCTTGCTTTTCTTTGAACAGTTCAAAAGGATATATTGTAATCCCTGCAGTAGACATGCTGCATTTCAACTCATAACAGAAAAGCTCAACTTGAGGTCCTCTGTAATGAGTCACTTTTAAAATATATTAGATAAACTTGTACTGACTGCTACATAATGCACCTTTCATTAAGAAACCCTTCACTCCTTTGCCAGTAAATGTCATCCTCTTCCTTATAAATAAAAAAAATATAAGTGCTCAACTAGCGCCAAAGGCGTTTTTCCATTTCATTTTCTATAAATCAAAAAAGCCAAAGAATTCACATTTCTGGCCTTATTGATCATCTTTCAGAAAGTCTGCAGAAATTTATTTTAGAAACGTACATCAAAAGCATGCTGAGTCCATGCATTCTTTTGGCATTTCAAAGTAATGAATTCACAATTCAGGAGAACGTCTTTGGAACTAAAGTTAACATTAACACCTGAAGCTTCCTTGAAAGGTTTCTCCTCTCGGATGCTGCTTGTATGCCAATAATTTATGATGAAAAGGTCTTTGAGGTGCTGATATTATAGCAAATATGTAGGAAGCAAGACATCATGACTACAGAAGCAGAACTTTTAAAAGGACTTTTCGTTTTAAAAGGAAAGAGAAGCATTAAACGTAATGGAAAGGTTGAGTCTTTTGAGCTGACAGCCCAGGTGGTATTTGTAATTGAAAACTTGCTGTAAAGATTTGTAATGCAAGCCTCGGTGAACAAAAGCTGTTATGAGATGATGGTTACGTTTGTTTTGTTTTTCTCTCATTAAATTTTGTCTGTAAAGGGGAAAAGAGATTGTGTCTCAGGATTTCCAAATATTAAACACTGAGATTTTAGAACTGTAAAACCCTAGTGCATCTACTGTTGAAAAACCGTCTCCCAGACAAAGCACCCTGTAGAACAAACTACTAAGAAGAATAGCTACAGCTAAATAAATACCAGTGCAATCAGTAGTTCACCAGAAGTGACATACCATCCAGAAGCAAGATAAAATGCTCTGCAGTTTCTCCTAGGTGTTCATTATTTATAAAATTCTGACCCTGCTCCATTTTGAACTCTTTCTTTTCTCTCTGAAGTAAATTATATCAGTGACTAGCAAGATGGGGAAAATGAAGACCATTTTTTTCCTGTTGTAGTTTTGTGCAGAACAAAAAAAGTTACAGCTTATTTAGACTGTGTGAATGTCTAATACATCAACACCTTTTGCAAAACAAGATGTCAAATACTTTGTTTTAATACCAAATTAAAGTAATTGCCAGTGTCTTCCATTTTGTTGTTACTATATATGAATGTTCTGTTTTCTTGTTCTGCTGATACAGACACTATACTCAGTTGTTAGGTGTGGAGCTCACACATATTGAGGGGAGCATACTAGCCTCAGACCCTTCATTGTCACTTTCAGCACTTAAAAGCAACAGTGTGAGGCTCTTCACATAAGCCAGAACTTGAAAAAAAGACCTGTGTACAGCAATCTGTCCCTCTTTGATCTGATATTTTCTCATACTAAAAGAAATGAAAGAAGGGTTGGGGGTAATGCACTGATCTCAAAGCGTGTGGACTGTACATGCTTAGATAACAACTGAACAGAGCAAAACAGATTCTGGATTGCAAATCTGTTAGATGTCACAGGACCTAGTGTTAAAGACACTGTTAAGCCACTTCAGAATACAGCTGAGAATTATAGGATGGAATGGTCCTTTATTTAAAAATAAACTATCTAGATGCAAAAATATAATGTTAGTAAGTGAAAAGAAAGAGTTTTAATCTATCTTGCTTTCTGGCAGCTAAAATTTTCAGCACTGTCATAATTTTTCTCTCAAGGTAAAACTGATAACCAGAGATGACAAAATATCTATCTATCTATCTATCTATCTATCTATCTATCTGTCTGTCTGTCTGTCTGTCTGTCTGTCTGTCTGTCTGTCTGTCTGTCTGTCTGTCTGTCTGTCTGTCTGTCTGTCTTTCTTTCTTTCTTTCTTTCTTTCTTTCTTTCTTTCTTTCTTTCTTTCTTTCTTTCTTTCTTTCTTTCTCCCACCTTTCTCCCTTATAGGACTCAAGGCTCTTTACAATTTAAATTTAGGCCTCCTCCAAATTACAAAATGAAAACACTATTAATAAACTTTCAGATTAAAACTAATATGATTTAAGCCCCATTTAAAAACACAACAGAAAGAAAGAAACACTAACATTGGTCAATCTGTGGCCAAAATCTATATAACAGCATAAGGATGGGAGGAAGGGGACTCTGTAGTATACATTTTTCCTCTCACCTTGCATGGTACTTTACTATCACAAGCAAAGCATTAATGTTAATGATACTATGACTGCTACCACTGCCAGTGACAGACCTATATTTGGGGTGGGGTGGGGCCCTTTGCAACGAGAAACAAGGTCTGGGTAACTACTGTTCTTTCTTTCTTTTTTTTAATGAACTAAAGTTCCTTCTGGGACCCATTCAGGATTAAGGGCTCTGAAGCCTGAGCTTCATTAGTTCCATAGTAGATCAGCCCCTGACCATTGCTACTGATAATGAGAATGATATACCTAGAAATTACGAAAACTTGACACTGCAGGCTCTGCCTGTATGCTAACAATCTAATAGACATGATTAGAAAAGGATGAGGAAGAGAAAGGGAGGAGGAAAAAAAATTGATTTCATTGATTGTTAAATAAGATTGCAAATATTATTGAGACTAAGTGTGTATCCTTTGGCTTCAGATATTATTTGAAACCTAAATTGAAGCTTTGGCATTTGTTGGTTTCTCTTTAGAAACAAAGACCTCAAAGCAGTGCTCAGACTGAATAGGGTACCTCTGAAGCACTGAATATTGCTTCAGTGCTTTGGTGGTAAGAAGAAGAAGCTGGAATACTTGAGAAAAGAATATTTGGGCCCACCAAGTCCCACTCAGAAAATGAAAGGAACAGAGTGTAACAGAATAAGGAAGCCCAAAGCAGAAGGAGATGGACAACACAAGTGCCAATCAAAAGCCCCAGTGATCAAGGGTTCAGTGTCAGCTGTGTATCAGTGCCCAGCTGGCACAGATGCATAATGAGAAGAGTTGGCCTCTCAGTAGATTTCTTTTTCGTGGACTCAAAGGGGAGTATTGCCTTGGCAACAATACCTAGCTTATATGACTGGGTCTGAAATGCTGGGAATAGGAGCAGCTTTTGTTTTAGAAGATCCAGAGTTGGGCAACTGTGTCCAGCTAAACACAAGTTGCATTCCTGGAGGGTCAGAGCTGGGCAAGGAGTACATTACAGGGTTCCTGGTGGTGTGGGGAGAAGGAAAGAGGAAAGGAAAGAAGGGAGGGAGCAGGTTGAGCAGTAATAATATCAATGAATTTCATCTACCCATTCCACATTATGAGCAGGAACTGCCAGGGCAGTGGAACAGGTTGTGCTATCTCTAATGCCGTTAGACAGAGGGATTTCATTGCTGAATCTACCCAAAACTTATAAAGCTTGCTATTGTAATTATAACATTTGTTGTACTGAAGTCTAGGATACTGAATTCCAAACTAGCTGTCTGTTTGATGTTTCTTTCACTATTTATTGGCGATGTATTTGATACATAGAGTACAGTGGGGTCTTGACTTGAGAACTTAATCCGTATTGGAAGGCGGATCTCAAGTCAAAAAGTTCTCAAGTCAAATCTGCATTTCCCATAGGAATGCATTGAAAACCATTTAATCCGTATCTGCTCTTTTCCGTCCATAGAAACTAATGGGAAGCTGCTATTCCGCCTTTGACCACTAGAGGGGGATATTTTGTTTCTTTTTTTCTTAGGTCAAGAAAGGTTAAGGGAAGGCAGGGAAAATACAGTCCAGGCAAGTACAGTACCAGGCAGCCTGAAGACTGTCTCCCAATCCACTCTCTAAACGCTGGGAGGAGTGAGGAAGCAGACAGGCACCCTTTTCACTGGCCAACAGTTAACTGAAAGTTCACATTTTGCACTTTCCCTGCCTCCCACATGGTTTTTTTTCAGTTCTTAACTCAAATCTAAGTACTTAAGTCAAGTCAATATTTTCCTATGAGAGCGGTTCTTAAGTCAAAATGTTCTTAACTCAAGCCGTTCTTAAGTCAAGACCCCACTGTACTAGAGAATAACATGCAATATGAAACAGACAAAGAGAAGTGCCATAGTTTCCAGTTTAAGGGAGTCACTTGATGTGCAGAGAGCAATACCCATTTACTTGGGAGTACCTCCAAGTTCAATGGCTCGTATTTCCTATAAAGTTCTTATAGGAGTGCAACCTTGCTTTTAGAGCAGTGGTTCCCAACCTTAGATAACTGAGTTGTTCTTGGACTGCAACTCCCAGAAATCCTGGGTAACACAGCTAGTGGTGAAGGCTTCTGGGAGTTGCAGTCCTAGAGCACCTGGGTTGCCCCAGCTTGGGAACCACTGTTTGAGAGGGTTTAACATCATGTCGACACTGCTTGTTTTTATTTTCTTTTTAGATGGCCAAAAACTCTGGCTGGTATAACTGCTTACCATCCATGTCTTCGGTATACACTAAATTCAGCTTCCCTTCTGAATGAAGCAGAAGAATCAAAAGCATGGCGTAAGTGTAACCGCACAGGTCAATGGGCTGAAGAAAGTTATTCTGCGTGTCCTTACTCACAAGAAGCAACACAAGTCCTTCATGCCTTTAGTCAGGTAAAATGTCACTTTGCCAATACAGTATACATAGATTGTACTATATATGCTATATATACAGTATCTCTTATCAGCATATTGCACAGAAACCAAAGTATATCTTTTTGTTATCTAAGGCATGTAACAAGGACAGGATCTATAATACTGGAGTGTACAACCTTTACAAGTATTCTAGGTCTGAGCAAGAAAATTCCTTACGATACAGATTCTCAGATATCATTCTCATTGTGTAGCCTGCATAATTAACTTGTAAACTGCCCAGAGAGTGCTTGAAGCGCTATGGGGCGGTATATAAGCAGCACACTTTGCTTTTTTTTTTATTGCATTGTACTTTGCACAGTTATTAAGCCCCTGAATCAGGATGGGAACTGATGCTACTAAAATTGTGAAAGGGAAGGTTGATGTCTACAAGGTATAAAGTGTATATAAACTTGTTTGGTGGCTCAGCAAGTTCAACAGTATTTTAGACTGTAAAGGTCTAGGTTGAGAATGAACTTTATATTCAGTGACAGTCCTCATCTGCAAGGAGGCAACTGGGGTTAAACCTTTTAGCTGACTTAGAGATCCAACTGTCCATTTGTAATTTTGTTTCAGATGCATCTTAATGCCACCAATGCACTTGAATTTTCTCATCAGCTTGCAACCTATACAAGGGATGCTGCTGGCTTTGCAGATAAGATGGATATTATCTATTTGGCATACATGCTGGAAAAGCTGATGGTGTACTTGGATGAAACAAAAGATGTAAGATACTGCTTGGTTAATGAATATGTGATTGTTTAATGTTGAAACAGCAAGGTGTACATTTAAGATAGAAGCCTGTTATATGTTATCTAGTGTCAAATATTTAAAATGCATTTCTGTCTTTTACAAGAGTGTAGGGTTTCAACCAGATACTTTTAGTGTACACCTTATTTTTCTTTTGAATTACCGGTATATACTATTCTGAAATTAACTCCTGAAGACTTTTCTACAAAGGTAGACATTTGAATTAAAGTCATTTATTCTGATTATGTTAATTTGAAAGTTGTGTTGTTGGTCATTGTTTCAGGGTATTTCTGAAGAGCTTGCATCTATCTATGTGCATATTAGTTTTTAAACAGAAATTCTTATCCAAAGACTTATGCAATCCTGAGACTATGAGAAATTGTTTATGTTAATGACAACTATGTACGTGTAAAAAAAAAGTCTTTCAATTCTTGAAGGAATTTGTTGCATATAGATATTTTGGAATTCACTGTAGTTACAATTACCATATTTGACTTGCTTTGATGTTAAGCGTCGAAGGATATTTGGCTTCCAAGTTTACAATGTTAACATTTTAGTGCTACTGATTGATATGCAACATCATAAACCCAAGCTGAAGTACATGCAAAATGTCTTTTGAAATGTGTATTAATAGAGAAACGACTACACATAATCATGAGATGGCCAGATTATGGGAAATGGCTGTTCTGACATTAATGTCTGCCAATACCTGCCAAATGCCGTTTTGGTCTAGTTACAAGTATCCTTTATGACTTGACTTGCATCATCCCTCTCTCTAAATGTTTTCTGAATGCTCCTCAGCAGCAACGTTCCATTCTTTTACTTTAATCCTTTAGCTTTTGTTGAGTGGCTAATGGGTTCCTGACTCTCAGTCCCATTTTTTTTTCTATGTGTGACTTTATCGATTGTTGCTTGGCTAGAGAGCCAATTGTTGCACATTCACCCGCTCACCCATGCCCCATAGTACTCCATCTGCCTTCTTCGTTCACCCTAATGAACCGCCCCATTCTTTTTTTCTTCCTCCCTAGTCACATAGCTCAGTTCTCATCCTATGTTTAAAAACCATGAGGCCCACCTTTCCCTCTTCTTTCCAAGCGCTGTATTTTTTCCACGTATTCTTTTTTCACGTACCTAGTGAAGAAGTGAAAAAGACACCTAGTGTACACTCAGTCCATTCCAAATAGGCCAACTAGCTGAACTATAAAAATTCCACAGAACTATAAATATTCCACAGAAAGCAGATTGTTCTGGGTCACAAAGCAAGCCTAGCCAAAGTTCAAATGAATACATAATAGTAAATTAAATGTCATGTCCCTCCATGTTCTATTGGTAAACTCTGTCCTAGAAGTTGATGGCCACATTGCAGAATTATTTCTGAAAGTTTCTGCACCATTCTTTGATGGGTGCCTCTCTTATGGTGAAATTGAGGCAACTGCCAAGGCAAAGACTCCTGGCTATCACCATCACCACAATGTTGTAAAGTAAGAAGACATGGTACAGGAAACACACAATGGAAGTCAAGTTACCAGTGCAAAATATGTTGTTGCCATTAGCATGCAAATCCCCCGAAAATTCAAATGGTGAGCCCTACCTTTGAGGAATTGTTGCAGATGTTCTCATTCTCCTGGAAAAGTTTGATAAAATGCAGGCTTTCCCCCCCACAAATAGGGCAGATAATTTTAATACTATTTGTGCACAAGTATATAGCTGGTGGGAGAGCTCAGTGAGTTAGGTATCTGGCTGTAAAGCCAGAGGTTGGGAGTTCAATTGCCCACTGTGCATCCCAGAAGAGCCAGCCTATGTGGCCTTGGGCAAGCTGCAGAGTTCCAGGATGCCCCCAGAAGAAGGAAATTGTAAAACATTTCTTTCTCTCACCTTAAGTCACAATTGACTTGATAGAATTGATCAGCTTTTGATCTCTAGTAAATGCAGCTCATAGCTTGGTATGCCATGTTTGCTGGGGGATCATGGGAGTTATCATCTAAGACCCTACCTCTTTGAAGCTCTGAGCATGGTGTCCAAAATGGGTCATTAAGATTTCTACATGGCTGAAATTCACAAAACAGATACGAGTTGCTGTGAGTGCCTGCATTTATCACCTCTGTGCCAGACATACTAGGTGGATTGGTTGTGGCCCATCAGCTGTGTAGGGGTGATAAAGAACTCTTGCTCTAAAACTAGCCACAGTAATCCGATCCTGTCATAATGAGTATCTCATATACATACTTCCTGTTTTTCCATTAAGGGTTGTGCCTGGGGAAATTGATGCCTGCAGGTGAGCAAGATATGTGGACTCAGTCCAACAGAATTTAAGCTGATTAACTTTGGTTTCCTATGATCATTGTTTTACATATTGTCAAGGCTGGGTCATATGAACCATGTGAGGCTCTTGCGGAGGTTCTTTATGTCCCAGTTAGAAGTCACTTATGCAAACTGTTGATGTATTTGTTTTATATGTCATTTAGAACTGAATATTGCTTAGAAATAAATGCAGCACATATTTTTTTAAAAAATAAAAGAGAAACAAGGAACATAATGGTTTTTTCTGTACCTTGCATTTGCTTCAGGATTGTTTTGGATTATATTGGTAGCCAGGGAATAATCCTGGTAAAAAAAAAATCCCCACAGGTTGTTTTCCATAAATATCCCCAGTGGGCCCTATGTTGTAATGTTGATATACCAGTCGCTTGGGCTCATGTAACACTGAAATAGGTTTGGTATTACAATCATAGACACTGGAAGAGGCATGTCCATAAGAAATCAATTTACTCATGTAAATATATGAATGTAAACTAATGCTCTAGAAACAAGTACTCCCAAAGTGCTTGATAGACTAGTAAAATGCAGCTGTTCTTAATTGTATTTTTATGTTACACTTGTGCAGTAGTCAGATACTTTGCATTATCTCTTTTTTTCCTTCTTTCGTCCTCCCACCAGCTTGCAGATGCTGTAGTTGAGATTGCCAGCAATATAATGCTAGTAAATGACCATGTATTATGGATGGCACAGAAGGAAGATAAAGCTTGTACTAAGATTGTACAGTGCTTGGAGCACATTGCAAATCAAACTCTGACCACCAATACACTAGTCATATCAAAGGTATTGAGATTTGTTTGTGGCTTTGGGGATATTATTCCAGGAGGAAGAAACAAGGACTGCTTTGGAAAAATATAGGTGTTTGATGTTAAGGCACATCTCACACATACAATGTTAAAATCATTAGTTTATCTTCTATTTGGGGGACTTAAGCTTTCTGAAGTTGTTTTTTCCCTTCATTTTTCCCTTTTTAATTTCTAGATGTTATGCTAAACAACAGGATTTCGGCCAATTAGTGTTTAAAATTTTAATGGTGGCAAGATACTTGTGGGAGGCTTTGAAGCAGATGGAAAATCTGTGTCTGGGAACACCTATTAAGACTGTTTTCCTAGATCTTTGTGGCAAAATAGACTACAGGGCAGTTTCTCTAAACAAAACCCCTTCCCTTTTTAAATAATTTTGTTCTGAAGTTCACCGTGTGTATTCTGCCAGAAGGAATGGTTGCAGGTTTCATCCAAAATGTATTTTGTGTCCCTATAATGCTCTGAAAAAGTTCCAAGCAAACTATAGCTGCGTTCTAGGTATTGAAGACATACATGGATTGGAGGAAGAGTTACCTAACAGCTGCCTAGTAGCAATGTGGATGTCTTTACTGTATGTGTGTAAAATACTGGTCTGTTTTTTTTATTAAAAAGACACAGGACAGTTTTCTTTTTGTTGTTGGGAGAAGGCATGCATACTTTGCTTATCTGGCCTTGGCCTCTCCACTTGTTTAAACTTGTGTAAACTAAACTGCAACTGGTAAATAAGGCCAGGCTTATAGGCTTCCCAGCTTAACTTCACACAACCAAACAACTTCTGTTCATTTTGGAGCCTGGCCAGCAAACAGTTAGTGAGTTGATTCATGGAGACTGTGTCATGTCCTCTTGAAGATGTAAATGATCCCATTTAGCAAATTAAAACATTTTTGACAATTGCTGTCACTATATCTCCTCTATCCTTCCATTACCCCAGGACACAGTAAGGAATAAAGTTAATCATCACTTTACACCAGAAATTAGAATACATTGATGCAGATGTGCTGGTTCAGAGAGGCCATCCCTGAAGACTGTATATATCCTAGTGAAACTTAATATCCTAGTCACATTTTTCCATGGTAACATGGATCAAACCATTGCATAGCAACAGGGACTGAATTCTTATTTTTCACTGAAGGCAGAAATTCAGTAGTCAAATGTCAGCAGTTCGTGTTCATTCCAAATATGGTTGAATTTCACTGTACTTTTAGGAATAGGTGTTTTGATTATTGTGACAAAATAAGGTAAAAATGACCTTATTAGTGAAAAATAAGTGAGAAACATTTTCTTATGTATGTATAAATAAAAATGGAGCTTCAAGTTATTTTATTTTCCACAAGTTATCTAAAAGCATTGTTGTATATGAATGCTGATATTGATGCATTTGTATTAAAAACTTTACAGAATATGCAAACAGCATGGTGTGGCCTTTATACAACTGAGTGCCTTAAAATATGTAAATGGTATATACGTTCCTCCTATTTGTTTTGATAGGTTTCCCTTAATATTGCTCTGGAGGCTTTTATGATCAAGCCATCTAACTTCATGGGGATGACCTGCATTGCCTTCCAGAAAATATCCACAAAGTCAGACAGGTCACTGAGCCGCGATATGGGGAACAGAGAGACAGACCAAAATTTGAATTTTAAGTGTAATGCTGGCAGTCCTAGTGCCTCTTTGGAGAACTTCTCTTCAATGGTAAGTGGTGTAATTACTGGATACATTAAAGTGTATGCCCATGTGTAATAGTTTCAGTTGTGCACTGAAGGCCATATTTAGTGCAATTGCTGCAAGTATTTAGATTCTATCGAAAATAACGTGTTAGACTTCCTCCATACTTTGCATATTGATTAGCAAAGAAATAATTTTAATTTTCTTATGGGCCTGTGAATTGAAATTTAAGAGTACAGCGCTAAAATTCTTAAATGTAGTTGAATTCTAAAATGTTGCAACGATTTTTCCCACTGACTGCAGCACAGTCCAGTGTGCAAGTTTATTAATCCAAATTACTCAAATTTACATGACATTTGTTCCGCTGAAATTTCCTGGATTGAAATGGTATAAAACAGGTGTCCACCAGCAAAAGCTGTGCCAGGGATCCTGACCATGGCCAGCAACAAGGTGGATTGAAGCCCAGTTACATGCATCTGATTAAATCCATTTAAATGCCATCTTGATTTATCAGGATTCTATCATGTTTAAAACATTTTTTTCTTGTTGTTCTGACCTCAGTGTAGAGGAGAGTTTGACTACCTATGACTGAAAAATAGAAGTATAAAAAGAGTTTTGAAAAAATGTTGCTGATAGAATAGAAATCCTTCTGTTTGTTTATAACTAGAAATGTTTTCCTTCCATTTTTGGCTTGTTAGATACCCGTTATTTTATTGAGGTCTATAGTGTATTTACAAGAAACACCTTGAAAATGTTGGAAAGGCAAGAGGTATTTTAAACAAGTAAATCTTCTCAGACTTCAACCATATGTTCAGTTGATGTGAGCAATCTCAGTTAAGATATTAGACCCTAACATAATCAAGACATAATAAAAACTGTCAGAGGAACCTCTGTTATTTTGTTTCTAGGAATGATACAAATAATATTAGCAGGATAGATAGATAGATAGATAGATAGATAGATAGATAGATAGATAGATAGATAGATAGATAGATAGATAGATAGATAGATAGATAGATAGATAGATAGATAGATAGATAGACAGACAGACAGACAGATAGACAGACAGACAGACAGACAGACAGACAGACAGACAGACAGACATAAAGAATCTACAATACTATCTAATTATGATTGGGTTTGAAATAATCTAAGAAAACATATAGAAGTAGGATCCTTGGTAGAATGTGTTATTTATATCACATAATGTATTACAGCATGGAGATTTTGTTCCTGAAATTTCGTGGGAAAAAGGAGTAGGAAAAAGCCAGAATAGAACAGACTAGAATGGGCACTTGGTTATAAAAAATGATTCCCAAACTATTAAGACAGTATAGACATACGTAACAACAATATTTTAGAAATGATCAGATAGTATTCTTTCATTAACTGTTCATACAGTTACAAACTGTTCACCAGAAACCAATTAGAACAGAACAGAATGGCCTGAACAGCAAGTTCAAAACAGAAGCCAACCAAATTCATTAGTCCCATGTAATTAGAGGGGACTGATGTAGCAAGCCAAAAAACATCCCCAGAAACGACTCAACTACAGCTGTTCAGGAAAATCTATATTCCAGAACATAGCCTAGAACAGCAGCTTCTGAGTCGGACAAGGTAACAAAATTCAAAGGCCACAAATGGCAAGATAGGGTGCATGCCACAAAATATCCAAAGGAAACATACTCCAGTACCATTCTGGGCAGAAAGTCAATATTCTGGAAAACAACTTGGAACAGTAACTTCCAAGTACAGTGGTGCCTCGATTTACAGACTTAATCCGTATTGGAATGGCGTTCGTACGTCGAAATGTTCGTAAGTCAAGGCTAAATTTCCCATAGGAATGCATTGAAAACCATTTAATCCGTTTTGGCTGTTTTTCGTTCTTATGTTGAGGTGCTGTTCGCAAGTAGAGGCATTAGTTCCCATAGGAACTAATGCAAAGCTGGTTAATCCGTACTCTACCACTAGGGGGAGATTTTTTTTCTTTTTTCTTCTTTTGACCTAAGATGAACTTAGGTCAAAAAAAGGCAGGACAGTTTTTTTTCCCGTTCATGAGTCAAAGTTCCATTTGCAAGTCGAAGTCGTTCGTAACTCAAAATATTCATAAGTAGAGATGTTCGTAAGTCGAGGTACCACTGTAGCGCGAATCAACCAAATTCATCAAAAATACTGGTGTGTGATCCCTGGTTTGCTCTATTTGATTAGTTGGAACTATTTTCTAGAATACTGATTTTCTGCCCAGAATGAGAACTATGGTGAGTGTAGTCCCTATGGGGATAGTATTTGCAGCTTGTTGCATCAATCCAATCTGATAGTATGGGGGTGGATGAAATTGATTGTCAGTGTTGGTAGCTCTGTGGCTAGATAAGAGAAACTGGGGTATAGTCTAGCACAATATTTTTTTTCTCTTTTGCTAGGCCTTCAAGCCAGAGACAGACACTTGTGCCAGATGGGCAACTAGAGAATGACGCTTCCCATTTTTAAGTGTTGCTGTGTGTTATAAGTAGAGTAACACTTTATGCTTTTTTTAAAGGTACAGGAAATTAACATGTTCCCCAAATCTGCTTGTCTGTCAAGTGCTGATGCTTCTGTCCTTTGTTATGACAAAGTATTTTGCTTTAAAAATGAAAAGCAAGCGATTAGGTTGCCATCCCCTGGGAACATGCCAGGCATCTAGGATTTATCTGAAGCTGTGACAGAACATTTTGCTTGGAAACCTTGTATAAAATCTTGGCAGTACATCACTGTGTAAAGAGCTTTAGTGAAGCTTAATCGGTTCTTATATATTTCTTCCATGTTTACTGGAAACGTCCAAGGCAAATTCCTAGTCAAACGTAGATTGTCAAGTCTCATTTTAGTGGTCAAAACATTTCTAAACAGCAGGTACAGCGTTAACACAATTCTCAGGGGGAAAAAAACACTTTATTGGTTCCATAAATTGTAAACAAATGTGAGTTTTGTTCACACTAAGCTGTGACAATGAACCAAAATTTGAATGTCATCTTGCTGTTACAGCAGGTTGTTTTAAAATAAAATGGTTGTGTTTGCATAATTTCATAATTCATAGATATTCCAACTGTTTTCCCTTGAAAATGACAGTACATCCCTGCGTGTGATATCATTTCCCGCATCCTTTTGTCCTATTACAGCACATGTGAAAAAGCAGTTTTGCCAACATACTGAATTAGTAGCATCTCATTATATTCATAACAGAAAGCAAAACTGAAGAAACTCTAAAAGTATAGAAAAGAAATCACAAATCACAAATAGGTTAAACATGAGTTTTAGTCATATTTAAGGTATGTTTTCTTTTTCAACAGCGATAGCAACGTGCAATTCAGGCTTAACGTTATTAGTTGCCTGTGTGTTAAGCTCTAAATTACTTAATTTTTTTAAAAAAGCAGTTTTACATAATAATTCTCCATGGTAGAAGTGAGACAATTCTGACATTTGTTATGTGCTCCTTGGATGACCTTTTCCAGAGAACATGTGCATGCAGCAGAATTATGCCAGAATGCGCTGTCTCACTTTCCCAGGAACTATTTGTGGATTACTTTCCTCTGGGATTTCCTACCCAGAATTATTTGGCAGAAAACAATCTGCTCAAGTGTACTTCTGATATAATTATTTGACAGCTTCTGGGGAAATTCTGTGATCCCCAAGTTGGAAAAGATACTTTCATTGTCATTCTGTACAGCCCCTTTCCGGAACTTTTGGAATACCACTCACATTATCCACAGCCAATGAGTCCATTTTGCACTACTTACAAAAGATGGTGAAATTTGTAGTGCAGCACATCTGGAAGATACCTGCTCAAGAAAGTCTCCTGTAATTGCCACATAATAACAGTTTATATTAAGCAAAAAGAAAGGGAAAAATATGGTGCTCTATCATCTGTAATCCTTCCCCAGTTAATCAGTTTGTGTTTCCCTTTAGTTCTTAATTGCACTTGCATAGGAATATGATTGTGTTTTCATAATTCTCAAAGGCATAGCATTAATTTTTGGCTTTTTGCCCATAATAAATTCTTGGACATCTTGCTGGAATATGTGATGGCTTCTAAATTCCAGGGATTTCTAGATGAGATGGATTATGTAGATCAGGAGAGGGGAATCTCTGGTCTGCAAGCCTAATATAGTGCTTAGACTTCCCAAATCTGACCCACTAAGGATCAGGTGAAAGTCATGTCTCCTCTTCTCCCCTTTTCGGAATTGCAATATTGTCTCCAGTCGAGTATGAGAGAATATATGGGGATTTGGTGCCCCCCACTTACCCTACTTACTGGCATGTTGAGCATGGCAAGAATGATTCTCTACATGTTCTTTGATTTAGATTGGCCTTTGGAGTTTATGCTTCTTTGTTGCTAAAGGGTTTTTAACTGTTTGGTTGTGTTCATTTCTTCTATTGCTATTTTTTTAAAATTTACAGTTTTTACAATCTACACAGAGCACTGGATGAGGCTGGTATGTGTAAACCATCTCAGCATCTTTCACTGACATGAACTTCATTACTTGTTTCTGAGGGTCTTCTCAATGCTATTGCCCAATGATGTCCTTTAGGGCTCCATCTTGTTTTCCATGCTTTTCACCATATATAAGAAACCGCAGGGTGATGTCATCCAGCACTGGAGGCATGTTTGTTGGGGACACAAGATGTCTCCTTCTTCTGGGTGCTGTCAGGCTAACTCCCTGGCAAAGAAGGGTATCTTTGTTGTCCTTCTGCTTGTGGACAAATAAATTTTTGTTCAGCCAGGCTTTTAGCATGTCTTAGTTGCTGAACAGTTTTTAAGTGGTTGCATGCTTTGCTTTTTATTTTATTTTAATGGTTTAATTAAGATTTTTTTCATATTTTATTAAGATTAAGGGCCATTTTTGGCAGAAATCCTCATGCTTAGCATAGTAAGTCACACTATAGTATGCCCATTGAATCAGTAGTGATTTGGTGAGTCATTGATTCAGAAGGCCCTATTCTAGTTGTAACTTTTTATGTTCAAGTAAGTTACAAGTAGAGTAGGCCCCATTTGAATCAACTGAATTTATGGACGAGTTGACATACCAAATACTCATGGAGCCAATGGGCCTACTCTACTTACTCCATTAAGCAAGAATTCAGTAAACTTTAATTCAAATATATGCTAATTTGGAATTCAGGTTGTGGGAAATGACTAGCACTAATTATCCAGTCTACTGTTCTGTGCTGTACTTTCCATTCTAAGACTGAAGTCCTGTAGAAACACATCTGTGAGTAAAGCAGCCTTAATAAAATTATTCTACAATTCTCACAGTTCCCCACTCTGTCTTCAAACTGCCCTGATGGCATATTTTGTAGTTCCATGTGGACTAATATCTGTAATGTATGGGCACTATTGAACCTTAAGCAGTGTTATATCTGAGGGGAAATCAAGAAACTTTCACTGGTAATAATATAAATCACATTCTGTTACTGTGGTTCATGGTCTTATACTGCCAAAAGCTCAGAAGAGGAACAAATCCATCAATATGGATTTTCCCATATAACTCTGATGTTCCATTGATAAAATATAACAAGATATAACATGGAAGAAAAATGAATTATCTTTATGAAGACATTGCTTGGAAAGTTCCTTTTGAAAAATCAATTGGTTACAGTGATAGTCCAAAGGCCTCAAGTACATGGCTCTACCTTCAGCAATATTCATTCCAACACTACTAAATTTTAGCAATGAGCCGTTTACAGGACTCCATAATAATTTTCTCTAAAGCCAAGGCATACAAATTCAGCCAGGATAGTTTTTGGATTATTCTGTTTCCCACTCTGATCCCACCCCATATTCTTCAGTACCCAACTTGAAGAAAAGTCCCTGTAGACTTGAAAAGTCCCCTATTTAAATTTTTTGTGATGCAATTAAGACATTGACTAGTCTTGTTTTTTTCATGTGATGATTTAAATAAAGAAACATTCCTGTGATCAGTATTTCAGCACTGAATGACGTGTTTTGTTAATCACTTGCAATGACATCAAATAATTTTAACGTTTATTTTTAATCCTGGGCATGGAAGGGAGGAGGTTATTTTGGGACTTCCACACATGGGTTGGTGTCATGCCTCACCTTGCTGAGTCAGCTTCAGAAGAGGAGGAAGGCCTCATGCAGCCAGGGAGGTCAAGTGTGCAAGGGGAATTTAGTTATCAGTGTTACTTGAAAAACTTCCAAAAGCAATTCAGTCAATAGAAATGCATCAGAAGATGAAGCCCATGCAATAGAGTATGATATCCATTTGTTCCAAGAAGAAGTGTAAGTTGAAAAGATTAGAACAAAGGTAGAGACAACATTGTGGATACCAAAGAGATGCTTGATGGAAGTGAGAAATTCTGGGTATGATGCCAGTGGAGCCATTATGTAAGACAATGTGGAAGTTTACTTCTTACCTCTTGTGTGGTCTGTCTGTCCAGATTGTTGAATTTTTGACAAATGGACTGCCAAAGACCTTGTATCTGCCTGGTCCTTGCTGTGAAGGGAATTGATTTCTTTGGACAGGGCTAACAGCCTGACCCATGGACAACACTGATTTCCTGTTTTGTGAATACGGATTGGTTTAGGATGATGCTGTCTGACAAATCACAGTAGGGGAGGTTTGACCCTTCCAGAGCCTCAGTCTTGACATCAGTCACACCATTTATATGGCAATTAGGGAAAAGAAAAGAAGTTCCTACCTGTGAGGTCTTTTTTAGGAAATAGTTTAATGCCCCTTTTTGGATACACCTTAAAAAAATCCTACCATAATTGACTGCAAGCCATGCAATTAATATAGCATATGTTTAGTCATTGATTTCACCAAATGCTTGCCACAAAAAGACTGCAAAAAAGAAATAAAATGAAAAACAATATTACCTATTTAAAAATATTCCTACATTTTCCTGATTGCATTTACTTCATATATGTAAAAAAAAGTTCTGTTTAAATTATTACATCTGTGGCATCTTTTCAAAGGCTGATTGCCCTTACAGATTATTTGAATGAACAACTGACTTTTATATATGATAATACTGTATGTGTATTCATTTTTCCCCACCATTAACCTTGCTTTTCCTGCATAGGACTCATGTTATTTAATTCTGAGAACAACCTTGAGAAATGGGTTGATTAACAAGCAGTCAAATGGCTTTGGCTTTTTCCTTTAGTTGATGCTTCGGGAATTCTCACTTAAAAGGAAAAGTCATTTTTGTCAATATTTGTCCACAAGATGGAGAGTCGCTTTTTTGATAGCAGTCTTCTTTAACATTTGGCAACCAACCAAAACCTGGTCTATGTTATCAGGAAAGCTGTTGTGTGATTGTTCTTCAGCCTAATTCATAACAAGCAAACAGAATACGCACAGGGAATATTCCTTCTGCATGAATGTATTCACATTTTACCAATTAGACGGCAAGAAGTGAATGAAAAATAAAAGCTACAGATGAACAGTTTTTGTACCATTATGAGAATAAAGGACTGTGCACACAAAAAAGTAGATGCAGCATTACCTTCACAGACACACACTCTTATATTTTGAGGCCTCAACTGAACTGATTTTCAATGAGCTTACCAAGAACATTGTGATGTACACCCTGTGCCCTTGTTTGTTTCTCTCAGCCCAGGGTCCACGCTGGTGACGTCCCTTCTTTCTCCCTCGTTGCCACCAATGGATTTCTTTTATCCACACTGTAAATAACGTTACTCTTACACTTGCTGCCAACGACAGAATTTGTTTTGTTAAAGGGTATGAAAGGGTAACTCAGAATCATTTTCATTAGATCACAGTCATTGAAATCTTATATTTTATGTTCCACATTAGATCACTTCTTATTTACTTATTTTCAATTTAACCAGTGTATATTTATTAGTAATAATTCTCTCTCTCTCTCTCTTTCTCTCTCTCTCTCTCTCTCTCTCTCTCTGTGCAAACCTCACTCCTTCTTCTCCCTAACTCTCTAACTGACAAAACCCTGCCTCTCCTGTCCTCTCATTGGCTTATGCACATGAGGTTCTGCTGTGATTGACAGGAGCGACTTGGGCATCCATTACAAACATTTCAGGAGGCTGAATTTATATCAATATTTTATGCTCTCAGATATCATAACAGCTGACAGATGAATGAAATTCAATAAAAATAAAATAACTGAGGAGCATTACAATGTGTTTCAGTTGTTCCATCTTCACGGAATTTCATTCAGCTGACAGTGGGCTATAACGTACACTGACAAAACTCACCAAAGGAGACACTTAGGTAGGCAATCCAAAGTTGTTATCGAAGACGCAATCCAGGTGGTCTGAGGTTGAGGCAATCCTGAGCAAGGGACTCATGTGCCACCAGCAAAAGCCTGAGGCATCTTGCAGAGCCTACTGAAGGCCTGTTTTCCAGATGTGATGCTGGAGCTCCATCGAGCTTCTGGCTGCAGGTGATCAGTTGGAAAGGGAAGAACCCAGTTTGAGGATTCAGTCCTTGAGTATACCAGGTAGAAAGAGCCTACTCATGAGGATATCACTTACTTACATAGAGACCTCCCTGGCAGCTGAGCATTCTGCCTTGAGGCCTTAAACTGAACTCTTAACTTCAACCATCTTCTCTCGTCCCATCTTCTCCTCGGACTCTTCTCCTGAGTCCCCATCATCCATCAGTTCCTCAGGTGCATCCTCATGGGAGGACTATTCTGCTAGGGTCGCGATAATTGAGAAAGGGAATGTTTCCCTGAAATAGTGGAGGAAACATCCACCTCTGCTTGCTCAATGGGCTGTCTGCAACAGAAGGCCAATATACTGTATTAGTTTTAGCTTTTGTTTGTTTGATTTTCAAACTTTACAAAACAGCATTGCTTTTTGTAGTTCAAAATGAAATTGCAATACTATTGCTGTGCTGTCATGCACTTCCTTTGCTCAAACAGCACCACGGTCATCAGGAAAATAAACTAAGATTTCAAATGCTAGATTCACACACCCTTACATACATAGAAACATAAATATATTCTAGGCTTCAGTACTAATCACTGAGAGCATGGTTCTACTTACAGAATTTGGCTTGGCCCTCTTACTCCTTCCCACTATGGCACCTTTGTTTCTTCCTACCAAAAACTGGAGAATTCTCAGAATGGCATAGGATAAGGAGCAGATGTATCCATGCATCAGAATAAATTGTAGATCCCCCTTACGTAAGCAGAAGCTTTACAGCTCACACGTGATACCACTGGATTCAAGTCATATTCTTGTCAGCATACTCTAGGGCACCATTTTTTGTCTGCTCCATAAGCATCATAGTAAAAATTTTAAAAATCAGTTCAATTTGAAATGTTCTACCATAAAGACATTTCCCGTAATGCACTCTGACAAACCAAAAGCATACTCTCACAGTAAAAAGCATTAATAGTAATAGCATTCAAAAGACAGACAGACAGACAGACAGACAGACAGACAGACAGACAGACAGACAGAAAGAAAGAAAGAAAGAAAGAAAGAAAGAAAGAAAGAAAGAAAGAAAGAAAGAAAGAAATGCACTCCTTGGCTTAAATTTTAACTAGTGAAAAATGCATGCTGTAGAAGAATAGGCAGTTCTTAGCTTTTAAAGAATTAACGTAATGATTCACCTCCAGTTCATATAGCCTATCAAGAAAGAAGCAAGACTTCCATTTCTCCCCCCCCCTTGCAATGTACTGCCTGCAGTCTCTTCTGTGCTATTTTCCCCTGTATCTCCTATCAGAGTATAAATGTAGTGCATCTGCTAGATTTTAATTGTGCTGTAAACACCCTGAGCCAGAAAGTTGTTCACATTATGTTTCTTTTAAATTCCAAAATCCGTAGTTTGGAAATACCTTTTATCAGGACCAACCCAAATATCACTAAATGGTGGGTACATCCTTTTAAACTGTTATCTGTCCTAAATGCCATTTTATGGTTATGATTGAATGAACATTCCAACCTCTAAGCCTTTAACATTTAGGCAGCCTTTTTTTCCTCCTCATCCTTTCCGACACAGACTTTGCTTAACATTTACCTTGACGAAGAGGTTCAGGAGAACTTAGAACTTTGTTCCCCACATTGCACCATTTTGATTAGTGCTAATAAAATATTATTAGTAATTGTGTGCCATCTAGTCAGTTCTGATTTATGGAATCCCTTTCCTGGGTTTTCTAGGTTTTCTCTCTCTCTCTCTCTCTCTCTCTCTCTTCCCCCCCCCCCTCTGGCTCTTTCCTGTTAAATATTACAAGAGGTAGAGATAACTCCCTGTAACCTTAGGATGAGGTGTATTAGCCCAGACTTCTGTGTAAAGTATATTGAACACAAAACCATAAAAATATTATATCCCATATAATATTTTTCCATTCTCTAGACATTTAAATGACCCAACTGTTTAAATATGACCCAAATCTTGTTGCTTACTGAAGTAAATTATGCTAAAGTGGACATATTGAATCAATGGGGATTTGGTGAGTCAACTCCTCCATAAGTTCTATTGATTCAAATGGGCCTACTCTAACTAGCCGCCTAGAGTGGTCTGGTATGTATGTATGTATGTATGTATGTATGTATGTATGTATGTATGTATGTATGTATTTATTTATTTATTTATATATTTATTTATTTATTTATTTATTTATTTATTTATATCCCGCCTATCTAGTCGATAGACCACTCTAGGCGGCTTACAACATGGGATACCACAATAAAAACAACAGAATTACATAAAAGAAAACTTTCAACAATTGGGTTAAAACATTAGGAAAGAAAAGAGAAGGGGATCAGGAATTAACTAGGAGGGAAGGCCTGCCGAAACATCAATGTTTTTAATTGCTTTTTGAAAATACCGAGCGAGGGGGCCGCGTGAATATCAGGGGGAAGGTTGTTCCAGAGGCAAGGAGCCACCGCCGAGAAGGCCCAATTTCTTGTCTTTTCCTTCCGGGCCTCCCTCGGCGTTAGGCTCCTCAGCCTCACCTCCTGGCTCGCGCGAGTGACATGGGTAGATCTTGGTGGTAGAAGGCGTTCCGCCAAGTATCGAGGCCCTAAACCGTTTAGGGCTTTGTATACAAATCAAATCAAATCAAAGCAAAGCAAAGCAAAGCAAAGCAAAGCAAATCAAATCAAATCAAATAATAAATAAATAAATAAATAAATAAATAACTGTGACTTACTTTGACATAGTAAGCTGCAGTTAACTTTTGAAGATTCTTATTAACACCAAAGTTACTATCCAAGTTATTAATCAACATGTTTTAAGTGGAAGGGGAACACATTTTATAGAGAGGTAACCGAAAGCAACAAAATTTACAAGTAATGTAATCAATTACTTTTGCAACATTGGAACAAGTAATGATAGCAGTTTACTTTTCATACCCTATAATAAGTAACTGGAATGTGGTTACTTTTACTTGTAAAAAGTAAAATTTCAAGCCTTGAGAAATATTAGCTTATTGAAGGAAGATTATTTCATCATTTCAGACTGATAAATTTCCTAGAAACCTGTCTTGCTCAACTGCTTTATTAGTATTGATCTGGTGTAAGCAAATGATATTGCTATTGATTTTATCTTTCAGTGGTAATCAGACTTCTGGTTATAACAAACTGAATTTTTGTGTAGATAGAAACACACTGCATAGTTGATTGTGTTGGTCTCTACCACTCAGATATTCGCTTTATCTACTGAAAGAAGACCTTATCTCTGTAAAGTGTGACATTATATTTATTTATTTATTTATTTATTTATTTATTTATATCCCGCCTATCTGGTCGGGTTAGGACCACTCTAGGCGGCTAGATAATACACAGAAGCTGAGAACAATATGCATCATAAAATCCTCATTAATTTTAAATATGTGACATTAAATATGTGACATTGATTAGGAATGGTTACCAAATAGTTCTGCTCTTGAATAATAAGTAGTAAAATCATAAGTAGCATTAGTTTATCATAAACAATAATGAGCAATATGAATGTTATTGTTATGAATGTTGTTGCACAAAAAAAACAAGTTTAGGCTTCCATCCTTTTGCCTTGTTTTTCTTGTGTTTAAGAATGTCCCCTTATCATTTTACAAACTCTGTACAGTGTATAATTAAACAAAAATGGTAGCATATTCTACTCATATTCATGTTAGTGAGTAGTTAATAGCAAAAAATGGATTTTTCTAGCTCTTATAGATGGTAAAATTCCATAGCCCATATATAAGAATGGCAATCATTCCCCCTCCCCATGAGAAGCAGCTTGCTAAGTTAACAGGTACCAGTGAAATATCAACAGATGGGAGCCAACTCTCTTCTTGAATTTTAAAAAAAGCAAATAAGTTATGGCACTGTAGAATACATTTTTGCAGTCAAGTAATAAGTGGGGACGACAGAGGACGAGATGGTTGGACAGTGTCATTGAAGCTACTTACATGAATTTGACCAAACTCCAGGAGGCAGTGGAAGAGAGGAGGGCCTGGCATGCTCTAGTCCATGGGGTCACAAAGAGTCAGACACAACTTAACGACTAAACAACAAAAATAAGTGTGAAAAGGTGGAAGAAACTGCCACTCAGTTGCGTCCATATTCTATAGTAATTTGCTGCTGTTTTATTTATAAATTCACATACGAACTCACAGGATAGGCAATGTTCTGTTTAATGATGTCACTTCACAGACGAGTTGTAATTCACTCCAAAATTACTTTGCATTCTAAATGTGAAACACACTTTATCAGTTTTCTTGTTATTTCTTTGTATTGTATTCAGCTCTCCAGCTGAAATTTTCATGTCAAGTACCAGGGCACTGCCTCTAAGGTGTCTGTTTAAAGCATAATGCATTACTCTGTAGTGGCATGCACCATTCCATAGGGTAATTATAGATACTCTTATGCTAACCACATCCTTCCTTGTTTTAAATTTGAGCATTGCCCAGCCTTTTAATAGGGCTGCTGCTTTGGTGGGAAGAGTTACTTCCAGGCGCCAACCTCAATTAGAATAAAGCAGTCTGCTTTTTGGAATTCTCACAATGCCCAACCTGCAAGGCAGTGCAAAGTAAGTCTCTCCCTGCCGTTTTCGTAAAAATCCTTATTAATTGAAAAATACCAGGCAACTACTGTATCTTATTTATGTTCTGCATCTTTACTGAGATTTAACTCCCATTTCATTTGGCAGATCTTACTCCCAAATAACACAGCACTTTATTTATTTATTTATTTATTTATTTATTTATTTATTTATTTATTTATTTATTTATTTATTTGGGGTGTATACCACAGCACGGGGCCTCGGAGCAGTTCTAATGTAAATAAAAACAAGTAATAAAATGTTTATTTTTTGTTTTTAAAAAAGCAAAACAAAGATTATCTAAGCCAAAAAATAATAATAATAATAACACCAGCAGTTAATACAGCGTCCCTCTCAAAGGATTCCAAAAGCTGCTGAAGTTAAAAACAAAAGAAAAGAAAAATTCCTGACTAGAATCCTGTTGTGATCATACAGTGTAAGGTAGCAGTCATATATGCCTGGGCATGTGAAAGATGGCCAGAAGAATATGAAAATTGGTTGCAGGGAACAACCTTGTTCCAGCAGCTCCACGGGCTGCTAATCTATTTACGGGCACAACTGAAAGTGCTGGTTTAACCAATAAACCCTTAAACAGTTTGGGTGCAAGCTATCTAAAAGGCCTCATCTCCCTCTGTGAGGCCCTCTGGGCATCAGGGGAGGTCTTTCTCTCAGTTCCACCACCCTCACAGGTGTGCTTGGTGAGGACATGGGAGAGGACCTTCTCTGTCGCTGCTCTCAGACTCTGGAACACCCTTTCATAGGAACTAGGCTAGCTCCATCTTTGCTATCCTTCCGCAAGCAGTCAAAGACATTTCTCTTCAAGCAGGCTTTTCCTTAATAACTGGTGATTTGAGAGAGGTTTTTTAATGGATTGTTGTGCTTTGTTGCTTTTAAATATGTTTTTAGTGCTGATTTTATTTACTGGTTTTAGTGTAAGGCTTCTTTAATTCTTTTTAAATATTTGTGTATTTGTTGACTTTAGCTTCTAAATAATGTCTTTTTAATGATGCAAGCTGCCTTAGGTTCTTTTAAGGAGAAAGGTGGAGTAAAATATGTTAAATAAATAAATAAACTGCTTATGTGAGACCTTGCATGGTTTGGTATTTCACAATAGGATTTGGGCCCATTTGTTTACCCTCCTCATCAGAACCTCAGCTGCTCCTACAGGATTTTTAAAGAAAGGGACATAGGTCCCAGCTTTGAAAAGACTGTTCTGTTCAGCTGCTAGTCTAGTTAGCCAAAATCAAGTCTCAGAGAAAGATCACCTCTGATTATTATGTCAAAATGCACTTTTTACATTGTTCATATGATTGTAATTTTCTAGTGGGGCTATTAAGAACTCACTTGGCATACTCAAACCTTTCCATATAAATTATGTTCAGTGTTACTTGAGCACTTGTTGCTCCAAGTTAAAGCTGAAGGTCTAAGTAACCACAGAAAAGGATACCATACTGCCTGCTACTTGTCAAAATGACACATTGGTTAAAAATGTGGTTCTAATTGAGTGTAGTTTCCTGACATTTTGAAACCTTGGTAAACACGGAAAACCCTTAATACAATGTATTAAGCTCAAAGATTTTTCTGTTAAGTAATGTTTATGTACAACTGCAACATTGGATCCATATGTTGATTTCATGTTATAATGTACTAGGGATGCAAAAAGTAATTGCAGAATTTCTTATTTTCTTCAGTTTTCACTATGCCAGATTCCCAACAAGACTTCTCAGTTCCAGCAAGATTTCTTAGCTTCCTGTGAAATATTAGTCTCATTTACTTGCTTACTTACTTACTTACTTACTGTTCTGTGCAGCTCAATGCCTTTCCACTGAATCTTGTGCAGGAAAGATGCCATTCTGTGTAGAAATTGTAATTTCTACACAGTGCAGTTTAGCATTTCTTTCAGAAAACAATTACTTCAAAACATGTGAGATCTCATGAGATTTCGGGGGGGGGGGACCTGTGCAAAGAAATCTCATTGTGAAGAAGAAAGAATAATGTTTTTCTTGATTTCTCCCATAGCTAGGAGATACACATCCCTACTTGATGAAATAATCCTGCCATCTTTTCATAATTCAAACTTTTGTGTAGGCATCCTTCAGTCTCGAGAGACTATGGTAACATGCTCTGTATGGAGGATTTGGAACAGCGGCTAGTGTGGCTGAGAAGGCCAATTCGAGAGTGACAATCCCTTCCACACTGAAGACAAATACAATCTGTCTCCTGTCCAGCTCCCTGATTTTGCTGCTTTTGGAACTGCCTCTTCGCCCCAGTCTGCTGGAGAAGGGTCTCTTCAAATTGGGAGAGGCCGTGATGCATTGCCTGCCTCCAAGCTGACCGCTCAGATGTCAAGGTTTCCCATCTGTTGAGGTCCATTCCTAAGGCCTTCAGATCCTGCTTGCAGATATCCTTGTATCGCAGCTGTGGTCTCCCTCTGGGGCGATTTTTCTGCACTAATTCTCCATACAGGAGATCTTTTGGAATCCGACCATCAGCCATTCTGACAACATGCCCAAGCCAACATAGACATCACTGTTTCAGTAATGTATACATGCTAAAAATTCCAGCTCGTTCTAGGACTACAGTCAACCCTCGACTTAAGAATATAATCCATTCCAGAAGGACATTCGTATGTCGAAAAGTTTGTAAGTCGAAGTACCGTTTTCCATTGAAATGCATGGGAACGGAATTAATTCCAGCATTTCAGCATTCCAGCGTTCCAAAACAAACAAACAAACAAACAAACAAAAACAAAGCCAAAATTTAAAAAAGCAAGTCCCGCGCTGGGACTGCAAAAACAAAACAAAACACAGAAACTCCCCCAGTCCAAACCCACCCTCCAAAACCCACCCAGAACAAGTTTTTTAAAATACCAATATGAAGCCTCCTGGCGCTCTGCTGCCTCCGCTGTGGCCAGGGGTGAGCAGCCAAGCACCGGGCCAGCTCAAGCCTCCCACCGCTGGGTGAACGCTGCCTCCAATCACAGCAGCAGTGGACCCCCAGGAGATCTCTGATGGTGGCAGGGAAGCTTCCAGGGATTCTCCGCTGCCATCGGAGACCTCCCAGGGGTCCCCTGGCACCGCGATCGGCACCCTCAGGCTTTCCCTGGGAGCAGACCGGGCCTACTGAGGGAAGCCCTCCCCTGGTAGGCCCGGTCTACTAAGCTTTCCTGGGGAGTAGACTGGGCCTACCGGGGAAAGCCCTCCTGAGGGCTTCCCCCAGTAGGTCTACTCCCTGGGAAAGCCTGAAGGCGCCAATCGCGGTGACAGGGGACCCCTGGGAGGTCTCCCAGGGCTTGCCCGCCACCATGGGAGGCCTCCGTGGGGGTCCCTGCCACCGCGATCGGCGCCTTTGGAGGTCTCAAAGGGCTTTCCCTCTGACATTGGAGGAAGCCATTTGAGACCTCCAAAGGCAAAAAGGCAGGGGGAAAGGTTGGAAAATTCAAATTCCCAGCCCTTTCCCCTTGCCTTTTTGCCTTTGGGGGTCTCAAACGTCTTCCTCCGATGTCGGGGGAAAGCCCTTTGAGACCTCTGTAGGTACCAATTGCTCCATTCGCAAAAATGGAATTGACTTGTGAGCGAAGCCTCGACCTCGTTCGTAGGTCGAGGCTCCGTTCGCAAGTCAATGCCATTTTTTCCGAACGGAGCAATTCATAAGTCAAAAAGTTCGTATGTATGGACGTTTGTAAGTCGAGGTCCCACTGTACTCTATTTGGAACTTTGTCCTGCCAGATGATACCAAAAATGCATCAGAGACAACGCATATGGAACGTGTTCAGCTTCCTCTCCTGCAGAGAGGGTCCAGAACTCATTGTAGTACAGGAGTGTGCTCAGGACACAGGCTCTATAGACCTGGATCTTGATGTATGCTGTCAGCTTCTTATTAAGCCATATTCTCTTTGTGAGTCTAGAGAACATAGTAGCTGCTTTACTGATGCGTTTATCCAGCTCGACATTTAGGGATAGAGTGTCAGAGATCGTTGAGCCAAGGTAGACAAAGTCATGAACTATCTCCAATTCTTGCATGGAGATAGTAACAGAGGGAGGTGAGTCCACACCCTGGCCCATGACTTCTTCAGGCTGATTGTTAATCCAAAGTCTTGGCAGGCCTTGCTAAAACAATTCATGTGTTGTTGGAGGTCTTCAGCAGAGTGGGCAACAATGGCTGCATCATCCGCGAAGAGGAAGTCCTGCATGCATTTCAGTTGGACTTTGGTCTTTCCTCTCAATATAGAGAGGTTAAAGAGCTTTCCATCTGATCTAGTCTGAAGATAGACACCTTCTGTTGCAGTTCCAAAGGCGTGCTTCAGCATGACAGCAAAAAAGATCCCAAACAGGGTTGGTGCAAGGACACAGCCCTGTTTCACTCTGCTTCAGATGCCAAAGGGATCTGATGTTGAGCCATCAAAAACTACAGTGCCCTTCATTTCCTCATGATAGGAACTGATGATGTTAAGGAGTCGAGGTGGACATCCAATCTTAGGAAATATTTTAAAAAGGCCATCCCTGCTAACCAAATCAAAGGCTTTTGTGAGATCTATGAAGGCCACAAAGAGTGACTGTTGTTGTTCCCTACATTTCTCCTGCAACTGTCTGAGGGAGAATACCATTTCAATGGTGGATCTATTAGCTCAAAATCCACGCTATGATTCTGGATAGACTCTGTCTGCAAGCACCTGGAGCCTCTTCAGTACAACATGGGCAAGCAGCTTCCCTTCAATGCTGAGAAGAGAGATGCCACGGTAGTTATTGCAGTCGCCCCTCTGTTTTTATACATTGTGATGATATTTGCATTCTTCGTGTTCTGTGTACTCTACTTTCCCTCCAGCAGAGACAAAAAACTTCATACAGCCTAGTGGTGATGATCTCTTTACAGCACTTCAGCACTTCAACAGGGATGTTATTCTTCTCAGGTGCCTTGCCAGAGGCGAGGGAATCCAAGGCCACTTTTATTTCTGCTAAAGTTGGTTTGCTGTCCAATTCTTCCAAGACAAGCAGGCACTCGATGTTATTTAATGCCTCTTTGGTTACTACATTCTCTCTGGAATGTAGCTCAGAGTAGTGCTGCACCCAGTGTTCCATCTGTTGTGCTTGGTCCTGGATGATCACACCTGTAGCAGACTTCAAGGGAGCAGATTTCTTCTGTATTGGACCTAAAGCGTGCTTGATACCGTCATACATTCCTTAATGTTACCTGTCTCCACTGCTGTCTGTATCTGAGAGCAGAGCTGAAGCCAATAATCGTTGGAACATCTCCTGGCAGCCTGTTGGATTTTGCTGCGAGCAGGTCGAAGAGCCTGCAAGTTGTACTCACTAGGACAGGCTTTGTATGCTGCTAGAGCTTTCCTCTTATCCTCGATGGCTGGCATCAACTCCTCCGAATGGGTGTCGAATCAGTCTGTCATTTTTTTGGTCTTCTTGCCAAATGTGGACAAGGTGGTGTTATAAACAGCACTCTTGAAATGTTCCCATCGTTCACGTGCATTTGCATCACCCAGGCCTGGAAGGGTTTCCTCAAGTGCTTGGGCAAATTCCCCCACTTTTCTTTGATTGCGAGTCTTGCTAATGTCAGTACGCAGTCTTCCTTCCTTTTTCGTGCGATACAATCTCTTTGTTCACAGTTTTACTCTACTACACACCAGGTAGTGATCAGTATCGCAATCAGCACCCTGGTAACTGCGTGTGATCATAATACTAGGAAGGCTAGAACGTCTAGTGAGGATTAAATCGAGCTGATGCCAATGCTTGGATCTTGAATGTCTGCAGTAATTCAAACTACTGCTTAACTTGTACACTAATAGAAAAGTTACTCACAAAATTTTTCCAAACGTATTATCCAGGTGATTATGTCAAGAAGACTAAATAGCTAAACGCCATAATGTGCAATGTGCTGGTAAATAGTTGGTCATTCACTAATTAAGAAACTGAAGGGGAAAAAAAACACTGACATTGTAATAGATAATAACATAGTGCATTAGCTTTTAAAACATGTGATTCAAGTACAGTTAATGGTATCTATTGTAATATTGCAGAAAACTGGCTAAAATTAATTTCCTGGCTTGACAAAGTATGGATTAAAATATAAAGAGACTGTGTTTACAATCATGTTACAGAGCTCTTGTTATACTGACAGCAGCGGTCAAAAGATCTCCGGTCAATGAGAGGTAGGCCAGACTCCCTTGTCTCCTACTGCTGCTCTGCACTTTCTTTCTTGCTTCTCCTCCCACTTGTATACCTCCTCCTCCACCATCACTTATGGCTCCCCTCCAGTTTCAGTGGACCAAAACATCCACACAGACAGCAATGTAAATGAACTCTTCTCCTCAGAGCCAGCAACTTACTAACTGCTAGGTTTTGAGGACCTCTCAAAGTCAGGCATTCCTTATGGGCTGAACAAGAAATTGCCTCTGCTGAAGCCTGTGTTATCAAGGGAAATTGCCTCTGCTGAGGTGTGGGCCATTACACAGCCTATCAAAAGTGATTTAAGTCCCCAAAGCCTAACAGGTAGAGAGCTTTTGGCTCTGGAGAGCAGCGGCTCCTCTCCATTGTTCTTGGGGTTTGGGGGGAAGGTTGAGGTGAATTCACCATGTTTGGTGAGCTGCTTATTGGAGCAGTCATGTCAGTCTCCCTAATGTTCTCTAGCCAATGACTAGTGAGAAAAAGGATGGAAAATACATAAGAAATGTGACTGTCCAGGGTTCATATTCTGTGGCAGTGACAGTATTACTGTAGTAGTTTAGTAAATTATTTTTTTATAATGGTCAGGGATCAGCAAAAGACATTGAACATAATATAGGTTAAATTTATAAGGTAGACTCACCACAGGAGCTTTTCACTAGCTAGATGGCATGTTTTCCCCTCAAAGGTTATTAACGGGAGATATAGAAATATCTCTGTGGTAGAGAAGGTTTGATTTTACCTTGTGTCAACAGCACGGCAGAATCAACCACACACTTTATGTTACACTGCTGGTTGTATCATGAACTACCTAATAAGCTTATTTTCCCTCTGCTTAACCGGTTTTCAGGCTGTCCTGAAACAGAGTTCTTACACAAACTACTTTTGGACCATAATCCTCAGACTACTCTTGCACAAAATTTCTTGCAGCTGCATGCAAGATATGTAAAGATTTAATGGGTAATAATGTTAAGCTACAATTTTTCTTTTCCATCCTTGTGGTAACCATAGTGGGAAAGAATTATCTGCCACCATTGTGTACTGTTGCGTTAGCCAGCGGAGCTTCTAAATTCAAATATTTACTATTTACTAAATATTTACTCAAGTAATTCCATCTCTAAGGTTCAGGTCCCCAACATGAATGCCCACAAAGTTTCTGGTCTGCCATTTCTTTTTCCACTCACCTATTATCCTCCCCTCCATTATGGAAAAATGAATCATCTCAGGTCTATGAGTCATACTTGAAGATGTTAAAGCAAATCTACTTATCTAGCTCTGTATAGTTCACATTTTGTGCAGTTTGTTAGAGCGAATTAGATACTGTGTTAGATTAGAACAAGCAACAATAAGCTGCTGTCCTGGAAACTGTAGGATCTGGAGTTTGCAAGATCTAAGCATACTGCATGTGCCTTGTTTGTTCACATGAAGGCCACTATAGGATATATTGTTTGGTTTAGGTCTACGGATGTAGTCACTCTGCCTTTGAAACTCTCTGTGTCCAAAAGAACTGAACATCCTGTAGTTCATTTCATGCACAGGAAGTGTGTGTGGCTTCCAGCTGGAAGAAAAGGAGAAGTACAACCAGTAATAGTGATAAATGGAGACTTGCGTTATTGCTGATAGGATTTACAGGCCCCAGAAAATATGTTAATAACTGAAATATTGGGTCTTTGGTGCAAAGAAGAAATGAGAGTAGGTTCCAAGTGTCAGTGGACAGTGCCTAAATGGAAGTTGCCAAACATATAATTGATGTGCATTTGTGTCACACTTTTGCCACTGCCTACGCATTTATCTGAGCAGTTAGAAATACAAGTGGTTTAAATAGAAAATACCAAAGAAGCTAAGGGCACCTTGTTAATCCTCAAGCGCACATTGCCCTTTGTCAAGGGGAAGAAGGGGGTCCTTGTTATAAATCACAGCACGAGAAATCACACTACAGACTACTTACTGTTAGTGGCAACTGGGAACAGAATTTGCACAACCCAACCAGGGAATTCATAGGCTCCCCCTGCAGCTCTCCCTAGTAACCTCAGCACATGTGAGATTGTTTTAGCCTTTATTTTGAACAGTCTTCCTGTGATTTGTGTTCGTACAGCAAATGCTTTATGTAATGGTAGATTATGGATTGCTGTGCTGTTTACCAAGTATTAATTTCTGTCAGGACATGTTTGTTGTTATGCATGCATAGAGTTCTATGGCATTTTAAAAGATTAACAAGCTTATTGTATCATAAGCTTTCATAGACTGTAAACCACTGAAAAGACATTTTGTCTTTGGATATATGAAGGGTAAGTCCTGAATTCCCCTTGAAAATGTACCATCAGACCTCACATTAAAAGAGAAGAAAACTGACCCAGGTTTATTGTTAAAGACAACACTTTTCTTTTTGTGGTATCACTCAAGTTGTCTTCAATTTTTATTTCAGAGAGGCCTATCAGGGCCGTTTAGCCATTATCCAAGAACCTCAAGTTGATAGACCCTCCATCCACTTTCTGTTGCCTGACCAGGCTGTCATGATCACCAGCCCCTGTCTCCTTACTGTGACTGACTTGCATATTCCAAGTGTTTCTTGTGTTGCAATAATAATAATAATAATAATAATAATAATAATAATAATAATAATAATAATAATAATAATAATAATAATAATAATAATTTGGCCCTAAGAGTCCTGTCAGGACTTAGACATTTTGAGGAAGAGCGACCAGAAAAATTGCCTCTGCACAGGTTGGGGTCAACACATTATTCACATAGCCATCCGAGGAGTACTCCAGATATGTAGGTGCATTGCAGGAGAAAAACCACCACCACTTGCACTGCTCTCCTTTTTCTCCTCTTAGGCCCCCCTCCCAGTGAATGTAGAGGGAGCAGTGCACAGTGGTGATGGCACTTCTCTTGCCATCCTAGCTGGTGGGACAAATTGCACCAGCACTGAGGCCGTGACTTTGCAAGCTCTTCAAGTTAAGACAAACTATACAAACGCAGATTCTACATTCATGTCCATGGCCCAAAACCAGGCTGTGGCCTTAGCAGGAACGGGCCACAGAGTGTCACGTTCCTGGGGGTTACAATAGCCGAGGTCCGATAAACCAGTCCAGGGTCAGAGATCAAGAATGCAAAGCCAAAGTCCAGAAACCAACTTACAGAATGAAGTCCAATGTCGAAGTCCAGGGTCCGATACACAGTGTAGTTCAGGGTCAGAGTCCAGAGTCCAATACTAGCGTAGTCCAGGGTCAAAGTCCGGGGTTCAGAGACAGGAACACGATGCAAGAAACATGGATGCAAGCCAAGGTTTTGACTCCTTGCTTCCACAAAGTTTCTGGCTTCACTGGAAGCTTGTTTTATAATGAAACAGCTCCTTGAGCTGCTGGAAAGCTTTCTATTCTGCTAATACTCAGGACTAGATGAACGTAAGTCTCTGTGGAAAGCCTTTGAGCGATCCTCTGATCTTCTTGTCCTAAGTCTTTCCCAAAGCCTGCCCCAAAGCCTGTCTGCTGTGGAGGGAGAATCTGGAGGCGGTTCAGGTGTTTCTGATCTCTCCACATTCTCCTCAGCCACAGTTAACCCTTCTGGGTCCAGGTCTTCGGAAGCACTCATGACACAGAGACAGATCTCCCACCCACCCCACACATCCCCATGTACACACAGACGCACGGACACATGCACGCCCCCCGCATGTATGAACGAATGCCCCACCCACAGACACACAGACTCCCCCCATGCACACTAAAATGGTCTGCAGTGCTAAAAAAGTTGGGGACCACTGGTCTAAAGGCAGCTTCCCTCCAGAGCAGTGGCCGTCTTAAAGCTGGATGGGCTGGTGAGGCAGGAAGAGGAGTGCAAGCCTTAAGCCAAATTGCCTCCTGGGAGAGATTTCTCACTTACCGACCCTTTCTGCCTTCTGGCTAACCCTTTCCTCAAGACTCCCAGGTAAACAAGGAAATGGATCCTTAATTGTTTTCAAAAAGTCTGTGGAGCCATTGAGATTGCATGTGTATGTGTGAAAGAGAAAGTGAGAGTAAGACATCTTGATGAGGGAAGGGAAGATTTCAACTCTTTTTACTCACAGAAGCCCCATTGAGATAAAAATTGCACGTGTGTGTGTGTGTGTGTGTGTGTGTGTGTGTGTGTGTGTGTGTGTGTGTGTGTGTCTTGGGTCCCACGTACTGTTAACTGTAATCCGCACTTTTCACTAACTGCAGGGGGAGGGGTTTCAAACTGATCCTCTGCAGATACAGGGGTCCAACTTTAAGCACTTGGCCTTTTAGATAATGTAGCGATCATGCCCTTTCCTACGTAAATATTGGAAATATAGGAGATTTGTTCCCGTCATTGAATATGTGTAGGCACTGCCACAGCTCAGTTTAAAGATCTGTCAGGATTCACTGTGTGCTTGGGAACTGAAATTGCACCACAGAAGGGAAGAGAAGCTGTTATTATTGAAGGTAACTGAGATACCTTTTTGATTACATGACAGTGTGTGTGTCCCCAGGACAATATACTGTACTTCGTTTGCTCATAAGACTCTGTCTATAACAGGAGATACAATTACCAAGTAATAGCTCTCTTCAACTTAACATTGCACCTTCAAACCAAGGGTTGGCAGTTTCTCTGACCTCCAGGTGGAAGAGAAGCCTGAAATTTTCCTGTCAGTTCAGGAGAAGGCTTCAGTCATGATACAGGCAGATCTGTTCTGGCATCTTCCTCATTAGGGAATTCATTCCCCTTCAGAGTTTGAAAGTCTTGATTCAATGCAAGCAGAGCTAATTAAGTTTGATCATTTTCTCCTTACTTTCTCTTTTCTTTAAGTACCTGTCTCCTCATCCCCCATTTTTATTGTCCTTTCTTCTTCATGGGCAATATTCACCCTTCTCTTCTTGTAACTATAACAGATTCATGATCTTATTTGTACCTCTTTCATTAGCTAAAGTACAAGGCTGACCAAGACTTAAGATCTTTCGGGGGGAATCTTGTCTTTGTCACACCCCTCATAGGCATGTTTGTTCAGGATACAAAAGAAGGCCTTCTCAGTGGCTGCTTCCAGACTGCAATCTTCTCTTCCAAGTGAGGTGAGCCTGGCTCTCTTCCTACTGTCCTTTCACAATCAGGTGAAGACCTTTTTATTTAGGCAGCCTCTTGGCTAGTGTCTGGCTACTAAAAAAGTATGTTTCAATCCTAGGTGTTACATTTCTTTAATTAGTTATTTTAATCAAGAAGGATATCTGACAAAGAGACAGCATCACACACATAAATGACGCTATCATTGTTCAGGTGAGTAACAAGCAACTGTGGCCCTCCAATCGTTTTAAACTAAATTGCCAATGATTTCTCACCACTGGCTCTGATGACTAGGATTAATGAGATTTATACACTAAAAATTTCTGGAAGACCTCAGTTGCACTAGGTGAAGGCGGAAGTCTTCCCAATGAAAAAAGCACTTTCCATTCTCTACAATAGATCTCTGCCCCTGTGCACTTCCTTTAGGCATTTTTTGTACTTTTTTCAAGTTCCAGCAATTTGGCATAGCTATTACACCACACCACACCACTTTGACACCATTTCTAGTTTATCAGTGGCCAGTCATTGTTAGGTACAGCACTGTGGCATCTTTGTATTTATTTTTATTCAGCACAAACACATCCAATCCAAAACAGTAGCTGCACTTCTGTTAAGCCAAAGTTACTAAGCAGACCATGAAAGCCTTCATACAGATTTCTGAGTTGGTGTGAAACTGTGAGAATCTATATCTCCTGCAACACTTAATTAATCAAACTTGCTATCAAAGAAAGTAGTCTTGGATGTTTGCTACCATTAATCCTTGTAATGGATTTTTTAAATACTGTACCTCCCTGTGTAGCAAGAACATGAGTAGAGGGTGCATTTACCACTTGCTCTAAATCTAAAACAGACTGCAGGCTATGAATTATGGATAGAGAGATAGCAATGAACTGTGTTCCTTTGCTATAAATAGATTATACCCCTCAGACCAAAAGCCTGATGAACCAGAACCCAGGGCGGGGGAGAGATCACAGTGGCTAGACTCAGTATATACCCATCATACATTCAGAGTAACAGCTGTCTACATTATGCTTCAATGACTATCATACATTGCCATTCTAAGAGGTAAAGAAAAGAGTAGGTCAAACAACTGACACTGCCTGTACACTGTCTCATAAATCAAGAGATGGACATCTTTTGGTGTCTTTTGCTGGCTGCTGGTAAGTTTGCAAAAAGTCATATGATCACCCTGCATTTGCCTGGCCATGGTATTTATACAATCCCCAGCAGTGTGTCACTGCACCATAAGGAGACAGCCTTGTGCTACAGTTACTGTCATGTGCCATATATTTGCTTCTGAGGATGGCAAATTTATAAATAAGTGACCTCCAAAAAGGCCTATTGTCAACAGCCTTCCTAAGCTCTTACAAACCCAAGGTCACAGCTTTTTTTCCCTTCTTTATTATCTCTTATTTTATCATCATCTTTTATTGCTTCCTCCAACTTTTCCCAGCATTATTATCTTTTCCAATGGGTTTTGTTCAACTGAGAATCCATGTAAAGATTATTCTTACTGTCAAAGAGTAGAATAGCTGGAAGGGCCCAACAGCCATCTAATCTAAACATTTGGCAATGCTGGAGCACCTCATTTACAATATTCATGTATGGATACACATCTCTCTATCTATCTGTCTGTCTGTCTCTGTCTGCCTGCCTGCCTGCCTGCCTGCTTATTATATGACTTTTTGAAGTGTTTTTCCAGCCGTGAGGTATAACTCAGTAGGAGAATATGATATAATAAATAGCATAAACAGGGCTTTGAAAAATAAATTTCAGTTCCCAGTACCTTGTTAAGTAATAGGAATTTGCCACTAACATTTATGCAACAATGAATCACAAATAGGATTCTGACCAAGAAATCAACTCATACGTACAATTGAAATCTGAAAGTTGAGTCATGGCAACTAGACTTGTTTCTTGTTAGGTTTTGCTATTCAAGGTTTTGTTATTGGTCCAAGTAGCTTCTTCAGTCTGAGGAGAGTTGGTAGGAGGTCCCTGATGTATCATCCATGTTGGTTTCATTGCCTCCTGGTCTGAATAGGCTTGTTAGAAGCACAAAGGACTGGGAGTGAGAGATAATCTCACTTCTGCAGTCCTTCTCCACCCATTGTCATGGGTTGTTAATGATCATTAACAGTGGTCTTTCTGGTGTGTGTGGTCCTAATCTTTTGTGGACAGATGAAAGGGCAGCATCATAAATAGGAAACAGATTGTATCTAAGGCCTCCAACTCTGCCAAGTGAGGGATTTTCTATATGCACATGTATGGCCTCACTGGTCGCTCTCTCAAACCACCTGTCTTCTCTGTCCAAAATGAGTACATCTTGGTCATCAAATGAGTATCCTTTGTCCTTCAACAGAAGGAACACTGCTGATTGTGGTCCTGAACCATTGCTCCTCCTGTGCTGGGGCATTCTCCAGTTTAGTGGCTGTTTGGTTTCTCCAATGTAGAGCACCAAACACTCCTCTCTACATTATGTTTAAATTCCCTATTGAGATTAAATAATACTGGATATAATTTAAATACTGTGGTGCCTCGCAAGACGAATTTAATTTGTTCCACGGTTAATGTTGTCTTGTGAAAAATTCATCTTGCAAAATGCGTTTTCCCCTAGGAATGCATTGAAATCTAATTGATGCGTTCCTATGGGCAAAAAAGGTCAGAACAAAGTCAAATTTGGTTTACAAAGGGTTTATTAAGTGCTCTTTAAAGCCATATGTATTGTGCAGATGATTTAAAAAATTTCAAGAAAAAAACTTTTAACTATTTAAACATCATAGAAAAACATTTAAAAATCAGCAAACATGAGGCAGGAACAAAAAAAAGAAAACATTTGCCTTGCGAAGCACGGCCATAGGAACATTTGTCTTGTGAGTTATCAACCCCATTGCCAAAACCATTTGTCTTGCAAGTTTTTTCCCTGCGAGGCATTTGTCGTGTGAGGCACCACTGTATTAAATATTAAATAGAGTTCTATTGACTCTGATTATCACCCAGACCTCTGAAGTCTTACTAAAATGCTCAGTATTTTAGTTTTCAAGCTACACCACTGACTGTTCTGTATTCTTGTGAAATTTGTGAACTAAACCAAACACTTGACATTTTGTAGTATAATTTGACCACACAGTAATTAAATTACATCTTCCACCTCTTTTAAAAAATTATAGGATAAATCATCTTTGTCTGAATTAATGAAAATAAGAATAAGTCTATCCAGAAACCATATTTCTGCTTTGTCCATTTAAAGCACAGTTCTTAAGACTCAGCCATTTTCGTGTTTGGTTTTACCGAGACATCAAAAAGAATTGAGCTACACTGATGTGCAAGCTTGATCCTTAAAGTTTGGAGACATAAGGCAGAGATTTAGGTCTCATCTGACTGAAGTTCTCAAGGGCACTCCTGCTACTAAAGATAGCTTAAAACTGGTTAGAATGTTATTACATTATGTGATCACCAAGGACATCCACAGAAATAATTTGTGGGGCAAGGGGAGGGCAAATTCTGTTAATGATACCTAAATATTGTTGACCTGACTTTAGTTTTCACCTGTGTATGTTTTAAGTAATATCAGGTTTAGAATTTGAGGGGAGGGGGACAAGGTTTGTCCCTTGCCCTCCTCTCCCTTCCCCAGTAGGCATCCACAGTGATCATGTAAATCTAATTACACAAGAAATTCAACCTCTTCAGTTGTCAGGCCCCCTTGCATTCTCTCATGAATAGTGTATTTTAAACATACTATGTATTAGTGGGAATATTGCATGATGAATATTAAACAGTAGCTGTGATAAAATCATAAGAACATATATTTTTTTGAATGTTTACTGCAATAACTAGTTTTTGAAGCACTATTTAATCCCAAATATCTGAGATAATTATTGGCATTACTGTGATTGTTACAAATAAAGAAAAGTCTTAGTGAAATTCCTAATTAGCTTAGGAAGTACTTAGAAGTCTGTACACTGGCTTTTAATTTATTGGGGGGGGGTGTAATTTAGAAAAGTTGTTCCTAACTGTTGTTCGGAAGTCAAGTAACAGTCAAGAGTATAAAAGATAATGTATAGTGATGTAATCATCTTAGGTCAATGTAAGTAAATGAAAACTGTGATTATAAGTTGTTGCTGTGTTTTAATGTGTTCCTCTGCTATACACGAGAGCAAGCTAACTTTAACCGCAAGGTCTGAATTCATTCCTCAATTTAAATTCAGTTTTTAGAGAGGCACCGAATCATTTTCCCCTACTGGAGATACTGCTTCGGTGAGATTATACATTAAATTACAGCAAATTATTCAAAGTGATGCTAGATGACAAATTTCCCTTTCCCTTTTTAAATTTGCATTACATTGGAATGTGTAATCAAGCAATATGATGCTACTAGACTGTCAGTGCTAGTTTTTAAAAAAATGGTGAAGTCCAGTTGTGTCTTTTCACCAGAGTGGAATGTCTTCTCCATTTGCGATGATGCTACATCACTAGTTTGGAATGATAGCAGCAATTGTTGTGGTAGTAGTGGTGGTGATGACAGTAGAAACAGAGAAGACAAGCTTCTTTCTCCAGTTGTCATTGTTAAAACTAAGGCAAGAAACAGATAGAATCCACCTTTTCAGCACTGACTTGGTGAATCACTAATTGATAAACCTGAGGCCTAGTATTGGGAAAGGAATGTGTTCTCTCCACATAGAGCATAATGGCTTGAGGCTCGAAATCTCTGTTTGAAGATCAAATACCAGCTCAGTGGTGCACTTGTCATTTGGAGGTAAAAGGAGAACACAGGGTGGAGGATATATTCTGAATGTCTGAAAGATCTGAAGCAAGTCTGCTCCAACATTGTAATTTACCTGTAATGTAATACAGTAGCCAGAGAAATTTACTTATCATGTGCCTTGCTCGCGCTTACAACTTTATTAGCATCAAAGTCCATAACCTTTCATTTTGTTCTATTGAATTGTATGGTGTAGTGAACTACTCAGTTTTACAAAACATCTCTTCTTCCTCCTGCCCCCGTATAATATTGTAATATTCTCTCATCCTGACCTTCATTCAACTTTGGTCCATTAGTAACAATTTTAAATGTACCTCTGCATTTTGCTGTCAAATACATCAATAAAAACCTTAAACATGAAACATTCCCAGCATAATTAGCACTGGATGACACTGAAAATGGCTAATTTAAGTTGTGATGGCTATATAAAAAGAGCCTTTTTGCAGGATGACAAAATCAACAAGTGTTGTGACATCATGCCAAGAACTTATTCACCGCCCTTTGAGGAAATAAAACTTTGAGGGATTAATAAATGCTCTGACAATATCCAAGAAAATTCTACTTTGTTGTTATATCATGTCATCTCAGTTCCAGACAATTTGTCTATTCCTGGCTTAAGCACTGTTGAATGTGTTTTCCTGCATGTCTGTTTGCCCCAGTTTCCACAGTTTAAATGAAAACATTACAAACATTTCTGCTTGGAATTTTATTTTTCTCTGAAAGTATGGATCTTTACATGTATTTTGAGCTCTGTAGTGAATTAACAATGACCACTTCTTAGCCAGTTTTCTCACTTTGCTTCAGCCATAGGAGGGTGGCAGTGGTGAAACATTTCAGTGAAAAGTTAAATACTGTACTGTACAGCTCTGACACAATAGTAACCATTATTTTGCCCCAGAAATGTTCGTCGTCATCATCCCCTCCGTGCGTACAGGCCTTGCTGAGGCAGAGGGGTTTACATAGTTCAGTGATGTTGAGAGTTATGCTGCCAGTAGTGTCACTACCTGAAGAGTCTCCCAAGCCAGAGAGATCTCAGCTGGGAAGCCAGACCAACTGTGTCCACCATCAATTATGATGAGTGGAAATAAACAAAAATCTATATTTATTTATTTATTTATTCAATTTATATGCCGCCCAAACTACCCCAGAGGGAAAGGGCTCTTTGATCTCCGTTTGCCTTTTAAAGTTCTTCCCGACCTCCCTTTTCGCTCCTGTAAAAGTGTCTTACAATGTTTGGAAGCTGTTTTAAATGATTGCAGTGGTTAGTCCACCTCCTGAAACCTATGCAAACTGATTTTGGTGTTGTTCTGACACTTCGTTAATTTATGATGATTTTTTGTTTTTTCCATTGGAAACCATTAGACAGACCATCCAATGGTTTCCTATGGAGAAAAAACAAAAAATCATCATAAATTAACAAAGTGTCAGAACAACACCAAAATCAGTTTGCATAGGTTTCAGGAGGTGGACTAACCATTCCAATCATTTAAAACAGCGTCCAAACATTATAAGACACTTTTACAGGAGCGAAAAAGGACTTCGCAAAGGCATTGAAATGTATTGAGTCGGCTTCAATACATTCCAATATAGGAAACATTGTTTCAATCAACGATGTTTCCTATGGGGATTTTCACTGAACGATGGCAATCCGTTCCAATTGGAACGGATTAACCAGTTTTCAATGCATTCCTATGTGAAATGGTGTTTCACAGAACGATGTTTCACACAACGTTGATTTTTTTGGAACCAATTAACATCGTTGTGTGAGGCACCACTGTATTTACATGATGGAGGATACTTGGTTCAGTAACACTACAAGCAAGAAGGATCTTAGAATTGTTAGAGATCACAAACTGAATATGAGCCAACTATGTGATGTGACTGCAAAAAAGGCAAATGCGATTTTAGGCTGCATTAACAGAAGTCTAGTCCCATGAAATCCCATGAAATACTAGTTCCCCTCTATTAGGCACTGGCTACACTTCATCTAGAGTACTCTGTCCAGTTCAGGACATCACACTTTAAGAAGGATGCCAACAAATTGGAACAAGTTCAGAAGAGGGCAACAAGGATGATAAGAGGACTGGAAGCCAAGCCCTATAAGAAATGACTGAAAGAACTGGGCATGTTTAAGCCATGAGAAAAGAGGATGGGAGGAGATATAATAGCATCTGTAATCTTCAATTACAGTGGTGCCTCGCAAAACGATGGTCTGAATAGGGTTTTTTTGCTTTGTGATGATCGGTTCCCTGCTTTGGGAACTAATTCTTTGCAAAACAATGCTTTTTTTAACAGCTGATGGGTGGTTTCAAAATGGCTGCCAGGTGCTTAAAATGGCTCCCCACTGTGTTTAGGGATGGATTCCTCACTATACAGGCAGCAAAAATGGCCACCGTATGGAGGATCTTCACTGGACGGTGAGTTTTACCCCATTGGAACGCATTCATTGGGTTTCAATGTGTTTCAATGGGGTTTTTAATTTTGTTTTACGATGTTTTCGCTTAATGGCGATTTTCCTGGAACAGATTATTGTCGTTAAGTGAGGCACCACTGTACTTACAGAGGAGAGGCAGTATCTGTTCTCAATCATCCCAGAGTGCAGGTCACATAATGATGGGCTCATGTTACAGGAAGCCCAGTCTTGGTTGTGGATCAGAAAAACTTCCTAACTGTTAGAGTAGTACAACGGTGGAACCAATTTTATCTCAGGAGGTTATGAGTGTTCCAAAGCTGGAGGCATTCAAGAGAAAATTAGGCAACCATCTGTCAGATTTTTTTGTTTTTGATTCCTACACTGAGCAGGAGGTTGAACTCAAGGGCCTTATAGGACCTTCCAAGTCCATTATTCTATCATTCTATGATCTTGGTATAAGTAGGTTGTGGACTTTTTGCATTGTGTGTGATTTTAATTGTTTTTACATTGCTTTAACTGCTTTATGTGTTTTAAATTGTTTTAAATAAAATTACATCTTTCAAACAGTTAAATTGTTTTATATTGTTGTCTCATTCCCTAAGATCTCTTAATGTAGGGAGGATATAAATAAAATAAATGTCCATGAAGAACATGAAGTGACACAATCTGGTGCTAATATACCAGAGGGTCTTTTCTGCTCAGTGAACACTCAGTAGGGTACTGGCCATAATGTTTGAATTTATTCTCTTTATTTATTATAAATATCATGCAAAACCCAAAATATGCTGTATTTAAAAGTGAATCTACAGATCTAAAAGAGGCCGATGCTATTGGAAGGGTGGTGAGAAGGAATTAGAAATTAACAGTTCAGTTGTATGCATATCTAATTAGAAGTATGCTATAGTCATGTGAAAAAGAAAGTACATTCTTTCTTAATTCTATGGTTTTATGTATCAGGACATAATGAAAATCAACCAGTCCTCAGCAGGTCCGAAAATAAGGTAAACCTCAGATGAACAACAACACATGACGTATTTTATTTATTTATTTATTTATTTATTTATTTATTTATTTATTTATTTATTTATTTATTTATTTATTTATTTATTTATTTATTATTAGATTTGTATCCCACCCATCTAGACTACATCTACTCTGTGTCATGATTTATTTTATAAAAAATAAAGCCACAATTTAGAACCCATGTGTGAAAATCTAAATCCCCATTATTATTCAATAGCTTGTAGAACCAGTTTTAGCAGCCATAACTTGAAGTAATTGTTTTAGGTGATAGTCTCTCACATCATTGTGGAAGAATTTTGACCCATTCTTCTTTACAACGTTGCTTCAGTTCATTGAGGTTTGTGGACATTTGTTTATGCACAGCTTTCTTAAGGTCCCACCACAGCATTTTAATTGGGTTGAGGTCTGGACTTTGACTGGGTCATTGCAACACCTTGATTCTTTTCCTTTTCAGCCATTCTGCTGTAGATTTGCTGGTGTGCTTGGAATCTTTGTCCTGGTGAATGACCCAATTTCAGCCAGGTTTTAGCTGTCAGACAGATGGCCTCACATTTGACTCTAGAATACTTTAGTATACATGGGAGTTCATGGTCACCTCAATGACTCCAAGGTATCCAGGTCCTGTGGCTGCAAAACAAATCTGAATCATCACCCGTCCACCACTGTGCTCAACAGCTGGTATGTGGTGTTTGTGCTGTGTTTTGGTTTTCACCAAATGCGGTGCTGTTCATTGTGGCCAGACATCTTGACTTTGGTATAATCTGTCCAAAAGACCTTGTTTCAGATGTCTTGTGGTTTGTCCAGATGCAACTTTACAAACCTAAGCTGTGCTGCCATGTTCTTTTTAGAAAGAAGAGTCTTTCTCCTGGTAACCCTTCCAAACTAACCATACTTGTTCAGTCTTTTCTAACTGTACTGTCATGGACTTTAACATTTAACATGCTAACCGAGGCCTGTAGAATCTGATGTATAACTCCTGGTTTGTTTCTTTGTTTGTTTGTTTGTTTTTTGCAATTTCTCTGACCTTGGGGTGAATTTGCTTGGTTGTCCATTCCTGGGAAGATTGGCAACATTTTCCACTTGTGAATAATCTTCCTCAATGTAGAATGATGGACTTTAAGTTGTTTGGAAATTGCCTTCTAACCCTTCCCAGATTGATGGGCAGTGATAATTGCTTCTCTACTATCATTGCTGATGTGTTTCGTCCTTGCATTGTGTTAACACATACCTGAATGCTCCAGACCAGCAAACTGCTAAAACTTCAGCTTTTATACACTTGCTGATGATCACTCAAGGGCATTTGGTTAGCAGCACCTGACTGCTACTTAGCCTCTTAATTCCTCTGGAAGCATTAAGGGTGTACTTAGTTTTTCACACATGGCTTCTCCTTTTTGGCATTTTTGTAACATAAATCATGACACAATGTAATATATCACGTGTTGTCGTTCATCTGAGGTTATATTTTTCTAATTTTCAGACCTGCTAAGGACCAGATTATTTTTATTATGCCTTGATACATAAAACCATAGAATTCAAAGAGGATGTACTTTCTTTTTCACACGTCTATATGCTGAATTCATTGGGATTTATTCCAATAAATATGAGTCGTGACCTATTTAGACTGGACGTGTGTTGGGATCAAAAGACAGTGGAGATGAGGGGACTTCCTTACCTCAAAGAGGTGGAGACATTTATTGGATTCAGCGAGAAATCCTGCACAGATGTTAGAACATTCAGCCAAATTAACTTGCAGTATCTGTGTAGACCTTCCCACTGAACCTGCAAAGATCTGCTTGACTTTGTGGTGGGTTGGGACATGCAGCTCTGGTCTCTATCACCCTTTGAGCCTATATATGTTAATGCTTATCATCACTACCCACACCACCATTACTATTACTGTTCTGAACAAATAATTAAAATGGAATACTGTAATTCAAAAATGCAAAAGTCAATTTGCATATTAGTTTGGGAGATGGCATTATTAGAGTTTGCAGAGTATTCGTGAAAGCACCAATCCATCTCTTCCAGCTTCCACCTAACTTCAGTTGCTCCAAAGTCAAGGCTAAAAACCTAGGGACCAAGGACGTTCAGCCAAGTTGCAGAAAGGCTGGGATAGGCTTCTTCCAATTTGGTCATTTAAGTTACACCCCTTGTGCACATTTGTGTCATTCTTATCCTAACAGGCAGTCTGCTAGGTACCTACTGCCAGGTTTTTCCAAAAAAATCCCTATTCCCTTCCGGGTCATCACATGCCTACTTCACTGACAATCAGTACCCATTCTGTATACCCGATGCCAAATAGGGTCAAAATAAAAGAGGAAATTTAAACTGGCATCTACTTTAGTTGGTTGGACCTATTGATTTTCACCCCTGAAGTAACTACTCCTAAAGTGATTTCAGGTTGATCAAAAACCTTTTCAAAAACTGTAATTTTGCTAATGATGGGATCTCAGAGGGGCTTTATACAATCTGCTAAGTGGTCACAAAAGGGCTTTTTGTAGACCAGTGATTCCTGACCTTGGCTAACCCAGATGTCCTTGGACGGCAATTCACAGAAGCTTTCACCACCAGCTGTTCTGCCTGGGTTTCTGGGAGCTGTAGTCCAAGAAGACCTGAGTTAGCTGAGATTGAGAGCAACTGCCATAGCCCATCTTGAGTGCTGACATGGGTGTTGTCAACATTCAGGCTGCCCGTTGCTATGTAAAGCTTGATATACTTTTTCCTGTTGGCAATACAGGCATTATACAGTATTGTGCAGCAATCTTGGGCTATTTCCTGGTGTTTTGAATCGTGGATAAAAAAGCACAATAGCCCACATTCATAAAATGGAGTATTTTTTTAAAGTGGAATGAAATATGTAACCATCCCTACCAGAACCAGCTTGAGGGATAACAGAGTTGTATATGAGAGAGCATAGCTGGCAGGAAGGCCTTGGGGTTGAGAATTATCATTTAGGAAATTAGACCCTGAGCAAGTCTGTTCAATCTCTTTTTTCACTGCATGTGGTTTTAATTATGTAAGCTGCTTTTAAGCTCTCCTTTTTTGAATAAGAAAAGTAGGAAAGAATCTTCTACTAAGCAAATAAAGATAACTTGTTTTAGAGCAGCCCCAAGACATTCTTTAGAACCAGTTAAGGAGTAGGTTGTTAGAGGGCTGGATAAAACAAAAAGAGGGCAGAAAGAATACAAGAAATTTCTAAGCTCAAGCGTTACAGATTAGATTATCATTTCTACAGACAGTACAGCATGTGTCAAACATTAATGCGTGTATTAATGTTGGCCAACATGATTTCAGAAAGCCAACCTATAATTGGCAGCAGCAGGGGTGGGAGACAAATCAATTTAGTTGTCACTGAAGCATTAGTCTGAAATAATATCCTCTTTACTGTGTAATGCAAAAATATAACCGCACTAGGTAAGGTTCGGTGCATTAACTCTTTTTGAGAGGTATAAAAAATGCTTTCGGACTTTGTCCAATATATGCTCACTAGCCTGTGTAAATCACAGAAATTGAACTAATGTAATAAGAGAAACCTATGGCTAAATGATGCAATTAAGTAGTACAAAAGTCATACAAAATAAGAACTACTGCAAACTCAGTAATGTGTCACAACTGTGAACCTTTAGGCAATATCCAAAGGACGCATTGCAGAAAGGCTAGCATCTTGTTTCCTAAATGTAGAGCAGAGGACAATAATGTAAATGTTCTCTTGATCCAGCAACCTTCCCATTGCATGACTTATTGCATGAACACAGCCAGTGTGAAAAGGGGCATGACATGGAGAAGCTGCAGAGAGGGACACTTAGGTGATTTCCATATTCGGGCAACAAGATAAGAGCCAAAGTGTTTCAGATGATGTTGACTATAATGGTTCTGTGTAGTGCTTGCCCATACACTTCACAAAGCTTTGCATCTGGATTTCAAATTCATGGCATGTGAATTTATATCATGTGCTGCTGTACAATCAATATGAGATTTATCCAGTTGGTTTCTTGTTTCTGGTGGAAGGGCAGAAGGATTCTGTGTGTTCTGCCAATTCTGAGCAGTCTCCCCACTCCAGCAACATCCATTTGTATCATCTTCCATAACCTTCCCAAAGATCCTCATCCTTCCAGAGCAGGTTTGGGACACCTGCAGGACCCAAATTGGTGTGCATCACCTCTATTCCAGTTCCACTGACAGAAGCCTGCGCTGATGAAAGAGCCATCTGTCAGGAGAGAAATATGAATTCAAAACAAGCTTGTCACCAAAAGGGTGTGGTAGAGAGCATTTTACCTTGTGTTTTCAAACACTTTTGTCATGGCTGGTCTATTTTCCAGTCACTACATGACATAGTGGTAATTGTGAATTATCCTGACCATTTTTTGTGGTTAACAGCATCTTTTTGGATCACTAGCAGGGGTAGGTAGGATTGCTCTGTTTGTGTGTGTTTTTTTAAAACATATATGATAACCAATATTGAACAAAAGCATCCCTAGTAGGTGTTTCCCCAAATGTCCTAGGAAGTTATACGTCACTTACCAATAAATAAAAAACAAAAATTCCAGCTTTCCTTCGCCCCCCCACACATTGACAGGAGAGGATGCAGAGGGCAATCTTTTTTATCTCTTTTCTTTAAAACCCTGTAGTATGTCATTTGGGTGGCAAGTTGATGAAGTGAAATGTTACTTACCAATAAATGGAGGGGGGGGAATCTAGCTTTTGGAATATAGGGGGCTGCTGTACACTGAATCTGCCTCTTGTCTCACTTAACTCAGTATTTTCTGTAGTGATTAGCAGTGCCTGTCCAGCATTCCAGGTTTTCAGAGAGAATATATCTGATCTGATATTCAAGAGGAAAGAATAATCTGCTACTAAGAGCTATTCATAACAATGTAGAGGAGAAGAGGAATGTTGCATGCCATTGATTGTTTACAGCATCGTTCCTCAACAGAATTACACAAGAGTGTGTTTACTGATACCTATTGCAGACAGATTTGGACTGGCTAGAGTTGTTTTTTTAAAGTGTGGTGTTCTTTTAAGTACATGGTATGAGTTAAAGCCCACATTTTCTTAACTTCCATATTCACACACACACAGATCCAAGCGATCAAAGGGACAAATTAAGTCACTGTGTTGGGATGACTCACATGGTCAGTGTTTCTCATGCTGGGGTGTATGGAGCCCCCAGGGGATTCATGGTCTAGCTGAATTGGAGGTGCTGATTGAATAGAGAATGGACATATCTGCAAGACTAGCATAAAATGCATGTCATCCTGTCCACATCTATAGCCTAGGAACTGGGAAAGGTCCCAGAATTTGTGAATACATCATCCCAGAATTCCTGTGGCTAGGCCAGCAATGGGATTCTGGAAGTTTTAGCAGAAAGAGTGTTTTCCATCTCTGTACAGCCCTCATGTGGAGTATTAATATAACGCATAGCATACCATTCTCCCAGAAGCAATCACCTAGGGCTTCCTGATTATATGAAATGGCCATTTATATGTTTATCTTCAGAGCAAGAAAGAAGACATTGATTTTCTGTTGCTATTCTTTAAGCAGAACAGATTGTCTCTGATTGAATGTACTCGATAAAACTCTTGTGCATGTAGAACATAACCAGTAAAACACATAAGAAGTGACAGTGAGTTTTCCAGCTGCTTCACTAACGTACTTCTGCCATGACCTAGAATTAACACTTAAATAAATGCAATCTATTTTTCTCTTCTGGTAATTAGCTTCCCTGAGATGAATAGTATTGTTAGTACAGAAACTCAGTTCCTCCTTATGCTACTTGTATATGCATCCATATTGATGACAGTTTGATTTCTGTTATGTTGCAAAATGTGTTAAAGTTGTGTGTGGCTTGTAAGACATCCTGCATTTTGTGGATATGGGTCTTTCTGAATGGTGAAGTATATTTCTGTAATGCACTGAGTGATGGGAGTATTCAAAATATACAGATCAACTACTGTTGTGATAAGAGGTTGTATCTTGGTATTATTCCCCATCTGCTGGACTAACTGCAAGATTGAGGAGGGACAGAGCCTGTTCACATTTAGAGTCCACCACACGTGGAGGTATCAAAACTATTAAAGTAGACTAAAAGCCAATTAAATGAAATAATAGCCGGAATCCTGTCACACTGCTATGCAGGCATAAGTTGACATAAACTGACATTATGCTCATGGTAGCACATTAACACCAAGGGGGAAGTGGTATCCCTGAAGCATTTCTGCCGGTGCATTGTGCAATCGGTCATGACAGGAACTGCACAACTCATTATGCAGTTGAATTGTGCAATCTGCATTTCCTGAACGGAATGCCATCAAATTTATGCCTACATAGCTTTATGTTACACAGTGACAAACTGGATTTCAGCCATAGTATCAGTGGATAATATTTTACAAAAACAACCATTTAATGGTGTTATTAAGATACACTGTTTTATACATTTTAAAGAACCAATGTATCTATCTCAGCTTCAGCATCAGAAGCCAATCTGTTGATTTTACAACATTTCTGGAAGGCAGATTCATTGTTGCAGGAGAACTGCTGAGATCATACTTCTACTCTTCCTTAATGTTTGAATTTGTTTTGCAGACAGCTCACTCTTTACTGCTCTTAAGTACTCCAAGGGAAAGGCCTGTGGCTGGCTAGAAAGTGGGACAGAAGATGAGAATAATGGATTTTCTAGCTGAAAGGCCTCTTCTTTCTCTCTAGTGTTCAGAAAAACCCGGATGTGTGACAATTTTCAGGTTCAGTCGCTTCAGCACATAATAGCCTTTCCTGCCACATGCCTGTACAGTATTTCAAGAATTTACAGACAGAAAGCCTTGCACAGATCTTTGCTACTTTTGGGTTGGCCTAATAAAGATATTACCCCAAATTAGATTTCGGAATGGGTCACAAGTAGTGATCTTTTCCCCCTCTTAGTTACATCTTATACAAAAAGGCTCTATGCATCTCAAATGCCTTGGCAGTGAGGTTCTTCTTCCCTGTCCTTTGCTGCTTCTGCTTCCCAGTGGTGCAGACATCAGCTGTTTCTGTCCCAGCCATTCCTTCCATGCTCTGTCCTGTGGTGATGCAGTATGATCAGGGATGCTGTGAGGAGACTGGAGAAGGTGGAGGAAGAAAACAATTTGCTGCAAGATTCCCATATTTCACTGAAGCTGTTTTCGCAGATGGATTTGCTACTACGTTTATGTTAATCAAATGATGTGAGGTTTTCTAAACTACTTTGGAACAGTTGTCACTGTCAAGATATCATAATATTTCAAAATAATATTTCCAGGGTGTTAAACAGCTAGTTCCTCAATTCAAACAAAATATAAAGCCCTTTATATGACCTTACCGGAGACACCTGCTATCTCTGTTATGCGTAATTAATGACACTCTGTTAGTGACATGGGTTGAATGATAATTTGTTACCTACTGCTTGACAGCAAGCTTGGTGTCCCTTGTATTTTAAACAAAATGTGATTATAGAGCTACATTTATGCTCAAAAGATATAATTATCTGTGCATATTAAAACATATGTTAACATTAAACCAGAACAGCTGTATCTGAATTCATTGCCCAATGGCTCAAAATTGTAGGATCTAAAGTTGAATGAAAGCAGTTGAATAATATACAAAAGCAGTTCATGTGTATAGAGCTTTTATGAATCCTCTCACAGAAAATCAAGTTAGCTTCTCAAGAGCAGTTTGTATAATCACCTTCAACAAAGAAAAAGAGGTATAAAGGAATCTCTCTCTGTGTGTGCATGCACAAGCATGCATGACTTTGAAAGCTCAAAATGCTTTACAATACACACTACCTTTGACAATCCTTACAACAATATTGTGTGACAGTTCAGTATTATTTTTCCTTATAGCAGAGTGGCATGGCTAAAGCTACTTTGCAAATTCATGGTAGAAACAGTATATGAAAAAGGGTTTCCTCCTAAAAAACTGGTGAGTGAGTTAGCAACTGCATTATGCCAACTCTCAAATTCTAACAATTTAGTATGGTTTGCAAAATGCAGTTTCTAAGGCTAGACTGTATCCATGTGATGTAGCTGCTGTGATTTTGTGTGTGTGTGTGTGTGTGTGTGTGTGTGTGTGTGTGTGTGTGTGTGTGTGTGTTTTGGTGGGAGAGAGAGACAGTGTTTACCACAGCTGTTTGTTTTCTCCCTTTATACTTATTTTAAAGTTATGCTTGCTTAACATAGCTATATAACTATGTAAAATATAGGCAAAATGTAATTTCTGATGCGATTGATGTGTTTTTCTCACTAGTGATGTAGGAAAGGAGTATCTTCATTTCCCACTGGATGCAATTGTAGGAGGCTTTACTGCATAGTAGACTGAGTCATCCTTTTTCCACATTTTCTGTGCTGTTTTCTGAGTGATCATGGATGCCGGTCAAGATTTATTCCATACTATGTGTACGACTAAATAATTATTAGAGGCTGAATTCTGAGCAGGGTCATTTAAAACATATTAAATCAAGATGACAGTTTTTTCTTATTACTTTGACAGCAGCTGATTGGCCTGACAACTAGTCTTACTGCAGCCCTGGTGATGGAATTGCATCTTCCACTGCACCTTTGGGAGCTGACTTCTTTAGGGGGAGCTGGATAATCGGTGTGGCTGTCTTGCAAAAGAGATGAATGGTTTGGGGTTCAGGAGGGTCTCCAGGGATTAACACCGGGATAATGTGAATATGAGGTGTAAGGATTTGGGATGGAGGCCTGTCTAGAAATGTCTCGTATTGAGTAACACCTACTTCAACATTTCAAATGTAAAATATATTATTACAATAGAAACTGGCAGAATTAACTTGATTCTGCCATGCTAAGCCTTATTAAGCACTTCATCTCAATAGAGCAAACCCAATTAGCTGAAATTATAGTTACACCTCCTTCACTGATGGGTGTAATTGATGTGAGCTGAAGGAAGTCTAATAAGCTTGACCTTGACTCTACTCTGGTTTGGATCACCTAGTTGAAAAACCAGGGGGGAAATGAAGAGAGAAAATTTTACATATTTTTATATATATAATCTGTGCAGACAGGACTATTTTCTACTTTCTCCCCTCCCCATTTTTTTTAAAATATTTTACTTAATAAAAATACAAAGAACAAACATACTAAAACAACACACCCAAGCCAGGGAGGACTATCTCGACACAAGGTCATGTTAAAGCATCTCTCCATAAGTTGATCTAAGAGGATGGCAAAGAATGATATAATCATCTCAATCACAATACTAGATAAACTGAAACCGTGTAATTAAAAACTTTCATTGTAGTTGTTTATATTCCTTTCACATGTAGCATCTGTTAGTTTCTCCATTAGTGCTGGGGAACACATTTTAGTCTCCCATAAATTTAACAACCGTTTCCCAGCCTCTTTCCTTTTATTTGCTATAATTAAAATCAGTCAAGCATAGAAAAAAAATGTAAAATCGATGTGGCAAAAGGACTCATTATGCACACAGTTTGGAATACAGGAGAATAATTTGCTAAATTGTTACTTCTGGGTTTTAATTCTCATTTCCAAAAATATAGCATCTTGGGCCATTGCCACCACATATGTAGGTGTGAATCAGTGACCTCACATCCCTGCCAAAATGTGGGGTCAAGGTCTTTATATATCTTAGTTTTAGGGTCATGTAGTACATACAACACTAAAGGCAATGCTCACTTGTGTGTGCCAAAACTGATTTAAATGAACATGTTTTCAAAATCTTCTTCCACATTTATTCACTAATGTGATCTACATATATGGCCTTTCCCTGTATTAAATTAATCATGATTTTTAGATTTTTGAGCCCATTCTCTTTTGATGGTCAGCACCCATCAGTTGTTCCACTGGGGCTAAAAGAACCTTAAGTAAGTATCTATGACTAGTGACATATATTGTTTTGATTCCTGGTCTTGTCTCAGGAGGCTGCCAAGGAGTTCAAGAGCCAAGACAAAAAGCAACAGAAATGGTAGACAGCTCTGTTTTAGGATTCTCATGATGGAGAGTGGCAAAGAATCTATACCATTTGTTCAAATAACAGTCTTAGGTTTGCTAAATGGTGTCCTCAGGTTTGTAAGAAAGGGATCACCTAGATTCATTTTCCTAAAGACACAATAAAAATGCCACTCCAATTTATCAAAAGCTTGCAATGCATCAAACTGTGTTTGTTTTTACTGCTGTAAATGAACTGTGTTAAAGGACTTTTGTATGGGATTGGATATGTGGCATCATCTAATAAAACCATATTGGTCTCCTTCCACATAGGAGCTTATGATTTCAGCTAATCTGTGTGCTAGAATGCCAGTAAAAAGTTTACAGTTTTGGTTAGAGATGAGCATGAATTAAAAAATGAATCACCAAATTTGTTTCAAAAACCACTAATTTGGAAGTATCAATCAGTGGCCATGAAAGAATACAAATCAACAAGTTTTAGCAATTTTGATTTGTTAATTTGTTGGGCTATGAAATGGGGCCCCAGGCATCAAGAGACAGCAAAATTCAGAGAAGCTTCCCCTGACTCTTCACTAAAATCCCTCTAAGTTTGGTGAAGGTTTGGTTTTTCCAAGCCAGCTGCTAAAGGGCATTTTCCTGGGGTGACCCACTTTTAGGATGTACTGTATATCTTAGATGGAAACCCAATCTTCACCAATCTTAGAAGGATTGTAGAAGAGAGTCAAGGGAAGTTTCCCTGTGATTTTGGTGTCTCTGGGTCTCTCGGGGAAATTTTCCTGGGAGGGGTCTCTTTGTGAGTGCATAACTCAGAGTTCTGAACCCCAATATTCACCAAACTTGGCAAACTGGTAGAGAAGAGTCACAATTTTGGTGTCTCTATATGCTTGGGTGAACGTTTTATAGAGTTTTAAAGAAAAAAATGAATCAATGAATTGATTCATCAGTCAGCAAAAATTCATAAATTTGTTATTCGTTATTTGTCAACCTTGATAAATCATGAGTCAAAACAAATCACAATTTTTCTGATTTGTACCCATCTCTTATCTTGGTTAATCAGTATAATAAGCAAAAAGAATCTAGCTTCTGGATCTTTGCCTGGTTTTGAGTTAAGGCAACAAGCCAGAAGCATTGTCTTGGGCCCCCTTGCAAAATCAAAACAAATATTTGATGCAGTGGTATTTCTAACTGGTATGCCTTGTGAAACTCACCATAGATCCCATTCAATCCTGATGTCTTTTTGTGGTTCAAAACTGTCTTATTTCATCAATTATTATAAGCTCATTTGAAATAAATGATTGAAAGTGAGAGTTCTTATATTGGCCTTTTGTAATAGTTAATTTATGTATAATTCAATTAAAAATTATGTAATTTAATAGAGTTGGGGTTAGATGAGGAATAAAATGTGATTTTTTAAAAAGTCTGTTACTAAATATTTTCTTCATTTTCTGTTTTGATGGAATTAACTTGATTAAGATTGCCTTTTCCTAGTAAAATTGCTAGGAATTTAGAGGGTTTTTTTTAAAACTCATAAAATTTTTGATTGGCAGATTGTATTTTTCTGGACGTGCTCCACTCTCTTTTTAATCAAATCTCTTAGAGACCTTGAGATACAGTATTCTTGTAGCATCCTTATCTTATTCAGAATTCTACCTCTTTCCATTCTTGTTATTTTCTTGGCATATTCCAGAACTCAGGATGTCTGCAGTAGAGTTTTTAAGTAAAAATTCAGTGATAACATTCTTTATTTGGGCCCCTGAGAATTATTTTTTCCAAATAACTAGATTTAAAATCCACCACGAGGGTTTAATACCTTATTTCCCCAAAAATAAGACCTAACCTGAAAATAAGCCCTAGTATGATTTTTCAGGATGCTCATAAGTCCTGCCCCAAAAATAAGCCCCAGTTAAGTGTAATCCTGTCCTCCATCATTGTGCAGCAATCAGAAGAAAATGAGATGAGTGTATTTGAATAAATATATATTGTTGTACATTAAAAAAATAAAACATCCCCTGAAAATAAGCACTAATGCATTTTTTGGAGCAAATATTAATATAAGACCCTGTCTTATTTTCCGGGAAACATGGTATATGTGTTAGATAAGGATAATAATAATAATAAAGATAATAATAAGTGTTAATGCTTACATATAAAGCCCTAAACAGTTTAGGACCTCGATACTTGGTGGAACGCTTACTCCCAACTAGTTCTACCCATGTCACCCGTGCGAGCCAGGAGGTGAGGCTGAGGAGCCTAACGCTGAGGGAGGCCCGGAAAGAAAGAACTGGAAACTGGGCTTTCTCGGCGGTGGCTCCTTGTCTCTGGAATAACCTACCTCCGGAGATTCGCGCTGCACCCTCGCTGGGTACTTTTAAGAACCAACTAAAAACATGGATGTATAGGTAGGCCTTCCCTTCCAGTTAATTCCTGTCCTCTTTCCTTTTTTTCTCTTTATTTGATTTATTTTTATTTTTCCCATCTTATAGAATCGTTTAATTAATTAATTGTTATAAATTTTTTTTAGAACTTGTTATCCTTATGTTGTAAGCCGCCTAGAGTGGTCGAAATGACTAGATAGGTGGAGTATAAATACAATAAATAAATAAATAAATAAATAAATAAAAATAAATAATAAGATTTGCACAGAAATGCGATTTGATGTTTTGACTTGAGCAACACCTGTGTCTAAGAGACACAGTCATACTGTACAGTGGTGCCCTGCATAGCATTAGCGATCACAAAAAATGTGTCGCTATGCGCATTCGTCGTTAAACGGTGCGCTCATTAAGCGAGGCACCACTGTATTTCCTTTCTAGTCAGAAAGGAAATATAATGAGTACTACAGTGTGTTTTATGTCTCTTTGAAGAGATGATGAAGATGCATTCATTTGTGTATTTTTCCCCTCCATTTGTCTTTCAGTAAAAGTCAGCAATGATAGATAGCAAAGTTGGTGAACTTTTTATATTATGATTGCTGATGTCTCAAATATTTACAGAGCTGTCAAGGTCCCTCAGTTCAACTACAGGCACAGCCTCCCATACTTCCTCCTAACAAATAAAAAGGGTGATTCATCATACCAGAGGTGTATTCTGAGGACTGGAAACTGGCCACTAGAGCTTGCCAGAACTTGCCGATCCCTTATTTAGATTATGTATTTTTAAAAAGTACTCACTGGCCAAAGTTCTGCTGCTTAGTATAGTGAATTGCAACTAGAGTAGTCCCACTGAATCAATGGAACTTATGGAGGAGATGACTCACCAAATTCCCACAGATTCAGCTGAGTTACTCTAGTAAGTCACAAGACTCACTAGACTAAGCAGTAGGATTTCAACCACTGTCTTTTTGAGGATTCATGCATATGTTATGTGCCATCAAGTCAAAACCAACTGATACCAAACCCAACAGGACAATCAAAGAAAGTGAGATATTTAAGGAATTGTTATTTTATCTCTCTCACACACACCCTTGAGTTTCCTTGGCTGAGAAGGGATTCAAACCCAGGGCCTGGGAGTCTTAGTCTCTCAGTCTATCTACTACCCCACACTGGGTATCTATAATAGATAACATCACAGAAATGATATTTTCCTCCATTCGTCACATAAGAAGAAATGGCTTTTCTAAATTGTAGCCACAGTAAGTGTGCTAGGGATTGTATCCTACAGTTCTAGGCCTGTTTATTCCGAAATGAGACCCCTTACTCTGAGTAAGTGGGTCTTTCCTGTAGTAAATGTGTAAACTAGAATTTCAACAGATTGCTTATTTCCAGGCACAGTAAATAGAGAACACAAATTTAGGACCATATATATTGGTGTGTGGGGGGGGGAAGCATCTTTCTTTCCTTTTCTTTGAATTTTTTAAAAGGAAGTGTTTAAGAATCAAATAGATACATCTGGATGTTTTCAGCTTAGAATAAAATGTGCCTTCTTTTCTCAGAAATGGACCAAATGAATTTTTGACTCTGACTTGTATATTATGAGTCACTACAAAATACTGCACTTTGTTCTGATCAGACCATAAGTATTTTATGATGAGCTACAGCATGGCAGAGAGAGCTGCCTCAGTCAAAAAGAATAACTGTCTGGGCTGGCAATATATAAAACTTTTGCTCAGGAAGATGAAACTCTAAAACTGGAGGCATTGTATCAGGAGTGTGTGTGTGTGTGTGTGTGTGTGTGTGTGTGTGTGTGTGTGTGTGTGTGTGTGTGTGTGTGTGTGTGTGTGTGTGTGTGTGTGTGTGTGTGTGTGTGTGTGTGTGTGGGGCTGTGTGTGTGTGTGGCTGTGTGTGTGTGAAAATACAAGCTAGCTTTTTATATGGCTGCTGGCTATATTAACCCATGAATCACTCTCGACAATTCAGGAAGACCAGGATATATTGCATGGTGATTCAGTGGGATACCAGAAATCAGTCAGGTGTAATGCAAATACCACTATTGGGAGACTATCATTATTTATTTTGTCTTCGTAAAATATATTGAAGATCTTCATCTTTAGTGTCACATAAAATATAAGCTTGAGCAGCAATCCCGAAGCCTGTGGAACCCTCATTGATTTTTGTGCTGTTTACAATTGTTTAACTCTTGCCATGGATCGTAAATAACAACAATAATAATAATCTGTTGTTTCTTAGCATTCTCAGCTACATCCTATGATGAGAAAATGAACCAGGTCTGGGGAGAAAATCTGCAGTGGCAGTAGTCTTTGTTTCTACTAAATGTCAATATATTTATCTTAAAGGTATGGTAAAGGTTCCCCTTGACAATTTTTGTCCAGTCGTGTTCGACTCTAGGGGCGGTGCTCATCCCCGTTTCCAAGCCATAGAGCCAGCGTTTTGTCTGAAGACAATCTTGCGTGGCCACATGGCCAGTGCGACTTAGACACGGAACGCTGTTACCTTCCCACCGAGGTGGTCCCTATTTATCTACTTGCATTTGCATGCTTTCGAACCGCTAGGTTGGCGGGACCTATGATATAGGGCAGGCTATAACTTCCCCATTATGTCTATTCAAGAAAACATTTATAGCCTATGATATAGGGCAGGCTATAAATGTTTTCTTGAATAGACATAATGGGGAAGTTGTGATGGGGTGACTGGTGTGTTACAGCTCAGTCTGCTCTCCATGTGCTAGTGGCTGATGGGCAGGTTCAAGGCCTTTGCTTTCTCTACTTAGATTTTTTAAATCTTTTACCCTGACTTGGATTGCACAGTCCTTCAAATAGTGCCCAGTCTCTTGAGACACCTTTGTTGTGGGCTTTTCTCTATCCAGATTTAATCAGAGGTTCAGGTCAAGGCACATGCCTGGTGATGGGCTTGTAGACAGTGAAGCCACAGGAGGATTCTCAATACTTTCTGTATTTAATTCCCCATGTTTTGTAGTCCACAATCTTGCCTTCACCATATGTATGCTATATATACCTGACATTCTGGGTACAATCTAAGGTAAAGGTAAAGGTTCCCCTTGACAATTTTTTGTCCAGTCATGTTCAACTCTAGCGGGCGGTGCTCATCCCCATTTCCAAGCCATAGAGCCAGCGTTTTGTCCGAAGACAATCTTCCGTGGTCACATGGCCAGTGCGACTTAGACACGGAACGCTGTTACCTTCCTACCGAGGTGGTCCCTATGTATCTACTTGCATTTACATGCTTTCAAACCGCTAGGTTGGCAGGAGCTGGGACAAGCGACGGGCACTCACTCCGGTGATAGAAAAAATGTCTTGCGAGGCACCATAGTGATAGCAAAAACCAATAGTCTTGCGGGTTTTTCATCCTGCGAGGCAATCGTCTAGCGAGGCACCACTATACCACATCACCTGCCTGCTTTTGAGGCCTCTAGTGTTCAAGTGATGGCAGAGCAAAAGTCTTGTGTGCTTCTATGTACCACCACATGAAGGCGAACTGCAGGGATACCTACGGGTGAAAAACCACAAAAAGAGTAAAGTAACAGACAGATGGGTGTATACTAGGGTGAGCAACTTTGATACATCTCTGTTTTTTTTAAAATGCATCCATGATGATGTGCAGCCTGCATCCACCACCTAAAGATGAAGCAAAAACAACAAGGACAACACAAAGACAGATGTAAAGGTAAAGGTAAAGGTTCCCCTTGACAATTTTTGTCCAGTCGTGTTCGACACTAGGGGGCAGTGCTCATCCCTGTTTCCAAGCCATAGAGCCAGCGTTTTGTCCAAATACAATCTTCCGTGGTCACATGGCCAGTGTGACTTAGACACAGAACGCTGTTACCTTCCCACCGAGGTGGTCCCTATTTATCTACTCGCATTTGCATGCTTTCGAACCGCTAGGTTGGCGGGAGCTGGGACAAGCGACGGGCGCTCACTCTGTCGCGTGGATTTGATCTTACAGCTGAAGATCTATGGACCTTACAGCACAGAGGCTTCTGCGGTTTAACCCGCAGTGCCACTACGTCCCTCACTTAAAGGTATGAGGAGCACACAAACAGGAGGCAGGCAAGTGCTCCCTCTACCTCTGGATAAGTGACTTGCTTGTTCATGGGCCACTTTCAGTATTTTACTCTTTCTTTCAAAAATCTAACAGAAATTCAATTTGGCCCTCCAGTTCTCTTTCCCACCTTTTGTTCTGATGCTACCATTGCTTTTCAGAATATAAAAGCGCTGAGCCTAGATACAGTAAAATGCCATGAACAATAGAAGGACCGCAGCAGCAAAATAAAATGCAATTAGATAGCGTTTTAATACACGAACGGTTGAAACCTTTACAAAGATCTTCATTCAGCACAAAAATATAAGAAATTGAGGGACAGGTAAGCCTCCCTGGGAATATCACTGCAAACGTAAAGAGTCATGAATGAAAAGTATTTCTGTTTGGCTGACATTTGACTGTCCTCAAAACATGGGTCACACCTCTGAAGCTGATTGTGGTAAACACATAGGTTCAGGCAGGAAACGTTGCTCCTTGAAGTATGCTGGTCCCAGGCTGTTTGGAACTTTAAAGGTTAAAGTTAGGATATCGAATGCTCAAATATGATCCAGAAATCAGTTTGTTTGTTTTAGCACCTCCTTTGTTCAATCTAACTCGGCTGTCTAGCCACTCTAATTGGAACTAACTGAAATTTTTAACATTCTTCAAAGGCAGATTAAATGACACATGTTGCAATAATTCCTATGGGATGCCAACAGAGCATCTGTTGCAAGACCTGTCTCTGTCTGAGAAATTGCAGAAGGAACACCACCACTCAGTGGAGGATGCTTTGGCTGAAATTCTGCCACTTTGCTACCCAAACTGAAGACAAATGACATAACATCACTTACTTCTAGCCAGCACTTAAGGGAACACTGCTGTGATTCTTGGGGGTGCATGATGGCTTGGTTAAGTGCTCAGGAATCCCAACATTGACTTTTTAATTGCCAGATAGAATCTACTTGTGTATCTAGTGAAACTGTAGTTCCTCCATACTTCTGGGATTAACTACCTAGGTAAGCAACCAAGTCTGTTTCAGTGCTGAATCCAGCTGGACTGAAATAGATCTAGTTAACCAGTACTCAAAACTATTCAGATTTCTACCTTCTACTTTACAACTTGTCCAGCACTGGGATTGTATGTGGATGATTAGTTATCACAGTCCTCAAGGATTAGGTGAAGTTTTTGGAGGAACGTCTCTTTCAAGGTTCTCAGGTCTGTGACTCTTGAACTCAACTAGTTAGTTTCTTCCTACAGTATTAGCTGTTACAAACCAGGGTTGAAAAAAAGAGGTAGTAAGATAAAGTTTTCCAAGTACTTTCTCTGTGGTTTTTCAGAGGACCAACATTTGTTCTTCCAGACTCACTAGACAGCGTTCTGAATATATTCACGGACAGAATTGCAGAACTAGACCCTGACAAGCATCTGTTTGAAAATACAGATGGGATGTTGCCAGTTGGCCTGGTAGCAAAATGCTGCTGGATTTCTGTAACTCATGCAGTATATCTGTTTATAGACAGTTGGTTTGCTTTCAGATTCTTTTTTATTTAATAACTGGGTCATTTCTGAATTGAAACCAATTGGGACAGCTTGTGGACCAGCCCTTGGGTTGAGTACCTCACTGAAAATAATTTAAGGGCATATTCTTAAAATGGACAGGGAAGGCATGGCTGATCTGATAGATGGAACTGATCTACAATTACATCATATCTGACCATCTAATACATGCTTAGGAATCATGATAATTGGGCATCTGAAGGACCATATGTTCCCCACCTCTCTTTTAGATGCATCTTTGGGAATACGTTAGAAAAGTGAATTTGGCACATATACTAAACAATGACAAAAACCTAGAATGTGTTTTCTTTTAATCTTTACAATATTGACTAAAATATGCTTAGTATCTACATGAAAAAAAAAATCTCAAGGATTTTGGAAAATCATGCTGCATAAAATCATTGTTAGATGCAATGTGGAAGTCTAAGATAATCCCAGATCATGGAGTTTTGATAACATGGGTCAATATATAGTTCTGGAGTACAGCTGGCTCCCCCTCGCCTCCAAATCTTCACTTTGTGCCCAAAACTGTTCCTTGCCTTTTCCCCATCACAAGGCAGGCTTCATGGACCTCGGTGTTGCTTCTCAGATTCTCTTTCATCTGTTAGCTCTGTGTGAAGCATTCTAGTGTATTCCCCCCAAGCTGAGAAGCATATAACAAAGGTTTAATTTTTATTCAGTCCATATCTAAGAATATCACATGTAGGAATCACTGCATTAGAAAAGTTTGCTGCATTTTGGAGCACGCTGGGTGTTGATGACATTTGAGATGACCACATATTGTATTGTTAGAATGTCGCCTCTTCTTCTTGCATTCTCTCACTTAAGAACATTTCTCCTTTTATATAACTTTTGTTACCCTCTTTTGGAACAGCATGCTTAAATGTTTTGTTTTATTTCAGAAGTCTTTTCTAACTGCTGTGGGGATTGTCTTTGTTGTTCTCTCCCTTTGACATCCGTTCACTAATTTTAAATAACAGAAAACCAGCTTTATATCTGTCAGTTGTGATACTTTTATCATCTCAAAAACTGATGTCAAGCTAAGGGAAAATAATTTTGAAATATTTTAACAAGAGATGCAACTGTGTACGCCTTCAGCTGTAAGAGCAAGCAAGGCCACTTGATTTATCTCAAATACTTATACTTAAGGAGGGTTCTGTGATGTTTTAGTGTGACCCATGTCCTTACCAACCATTCCCTATAAAGGTGTTTTTCAGATTATTTTGGGAAGTGCTCACAAAAGAGTTCTGTTCTCTTTTAGCACTGCGCTATGCTTTACTGATTGTAGAGACAAGTAGCTTTGGCTTTCCAAGATCCTCAGTTTCAAGCTGCTGATTACTGTATTTTGGCTAACTATTGTGATCTGTTTCTTTTTTTAGAGCTTTTTAATGAATTGTGTTCGCAAGATCAATCTCTGATTCACAGGCAAAAAAAGATGCTTTTGTTTTGTTTTGAATATTTTATACATCAGAAAAGGTGCTTTTAAAATGTATCTAGCCAAACAGGTTTTCACTTGAGAATTTCTTGCCTCTCTTGGTAAAAACTAGTCATCACAAAAAATGTGAGATTTTCCATACAGTTTCTAAAATGTATAGCATTGCCAATGTGAAAATGATTAGTTTTTACCTAATGGATTGCTGACTTGGTTTTTCAAACAAATCAATCCATTACAAAATATGGCATGTCAGTATATACCTGATACGTTCTGTAGCCTAATGGCCTTAGCTATTATATGTTAAAGTTGATGTCTTTGGATTGGAACCAAAAGGAAAAGAAAGGTCTAGTTCTGAAGGCTTCATGCTAATAATTTGATTTTCCTCAGTGGTGGATAAGGAAACATTATCTCTAAAGTATCTAAACACTGAGTTGTTAAAGGGCTAACCTGTGGAGGTGTTCCTTAGACCTGCAACTTAGGATGCATTGTGATTCTAGCACTGAAGGGAAAAGTTACTTAATTTGGACTGTAGTTCCAGAATACTCTGGTCAACCTTTCCATTGATCCTGGTGATTGAGATGCTCTGGGATTTATAATCCCCCAAGAGGAGTTTTCCCACACCTAATTTCTAAATAGTTCCCATGGTTTCTTATTTTCTATTTATGAGTGGGGGTTGGTGATAGCTGGGTGCTGTGAAGCATATAAATTATGCTTTTGACTGAGTTTCAAAAGCTGGTGTTTCTACTTAAACTTCAGTTAACTACTCTAGCACTATACTGCTGACAGATGTTTTGCTGCTATTTTGACTGGCTAAGTAAGCAAGGCTGCGAATATGGTAGTAGGATCCAGATAGTCACCTCATATTACATGTATCCTATCCTATTTGTACTGGTTGCTGGTTTGCTTTGGCACTTATTAAAGGTTCTAATGACACCTTTAAAAGAAACCAGCTTGGGAATAGCCAGCTACAAATAACTAGTTTTGTTGTTTAGTTGTTAAGTCGTGTCTGACTCTTCGTGACCCCATGGACCAGAGCACGCCAGGCCCTCCTATCTTCCACTGCCTCCTGGAGTTGGGTCATGGTCACTTTGATAACATTGTCCAACCATTCTCATCCTCTGTCGTCCTCTTCTCCTCTTGCCCTCACAAAAGACCCAATATCAGGGTCTTTTCCAGGGAGTCTTCTCATGAGATGGCCAAAGTATCAGAGCCTCAGCTTCAGGATCTGTCCTTCCAGTGAGCACTCAAGGTTGATTTCCTTCAGAAAGGATAAGTTTGTTCTCCTTGCAGTCCAGGGGACTCTCAAGAGTCTCCTCCAGCACCACAATTCAAAAGCATCAATTCTTCGGCGGTCAGCCTTCTTTATGGTCCAGCTCCCACTTTCATACATCACTACTGGGAAAACCATAGCTTGAACTATGTGGACCTTTGATGGCAAGGTGATCTCTACTTTTTAAGATGCTGTCAAGGTGTGTCATCACTTTCCTCCCAAGAAGCAGGCGACTTTTAATTTAGTAGCCGCTGTCACCATCTGCAGTGATCATAGAGCCCAAGGAAGTAAAATCTACCACTGCCTCCATATTTTCCCATCTATTTACCATGTGATGGGACTAGTGTTCATGATCATCGTTTTTTTGATGTTGAGCATCAGACCATTTTGTACACTCTCCTCTTTCACCCTCATTGGTTCTTTAATTCCTCCTCACTTTCTGCCATCAGAGTGGTATCATCTGCATATCGGAGGTTGTTGATATTTTTTCCAGCAATCTTAATTCCAGTTTGGTATTCTTCCAGTCCTGCCTTTCGCATGATGTATTCTGCGTATAAGTTAAATAAGCAGGGAGACCATATACAGCCTTATTGTATTCCTTTCCCAGTTTTGAACCAATCAGTTGTTCCATATCCAGTTCTATCTGTTGCTTCCTGTCCCACATATAGATTTCGCAGGAGATAGATAAGGTGGTCAGGCACTTCCATTTCTTTAAGGACTTGCCATAGTTTGTTGTGGTCGACACAGTCAAAGGTTTTTGCATGGTCAATGAAGCAGATGTTTTTCTGGAACTCTCTGGCTTTCTCCATAATCCAATGCATGTTAGCAATTTGGTCTCTAGCTCCTCTGCCCCTTCGAGATCCAGCTTGTACTTCTGGGAGTTCTCGGTCCACATACAGCTGAAGCCTACCATGTAGGATTTTGAGCATAACCTTGCTAGTGTGTGAAATGAGTGCAGCTGTACGGTAGTTGGAGCATTGGTTGTTGTGGATTTTTTGGGCTCTTTGGCCGTGTTCTGAATGTTGTTCTTCCTAACGTTCACCAGTCTCTGTGACCGGCATCTTCAGAGGACAGCACTGTCCTCTGAGTGCTGTCCTCTGAAGATGCCGGCCACAGAGACTGGTGAAACGTTGGGAAGAACAACCTTCAGAACACAGCCAAAGAGCCTGAAAAACCCACAACAACCATTAGATCCCAGCCGTGAAAGCCTTCGCGAATAAGTTGGAGCATTCTTTGGCACTGCCCTTCTTTGGGATTGGGATGTAGACTAATCTTTTTCCAATCCTCTGGCCACTGCTGAGTTTTCCAAACTTGCTGGCATATTGAGTGTAGCACCTTAACAGCATCATCTTTTAAGATTTTAAATAGTTCAGCTGGAATGCCATCACCTCCACTGGGCTTTTTGTTAGCCATGCTTTCTAAGGCCCACTTGACTTCACTCTCCAGGATGTCTGGCTCAAGATCACCAACCACACTATCTGGGTTGTCTGGGACATCCAAATCTTTCTGGTGTAATTCCTCTGTGTATTCATGAAATAACTAGTTACCTATAATTAATTTCCTTTCCCACTAATGAAGATACAGCTACCTTATATTACAGTTGTAACTTAACAAGAGATAAAATCACTCGTTTTGCAGGGTAACAATCATACATGGCAATTCCTTCCTTAGACAAGGTTCCTCTGTTTTTTCCCCTCTCGGTGCATTTTGAAAATTATGTTATTCAAGGTCTTTTACGATCAGTTTTATAATATATAATTAGTTACAGAAATTGTCCTATCTTATTATTCAGTTTTTTTATGATTGTTGTTTTTATTTTCAAATATTTTTATTGTTTTCATATATTCATAAACCATCTGGGGGACTGGGAAGTTTGGAGCATACGTAATCCCCAGCTTGAAATTAATATTCATATTTTGGCTTGCATATTTGGCTTTCTGAACAAAGGCTCAGACATAATATTTAGAATCTGAACACTTAACTGCACCTACCTTTTAAATACAATCCTTAATAAAGGGTTTCTTTTAAAAGTACATAATAGAGCAAATTAAATATTTTGTGTCACACAAAAGCAGGAGTTTATATTATAAGGTGAATAACTACCAGTGTGCTTTAGTACTGCTGTGGAAATGATTAGGTATGCCAACCACATCATTCAAAATAACAACATTCAAACAAACCAAAGTGGCAAAACAATTCAACAAGGCTTCATTTTGTGGTTTAGAAAGCTTGCATTTTTGTGAGAACAAAGAAATAAGATTCAAAAATGAAACTGATAATGTGCATTATAGTATATTAACTCCCTTAGTCCACTGGCACTGGCACTGAATAATAAACTAAACCATTTTATGAAGCCATTCCACACGAAGTACAAAAATGCCTATATTTTAAGTACAGCATGCTTCTTGGGAAGAGTATGTGCAGATGTTGGCAATATTGAACACCAGAGTTTTTTTTTAAGCACTTTTCTTACCACTGTTCCAAAATTAATAATGGCAGTGTGTTTATCTATTCCACTGTGAAGCTGAAAGAAAGCAAGAAGCCCACATAATTTTCAATGATAGGCTGGAAGGCCTGGAAATTTCCTATCCTATTACACAGTATTGATTTGGGCACATTTCCAGTTCAAACTATTAAATGGTGAAAAGGCTCTTCTCTGACAACATTGGAAGCTCACTTGTAAAACTGTCTCATAGACCAATGAAATTTTATATCTGATAACTTATTCAGACAGCTGACAAGAAAAGAAAGTAGTTGTGGGTACTTTAATCCTAGCAGTGATGTCCAGTTTAGGCCTACTTCAAGTGAGTGAATAAATTTCCAGGCCCTGTGCCTTATTCTTGTTTCTGAAAGTTATAAGTACTTTTTTTTTCAGCATGGTAAGTAGACCAATCACAGGCAGTGACATGACAGTTTAAATGGTGGAATGGGATGGAGGAGATTTTCAAAAGCAAACATCTTCCTGGATAGCCAAACAGTATATTTTAACATTCTGATTAGTACTGTTTTAAAATCTTTTTAGACACGAGGAATGAATTTTGGGGAGCTGGAGTCATTTTCTAAAACAGTAGAATGGGTAACACAGGGAAGCAATTACTGTGTATTCCAACTGTATACGGGTGAAGTTAGCGCTTGGGAGCTCAATGTGCCTTTGATATAAAGGTCTCCTGCTTCTTTCTCTTAACTAGGTAAATCTTCTAACCACTTAAAAGAAATGGTGCATAGTTAGGGAGCCCACCATTCTAATTTTCTTTTAAAATCTTCACACTAATTTAATATGGTTCTACAAAACAGGAGAAGGATAGAGCCCAGTCTCCATAAAACCATTAATACTAAATCCTCAGTAAGCTCTCTTTTATCTGAAATAGCTGCACTCTGGTACTAGCATTAGCACTGACCTACTTCTCATACACAACCTAGTTAATAGATGCCATCGCCTCTCCAGGTCTGTCTGTCTGCAAAGCTGCCTCAAATAAACTCATCATGAGGGCAGAGCTTTCTGCCAAGTCACACTGGGTTCTCCCTCATTCTATGATTTGCAAAGCGATGGGGTGGTGGGCAAGGGCAATTTCGTCATGGTCCCCACAAACTCAAGACTCACAGAGGTCCTTGAATTTGATTTTATTAGAGTCAGGTAACAGGGTACAAAGAAAGAAAAGGTGCCTGTCACCTCCTGACCCCACCACCCATCAATGAGTTGCCTTCACTATTCCACCCCCCCCAAACATCTCAGTCTGTGCCCAGTCACAGGTTGTTGTCACTGGGGTCATGGAATCAAGTGTGTGGTGGCATTGTTGCTTTAACTGGAGCCACTCAATGCCTTATAAGGGTAGCTTTCATTCCTGGCTGCCAGTCAATGTCCATGTGTCCCCAACCCCTCCTGAAGATGCCACTGCCACTCCTTTTGTCTTTTACATCTCTAGTGCCTTCTTTGGGTTGGGTTGGGGACTGGGCACTCTTCTGAACACCAAAGCCTCCCCTGGCTGGTGAGCTGAGGAGGTAACCCTGGGGACCTCACTATGGGTGCTCTTCCATTCTCTGTTCCTTTACAGAGTGGAACTTATACCAGGACCCCGGTCTATGGTACCTCTACATATATATAGCCCACAACCCCTGTTGCACAGTATATAGTGCAACAGCCCCCTTGTCCAGGGCTTCCTTTTCTTCTGACTCCATGCTCCCGATTGACTCCATCTCTGCCTAACTACCACCTGTCTCCTGTACGTCCCCTCCCCTTTCCCTGCTAGCTGTCTGCTAACTTCAGACCCTGCGTCCTTGCTCATCTGGGTCCCATCACTTGGCTCCACCTCCTTTCCTCTGCCTGCAGCCTGCAGCCTTGCATCTGCATTCACTTGAGGCTCAAGGGCTGCAGCTTCCACCAGGCCTTCAAGGGGGCATGGGGTGAGGGCAGGCAGGCAAACATGGGTTGCAGTAGCAACCTCCTTACAACCTCCTAGACGTCTTTTTTATATACAAGAGAATTGCACTTACACTTACAAGCTTCCGAAAACAAACCCAGGGGAATGACCAAAGGGCAAGAGAAATGCCTGGGTTGGCTTCAATTGCTGTTCGTCTTGCATCTCCCTCCTAAAGTGCCAGTTGCCTGCCAATTGGTAGGGCCAGCCCTATGCTTCCCATTTACTGAGGTTTTTAATTTCATTAGAATCCACTCATCTCCATATTTTTTCCAGGGTTAATGTTTGGATTGAATCTTAATTAATTAGTATAATTACAATTCATGCTACTTGACGAGGAAGCATTTTGTTCCTTGTAAAATTATTTTTAAGTAATTGTTGTCTACTGTTTATTTATCTGTGGGTTTCCCCCCAGAAATATTCTAACCCTTCTCCATACATTTCTAAACATGCTCACTTAGAAATTGCTTTTAATGAGTTAGGTGGAGCTTTGTCCCAAGTATATAGGTATCGGACTGCAGTCAAAAGTCCCACTGCACTCAGAGAATCTTAATTCTACTGGTTAGGACTGTGCTGTTTCCTCTGAAATGGTCTTTGTAGGCAAAGCTCATTTGTCTTGCTCACTTCCTTATAACCTATTGAGAAAACCTTTCCTTACCAGTTGCTGGAAAAGCATCTCGGGGTGGGGGAGGAAAATGTATCTGACATTTGCCTCAAAGCTAACTCATCTGATTTTTAATTACTGCAGCATATGCTGTCATTCCATCTGTGTTAGATCTGAAACCAATAAAACAAATCACTTTAAATGATGGATTGACTTAAAACACTTAAGGTTGGTCTGCCCCTTACAAACATCAGTGTCACTGATTCATGCTGTCAATAGATGCATTTATTTTAAATCACTCTGGAGTGAACTGTTTTGTGCTCTGTGTGAATTTCAGATATGTATTTAGTGATTCAAAGCTGGGTGTTCTCTTTGATAAAGCAAAGTGTGCTGCTTATATACCGCTCCATAGTGTTTAAAGCACTCTCTGGGTGATTTACAATTTAATTATGCAGGCTACACATAACCTAAACAGTAGTAAATTTTTGTGGTTAAGAAACATTGGTGGTTGTAGTCCCAAATAAAAATTCATGGGACCCCCTCTGAGTGATGTAGACTAAATTAATGCATTGTTGGCTGCATTCGTTTAGTATTTGGCAGAGTATTTTCCCCTTCCCAGTTTGACTCTGCACGTTCTACCAACTGAATTGGTTTGCACCAGTTTTTCACCTTCTTTACCTAGATACCCTGTTGAAGCATTGTGATTGTTTGTGATCCTGAAAGAAGTTCTTAATTACACTGCTTCTTTGGCAGGAACAGCAAGTTCTGCTGGGACAGGAAGGGTAGAAAGCAAGATGGCAAACGATGGACAGAGCCAAGGTTGGTGGTAATCAGCACCAACAAATTCTGGTTTGGATAACATCCCTGTTCCTTGCACACCAAAAACATTCAAGAACTGCAGAATAATTCTTGAATGGTATTAAAAAGAAATGATCAGGTTCAGAGAGGCCCAAGACAGGGTTTTGCCTGAACAGGGAGACTATAAATGATACCTTCACACTTCTGTTTCAACTGAAACTGCAAGAGCCATGGCAGCAGTCTTCCTACAAGAACAATGGTCATAGCACTTGGCCAAGTTGGGAGGACTATGTTCTTCCTCCCCTAACCCCAAGTTTTATACAGTCTTGCTTGATGAAGGGTTCTGGTAGAACTGGAAACCTCACCGATTAACGTTTATTTATTTATTTATTTACAGTGGTGCCTTGCTTAGCAACGTTAATCCGTTCCGGAAAAAACGTTGCTAAGCGATTTCATCGCTAAGTGAAATTAAAAAGCCCATAGAAAGGCATTAAAATGTGATTAATGTGTTCCTATGGGCTTAAAACCTCAACTTAAAGCGAAAATCCTCCATAGTGCCGCCATTTTCGCTGCCTCTTAAGTGAGGAAAAACAGCAGGCGGCCATTTTGTTTTTCCGGCAGTCATTTTGAAACCGCCAATCAGCTATTTAAAAAGGGTCACTTTGCCCTGATCATTGCAAAGCGAAAAAAACCCATAGGGACCATCGCAAAGCGATCGCTTTTGCGATTGCAAAAACTGTCGCTAAGTGATTTTGTTGCTCAACGGAGCAATCGCTATGTGAGGCACCACTGTATTTATTTATTTATTTATACATACCCCGCCCATCTAGTCAATTGACTACTCTGGGCGGCTAACTATGTATATGATCATATACAATTGTGTATATGATCTGTGAACTATCCTTCATCCACAAGGGATTCCAAAGGTCTCTACATGAAATTACTTGAATAAATGTAATATGAACAATGTTATCATTACAAAGAAAACAAGTGTGGTATAGTAGATAGAGTGCTGGGCTCTATCTCTGGACACCTGGGTAGGAGTCCTCACTCAGTTCATGGATATTCACTGGAATGGTGGTGATAATGTATGGCATTGATAAGACCACTCTTTAGACAACTCACATACCTTCCTATTAGGGTCACCATAAATAGGGTGTAATTTGATGACACATAACACACAATAAGATGTGTATTGTGTGCTATCAACTTTTTATAAAAAAGATGCATACAATTATTCAACCGGCAGACAAGTTAATTTTATTATTAGATGTTTATAGTATGATATATCTCATCCTGCTTATTAACATTCTGTTTCATTCCTTTCTGTAGAACACTTTATCCATGGTAACAAGACTCAATTATTATTCTGAAGCTAAGCCTTCTTTAGTTATTTCTGCTAGTTCACCCATGGTCATATGGAGAGGCTTCATGAGCTTCAGATACCACCAATCCTAAATTAATTTTCAGGCAAATAGACTGGGAACACTTAAGTTGCAGTGAGAGAAATTTGAGCTGATTATATGCATGCCTGGAAATAAGTATAACTTGTGCAAAATGTAGCCTTCAGTATTGCCAAGGAGGGGGGGTGAACTCACTGGTAGGGCACATCCAGATTATCTGGACTCAGACATATGTATTTGAAGTGATGTACTGGACAGAAGCCTGTGGACATCTAATTTAACTAATCTGAGTCTCTTAGGGCTTGTCTAAGCCATTTCTTTCATAGAAATCATAGAAAAGTAAAGTTGGAAGGGGCCTACAATGCCAGCAAGTCCAACCCCCTGCTCAATGCAGGAATACAGTCAAAGGATATCTGCCAGGTAATTATCTAAGTTGTTCTTGAACTGTATTCACGAAGGCTTTCACGGCCGGGATCTAATGGTTGTTGTGGGTTTTTCGGGCTCTTTGGCTGAGTTCTGAACGTTGTTCTTCCTAATGTTTTGCCAGTCTCTGTGGGCGGCATCTTCAGAGGACAGCACTCTGTGCTCTCCTTTGCTGTCCTCTGAAGATGCCGGCCACAGAGACTGGAGAAACGTTAGGAAGAACAACCTTCAGAACACCGCCAAAGAGCCCGAAAACCCCACAACAACCATTGTTCTTGAACTGCCTCCAGTGTTGAAGCACTCAGTGACTCTCAAGGTAACTGGTTCCACTGCCGTACTGCTCTAACAGTTAGGAAGTTTTTCCTGATATTCAACTGAAATCTGCCTTCCTTTTTGTGATCCTTACATACAAATGACATATCGGAGCTCAAGCAGTCCTATTTTGTCCAGCTCCTTCCATTTTGATTTTCAGATAATTGTTAAGTGGCTTGATATGCCAGTCACTTCAGGATATTGGCAAGTTGAACACTTCCCCTGCTCCTTGGCAGAGGGGCAGGGGAACTGAAACTCTGATCACTGATCACTTATATACTATATATAAAATTGTTTGCCGTGTTTGAAGGGCTGGTCAAGGAACCGCCCACAGCCAAATATCAGTAAATGATACAATTATGCTCCTATGTTTGTATCACTGGGTCAGATACAGGTGATGCTGGTTTAACAAATAAACACACATTTTACCTCATACATTTGGTTTCCATTACAAACAGTGCTAGTTTGCTGTGCGACCAAACTGTGTGAGTAGAGCCATATCGCTTAGATAACGTTGGTATCAGGTCTGATCTGGTAACTTTAAGTCATGTGAACATGCTTTCAAAACCAGAGAGGAACACTGGCCTGTTATCAGAATTATCTGTGTTTTTATTTTTATAAATTATTTTTTTAAAAAAAAATCTCATAGTGAAATAGTGTATTTAAGGATACTGTAATCTGCAGGAGAGATAACTGAAATTAATGTGGCTGTCACAGTATGACTGTGTATTACTGCTGGAAAGGGCAGCAGGTTGGTTACATAGATTGTAGGAAGGATAAAAGAGAAATAGGATGGTTGGCCGTAGTGATGACATCTGACTGTGCTGGAGTGTGGGAAGAATCTTGATAGCAGGGCCCTGAACATCAGATAAATAAATGGGAGACGTGCACACCCAGCCTTAGTGGGAATGGGTGTAGTATCTCAATAATTCTATGGGCTTGCTCCTGGATAATTATGGGTTAAAATCCAAAACCCAGAGACTTAAGGAATTGGATTGGTTGTCCCTAAATTTGGTTTGTGGTTTTAAGTAGTTCGTTCCACTGCCAACCAACCCTGACCAGTTGCTAAAATCTGTCTCTATAAAATTTCTGCTCATTGATTGAAGTCTTTTTCTCTGAAGCAATAAAAAGCAACTTTCTCCCTCCTTTTTGTGACTTTCCTTCAGACAGTTGACCTCCCTTAATCTTTTCTTCCCCAGGCTGAACATATCCAGCTTTTTCAACCATTTCTCATAGGACTTAGCTTCTAGACTCTTGGAAGACCGTCTGCCTTTTGCTGGACATGCTTTGGTTTGTTAATGGCCTTCTTAAAGTGTGGTGCCCAGAACTATACATATTATTTCAGCTGTGGCCAAACCAAGGTGGGGAAGTATCCACAACAGAGAGTGGAACTGTTACTTCCAATGCTATTGTGGTTCTCTTGCTGCAACCTAAGATTTCCTTCACTTTTGTTACTGGCAAGCTCAGGCATATACATATGTAACATTTGCATTTGTGCTGGCTGTTTAATAGCACTGTCTAACTCGTCCTTCATTCTGGAAGACTGTGCAGTTCTGCTACTAACAGAGAAATTCTATGGTAGGTATTAACTGAGAGTATTTAGCTATTTAACACTGTAAGGTGTTCAGGCGTCAGGCTTTCTGACCTGATAAGTAGGCAATACACAAGCCACATGAGCTTATCTCCCAGTTTGTACAGCCCTTACTAGCACCATCAGAGTTGGTGAAAAAAAAAAACCCACACTTATTTTTGTTCTAAAAGAAGGCAATGAGGAGTGTGTGTCTTCTTTGAGGAACATTGCAATCTTAGAAGCTTTTCTTTCTTTCTTTCTTTCTTTCTTTCTTTCTTTCTTTCTTGCTTGCTTGCTTGCTTGCTTGCTTGCTTGCTTGCTTGCTTGCTTGCTTGCTTGCTTGCTTGCTTGCTTTCTCTCTCTCTCTCTCTCTCTCCCTCCCTCCGTCCCTCCCTCCCTCCCTCCCTTCATATCAGAAACACCAAAGTACAATTAATAAATATATCAAATAGTATTCACTTAGTACTGGACAACATCAGGTACATTTGGGGCAATGAATGGCAATAGCAGCAACACCAACAATTGAATGCTAGCAAATCAATTTTGACTTATGACAACCTTTTACAGGGGTTAAAGGTAGAGAATACCCAGAAGTGGTTTACCATTCCCCTTCTTCTGAGGGGGGCATCCTGGAATTGTGCAGCTTTCCCAAGGCCACACAGGATGGCTCTACTTCACTGGAGGCATAATGGGGAATCAACTTCCAACCTCTCAGCCATATACCTAAACCTCTGAGCTAGCGAGCTGGTCAGTTAATGTCAAATCTTCCATAATAGATGTTGAGGAGCATAGAGTACACTGACAGAGGTGTATTTGACTCTTTTTCTCCATACTCTGAAAAAAAATTTCCTTGATTTTAATTTGGGAAGGGTGGGATGGTAGTCAAAGAGTGAGTGTGTATTTGAGGTAGATACTTTGAGTCTTGCACAGTAAACTGCTACCTCTCTCCATGTGTCTTTGAGCACAATGCATGCTGTCTTTTAAAAGGAATATGGATTTTTAAATTATGCTCCCACCGTTGTGCCACTGAATTGTGGCAGTGGTGGCGAAGCATTGCATAGAGTGGAATTGGTCCCCAGACCCATGTAAGCTGCTCATACCTGTTTATATATTTGAAGTTTTTGACCTATATTATAAATTAAGAGGGACTGCTCTCCTGCAATATTCTCTGGGTATATGTAGATACCCTGCTCAAATAATTGGTGAGGATACATTTAAAATAACCAAAACTGAGTCTTAGCAGGATACATTTTCCAGTCCTGAAGTATTCTAGGAATCCCTTTTAACTGTCTCTAGCAGAGAGAATTACATATTACAGGTTATAATGCTATCTCCAATTTTAGATGGTTGTTTTAAAAAAAAAAAGCATAAAATCTTCTTACTTTGCAGTTTTTGAATTAAAAAAAAAAGGTTTAAAAATTTACATGTTCCTTTAATAATGAGTGAAATTAAGAAGATAGTTCAGAAAGTTAATGAGCAACAACTAATGAATTAGTTTCAGAAATTAGGTTCTTGACTATGGTATTTTGGAGATGAATACCTGAAGTTGTAATTAAAAGGTGCTTTTCTAGCAGTGCAATTCTTCCAGAGCTTCTTGTTGAAGCAATTAGATTTGCAAATGAAGTCTGTGTTTAGCTGCTAATGACCAGTCACAATACAGAGCAAGCTCATTTGTAAAACAAGGAACACAGAAAATCTTGCTGGAAGACTGAATTTCAGGGAGTACCTCCTTTAAAAGTGGAGTTGATTGTTTAAATTTTCAAATAGTTTTCATAATATTAGCCAGCCAGATTCAGCTTAGTCAGGAAGCTAAGCAGTTCCTATTAATCTACAAAAGCAGATCATAATTCCTCTTGTTCAAAACTATCTTGAGCCTATCCAATTCAATTGCTAAGGATAGGATTTTCATGTTTTCTGGAATACGAATCCTATATTTCTCCATTCTGGGAGTTCTGCTTACCTTACAGAGACTTTAGAAAACAGCTAAATTTATGCATCTCGAAGAAAGACCTAAATTGGAAAGCATTGATGCTTAGCTAAGCCTGGGCTTGCCCAGTGTGATGTAATAGATACTCTAGAAAGATGGACTAAGACTCTGGAGTTCAGAGTTCGAATCTCCACACAGCCATGGAAACTCACAGGGAGGAATGTGTGGAACTAGGAAAACTATTCCATTAACATTTCACTTATCTTGAAAGCTATATTAGGATTGCTATAATTCGGTTCTGACATAATGGTACATAACTAACTAAAGTCTAGGAAATTTGAAAATCTCATCTCTATCCCTCACTACCCATGGATCTACAAATCCTGTGCACTTGATTAAAGCGTTATCAGCATAACAATGCAAACATTCAACAATATTATTTTAAAGAGAGAGAGAAAGATCTCTGCCATTTTTGTACTTTTCTCCCATTTAAAGTTTGCATTATTTGTTAGAAACATTGTTTTAGCCCCGTGAAACTAAAAATGACAATTCAAGTTAATAGAATTCATCAGAAGCCTCATTCTTTCTCACCTGAGAGAATGACTGGATTCCTTGACAACGTAATATGCAAGACTTATTTATATCTGAAACTTGGCCTAGATAATATCTCTATTTGCACAATTTAACTGTGGTAAATATTTTAAAAGTATTTCAAAATATACATTCTGGGTATATTCTGAAGCGACAGAATAGCTGATTTTCATTTGTTCCTTAAAATGAGATGCTTAGTTAGTATTAGAGTTCTTTTTTACTTCTGCTTATTTAAGACTGAACTGTGAGGAAGTACTTCCTGACCCAGCTATAATTAATTTTTAGATTAATAAGCACAGCACATACTGAACTAGGGCATGTTTTACAGCTCAATTTCAATTCCAATTCTTAAAACATACTATTGTATGTTTAATTTATATTATTACTAGTGAGGTGTCCACCATATGGTAGGGATGTGCATACATATCTGACCCTCATAGATGAGTACAGATCCTAGTTTGGCTTTCTGCTTGTTTTCTTCCTATAGTTCCATCATGGCTGCTATTCAGTTTCTCAGTGTTCTAGTTTTTCTAGTCTCCATTTTTTGGGCTGATTTAAGCAAGGTATAGAAGATCTGCAACTATATATTTCTTCATTGTCAACATTAAAGTTATTTAATTCTTCTGTAATTATTATTCTTTTTTCTTAATATTCAATTGTAATCCAGCTTTTGTACTTTCTTCTTTAACCTTCATTAAAGCTTATGCCAAGTCACTGCTATTTTATGCCTTCATTAAGTGGTTATCTGCATATTTGAAATTTCTGATTTTCACTCCTCTTTCATCTGTACCTAATCCATCTTTTCATACAATACGTTTTGCATGTTGATTGAAGAGATGCAGAGATACGGTACACTATTTTCTGTCATATTTACAAATTGGAACCATTCTGTTTCTCCAAGTTCTATCCTAACAGTAGTGTCTTGTCTGGAGTATAGTTTATGCATCAAGACAATCAGATGTTGTGGCACATACATTTATTTTACTAGAATGTATAGATTTTTTTGATTTGCACAGTTGGAGGCTTTACTATAATTTATAAAGCACAAACTGGTTTTCTTCTGAAAGTCTTTGGTATACTCCAGCAGCCAATGCACATTTACAATATGTATATTTTAATACAGATTTTTGTAGCATATATTTGTAATATGAATAAAACCTGATATAGTACATTGGGTGTAGGTTTATGGTGACAAGGTTATTCCAAAAAGACTCTGCAGTGTGTACGTATGGGACCAATACTGGTAGTTTTAGCAATAATGAAGAAAATTACTACTTTTCTGGCTCTGATAGTTGGGAGCATAATATGTAGGATGTGTTTGAGCAGCTGACTATTATATTTCCCTATTAATTACTGTAGACTTCAGTCAAACTATAATCAGTTCAATTAATGATAACTGCCACTTAGGAAGCTGTTTGCTCTTATTATAATACTTATGTTCAAGCATTACATAGCTATACATGCAGCCTAAATGAATGTTTTCTTTTAAGAGTTTTAATCCTCCCCATTGATGGCAGCTCTCTCTCTTTTTGTCTATGGCCCTTCTGATAAATGGAATACAAAATTTCTATCTATTTTAAGTTTAATTCTCTAAAACCATATGCCACCAAGTTATTATTTTTTAAATGGAACTAATATGGATGATGGCAGAGTCCAGTAGGTTGCATTTTTCATGTAATCTTGTGGAAGTGAACAGGAATGAGGAGGGAGCACCAGCATTGATCTTTATCACTGGTTTTAATTTCTTTGAAAATGGAAAGAATGAATTTTGCAAGAAATTGTGTCTAAGGGATTACAGCAGAATAGAGTCTATCAACCAGCTGAACTAGTGCAATGCATTTCCCTTTTCTTTGGCATTTCTCCAGTGCATTGTCCCAAATCTGTACCCTACAGTTGGAGAACTAATCATAACAGATTTGGGTGGTCGGAACACAGGGGTCCAGAAGGGGAGAAGAGGATGAGATAATTCCATAGCAAAAGGAGCTACTGTATCTCCTCCCCTAATGTGGGAAGTTGGTATTTTTTCAATCTGCAACTTTGCTGGGTTGACAGGATGAACGTATGGTTGGAATAAAAAAGGTTTTATTTTTCAAATGTTCTAAGACTTTTGTAACATTTTACCAGTTAATACATTTATTTATAGGAAATCTAGTTTTATTAATAGCTTTTTTCCTTGTTGAATAAGGAACTGTTCAGCAGAACCTACAGAAAATGTATCACATGTGTTTTGTGCAATTTATCTACCAATCTATCCATCCATCCAAGTATTCCTTCACTGCTGAGGAAGTTATTTGGATTTTATGGTTCTGTCCTCAATGATATAATTCCACTGCCCATTCCACTCCATGTAGATAATTAAAACTTCTTTTAGAAACCCAGTTGTTCATTATGGACTAATTTGCTTATCTGAAACACAAAGCTTGGACTGGCATAATTGGTTCAGTCAGCCAAGTCTTATAAATCTCTTATTTGATTATCTGCCCAACTGAAAAAATGTTCCGCTTTGTGAGTAGATAATTAAAACTTATTTTAGAATGTCTCCATCCAATATTCTTCCTGTTTATCTCAGAGTTTAACTCTGACCAAGAGTTAAACTTGGTCAGAACTAAGCAAGTACCATATTTTTCTGTGTACACGACACCCCCCAATGTATAAAACGACCCCCTAATTTTGACCCTCCACCACCAGAGGGGACAAGGCACCGATGTGAGCTGAGCCCGTCAGTCCCACTGGAGATGGTGATTGGGCAGGCAGTGGAGATAGCAGTAAGAGGTGTCCAAGGGCGTATGAATGCTCCTTCACCTCCATCTCCACCTACTCCTACTCCTGTTGCTGCTGCCTCAGGGCCACCAGAGGGGACAAGCCATGAGCCCTGGAAGAGGCAATTGGGCAGCGGCAGGGGCGGCAACAAGCGTCGCCCGAGCGCGCGCACGACTGCTTGCTTCCGTATATAAAACGACACTCGAGTTTTCCTCTAATTATTTTAGGAAAAAGTATTTTATACACAGAAAAATACGGTATTTTTTTCCATTCAGTCATCTGATTCTTTGACTTGAATAATTCAACTATTAAAACCATTTTTCAGCGTGCTGTGATGTCATTTTCCAAGTTTTCTTATGGGTGACCCCATCAACTAAGTCCTGAACCAGATTTCAACATTCTCATTCTCTCTCTCTCTCTGTATGTGTATGTAAGTAGAAACTCTGACATAGATGGGTATGGCCTGTTCAAAAGACACAGAGAATATAAAGACTGATCACAAAGCTGTCTTTACTTCTGTAGTCTTGAAAATCTACAAAGATGTTCAATCCTTACTGTGATCTTGACGGAAGCGTTTCCTAGTCCTCCGTTCTTTGACAACTCATTTTTTCCCCTCTGCTAGTGGGGTTCTCTGAAGCACGTATCAAGGACCAACAGGCACCTAAATTACTAAGTTCAGGGTGGTCCAGGACTAAATTAGGTACATTCTCTGAAGTATGTATCAAGGATTGGTAGGTACCTAATTAATTAGGTGCACAGGAGTAGGTGACCTGATTCCTTCTGGATATAAGCCCCAGCCACCATGGCCAGTAGTTAAAAACAGCTGGAGAACACCAGGTTACATACCCTTGTGCTGACATTGCATTCAGTTACTCTAAGCCAGCGATGTTCATGCTTTGTCTGAACCAGCCAAAAGTGGGAACCGGCCCATGGTTTACATTTTGTCTCCAGGAAGGAAGGAAGGAAGGAAGGTGAGTTCTTGCTGATTTGCATGATCTCAGCATAGTCACTATAGGTTTTAGGATGCAGTAGTCATCAAAGTGGTCACCCCACTGGTTATATGTGAGAAAAGAAGAGAAACAACTTTGTGTTCTGTGGCAAGCCAGTTTCATGTTCATTCCCTCAATGATGCCTTGCCGTCAACTGGAACACACTCAAGTTAAAAACAGCCACCCAGGTACTTAGAGATAATCTTAATTATTCTTTTACATATTTCAGAACTCTTTTGGATCAAGATAACATAGGTGGCATTTCAAGACCAAGAAGCTAGATTTATGTGTTACCGCTTAGATCATGTGAAGGGCAGATATCCAGTTTTTAACTTACATAATGATGTCTACACAGTGTAAATGATGGTTATATCTGAGTTAACATGCTTGAATGATGCAACAGGAGTTTTAAAAACATCTGATGCCTTTTCCTGTTATTCTGCTTCTAAATCAGTGATTCCCAACTTGGGAACTTACCTGCAGGATATCCATACCTCAAGTTGGACATTTAGAGGTAAAAATTGAATAATGTTGTCTGCTTTTGAAGACAGGAATGGGGTGGGCTATTCTTTTATTGTAGGGAAAGGTGTACCATATTTGGGGGTTGGTAGTCTGGCAGTGGGCTTTTGCCGTGGGTTGTCTTTAAGAGCTGGCTGGCAGGCATTCAACAGGTGAAGCTTCCCCTCACCATCACTCCATGACAAGGAAATCCATTTGCGTTCCATTCTGGCGTGTCAGGCAATTGTCAGCTGCATAGGAGCCTTCCACAAAATAAACTGAGAACCCCAATCTGCATGTGTCTCATTGTCAGGAAAGGTTGACAAAATCATCAATTCTCCCTCAGCACATACATAGAGAGACTGAGGTGTGTGAAAGTTTGTGACATAACATGTTCACTAGATAGTATAAAACCTTGTTAAAAGCACAGGACTCTTGGAAGCCATTGTTGGGCTATTCATTTATAGTTACAACATATAAATTTGAAATAACAGCAACCATATTAATTGCAAACATTTTGCTAATATTAAATTATGAAAATGGGCTGCCAGGGGGTGTGCAAGTGAGAAAAAGCTTGAAACCACTGCTCTAGATAAAAGACAAAATATGGCTATGAATCTTTGGTGTCATAAGCAAGAAACATCAGTTAGCACCTTGGGAGAATAAATATTTTTTCTTCTTTGGATTTCTTTCATCAGACCCCACCCCCACGCCAAAAGATCAAAAACCTTTTTGGCACTTTGGTGATACAACACACTTCAAATTAAAAGCACCATACTGTTCCTGTGTTTTCCTCCTAGTGTGAATTTCACCACGTTTTTAAAATTAAATACCATGCTGTCCATTTTTGTAGATCAAAGCACTACATAACAATTCATTTCTCCTTCTCCCTTGCAAGTAGTGTTCTTGTCAGTTTGGTTTAATGTAACTTTAAAGATGGGTTTGATTTTGGTTTATGCTTCATTTCACATTACCTGTCACTAATAACAAATGTGTCCAGCGTGGTCCTGGGCTAAATGCTTTTCTCTTGCTGCTTCCTTACTGACTCGTTCTTGATTTTTTTTTTCATCTCTTGTCCTCTGGCAAGGGCTCTAAGTAAATAAAAATAATTTGAAACTGCAATGAGAATATGTCGTCGTCAAAACCTGTAGCTGGGATCCAATTTAGATCCTGTTGAAGGGTTAGGATTTTATAGCCCTCAGATACAGATAAAAATGGCTCAAACAATTTTTTTACTGTAATCTGTATTTGCTGTACAACCCATCTGAAAAAATGATAGCATTTTAGTTTTACTCTAATCCTTGCTCTTTGATGCAACAAGGTCCTAAGCAAAACAAAACATTCTCAGCAAATGATAACTTTACTATGAGAAACAGTACAGTATTTATTTCCTTATTTATTGCATTTATATCCCACCCATCTAGTGGCAAGCCGCTACTCTGGGCTCCAATGTTTTAACAAATCTCTTGATAGAGAACCTTTGGTCCATTGTAATAAAGGAAGTATCATTTTTAATACCATCATAAGAACATAAGAAAAGCCCTGTTGGATCAGGCCAAGGGTCCATCTAGTCCAGCTTCCTGTATCTCACAGTGGCCCCACCAGATGCCTCTGGGAGCACATGAGACAACTAGATACCTGTCTCTTGATACCCCTCCCCTGCATCTGGCATTTTGAAGTACCTTCCTTTGAATCCTGGAAATTATACATCCCTATCATGGCTTGTAACCTGCAAAGGCCTTTTCCTCCAGGAATATGTCCAATCCCCTTTTAAAAGCATCTAGGCCAGATGCCATCACCACATTCTGTGGCAAGGAGTTCCACAGACTAACAACCCATTAGGTAAAGAAATATTTTCTTTTGTCCTTACTCTCCCCACATTCAGTTTGAGTGGATGTCCCAAGGTTCTAGTATTTTGTGACAGCGAAAAGAGCTTCCCTCTATCCACTTTATCCATCCCATCCCGTGCATAATTTTGTATGTCTCAATCATGTCTCCCCTCAGGTGCCTTTTCTCTAGATGAAAGAGTCCCAAACACTGTAGCCTTTCCTCATAGGGGAGGTGCCCCAGCCCAGTTAGTAAGAAACACCCATGTCCCCGTATCATGGAACCAATGTCAGCCATGTTTTCTAGTGAATGAAGACCTTGATGCTAGGAATAATAGAGAAAATACTATTCTTAAGTTATTTACAAAGGATAGGCAAAGCCATATATCTGTTTGTTCATTCAATTTATATACTGCCCCATTAGTGCAATCACTACTCTGTGAAGTTTGCAAGATTACAGCTTAAAATCCACAAACCTCACAATAACAAAAAGTATATACACATTCATAAACATAATAATGCAGCCTTTATATTATTTGTCAATGTAGTTGCGCCCTAAGTCACCATCCTTTTCTAATTTCTTGGCTGCAACCTCTGGTTGGACTGGTGAATGAATCAAGGTATAGAAAATATTTAACAAGATTTAATGTTGACAGTTTTTAATTGCTATAGTTATGTGCCGTCAGGTCACCTCGAATATATGGTGACCCAATGAATGAGTGACCTCCATAATGTCCTATCATTAGCAGTCTTGTTGACTCTTCCATAGTCAAGGCCATGGCTTCCTTCAAAATTACTGTTACTGAATTCTTTTGTAGACTTTCCCCCACCCCCTTATTTAACTGGAGCAGCCTTCTTGAAAGATGAAGTACTGGAGGGTGTGGGCTGCTGGCCAGAGCACATAAAGTTACTTCAGGAAGTCCTTTTTTCCTGTTACTCATTACAGTATTTGACAAGTATTCTGTTGTCATTAATTGAAGTGCTAAAAAGGAAACTCATTCTTTTGCTTATTAGAGTGTTCATCATTACTTTCTGTTACTTCCTATTAGCTTGTGGGGGGACTCAGGCATGGTGAGGGAACGATCAAAACATGAAAAATTGTCAGAATGCCAACCTCGGGTAGCCCAGATGTTTTTGTACTTCAGCTCCCAGAAGCCTTCACCACTAGCTGTACTGGTCAGGGTTCCTTGGAGTTGCAGTCCAAGAACACCTGGATTACCCAAAATGGGGAACCATTGCTCTAAAATACCTAAAAATACAATTTAAAAAGGAATACTTGAAATAATTAGAAAATGTTATTAGTTACAGTGGAAAGAAACGTTATTCCTACTCAATATATTACTTTTGAAGTAGCTTTTTGTTGCTTTAAAAGTAACTAGTTATAGCTACCTAAGTACTTGTAACTCCTTGCTTTCAGGCACTGCTGGAGGGGAGGAAGGGACATTTTGGTGATTCCTGCCAATCTCAGCAACGAGTAAAATCCATTTTACATTGCCTAATAGTGCCTCCTGAATAAAATACAGGTATCTGAAAGGGGAAAGGCAGGAAGCTGTTATATTACATGTATTTTCATAAACAATATCATTTTAGGAACCAAACTGCAATCCTTTTGACAGCGGAAGAAGAGAATGTAATATGCAATTTTGTGTTATTATATTTAGGAAGCCTCAATCACCAATTTAATATTTGTTTCTTTAGCAGAAGAATATATTACAGGTAACAGACACATAGAATATGTCAAATCCTATGTTCCCTAGTACTGTTCGCAAAAAACAAAATTCTCTTGCGATCTTTCAAATGTCATATTTTCATGGGACTGAAGAATGATAATCATAGCAGAAATTAAGATTATCCATCACTTCTCTTGCAAAAAAATTACTATGGAGTAATAATTACTTTAAAACCTTGCATTTGCTAATTTGTCTTTTATATTCACAAAACTGATATTTAAGTTGTTATTAGTGGTTCATATTATCCGTGGATACACAAAGATTTTGCTTGTTTTGAGGTCTTTGCTTTTCTGTCCACTTAGTCTTGCAATAAGGGAAGTCTTTCTAGGAAACGAGAGACTCAGCTCTTTCCTTCATGGTGTACAAGCTTTTGCTTTTTTCTTCCTTCCCCTGAAAGCATGTGATGTCAATGCCCGGTGTCACTGCTCATTGGTGGATGCTTTGAAATCCCAAGATTGTGTTCAGTGGTTGAGGGCTGTATAAGGAAGGATGCTTTAACTTGAATTAACTTTTTTAACACTAATAAAGGATTTCTTAAATGAAAAAAGAAGAAGGCGGCATGGTAGGCATGAAATGAAATGAAGTGCATTTGGTAGCAGGAATGTAAATCTTATGGATAGGTAACTGCACAAGGCAAAGCAAGAAGAATACATAGCAGCTGACCTAGATTGTCTGTATTAAGTAGTCAGCCAGCTGCAATGGGAAGAATGCCAGTTCAGTACTACCACAGTGAAGCACAGCACTGCATGTTTCTGAAGCCTATGAAAAAATGATGTGACTTATCCAGATGTTCTGGGAATTTGGACTACTAGAGATATGTTCATTTCACTCCATTTAGGGATGGGAAATCTGTGTTCATAAAGAAATAAATTAAGCTTTGGCTTCAAGGATGTTGCATCTGTTTGGATCCCCTTCCCCAGTTGAATTTAGCTTTACTGTCCCAATCTGCTTCCCGATTAACTGTTGACATTGTTGAGCCAGCCTTTATAATTACCATCTCAGGCAGGAACCTCTGACCAAGGATCTTTTGTCACCTTTCCATTTCCAGGCACACTAGCCTGTCTTTATGAGCCAGAGGCCTATCAAAGTCTGGTCCTTCATGGTTCTCTTCCTATCCAGTATATAAATTGAGAGGATTAACTGTGAATCACTAAGGCCTATAACCATCTCCGTGCAACAGCAGCAACCTTGCTGTCTAGTAGCAGGCTAATAGTTACTTTACACACAAAGTAATTGGCTTCAGTTTTAAGATACCATATTCGCTTTTGGAGCACTTTCAAAACCAAGAATTTTACTGTACATTCCATAACACAGCCTGTTGTTGTTTTTACATTTATATAACATTTAAACAGAATTTTGCCTTAGATTTCTTATTTCTGCATGGGCCTGCAACTGACTAGGTATGTATAGGATTTCACTGTTAACTGTGGTTGTTTTTCCATTTGCTCTCTTGACAATAAGGAGACACTGGCACCTCAGTTAATCCATTTCATTAGCATCAGCAATATATATATCTGCCTTACATTTATGTAACCAAAAAAAAAGAGAGCCCTTAATTGCCTAAATATGAATGATGGCGATTTTAGGCATTTAGACTCTAGCCTGTGAGATTTATTTTATTTTACTGTTTTGGAAATAAAAGCTAGATACAAATTTGTCCTGTTAGAAGCACCCAGTACCTTTTGAGGGCCCCTAAATTTTAGAGGGTTGTGTGGAACAGTAGAGATGAACAGATATGTGGTTGGGATTCCAGTTCTTCATTACCTATCTCTTGCATTTTGCCAATGGGGTACTTTTTATCTAGTAAAATACATTAGAAAAAATATGTCCCATGATGTTTTCTGACTTCATTCCAGGGGACAGGGCATTTGAATTCATACTGAGTCCAGGAAATTCTAATCCTAACCCTAATCCGAATGTTGAACGTCAATACATTAGAATTTGTAGAGAGTCAGAAAATACCTCACAACTCACTCAAAGGAATATTTTTTCCTTGATGGGTCAGGATTAAATCATGTTACATATATTAAATAAAACATCAACAGCATCAAAATATTTCCAGATTAAAGGTGTCTTGCCTTCTGGAGATTTATCTCCTTGCTCTTTGTTTGCTTCCTAATTGCATATTAGAATAGCACATTTTATCAGAAATGTTAAGCATTAATTTTATTAAGTCTCCTTGGTTAGCTTTGCATTTTCTTTATAATTTAAACATTCATGATGTTATATGGGGTTTGGTGCACATGAGGGTTGATTTCTGAGCCGTGGTGTATTTGAGCTGCCCATTCGCTTCACTACTAGGCAGTGGTCCACCTGTGCATCGGACAAATGCCACAGGCATCTATTACTATCAGACTTTTAGTGAACTGAGTGGTGGCACTTTTGCAGGAAGAGTTTTGGAGAACAATTGTTTCTTGTAAAGAGGTATTATCCTTTGAATTCATGTTTGTCTCTCTGGCTCTCTCTCTCCAGATAAAGTAATAGTGTAAATCTTTCTGCTAGTGAATAATAATGCATCGTCTTTGTAAAAGAAAATCCATGTAATGTTTTAGAGCATAATTAGATGATGTTATGAGCATATAATATATTGGACTATTGGGGACATTGCTGTCTTTTCTAACCCACTTTGATCTACATTATTTATTTAATTATTCAAGCTTTACTCTTCAGTTCAGAGGCCAATTTGCAGCATTGTTAAAACAAAAGGGCTGCTCCATCCTTCATTTTTTAATTATAATACTTTTTGAATTATTTGGCAGCTAAAATGCAGATATAACTCTGGTATCGCACATACATTTTCATTCATTATGTGGTTCCCGAAATAATGCGTGTGCTGTGTTTCTGTGTCCGAAATGGACTAGGGGCATATCTGGTTTTATTATACTTAATAGTGGTTAAATATTGGGGCAGATATTCTGTTGATCTGTGGTTATTTGTCTGAATGGGCACATCTTGTCCACTTTACCTACAAGTTTCTGGGCAGAGTCATTGTAGAGAGCCGAAGGGCAAATGGTGTAATAATGATTTAGGAAAAGTAAATATGCGGAGTTGAAATATGTTCAGCTCCATAATTTTATTTGTTTGTTCTTAAACCAGGTTTTACCTAAGGGTAAGACTGAATTTGTTGACTTAAATCTTTGTTAGAAATGGCCTGCACAAATCCAAACTGATGCTATATGTAGGAGACAGCTGGTTGTCATGGTAACTGTAGTGCAGTTTTTAATTCCACTTGGTGAGTAATGCTGGCACAATGTTACTGAATAGACCATGGCTTTCTTTTTCTTCTTCTTCTTCTTCTTCTTCTTTTTTTTTTTTACAAATATAGAGCTTTATCCATGTCAAGGTTATGACATAAAATAATGCTGTCACTCAGGCACCTCTGGCTACATCAGTTTGGTTTATTGATATAAGACATTTTAATCTAAAAAAAACACAACACAACAGGCCATTCACTTGGCATCAAAGTCACCCAGGGAAAAAGGGGTAGAATAAGACTCTTCAAAGAGACATAAATTAGATTATAAAAGACACAAATTATTCTTAACTTTGTAATCGTATTAGCCTTCTGTTGTTCTAAATATGTTTGCCAATGTACTTGCTCTGTGAAGTGAAGTAACAAGCATTGCACAATAAGAATCAAATCGTAAAGGCATGATGTTTTTATATGGCAGAAAATCATAAATAGCTTGATCTCGTTTTAATTTTGATATATTGTGCACATAAAGGAAAATAAGACTTCAGCTTAAGCTGTTCTGTTCATTAAAATGAAAAACTAGTAATGCTAAGATCCATTAAAATAATTTTTTTATAATGTCCTTCACGGACACTATCTATTTTACCAGGAAAACAAGAAGGAGAAGGAAAATATCACTCTGCACCTATTCCAAGGAAAATTCTCTACTCATGGACTCATTGCTTAACAAACTAGGTTCTATATTCATTTAAACCACATAAATTAGCATTACAGATCCTTCTGATTAGTTAATATGACAGATCTTCAAAAGAAGAAACAGAGTAGAATTGTAGTCATTTAAATTTTCTGAGTCCTTGTTTCCCAAAATACTGTATTTGAGATAATTATTTCAGCTATATGGTTTTTGTAGCCTTTTAGATGGCATCAAGAGACAAGCTTTTCTTCATTACTGATTCCCCACTCCACCTCATTCCCATCGCAGTCTGTCTGAAGAGGCTCTCCTAGCTCTTGACTCCTAAATAATTGATTTTTCCGCTCAGGTACACTCAATAACATTTTGAAATCATGAGATTGCAAAAATGCATGTGCTTTGCCCACTGATGCACCAGGTTTACTAAGTGGTTCTAAAGCAAAATGACCACTACACAGGATGCTGATAGCGTTTTGTATGGGAGAATTAATTTTGCACTTCACTCACAGAGTTGATGAAAAGATGGAAGTGATCAGCTAAGGCTGCAGTCTGTGGCATCCTTTCGAACACAATGGGACTTATTACCAAGCAAGCATGCAGACGAGTAAGCAGAGGGTTATGACATTTGTTTGTAAAATTCATAGGATTTGTCACTAGAAGCCCTTGAGAGAACAACACCCCCAGCTTGGCATATTTGCCTGATGAAACAAGCCTAAAGCCCTTCATTTATATTTGGCATGTTTTAAAATATTGCCTTGTCAGAAAAACTGAACTTTACTGAAAGCAGTTAGAAAATCACTGAAGGAAGATGAGTGTACTGAATGACATTGTACCTCTTATAGCTTCCAGTGTAGCTATTTTGCTACACCTATAATAATGTCATTTTTTCTTGTTCTGATTCAATGTTTCCTTTAGATCCAATCATTAGATAGGATTTTAAAGGTGTATGTTGTCACTGTTTTAGTAACGGTTTCCCATTCATCATAAGTAAAGACTTATCTGAATATTAAGTAAGTCTTTATTTTCATATAGAAATAGTTGGCCTTTTAAAAAGTAGGACATTTTATTCCAAATGCAGATTTTTCCATAATAAAAAAATATATTATCTATTATATTTTACTTCGTCCAAATGGCTGCAATCCTGTTGCTTGGCATAGAAAGTTGCAGTAGACTAGGCCTATTGAATCAGTGGGGATTTGGTGAGTCAGCCGCTCATGCATAGTAAATCACAACTAGAGTATTCCCATTTGAATCAATTGAACATTGACTCATCAAATCCCCACTGATTCAGTAGGCCTGCTCTAGTACAACTTACTACAGTAAGCAACAGTATTTCAGCCAATGTGATTTACCTCCTTTGAGAGAGGATCTAATCTATAGTAGCTTCATTGTGAGAAAAGAAACAAGAGCTGAACATGATTTAGTATTAACTAAATTTCAGAATATGAGAGCCATTCTTGGAAAGAACAAAGGCCTATCTAATCCATTATTCTCTTCCCACGAGGGTCAGCTACAGTAGTTGCTTGGAGAAAGCCCCTGAGAAGGATAATATCCCCTTCTTCCTTATATTCCACTGAAACTAGCAAAAAAGAAACATACTTCTTCTGACACTAAATGTACAGTACTATATAGCCATTGTGACTGGTAACCGTCAATAGTATTACCCCAGACCTACTGGAATATGCCACAGTTTCACTAAGCTGCCACCAACCATTCCCTGTAAGGAGTCACACAGACCAGGAATGGATTTTTAAACAAACAAAGAACAAGGTTTATTTAAATAACACACAGGGAAAAATAAAATGATCAAGTGAATAAGATACAGTAACGTGGCTTAGTCTCAATCATACATACACCAGTTTGGTTCACACAGAACACCTTTAAAGAAAGCACAGACCCTGAACCTATCAGTTCTGGCTAACCATACAGACATCTGAACCTATCAGGTTGGTACTGACTGACACACAGTAGTACCCTGTCTGACACACAGACTCCCACACCAGCTTCTTCTTCTCTCAGCTCTCCTCCAGCTCTCCTAAACTTCTCCACACAGGCTTCACATATATATACAGTACAGCCCCTCCTCCTGATGTCCCGCCTTCCACTCCCCCATAGGATGGAACTTTCCCTCCAACCCATGACAGACAGGTAACATCAGTGCTGTATGTAACACCTCCCCTCTTTATAAGTTGTTTTGTAGGGGGAAAGCTAAAGTGCTTTTCTCCAAAAAACAACCTGGTTCCAAAACATATAAAAACAGTTATACAATAACATACAATACCATACTTACTTTAGGATAAACATATCAATTAAGCATTTAAACATTTACCATTTACAATACATCAAGTTACCTTTATTGATACAAACCGGGCATGTTTAATAAACAACAGGTACATTTAACTTTTTGGTCACCAAAATATATACATAGTCCATGTTCTTTCGCCGTCTTCATTCTTCAGGTCTTCTTGACAAGGCGTCAGCAACACAGTTCACTGACCCTCTGACCACCTTCACTTCAAAGTCATAGTCTTGCAGGTTTAAAGCCCACCTCATAAGTTTGCTATTGTGGGTTTTCATTGTCTTTAACCATTGCAGTGGTGAATGGTCAGTGCACAGAACAAAATGTCTTCCCCAGATGTAAGGCTTGGCCTTCTGGATCGCGTAGACTATGGCCAGGCACTCCTTTTCCACGGTTGCCAAATGTCTCTCACCTTTCTGGAGTTTCCTACTCAGGTAGGACACTGGATGCTGGTCACCATTTTCATCCTCCTGGCAAAGAACTGCTCCTACCCCGCTGTTAGACGCATCGGTGTAGATGATGAACTCCCGGTCGAAGTCTGGAGCACGCAGCACTGGATAGTTGATGAGGGCCTCCTTCAACCTCTGGAACGCCTCCTCACAGTCGCTGGTCCACGGGATGCGGTCATCAGTCTTCTTCCGCGTCAGATCGGTCAGCGGAGTCGCCATCTCGCTAAACCTCGGGATGAACTTTCTGTAGTAGCCCACCAGCCCAAGAAATGATTTGACTTTTTTCTTGGTGTTGGGTCTGGGCCAATCACGAACTGCTTCTATCTTGGCCTCTAGGGGTTTTATCACTCCTCCCCCTACTATGTGACCCATGTATTTTATTTCTGGGCTACCCAGCTGCAGTTTGTTCTCTTTGCAGGGCCTAGGCCAAAGCACTTCCTCCCCTGGGTCAAAGCGCCTCTCCCTGGCTTTGTGGTCATACCATGTTTTCTGTCTGACCTTCTGAGCTTGCAGGTTTTCTGCTGCTAGCTCTAGGTTTCTCTTTAGGTCATTCATCAAGGTGTCTATATATGTCACAACGTCTTGTGGGTCATCCTGGGTGATCTGTTCCCAATTTTGTTTGATTAAATCAAGGGGCCCTTTCACCCTTCTCCCAAACAAGAGTTCAAACGGACTGAACCCGGTACTGGCTTGTGGCACTGATCGATAAGCAAACAAAAGGGATTGCAGCTTTTGGTCCCAATTGTTTGGATTCTCTGCCAAGTAAGCCCTAATCATGCGCATCAGAGTCCCATTGAACTTCTCCGTTAACCCATTACTTTCAGGGTGATAGGCAGTGGTTTCCTTGTGTTTAATTCCACAGATTTGCCATAACCGTTTCATGAGCTTCGATGTAAACGATGCGCCCAAATCTGTGATTATTTCTGAGGCAAATCCCATCCTGGACATATACCCCACCAAGGCATCTGCCACTGTGTTGGTTTCAATGTTAGTCAAGGGAATGGCTTCAGGGTACCTCGTGGCATGGTCCACAATGGTGAGAATGAACCTGTTCCCCCTCTTTGTGGCCTTGGGCAAAGGTCCCACAATATCCACCCCTATACATTTGAACGGAGTGTCAATCACAGGCAAAGGGCACAACTTTGCTTTGGTCCTGTCACGGTTATTCCCCTGCCTCTGACACACATCACATTGTTTACAGAACTCCTTGATCTGCTTCCCTATTTCAGGCCAGTAAAAATTCTGTGTAATTCTCTGTTGTGTTTTGTTCACCCCTAAGTGCGCAGCAAACATGTCAGAGTGCCCCCTTTTTAAGATCATGGGGCGATACTTTTCAGGTACCACCAGCTGACTCCTCAACTCTCCCCCTTTTGAGATATTCCTCAGGGTCTCTCTATATAAAATTCCCTTTTTCTCTCGAAATCTCACTGGGGTTTCAGGTGTTAGCTGGGCGTCTGTCACCTGTTCAAAACACTTTTGGAGAGTGGCGTCTGCCTTTTGCTCTTGGCCAAATCGGCTGTCTGTGGTTAAGGTTTCCACCACAGCCTCGGAACTCCCCTCTGCTTCTGTCTCGGGCTCATCAGTACCCCCCTGAACTGTCCCCGTGGTAGCTTGTGAACGTGTAATCACTAGCACCCGTTTCACATGTTCAGCCAGGTCATTTCCCACGAGCACGGCTGCTGGCAGAGTCGATGAAATCGCTAGCCGCCAAACTCCCCTCCAGCCTTGAAAGTTCACAGGTACCTCAGCTACTGGCAGCGAGATCACCTGTCCCTCAATCCCTGCCACCTTCATGCTCTCATTCGGGATTATATACTCCCTAGGAATAATATCTGGATGGCACAGGGTCACCTGGGAACAAGTATCCCTCAGCCCCCTATACTGATGGTCAAGTATTCCTACGTCCACCCCTGCGGTTTCAAACAACTGCGAATCTGTTCTCACTAGCAAGCAGCGCTTGACCTCCACAAGAGGACCATTTTCCTCAGCCTGATCAGCAGATGTAACTGTTCCAGATTGAGTAGCCATGGCAACAGGCTCCCTCAGTGACAAGGAGCTTGGCTCTTTCTGGACACAGAACACAGCTTTTGGCTTGGTTCCACTCAAATCATGAGGCATATTTCCTTTTAGCTGCTTTAATTTCTCACACTCTGAGATTAGATGGCCCTTTCCTTGACAGAAATAACATTTTCTGCTGTACTTGGAGTCTTTCTCATCTTGTTTTGGTTTTCCCTCCAAAATCTGAGGTCTTTGTTTCATGTCTGAGGGCTTCCCTTCACCATGGGCCCCTCCCACTTGCTGGTTTTTTCCTGGTCCCTGAGAGTACTTGCTGTAGGTTTCTTTAGGTTTACCTATCGATTTCCCCTCACCCAAGGGCTTTCTTATTTGGGAAATAAAATCTGCGATCTCAGCCGCTTCGGCCACAGATTTCGGTTTCCTTTCCCTCACCTGGAACTTCAGTTCCCCATGCAGGACTGAATAAAACTGTTCCAGCGCTATCAGGTCTTTGAGCTGCTGAAAGGTCTCTGTCCCCTCCTGAGATAGCCATTTCTCTAGCAGCCTCACCAGTTGGGCCCCCACTTGGGTAAAAGTCTGCTCTGGTTTCTTTGTGAGTGACCTGAATCTTTGCCTCAGCTGTTCCGCATTTATCCCATGTCTGGCAAACACCAGTTTTTTAAACTCTGCGAAATCTTTCAGCAGTTCCTCTGGCATCTCTGCATAGACTTCTGCCAGGCTGCCACTGATTAAAGATCGCATGATGGTCATCTTCTCAGTTTCCCTTACTGAGAAGTCCACAAACGCTCTTTCCACGAGGGAAAAGAACACCTCAGGGCACTCTCCCTTGTGGTACACAGGGAATTTCTTCAGGTCAGTTTTAGACAATTGGCCCCCCTCAGAATCTCTATTGTTATTATTGTTCTGGTTCATCATTTCCAATTTTCGTAACTCAAACGCCATCCTTTCTTTTTCCAGAGCAATTTTCTCTCTCTCCAATTCCAATTGTCTTTGCCTCTCTCTTTCCTGCATTCTTTCTCTCTCTAATCTTTCCTCCATTTCAAATTGCCTCATTCTCAGTTCACGCTGTTGGGCTATGAGCATTTTCCTGAGTTCTGGGTTCTGCTCTCCCGTGCTGTCATCCTGCACTGAGCCAAATTCATCCTCAGAACCTTGGTCCACCTGTGGGTCTTTCACTTCACCCATTTCTGCCATTTGGCTTCGAGTCAACGGCATAATCCCCCCCCCCCCAGAACAAGCTGCTTTCAAAAGTCAAGCCTCAAAATAAAGCGACCACTTTTTTTTTCTTTTGCCTCAGAACCAGCCTTCTATAGATCGCTGCTGTTCTTTCAGCACTAACTTGCAACTGTTGCCAGCCAGAGTCTACCCCCCTCTGCTAGGCCTCTCAGCAGACAGGCTAGACCACTGCTACTTCACTCAGTTTTGCCTCAGCCTTTTTCCCGCCAAAACAGGTTGCCTCAGAGCTCCCTAATCTAGTCCCACCAATCTGAGGTTACACGTTCTTCCACTAGCCTACCTCCCCGTGAGGTAAGCCTAGAAGATTACCTACGCGCTCTCAGATTGTCCCTGACTAGACCCCCCTTGCTCTGGGCACACTTGCCAAGGCTTTGCTGGACCACTGGACAACTGGACCAGTCGTATCCCACACGCTGGACACCAATCAATGTAGCAACCCCAGACCTACTGGAATATGCCACAGTTTCACTAAGCTGCCACCAACCATTCCCTGTAAGGAGTCACACAGACCAGGAATGGATTTTTAAACAAACAAAGAACAAGGTTTATTTAAATAACACACAGGGAAAAATAAAATGATCAAGTGAATAAGATACAGTAACGTGGCTTAGTCTCAATCATACATACACCAGTTTGGTTCACACAGAACACCTTTAAAGAAAGCACAGACCCTGAACCTATCAGTTCTGGCTAACCATACAGACACCTGAACCTATCAGGTTGGTACTGACTGACACACAGTAGTACCCTGTCTGACACACAGACTCCCACACCAGCTTCTTCTTCTCTCAGCTCTCCTCCAGCTCTCCTAAACTTCTCCACACAGGCTTCACATATATATACAGTACAGCCCCTCCTCCTGATGTCCCGCCTTCCACTCCCCCATAGGATGGAACTTTCCCTCCAACCCATGACAGACAGGTAACATCAGTGCTGTATGTAACACCCTCTACCCACTAGATCAGGACAACAATCAGCCTGGTTTGGACCAATTTGTATGAGGTCTGCATAGAAGCAGAATGGTCAGATTCAGTTCTGGGCTGACATGAAGGGAATTTATAAATCCATTTTTGTCCAGAGCATGAATAGAATTGGATGAAAAACCAATTGCTCCAGCCTTTTCCAGCCCTACATTTTTTATTATTTTTCTTTCTTTCTTTCTTTCTTTCTTTCTTTCTTTCTTTCTTTCTTTCTTTCTTTCTTTCTTTCTTTCTTTCTTTCTTTCTTTCTTTCTTTCTTTCTTTCTTTCTTTCTTTCTTTCTTTCTTTCTTTCTTTCTTTCTTTCTTTCTTTCTTTCTTTCTTTCCTGACAAAAAGCAGAATTGCCCCAAACAAATTGAGATACATCCCAAAGCCTCAAATTGGCCTCCAAATCAGGTTGAGTTACTTCTCCACTGGTCTTGCATGAATCTGCCAAATGCTTTTGAAGCAATTCAAGTTGAAGACCATTGTCACACTTTGTGGTATCAAATTCTTCTGTACTGGTACAGTACATCCCTTCATCTAACTTGAATCAAATTTTACTCAGCTTTCAATAATTTTGGGCTTGGTGTTGTGGGACAAAGAATAAAACAATGCCCTATCCACTTTCTCCAAACTGAGAAACATCTAAGGATCTTCCTCCAAAAAATAAATTTAGATGTCCTGTGAGCAATGGCGTCAATTCTTGGTTGATCCTCTTGCTCTAGAATCACCAATGTGGGGTGGCACAAAAATAATTGGATGAGTCTGTCTATATGATGGTTGTTGTGGGTTTTTCGGGCTCTTTGGCCGTGTTCTGAAGGTTGTTCTTCCTAACGTTTCGCCAGTCTCTGGCTGGCATCTTCAGAGGACAGCACTCTGTGCTCCCATGACTGTCTATATTTTTATTTATTTATTTATTTATTTATTTATTTATTTATTTATTTATTTATTTATTTATTTATTCATTCATTCATTCATTCATTCATTCATTCATTCATTCATTCATTCATTCATTTATTGCATTTATATGCTGCCCATCTAGACATAGTCTATGACTTTGACAATGCCCAGCAAGTGGTCATGAATAACAACGGCCAAATTTAACTTTAATATCTATAAATATAGAGGGCTGGTCAACACCTACAGAAGAGCTACTGCACCAGCTTTTCCAGGCGTATGTAGCTAAGCTATTGCGCATTATCTTCCTGTGCCGGAATGCCCACGTCACTCCTGTCACTCATGGCTGAAATTCAAGTTCAGGAGCCTATGAGGGGACAGGAGGGGCGGAATCAGTTAAGCAGTTGGAGAGAGAGTTAGGAAAAGAGAAGGGGGAAAGATAGAACGAGAGTGTGGAAGAGAGAAATTGAATAGTCAAGATAGACAGTCAGAGAACTTGAGAGAACTGATATTATTAATAAGTTGGTTAAAGTGAACAAATCAATAAATCAAATAAAGAATTGAACATGTAACCAAAGATAAGAAGTTTTAATGAGTGATTCTATACAATTATTAAAAAGAACATCTGTGATTCAAATTCAGTCTAAATAAACAAGTTATGTTGGCAGCAAGTGTCTGATTCAAGTGTGGATTTGCTGGTGGCAGCAAATGAAAGAGAAAATATCGCCAGAGTGAACCTTGGTTTGGAGGAAACAAACAGGGGACACTGGGTGAAACGTCACAGTAATGGCAGTGGTCCAACCACCAACAATGCCATTCTGCAGGAGATATAATTTTTTTATAAAGGTTAACTGGCAGAAGTTAAGTACAACACTGGATGCAATCATAGCAAACATTTATCCAGCCCCAGAGACCAAGGATCAGTTTGGCAAGGCAATGGAAAGATCATTTCCACTGTCCATATGCTGAGGATGCAAATGGAAATAGTCTCCCAAATAATATTTTTCACTAGTTGAACAAAATCATTTGAACAAAGAAACAGTTTTGGCTGGGCAGCAATTAAATTCTCCAGTCTCAGAAACTAAAAGATAAAATTAGATAAAACATATTGAAGAAATATATATATCAAAGTGTCAAAAGGCCTGAAAATGATTGAAGTGGCCCCAGTGAAAGGTCCTACTCATGCAAACATTTCAGCAAATCAGAAAGCCCATCAGATCCTCATTAATGACAGATCTGAACACTGCCACAGGAAATTCAAACTTGAATTTGAAAGAAACAAACAGCTGGAGACCAATTGAAAGAAACAAACAGCTGGATACCTCACAAGACCGTTTAAGCAAATTAGAAAAAGCTATTTGTAGCTGCAAAAAATGGCAAGGCAGAAGGCCTAGATGGCAGATAAAATATTTTATATGTAGAACAAATAAAACATTGTGGTACAATGACAAAAAAAGTGTACAGCACAAATCCTACATTTAATGCAACATATTGAGGAAGGTTTTGAAACTAGAAGATCATAGGACAGCCTTTGTTGACCTCCTGGCCAGCTATGACACTGATCCTCATTAAGTACTACTGCAAAAATTTTACAGTCTACACAGAAGTTATGAGATAAAAATAGCAACCCTTTTGCAAAATCACCGTTTATCATTAATTTTCAAGGACAATGCAGCCAATGGAGGAATCAAAAGAATGGCCTACTCCAGGGCAGTATTCTGGCTCCTATTTTGTTTTGCATCAACACTACTTAGCAACCACTTCCTCAAGGCACCAGAAGTTTTATTTATGACAATCGTGCGCTTGCTACTCAGTCAGACAGATTTCACAGGGTAGAACATCTTCTAACAGACTTATTAGGAGAACTTGGCACATATTATGACAGAAATCACTTAAATCAATCCTACCAAGACTCAGATATGTGCCTACCATCTGAGAAAAAACCAGACATAAAGTTACTTGGATGGGTATCCAACTATATCATTGTTTTGATCAAAACATCTAAATGTTAATTTGGATCATATGCTGTCCTAGAAGAAACAGTATCAAAATACAAGCACAATGTCTCCAAAAAGGATAATATTTTTCATTAGTTATTGGAAATCAGTTGAGGCACATGAAGACAAACACTAATAACTACAGCCTTGGCCCTATGCTGCCTTGCAGGCACATAACCAGCCCATGTGATATCGTTCAACTCAGGCAAAACAAGTAGACATATCACTCTCTGAAAGCTGTAGAATCATTACCAGATGCCTGATGCCAACTACTATTGATGAAATAAATTACCTAGCAAATACTGCATCCAGTGACATACAGAGAGAGGTAACAGCTAAGAGTAAAAGACAAAAACCATCTACATCAAAAGTGTGTCCACTTTTTTGCTAACATCCCACCTTCTCAGATTAAAATCAAGGGACACGTTTTCAAAACATTTGTGAATCCTGAAGAAATAGCTGGGAATGCCAGGACTACAATGTGGAAAGAACTACCTGCCTCTTAAAATTAATGAAACCCCAGCAACTTCTGGACGCTGGTCACATGGAGAACAGGTTTATTTGGAATTTAATTAATAGGCTACGGACTGGAGCTGACAGAACCAAAGTGAACCTAAGAAAATGGGTGTTTTGCACTGACACAGTTCTTTGCAAACGTAGAGAAGAACCAGCAACTCCACAAGTGCATCAGTCTCTTTCTATGCCCCTCAACATGCACTATGGAAGACCTGATGTTAGCTGCCCCAGATGCTATTGATAACTATGTAGAACATCTTGAATCCTTATATCCCAAAGCAATATTTATTGTTGCAGGTGATTTTAATACACACCTAGGTGCTAATGACGAAAGTCTATATTCCCACTTTCATCAGGTATTGGATTCAGATGATAGTACAGTGGGGAGAAATTGTCGAAGTTCTAAAGATAAGACATGCAGTTATGCAGGGTATTGTTTTGCACAGTTTAAAAGGAGGAGGGATGTCTTAATACTGAATGGTTCTGTGAATGGGGACTTATCTGGAGAATATACTCATCTCATTAAGAGGGGTGGTAGGGTGATCACAATCTCACATTCCTCATATGAATATGTGACTCAGTTAGAAATTGGTAACAGCACAGAAAGGGATCATTTACCCCTGATACTGACACTAACATACCCAACATATAGTAATCTTCCTTTACACAATCTTATCCCAGCAAAGTTTCAGAAATGTCTGGCAGCAAGAGAATTTAAACGGTCCCCAGTGGTAGACCAAGCATTGACTCAACTATTGAAGTCTTCAGAATACAAGAATGTCCGAAATGCTATTCTAGCTGCCAGCAGTGACAATGAGGCAATAAAACTATGAAAAATTTGGAAAAATAACTGGATTATGTATAAATTGGCAAAAATCTGAATTAATGTTGTTTAACCATAGTAGAGTGGAACAATAAAGGTTTGTTGAAAAATATGATTTTAAAATATGTAAATCAAATAAATATTTAGGAATAGATCTAGCAAAAAATATCCAAAAAATAAAGGAATATAACTATGATAAACTAAAGGAAGTGATTAAAAATAAATTACAGGAATATGGTAATTTTAAGCCATCCTGGTTCGGAAAGATTGCATTGATAAAAATGAAAATTCTACCAAAAATTAATTTTTTATTTAGAATGCTACCAATGCAGTTAACAGAGGATGATTTGAAATTTTGGCAAGGAGTAGTTAACAAGTATTGTAATGAAGGGAAGAAACCTAGAATAAATAAAAAGTATTGGTATAAAATAATTATTAAAAAGGCGGTACAGGTTTACCAAATATAAGAAATTATTATTTGGCTAACCAATTGAGGTTTATTGGGGAAATTATATATACCGTATTTTTCGCTCTATAAGACGCACCTTTCCATAAGACGCACCGATTTTTTAGGAGAAGAAAACAGGAAAATATAATCTGTTTTCTTCGCTCCATAAGATGCAGAGACTTTCCACCCCCCTGTTTTGTGGGAAAAAAGTGAGTCTTATGGTGCAAAAAATACAGTAATCCAGAAAGGCTAATTTGGTGGGAAATGGAATCATCAGAATTACAAGGAGATATAGAAAAATATCTATTTGGTATACTTAAGAAAGATAAAATAAGTGAAATTAATAACCCATTCTTAAAGACATTGTAAAACATATGGTATAAGAGTAAAAAGAATTTATGTTCATCATACTCTCCACTCGGATTAGTGACGGAAAAGAAAATTTTCCTACCAATATGAAAGTGTATCCGGATTTATTTAAATAAAAAAGTGATTAAATTGAAAGATTGGTTGTCTAAAATGAGATCGATAGATCAAATGAAACAAATATTTCAGAATAAGAGTATTTCATGGTTGAATTATGTACAACTAGAAAGATGGAGTAAAGAATGGGTAAATAAATACAATAAAGGTAGAGAATATACAAAGTATGAACAATTTCTATTGTCATATGAGGACATTCAGATGACTGACTCAGTAAAAGGTACAGTGAGTAAAATTTACTTACTTCTTAATTTAGAGGAAGAAGAAAGTGAGAAAGAGGGATTGAAAATAGTGTGGGAACAAGACATTGGAAAAAGAATAAATGAAGAAGAATGGAGGAAGATATGGAAAATGAGGGTTTTAAGATTTATGTTGGTAAGGATAAGGGAAAAAAAATTAAACTCAGTTTAAGATGGTATTTAACACCTTTAAAATTAAACAAGATAACAGCAGTTACAGAAAATCTTCCCTATTGGCCACTAGTCTCAGTAAAAGAGGTGGAAAGTCTTCTTCAACAATTGAAAAATAACAAAGCACCAAGATTATATGTTTTGCCTCCAGAACTCATAAAATCTAATATTAACTGGTGGGCACCCTTGCTAGCAGCCCTGTTCTCATTTATTGATCAAACAAGCATACTACCTATAAGTTGGGGTACATCTATAATAGTCCCTATATATTAAAAAGGAGCTAAAAATGATCCTGCCAATTACCATCCAATCAGCTTATTGAGTGTAATAAGCAAGCTCTACACCAAACATCTCTGCAATAAATTAATCAAATGGATCGAAGATGAAAATATAATGGCAGCAGAACAAGCAGGATTTAGTCAAAGGCGTTTTATACTAGCCCACCTGATTGATAAATAAGAAGAAAAAGGCAACTGAAGTTATGTTATATGCAGCATTTATTGACCTTAAGGCTGCCTTTAACTCTATACCTCATGCACACCTGTGGGAAAAACTGTCTTCCACAACTATAAATAAAAGACTTCCCTTTCTAATTTAATGTCTCTATAATAATATATGGCTAAGGGTACACTGTTCCAGCAGCGGGCATCTTACAGATCCTATGCCAACAACAAAAGGAGTCAAGCAAGGCTGTATCTTAGCTCCAATTTTATTCAACTTATATATGAATGATATTGTTGAGCATTTGTCATCTCTGGCATTCCATGCCCCCAAATTAGCAACTAAATCAGTCTCAGTCCTACTATACGCAGATGATGCAATGTTGCTATCCCAATCTAAAGTTGATCCGAGAAGACAACTAAGGGCATTCTCAAACTATTACTAGAAGGAACATTTAGAGGTCAATTATAGTAAGACCAAAGTACTGATATTTGCCAGATGCTTTAGATTCTGCAAATGGTCCTTGGATGGACAGGCAATTGAACAAGTTAGAGCATGGTCAACTCAACAAGAATATGTTGTGGAAAAAGCTTCACACACCATAAAAATTCTGAGAAGGTTTTTCTACACTGATGGCCATAATTTTATACCAACAGTGCTAGAAGTCTACAGAGCTAAGTCATTAGTGCAGATGCTGTATGGTAGCCCAATTTGGGCTAATATAAGCTTAAAATCATTAGAAATTGTTCAGTCTCAGTTTCTTAGACAAATATTTGCTGTACCCAACTGTGTGCCAAATGCCTCTTTGAGGTTGGAAAGTGGCCTTTCCTCAGTATACACACAGGCTCGGCACAGGATATTTAACTTTTGGTTAAGACTGAACCTTGTTCCTTCTAGTCTGCTCTCCTTTGTTGTGGAGGATACTCATGAGAGTAAATGGATGAAAGATGGAAAGTCCAAAATACATATTATAGGGCTGTCACCTGATTTCCTATTAACTATTGGGTATATCAAAGCAAAAAAACCCTACTAGAACAGTGTTTATATGATACTGAACATCAAAATAATTTGTCTGTTACTACTAAATTGTAACAGACAAATGTATGGAAGTGAGACCTGTAACATAAAGAAGGCTGACCACTGAAGAATTGATGCTTTTGAATTGTGGTGCTGGAGGAGACTCTTGAGAGTCCCCTGGACTGCAAGGAGAACAAGCCTATCCATTTTGAAGGAAATCAACCCTGAGTGCTCACTGGAAGGACAGATCCTGAAGCTGAGGCTCCAATACTTTGGCCATCTCATGAGAAGAGAAGACTCCCTGGAAAAGACCCTGATGTTGGAAAAGTGTGAAGGCAAGAGGAGAAGGGGACGCCAGAGGACGAGATGGTTGGACAGTTTCATCAAAACTACCAACATGAATCTGACCCAACTCCGGGAGGCAGTAGAAGACAGGAGGTCCTGCGTGCTCTGGTCCATGGGGTCACGAAGAGTCAGATACAACTTCATGACTAAGCAACAACAACTAAATGATACAAATACTTTGTGATAAGCCATCCAAAAATAACGGTGCAATATTTGTATATGCTGACAACCCCCAAATACAGATGGGTCTTTTCACGTGCAAGACTTAATGTTATACCTTCAGCACTACTTGAGGGTAGTATTAAAGAAATCCCATTACAAAAACTCATGTGCCCTTGCAGTGCCAGTGCTGAAATGCTTGCCTATGTTTTATTGTTCTGTTCTTTCTACAGAGAAGTGTGCAAAGAGTTAATTTGCCCTTTGTTATTCAAGAAGTCAGGATGTTCATCTGACTTCTATGTATCTTTTCTTCTCGCAGACCAAAATAAACAAGTAACAGCACAGATAGCCAAATTTTTAATAGTAGCAATTAAAATTAGGTCAATTATGGTTCTAAAGAAGTAATCTTATACAGTGGGCCCTCGACGTACGAACTGGAAGGACGTTCATACCTCGGAAAATTCGTAAGTCGAAGTACCATTTCCCATTGAAATGCATGGGAACGGAATTAATCCATTCCAGCATTTCAAAAAAATAAAATTAAAATAAAATTAAAAGAGCAAAAACACACACACACAAACTTGAAAACCCACTGAAACATAACCCCCCCTAGTCCAAACCCACCCTCCAAAACCCACACATAATTTTTTTTTTAAAGGACTTATCAGTCCGAAGCCTGCCGGTGCTCCACTGCCTCCGCTGGGTGAAAGGAGGGAGCCGATTTCTCCCCAGCTGCCCGGCTTGCTTCTCATTTGGAAAAGCAAGCCGGGCGTCCGGGGAGAAATCGGCTCCCTCCTTTCACCCAATGCTAAGTCCCCGTCAGCGTTGGGTGAAAGGAGGGAGCCGATTTCTCCCCAGCCACCCAGCTTGCTTCCGAAGCCAAAAAGGCAGGGAAAAAGGGCGGGAAGTTCGAACTTCCCGCCCTTTCTCCCTGCCTTTTTGGCTTCGGAGGTTTCAGATGTTGGAGGAAGCCTTTTGAAAGCTCCAAAGGCAGGGAGGAAGGGCAGGAAATTCGAATTTCCCGTCCTTTCTCCCTGCTTTTTGGGTTCGTAACCCGATGCGCGTTCACAAGTAGGGTGTACTACTTGCGATGAGATCGGGTTTGTAACCCGAAATGTTCGCAACTAGGGCCATTTGTAAGTCGAGGGCGTACTGTATAGTTTTACCTGACCAATTTTGGTAGGTATAGTTATCCAATGCATATGTATTCATCTGTTATTTTGACTCAGATGTGTTGATTCTGTATCTTTGTAGATGTTATACTTACTTTGCTATGGCATATGGCTAATGCAAATAAACGATTGAGTTGTTGTGTCTGTTATTGGGCAAAAATTATTTGATATACTTATTAACTGTACATTTTGAAGAATGAGATCCAGAAAACTGAGCAAAGTTCTGATCATACAATAGGTCTCCCTGATTGTCCCTTCCAAACTACAGAAAACCACTCTTGAGGCTTGGAGTCCTCTTGAATGACGTGCTATGTGGTGTGGGGCACAGAATTTAATATACATTGGAAATACTTCCTGGTACAGTCCTGGTGCTTCGGTTCGTGCCAGCAGGGCTTACTGGGTCCTGCCAGTGTTTTCCTTCTCCTTCTCCAGACACTGTAGAGTTGAACACCACTGGACCAGCATCTTTTGGGAAAGATCGTGGTGGGGACTTCTAATTCCTTGTTAAAATGATGGCAAGAATTACTCACATTCTGTGTGTACAAACCAGAAGGAGTATTGCGTAAGGCAGAAGAAATGCCACCAACAAATACAGTGTTCATTGCCAGAGATCCAGCAAACCCAGAACAGATTAAGTAGAGGTGTGAGTCACCCATGTCTTCAGTTGGATTTGACTTAGAATTAAGATGAGCTATTTCCCAAAGGGTAGATAGCCTGGTATATGACTGAATCAATCCATGTTCAGCCTGGCCACATGCATACCTCCTAATGAACTCCCCACCAGAGCAGTTTAAAACAAAGTCAGTATTGATCTTTATTTTAGGACTGAAAATAATGCAAAGAGAGGAAAGGAGGAGAATTAAAGGGGCTGAACCTTTGAAATCCTCCTGGTATGGGAAGAATACCATGCCCTTGGGGAAAGACAACATGAGGAGGTTGGGGGAAGAATTTAATCTTTTAATGCTTGCCTCTTCTTTTAAAACAATCATTATAAGTCTCTGAATTTAAACCCAGTCAGATTTTCCCCCAAAGTTCAGAACCTTCATCCAGCCGTAGTGCCTTATTCCACACCCTTAAGCTGCTGGTGGTGTGGTTTCCGGGAAATGCTGTTGCTTTTGCTGCCACCTTCTTCTGTATACTTAGCTTGTAATTCCTTGTTGTTCCTTGTCTTCATGGTCATTGCCCCTTATGGCTTGGTGCAAGGATGCATCTATTAGTACATTTCTAGCTACCAACTACATTCCTGGCCATTCAATTATTCATAAATGTTAATATATACACTATAACATAAAATGTATGCAAGTGTTCCTGACAGCAAAGCATATTTGGAAATGTGCATTATTTATGGGAATGGCCGCTTTGTTAACCTGTATGTCTCGTTAACCAAGCGCGTGGCTTTTGACATGCACCAGTCCAGCACCGATAAAACAGATTCCCAAAACTCATCAAGTGTGTCTTTTCTTTAGAAAATAATATTGAAGTCATCGGGTCTTGAGATGCCTTCCAAAGTCAAATGATTTTAACTTTTAAAATAACCATGTTCAAGCCCCTCTAAATGAGTCAGAGAAATGAGTGCAGAGAATTAGTGTTCTGTGGAGAAGAGCATGCCACAATGAGTTGTAGAAACCTGGCTTCTGTTCTAGACTACTGTATGGTGCTAGGCCTATACAGCAGAATCCAAGCATGATTTTTCTGGGCACTGCCTGCAGTTTACTGCTACCCCTACCCGAGTTCATCCTGTGCTTATAATGGGCCATGAACCATTAGAATTATATTGTTTCTGTAATGGCATCTTTATACCTATCATTTTACTTGCTTGGTTAGCTTCTCAGTTAAAGCAAAAGCAACGCAAAGCGTGCTGCTTATATACAGCCCATAGTGCTTAAAGCACGCTCTGGGTGGTTTACAAGTTAATTATGCAGGCTGCACATTCCCCGCACACCCAGTGAGTTGGGTACTCAATTTACCAACCTCAGAAGGATAGAAGGGTGAGTCAACCTTTAGTCAGCTACCTGGGATTAAACCCCGGGCCATGAGCACAGTTTTGGCTGCAGTACAGCAGTTTAACCACTGTGCCATGAGGCTCCTACCTTGTCTAAACTAGATTTAGATTTAACACTTGTCTAAGCTAGATTGTGAAAATCCTACTTTTCTTTCTGGAAGAACATGTCGATTGATTTAGTGTCCTTTAGTTCCCCTCCTGGCCTCCAGTCTCTTGATGTTTCTGCCTGCCTGCTTTGGTGTTTATAGGCAGTATGACATATGTGAATGCAGATTACATGTCAGGGAACTGACAGATGCTATGGGCCCTGTCTTGAGGTCTGTGCCCTGGAAAGCAGTAAATAACACATTTAGGCTCCAGTCCTATATACACCTGCCAGGAAGAAAACCCTATTGCACTTAGATGTACCCAACAGGGATGCAGTTATTGAATGTGCAAGTTATTTATTTATTTATTACCCCATTTGTGCCAAAGCTCTGTTCTTAGGATTAAAAACAAAGATTCACAAAACTCTAAAATCCAACACAAAATAGTAACAAGGTGGCAAGAGCATTAAAAATTAGTTGCCTCTACAAATTATCACAGAAAAGTGGAGTTGGAGATGAAACACTCAGTAAGGGTCAGATTGAAAAGCCTCCCTGTAAAGAAGTGTTTTCAACTGTCTCTTAAAAGAATACAGGGAGGGGTCCAGGCATGGCTTCTCCAAGAGATGGTTCCATAATCTTGGTGCCACCACAGAGAAGGTCCTACCTCTGGTAGATGACCTTCAAGCTTCTCTTGGGGTAGCTACCCAGAGGAGCTTGGCTCAAGATGATCTGGTGGGTCAGAAAGATTACATTGGGGAAAGTTCTGCAGTCTGTAGATGCTATAAGTTCCACTAGCTTCCATTGTCTCTTGCATCTCTATATCCCTGTTTATTATTATGCCTGCTTCCCTCTTTTTGTTGCGAAAAAGTAGTGATGTTTTCTGCTGCCACATTGGAAATGCTTGCACACTCTCTTGTAATTCTTGCGAGAACATGTTACATAGAGTGGTACATCTCATTCTGTCCCTCCCTCTTTTAGAATGATACCAGACAAGGAGCTGAGCATGTATTTAGAATAAGTGCACCCTCAAGTGGTGAAAGATGGCACTTGGTCATGACATGTGCTTTCCCTCACCTCCATGTTTTGCATTCCATCTTGCTTGATTCTGCGATTTGTCACTGGAAGGTGAAGAGGAGTTTAATTTTCAGGTCTTATTGTACAGACTCCTATCTCTAACAAATTATAAAAGGGGGGGAAATAGCTAATCCTAGAGAAGAGACATATTACTTAATATCTAGTTTGACCCTACTAGTACTTAATTTTTCTATACAAGTAATCTCATTCTTTTTCTTTCCTTTCTGTTAAAAACCAGCCACCACCTGCATTACCATTGCCTGGGATAAAAAGTAGGATATTTTTTTAAAAATAAGGAACTGAGTATGCAACATTCCCTGTTGTTTGTCTGAACAGCTGCTGATTAATATAACTAAATCTTACAAGATCTGGGCAACTTACAATACATACAGGGAAATAAGAAACACTTGGTAGAGTATATAGATTTTCCTCCATGCTGGAAGAATCAGCCTAAAACAGAAGTTCAAGATACTGTATACAAAGAGGTAACACATTATAGCAGAAGAAAGGCCAGTACTGCTGTCAAGACTTTGCCTGTTTAGTTATTACTAGTCTGCATCTCAAAGTGAAGTGGCAGCATTGAGATGGTTTAAAATGGTCAAAATCCTGTAGCTTAGCATAGTACATTGCACTAGAGTAGTCCTATAGAATCACTGGGGATTTGCTAAGTCGACTCCTCCATCAGTTTGATTGATTCAAATAGGCCTGTTCTAATTGTGACTAAAATAAGTCATAGTTAGAGTAGGCCCATTTGAATCAATGGAACCTATGGAAGAGCTGACTTTCCAAATCCCCATTAGTTCAATTTTGTTGTTGTTCAGTTGTTAAGTCATATCCGACTCTTCATGATCCCATGGACCAGAGCACGCCAGGCCTTCCACTGCCTCGCAGAGTTGGGTCAAATTCATGTTGGTAGCTCCAATGACACTGTCCATCCATCTTGTCCTCTGTCGACCCCTTCTCCTCTTGCCTTCACATTTTCTCAACATCAGGGTCTCAATTCAATGGGACTACTCTAATGCAATCTAATACGCAGCTAAGGAATAGGATGTTATAGCAGACAGCACTGTTGCATGCAGTTTCCCGTACTGTTCTTCCTTTTGAGGAATGAATGAGAAGTGAGCTAAGAGACTGAAGAAGAGGTAATAAAGTAGGATTAGTTTGCACAGAGTATCAGGCAGGAGGAAAGTGGAAAGTGGAAGGAAGACAAGATGGGCGGGGGGGGGAGAGTATGCCATTTCTGTTTCTCTCAGTAACAGCCAGTATTCACATGAGGAAATAATCTATTACAATGATCACCAGCTGTCTCTGGTGCTGTTCATAAAGTGATCTGTGTCTAGGAATAGCTCCCTTAAGAGGGAAATGTCCCCTTAATAGGAGAAAGGAAGAAAGTGTGCAAGGGTCAAATCACTTAACCTAAACAAATGTTTTCTTTGTTTAGCTTAGATTTTGGTGCTCCTGAGTGCTCCAGGCTAAATACATGCTATGTTAAATAGATAGTGTGCAGCTAAGCCCTTCTCAGCTTATTTGTAAGTAAACATATTGAACTCTAATCTGGACTGGGGACTCTGTGTACAGATATGCATGTCTGCTTCCTTTCAAAATCTCCCTTCCCCATATACGTATGAAGAACAAAAATAGGATTTTCATCGATACCACCTCGGTTAGCACTTGTTTAACTTGCCTGTAGTTCCTCCTGATGTTTCTCCAGAGATGGAAGGATGATCTTTCTTGGAATGTCCAGATTCACGGAAACATTATCACTCTTTCATTAAATGTTTTTGTGTTTTAAACATGGCAAATAAGCAGATGTGAAAACACTGGTTTCTAGAGTTGAGGACCTGAAACCATGGCTAGGAAAGGGGCAAAGTTTTAAATAAGAGGTTAAAGAGGTCATCACTGTGATGAGACATACTGTAGCTTTCTTGGGAAGGGACTCGATAATAAATGACAGTGTCGTGCATTATGTATCTCTTTGGTGCACAAAAACATACTATTGCAGGCAATATAGCCTTCATGGTTTTCTCCAGAGTTCATGGCTGTTGACATCACTGTGTTTTGTTGTTTTGTCCTACATCCTGTGCCAGCTGCATTAATATACCTAACCTGCTTCTTGGGCCTGCGCTAGGTTTCCTGACGGAAAGGGATACTGCTGGTACTCTGTTTCCCTGAAAATAAGACATAACCTGAAAATAAGCCCCAGTATGATTTGTCAGGATGCTCATAAGTCCTGCCCCCAAAATAAGCCCCAGTTAAGTGCAACCCCGCTCTCCATCATTGTGCAGCAACCAGAAGAAGATGACATAACTGTATTTCAATAAATGTAGATTGTTGTATATGAAAAAACAAAACAACCCCTGACAATAAGCCCTAATGCGGTTTTTGGAGCAAAAATTAATGTAAGACCCTGTCTTATTTTCAGGGAAACACGGTATCTATGAGTTACAGAATGCCTAGACTCTGAAGGTCAAAACTCTTGCCAGTTGCAAAATAGTATAGCTCTTTATAATTGTTTGCTAACTATGATAATCATTTAAAAAGAAATGTGTTCTTTCTATATAAACGTAAATTCATTTTGTGGTTGGTACTTCAGGGAATTGAAAGCCTATTTTGACCATAGCTCCAGTATCATAAAATATAAACACCTGAAATTTGGAATACACACCAAGAGAACATTAAGGCTGTGAGCCTCTGGTTATTTGGTTTTTAAAGTTGATTAATTAATTCTTGCTAATTAAAATGGGTCTGTAGCTTGCAGTACCATTGAAAGTCACCAGGGGGACAGATTTCTATCACTTTACCTAATAGTGGATACAAAGATACAGGCAAAACTAGGATATTTCTCCAGATGGCCTCTAGGCAGCCCTAGTGAAGTTTTCCTTCATCTCCAAACAATTAAAAGTGAGAGAAGGAGGTAATACTGCCTAATGAGGTGAGGTGAGGAAAGCAGCAGAAGAAAAGTTGCATGAGCAGAAGAAAAGTTTAGAACAAAGAACCAACAGTGAGAAAGAAAAAGTGGGGAGGGAAGAGAAGAGAAAGAGCAGATGAAAAATGAAAGAACACAGACAGGGGTACTAAGATTACTAACCCTTGCAAAACTGAGTACTTCTGCTAGTAACATCATAAAACAGTTATGTTGTAGTGACTGTGGGAACAATTAGTAAAAATATATAAAACAGCCGATTTCTTTTTGTAGTCTTTGTGCAGCAAAACTTAATAAGAAGAAAAACTTACTGAGGTTTCAGACTGCTTTCTTGTTCATGTGCATGAATCCCATTCTTAATTGGTCTGTAATCAAGACACTCAGCCCAAATCCTGTTGCATAGCACAGTAAATTACACTAAAACGGGGCCATTGAATCAATGGGGATTTAGTGAGTCAACTCTATACGTTCCATTGATTCAATGGGCCTGCTCTAACGCTCTCTTATTTTAGCACAATGTAGGCCCGTTTGAACCAACAGAACTTATGGAACAAGGTAAAAAGGTAAAGGTAAAGGTTCCCCTTGACAATTTTTGTCCAGTCGTGTTCGACTCTAGGGGGCGGTGCTCATCCCTGTTTCCAAGCCATAGAGCCAGCATTTTGTCCGAAGACAATCTTCCGTGGTCACATGGCCAGTGCGACTTAGACACGGAACGCTGTTACCTTCCCACCGTGGTGGTCCCTATTTATCTACTCGCATTTACATGCTTTTGAACCGCTAGGTTGGTGGGAGCTGGGACAAAGCAACAGGATCTCACTCCGTTGCGTGGATTCGATCTTACGACTGCTTGGTCTTCTGACCCTGCAGCACAGGCTTCTGCGGTTTAGCCCGCAGCACCACCACGTCCCTCGCAGTGCCACCACGTCCCTTGCAGCGCCACCATGTCTCATGGAACAATTGACTCACTAAATCTCCATTGATTCAATGGTACTGTTCTAGTGCAACTTACTGTGGTATGCAACAGAATTTTGGCCAGCATATCTGAAGATTTTGTTCAAATGGACCGCTCCTTGATCATCTGAGTAAAGCAGTATATAAACCAGAATGATATACTGTATTGGTTAAACTAAAGCATTACAGATCCAGCTACACCTCTGATTCAGTTGTGATCTCTCAATTTTAATCTTGGCTGCTGTGATATCCTATGTCCTCTGACTGGAACTTCATGGTGGAATAAAGGCACAATATAACTAAGGAATATTCTAAGGAAAAGATGAGACAAAACCACATCTTAATATAACATAGTGTTATTGTGCATTGTTTACCCCTCTGTTCCCATGGACTTGAAGTAAGTCCATGGAAAATTACTGTATTGTAAGGGAAGCTACAAAACAGATTCAACACAGGTGGTACTTGATGGCCTTTTGAATACTGGTTACTGTGAAGTGTTCATCTATGTCAATATTTCATCTAGTTTCTTGTGGGAAATTTGAATTTGTTCAAACAAGTTCAAAACATAATCAATTGTCTCTAGAGTAGTCCAAATTACTTTAGTGGGGCTTTTAGAAAGCAAGTGGTTTGGGGATGATAGCCTTAATTAAGCTACCCTTTTAGGAGCCAGAGGACCATTTCGCATTAATTATTCTGTCCATTACTTCAGATGACAGACAGGAGACTGTCACAGAGAGAAGGCTGTTATTTGTTGGTTGATGTCCAGGAAAGAGGATTGAAATATTGTGAGTGGTCTGGATTGTGGAAATTGATTGATAGTGAGCAAATGTTCCTGCTAGGCTTTTAGTTTCTGTCCAACACCAGTTATGGTTGAGAGGGAATTTAAAAAACCCTCCATGTGGCACTGAAAAAGGTGTTAGGGAAGCTGTTTCTTGTGACTAGCAAGCTTCATATAGGTGTTTCTGAAGCTTTTTTAGTATAGTATTTGTTTAATCATTTTCAGTGTTGTTAGATTAGGGTAATTTAAGGAGAAAGATAGGGTGCAAATAGTTTAGTTAAATAAATGCTGTCATTAATGTTGTTGTGTTTTCTTGGCAATTTTGTGTCATATGGATAAAATTGAATGATGTATTTGAACAGCCAAAATTCTCTTGTGTAGTTATGCTTGTGGAAGGGAAACGGTAGCTGCAAATCCCTAAAAAATAAAGAGTTGGATTCTTGGTTGCGCACCAAGCCACATGACTGGTATGCAATGAAGAATCCAATTGGAGGCTCATTCGTTGGTAGTCATTTGCTACTGTGAGTTAGGTCATTTCCCTTCTGCTTGTGTAACTGTGCAACAGGACTTTGGACATACTGTCCAAAGTCTCTGGACAGTAAGTCCAAAGTAAAGCCAGAAGCCAGACCACCTAAAAAACTAATCACTGAATTTCTGGAAACCATTTAATCCACCTGTTGGGATTCAGTTATTTGTAAGAAATCAATTTTGTTTTTATTTTTTTAAAATTAAACAAGGATAGTAATTCCAGAACACTAATTTGGATTGGATTAAAACTGTAGACTTTGTATGGGAAATGAATTATGTACGTCCAAGTACAAATTTTAAAAGAACACCATAGCCAATGTAATATGGTAATTGGTCAATATTCCCAAGATGTTTTTAAAGTGTTCCAACAGCATCTTCATTAATACCTGAAGTCTAGAAATCACTTTTGAAGCATTATGGTGCTTTTAGGCTCTTTATTCCAGATTTTTTTTTCTCTCCCAACTTCCATTGCGAAATGAAATGAAATAATTGCACCCAGACATGAATGAGTCAAATATCTGTAAAGAAATGTTGATGGTTCTGAAAAATCTGTGTAGCAACAGGTAGATGTGATATAAAATGGAACTGTCATGTTTTTAAATAGGATTGTACACTATGAACATATGTGTTTAGTATTTGAGCAGTTGTACTGGTTTCTAGGATCAATTCAAACCATAGGTGTTTACCTTTGAAGCTCTAAAACGTTTGGGGTCAGAGTGTCGAAGGAAATGTGGCCTCACTTATGCACCACCTATGACCCATGGATTATTTTCTGAAGCCCTCTTCCAGGCAAATAAAGTTAAGAACGTGCTACTACCAGAAAGTGGGCCTACTTACAGAACACCTTCCCTTAGGGACCTACCTGATGCCAACATTGTTTTCTTCTCAGTGACAGACAAAGGACTTTAGATTTTAGGTTCTAGACTGTATCCTACATTCTGTCCTTTGAAGGTGAGGATTTTTAAGTAACCAGAAAATGTTGTAATATCTACTTTTGTATATTTATATTATCTATGTTTGTTATTCCTAATATTTATAATATTTGACTAATTGATCTGCTGTTTATTTATTATTTTCCACCAGCATGATACACTCAAGTTGTGGTTGCCACCCCATTGAAAACATGCTCCAAAGGTTTCCTCAGCCATCTAGAGCAGGCTTCAGGGTGCATAAGAGGTTATGGGTGGGAGATAGGCATACAACTTTTGTTTCTTTTTGATGTCAACTTCCAGAATTTACCAGGAATCTCCCTAGACCTAAGGAGAATCTTGGGATCCGAAGCCCAAAAAACAGGCCTCCGTTGCCCTTATACCTGCCTTTCAAAAAGAAGGAAACTGCACCCAGTGCTGCCTGAGATTAGTGCAACAGTTCATGGGGATCACAAGGATTCATGGGACAGGTGGTTCTTTGAGATGATTCCTTGAGTCACCCATGAATCCTTGTGGATGCTGGGAGTTGTGGTCCAAAAGAAACAAAAGCCCTCTGCCCCTTTTGTCTGCATCTAGGTAAAGAGCTTTCTATGATCACCTACAGCTTTGATTTAATAAATAAGTAGATTTAACCAGATTTCCTTCTCTGTTTTCTGCTTCTTCCTTACTCAATGGGGACAGCTAGTGAGAGGGAGTTTCTCAGAAAATTGCATGTGTGCCCCTCTGAATCGCAGCCAAATTCTGCATCAGAAGGTTGGGAGAAAATGGGAGCCAAGTTCTAGGCCAGGAGAAAGAACATCAGATTACAAGGTGAGAAGTTACAGTATAAACAGCAGCACATCAGGAATAATCTTGGTTGTTTAGACCAAATGGGTGATATTGGGGGAGGAAACAAGAATCAGAGAAAGCATTAGTCCTAGACCAGACAAATACTTTTTCTAACTATGGGAGAAGAAGATGCATGTGTTGATTCTGTGAGTTTAATGCCTACTTATTCATTTTCTGTAATGAATGAACCTTGAACCTAATGCATATTGAGGAGTAAAGGAATTGATATGTTGTTGCTGTTGTTGATGAAATTGCGTTCTGTTGCATATAAGCTGCAACTGTCTCTTTGTTCAAGGAGAATAAGAGAGGGAAGGTCAGGTAAAAATATGCCCCCAAGAATCAAACATGGTGTGGTGGGGAGGATTTCTATCAAACATTTCAGTCTTTACTTTTCAGGAATAATACTATGAATTTTCCACGTTCATGTTTTTTTAGCATATACCTTTAGACTAGAGTAACAGAGAGAAAGCAAATAAGGGTATACCTTTGTTGCTGATTAGCTGCCTGAAAGCATTCACCAGTTGGAGCTATTCAAATATGAAACTTCCATTAGCTTATTGTTGGTGCGGCTTTCATTTATGTACTGGGATTAATGAAGCATGTATTATAAAACCAGAGATTTTGTTTCTTTTGTACTCTAGGATCAGCAATACAGTAATAAAATATTTTTAAAGAACCATGGAGAATATATGTGTTCTTCACTGAAACGCTTCCCTTAGAGAAAGCCTTTTAATTAGATATTGGTTAGTATTCACAAAAACTAACTTAAGATGCACATTTCAGTTGGAAACCATTCTTTATCTTGAACCTATGCTATAGAATTACATTTAAAATATGACCTGCATTCCTTCTATCTATGCTTTCATTCCTGATTTTTTTTCACAAGTGGACCATTCCATATTAATTAATTACCAAATACCATTGATGTCTCTGTAATGTAATCCATAACTTTCCACTAAGTGGTGCCTCGACTTACGAATGCCCCTACATACAAACATTTTGACTTACGAACAGCAAAATTTTGCTTCAGCTTGCGAACGGAGCTTTGACTTACGAGCAAAAAAGTGGGAAAAGCAGGAAATGGACTTTAGACTGCCTGGTACTGTAATTTTAAAATGTAAAAAGTGGTTTAAAAGGTGCTTTGTTTGGTTTAAGCTGCTTGGTTTTAAAGGTGTTTTGTTTAAAAGGTGTTCGTTCCCTCCCTTCTTTCCTGCCCTTTTTAAAACCTAAGTCATTTTAGGTTTAAAAAAATTCTCCCCCTCGTGGTAGAGGATGGATTAACTGGTTTTGCATTAGTTCCTAGGGGAACTAATGCTTCAATTTACAAATGGCGCCTCTACATACGTACAAACAAAAAACAGCCAGAACGGATTAATTGGTTTTAATGCATTCCTGTGGGAAATGCTGATTTGACTTACGAACATTTTGACGAACATCTTCTGGGATGGATTAAGTTCATAAGTCAAGGCACCACTGTACTAGGAAAGGCAAAGAATCATAACATTTGCTTTATCTATGAGAGTACTTCAGGTGTCTCAGTCTTCCATTCAGACTAGTAACTACTGACCCATATCTGATAATATACTGTATAGTAATAGGGTATTCTAAAGGTAGTCTATGAACAATATGCCAAGCTTAAGAAGAAGCCATGATTTCTTGCTATATTAAGGAGCCTTTAGGAAAGTGCATTGCTTGAATGTTCCTTTGTGCCTTCCCATTGCATAGCCTCAAGAATTGAAATAGAAAGCATCAATTTCTGCTTTTAAACATTCGGATTTGAACCCTGGTTTCAGAACAAGCTGGGATCTGAAACCATGCTTTAAGTCAGAGGTGGTCAATGTCAACAGCTTCAGGGGCCTAGAGGCTTACCCCAGACCTCATTGTAGACAAGAGCAGTCCTGGAATTGGCTATGATGGCCATTTGAATAAATAAACACGGGGGGGATGTTGTTTTGAACATTTGGACAGATGGGGGATCTTGACCCGACCTCCAGAAATCCTTGTCAAGGATCCCCATGCTTAGCCCCCTTAGCTAAGGCCCTCAGCTAACTACTCTGGTGTGGGCAAAACCAGGAGGGCCAAATACAGTGATTGCTGGAGCCTCCCAACAGCTTAAGCTAATCAGATTCCTTCCAGATGCTTGCAGGAAGTTCACAAAAATCCACAAGTAGAGATGAGGTTGTTTGTATACAAATACGAATTACCCCCCCCCCACTGGTGGAGATAACAGGGTGGGGGAGACTGTCTACTCACTGTTCTGCTGCAATACAGAGCAAACATAACAGAAAATAAGAATGGTAACTAAACTATCCTAGTACTTATAGTCTAGCATTGCTTCAGCATATCCTGAGAGCATATACAAAGCTCATAACAGCAAAAAAAAAGCATAGCATCTCTCCTGAAAGATAACTAAGCCCCTTAACATAAATTCTGACCCCATTTTTATACCTAAAGCTTCTACTTCTGGATTTTTCCAGAGAATCTCCCAATCAGGCAGCAGCTTCCCTCAAACATTCATAAAGGTAAGAGCAGTTTCTGCCCCTTCTCTTTACTCAGCTGAAAACCATCTTTCCAATTAGCTCAGTACTTTAAAAAATAAAAATAAAAGCCAGCCTGGCCTTGGAGGCCACTCGCACCCAGATAATCTTTGGGTGTTAATCCCTTCCAATTACTCAAAGGCATTACTCTCCTTTCTTTCAGTCAGCTCATTCCAGGCACTGACTATAAAGCCTGAGTTTTCCAAAAGAGCACTAGAGTCAATGATCCTTAATATTTTTGAATTTCCTGAAAGTCTGTAAAGTGAAACTTGGCTTTTCTGCAGACTGCTAAGTGGGAAATTTGACCAGCTAACACATCTGATCAATGCAGATGGAGACAACAACCACGAAATTAAAAGACGCCTACTTCTTGGGAGGAAAGCAATGACAAACCTCGACAGCATCTTAAAAAGCAGAGACATCACCTTGCCAACAAAAGTCCAAATAGTCAAAGCTATGGTTTTTCCTGTAGTGGTGTACAGAAGTGGGAGCTGGACCATAAAGAAAGCTGATTTGATGCTTTTGAATTGTGGTGCTGGAGAAGGCTCTTGAGAGTCCCCTGGACTGCAAGGAGAACAAACTTATCCATTCTGAAGGAAATCAACCCTGAATGCTCACTGGAAGGACAGATCCTGAAGCTGAGGCTGCAATACTTTGGCCATCTCATGAGAAGACAAAACTCCCTGGAAAAGATGCTGATGTTGGGAAGGTGTGAGGGCAGGAGGAGAAGGGACGACAGAGGACAAGATGGTTGGACAGTGTAATCGAAGCGACCAACATGAATTTGAGCCAACTCCGGGAGGAAGTGGAAGACAGGAGGGCCTGGCGTGCTCTGGTCCATGGGGTCACGAAGAGTCGGACACGACTAAACAACAACAACAACACAGTCTTACTTGCCATTGCTGGTTGAAACAGTTTAATCACATACAATCTCTGATCTGTTAACACTTCTGCTGCAATTTCTATGAAGCCCTTTTTGGGAACCTTTAGAGATCTCTCTGAGTGTAGATGATCCCTACATCCCATTACTTTGGGGTGAACAGCAATGCCAAGTGTTTATAACATGCCAGCTTTCCCTGGGTAGGCATGTAATCACCGGATAAGTTGGTTGCTCAGCAGTGCTGCTGTATGGACAATGTAGTGTGTTTTGACTGCAACCCTTTCCCATCTTTTACATGAGATGCATAAGTACATTTACCTCCTCTTAACAATCAGTTCTCAGTTTCATTCATGGGTTGTATAAACTATGAGTATTCTGATGTCTATGACAAAATAAGCCACCTGGAAGGTGACTAAAGCATAATGAAATATATTAAATGATATATTACTGTTCTTTGAAAGTGCAACTTGAGCCTAGAGTATGCTACACATTAAATCAGTGGAGCTGCTGACCCCTTTTGTTTCCAAGAGGGGGAATGTTCAGTTAACATAAATGTCCCCTGAATTGTACCTCGCACAGTAACTCAAGGTTTCGTTTGTCATCTCATTATCATCATGGTAATTACATCTCCATTTTTAAGTACAGTACTTAGCTTTTTTCTGTGCTTACTTTTTAGTTACATATCAACCAAACACAGATGAGGATAAACAGTGTAACATCATGCATGTTCACATGACACGGAGGCACCCTTTTGTTGTGTTTCCAAAGAAGCTTTCTATACACATAACTGTGGGATGATCTACATTAATGATGTGCTACAGAAGCTGTATCTTGCTGCTGGGCAAATAAAAACTGTTCTGTCTTCCTGCTGCAGTTATCTTTTAATAGAAGAGTTCATAAATCTCAGGGCAATCTCTCATTTTGTCTCTGCTCTGCTTTTTGTTTTGCTTCTTCCGCCCTCCCCTCACCCCTACTTCATGCATGCCTCTGGGCTTAATTCTGACAAGGTCACCACTTGTATAAGGGAAAGAGGAGTTAAGTAGGTGAAAGAAAACCATCTTAATAATTTAATGGTATACATGTGTGTAGTTTTCTCTAGGAATCTGAAAATGCATCACCTAATCACAGCTCTGTCCTATCCTGACAGCCTTGAAATATTCCCCTTTTCCTCTAGCATATTTTTTGTTAAACATATATAATTCACGTTTCCGGCAACAGTGAGAGGAACGATTTTCTTTAAGGATGAAATCATGGTCTCAGAAGGAATACAAAACTGACTGCATTGCCTACCTCCCTGTTCAGAGTCATCTCCTGATGCAATTCTTTGTATTAATAAAATGCATTTCAGTCCCATCTAATTACCCTTTCAGAGAGATATGTTTTAATGTAAGTTGTCTGATCCTGTTTTAAGTGAAGGAGAAAACCTGGTCGAGGTTGTCTCTTTAAATCAGATCTGCAGTGTTGATGGACCCTCTAGCAGGCATGGTAAGAACCATTCTCACCTCTGCAGCAGGGAGCTTGACCATACAGCCTCGCACATTCAATCAAAACGTTTTCTGTTTTAATATGCACTGTACCAATCCTATTCCCATGGTTACAGCTCCTGCTCATTTGGTTGCTTTGAGTATGGTAGAAAAGAGAGGCAGCGTACATTTCTTGTACAGGAGTTTAAGACGTAATGAAAGCAACCCTGTTGTGATTTGCATTTTAAATTTTCTTTTTTTCCTCTCATTGTACAGAATGCTGTGGCAGTAGCTTCAGTACATTTGCCACGGTCTGTCTTCTCTTCGGCTTCAGCCTGGCAATCTGTTGATAACTCCTCTTGCAAGCTCCAGTTTATTGCCTTTCGGAATGGAAAACTCTTCCCAAGCACTGCAAACTCGTCTCACCTTGCAGATTACGGGAAGCACCGGACTGTTGGCACACCAGTTATCTTCATTAAAATAGGTAAGTGTTAGCCACAGCTGCTTCGATCGGAAAGCTCAGCTGTACATTAAGGCACATAAAATAATGGTGCAGTGGGTATGCAGGTATGCTGATGTGAGGATTGCCTCTGCTTTAACACTAATGTGTGGGTTTATTCCTACCTGTCTGTTTATTCAAATAAATGTGCGTAGCCATAAAGCCTTGTAGCTGTAAGCAAATGATTCTCCTCTGCTCTCTTTAGATAGCTTATTGAAGTTTATAAGCAAAGTTAAGGTGGCATGTGGAGAAGAGGAAGAATATTGCTTTTTAAATCTTGATCATAGCCATTGAAATAACAAACCCTGAATGTTCAGTGTCAGATTGATAGTGGAAGGAGCCCTGTTGCATGCATATTCGGAGTCATCAATGTAACTCTGGCTATGAAAGACCTAAAACAGGTCCCTTTAAGGGTGAAAGTAATAGGTTAAAGATTTCCTTTTGATTAAATATTCAGTACATGCAAGTTTAAACATTTTATTTGATCCTGAATTGTGTTCAAATTTTAGGAGCTTTTAATTTGCATTTCATACTGAGAAATTGCCTTAGCCACCTTACCCATGTTGAACAAATTGATTTTTCCCCTTTTAAACAAATGCTTTTACTTGCAGCAATGATTTATCATCATTTTAATGCACAGCATTTATGTGTTAAATCTGGTTTTACTAATGAGCAGCATCTCATCCAATTGAGGGAAATGGCAATTAGGGGCAATATTAAGTGTTCCAAACTTTTGCAGATGGCTTCTATGGTAATAGAAGGTCTTTTTGCTGCTGTTTGTCAAGGAGAGAATCACAGAGAAGCAGAGAGAGCCCAGAACATTAAGAACCTCTTTGCAGAGCATGTAGCAATAAAACATTTTCCACTTCAGTGCTCTAATTCAGTTTATTCCTTTTGCAGATGGGTGCAGTATTGGAAAACTCGCCAGTCCTCTTACTATAGCATTGAAGCACTTTACACAGGGTATAAACCCCATTGCAGTCTTTTGGGATTTTGACCTTCTAGATGGACATGGAGACTGGTGGGGAGAAGGGTGCCACATAATTAGCTCTGCAGATAATACTACCACTCTTCATAGTACTCACTTCGGTAACTTTGCAGTGCTAATGGTGAGTATATTACTCCAAAATTTGTTTATGTATGTTTAGGTGTCTGTTTCCTTTTCATCTTCACTTTGCAGCACCTGTTCGTTAATCTTACGATTGGTTGTATGTGTTATTGCTTTGAAGAAAGAAAGTTAGATGTTGTTGACTTAAAAGAGTAAAGAGCTATCTTCAGCCACATATTGGGTTATAGGCCTTGTCATGAATGAGTTTTAGTGCCATTATTATTAAAAAAAAATCAAAGTTTTGTCATGGAATTAGTTCAGGTATGAGTTTTTAAAAAGGCATTTCTGGGTCAGATATAACCATTTCCTGAGCCCTTTACCTCTCAAAAGGGGGTGTCTCTCCTTGTTTGTGTCCAGCACTGTGTTGATCATACTAATTAGCTGCTGGCATCTGCAATATTGAATCATTTAATAAATGGCAAAGTATAAGGTGGTCTCCTCTGACCTAAGATGGTTTACCTCTTTCTGGCTGCTGTTGAAATTCATGTATGTATGCTATTAAAAGCATCTTTGAAAAACAAACAAGAAAACACAACTAAATGTCTGTTTGTGAAGGAAAACATTTTGCGCTAACACAAGACGGTTGAGGTTCGTCCTCAGTCATACTGTACTTGCAGTTTACAATGCAGTTTAACAGTTGTGTTAACCGGAAAGTTAAGATTAACTAACATTGAATACTACTGTATATCAAATGAAGAAATCGGCACAAATAGTGAATGCAGCATGTGAGGGAGAATGTTAGGGGACATTTTCTGCAACATTCAAAAAAAGCTGTGGAGATCTGTAGTTATTTCAGGGGCAAGCAATATTTATTGATGGCTGTACCTTACTGCTGAATCTAGTTTCAGGTTTGCTGCATGTGTGTATATGGAAGCTGGTACTTATAGATGTTGCCGAAAGGTTTATAGTTGAGTAAATAATGCAGTGTGTGTGTGTGTGTGTAAAGGACAGCAAACACTGACGACAGGAGTTGAGAGGACGTGTGGGGAGAATACCAATCTGCTGCTGTCAGATGGAGCACAGATGTCAGCCAGTCATATCTTAAGGCTGTGACAATGTGTAGTTAAATGCAAATATTACCGCTATCAAATTCCTTTAGTGTTGTGCAATCAGTCCTTTTCACTCATTGCAGATTAGTTTTGAATCAGTCTCAAGATCAAGTGCCATCAAAGACACAGGATTTTTTATTTGCTTCAAATAAATGTTAGTTCTTTCTTATGTGATTCCGAATTCTGCCCTGGTTCCCCAGATTTATTGCCCAAAGCACCACCTGTGGATGCTGCAGATGCCACACCCATTTGGGGCTGACTGATTTGTGTCTTAAGTGATGTACTTGGAACTTTGCTATAGTTAAAAAGTAGGAGAAATGCTACTCTTCCCTGCCTTTCCCCACAAATATCATGGTCAGATATTATACTATTGCATACATCTTAATTTCACATTCATATAATTTTGATTGGTGTAGAGTTATGTATTCTGTACCCTTTTGTGGGATTTTACATACTAAAGATCAAGTTAATGACTTAAGGGTACAATCTTATTGCAGCACATTTTGTAGTTTTTTTTAAAAAAATCATAGTGCACTAAAATCAATATTTTTTTCACTCAGTGTTTTCTTGCCCATATTAAGCCAATATAATATGGTTCCTCTACATCTTGGAAAACATACATGTTGCTCTGAACACATTGAACATATGAGATCTTGAGAATTAATCAATAAGAAGCTTAGCAAGCATCTTCAGTTTATATAATTTTATTTGATCTCCATCCCAGAATAAGTCACAATTAGAATTAAAGCTGGAGGTCTGACATGAATTTGGAGGAAGAGTGCTATGTATATTCAGTGAAGGGTATCTATTGTCATCATTGGGATTATTTACTCTGATAACATGTTTTTTCTACTAACCTCAACAATCATCTTAATTCCTTATGTGTTCTCTAATGTAAGTATATGAGCAGTAAAACAGCGGGGTATGTATGCCATATAGGATAAGGTTGTGGATGGAGAATTGGAACTGGGCTACAAAGATCAGGACTCTAATCCTTCTCAGAGATGGAGCTCATGAGATTGCCTTCAGCAGGTCACCTCACCTACCTCACAGAGCTGCTGAAAGACTTAAATGAGATAATCCCTAAAACACACACGGATTTGCTCAGCAGGGAAAAGTCAAACTACTATGAAAGTGTGAGTAGTAGTAGTAGTCCCCTGGGGAGGTCTCCAGGGCAAGCCTGGCTGACAACAATGTGAGCTTCTCCCATGACACATCTCACTGGAATGGATGGATGTTGGTGTGGTTATTTTAAAACATATTTGTAATTGCTGGGAGCTGCATTAGGTGGAAGCATAAAAAATCTTAACAAAGCATTGTGTTGAGGGTTATCTGCAGTAAGGCCCATGTGCATCATGGTGGTGAGTGTAGTTTGCATTATTACAAGTTAAATGTAAATCCTGCTGTGGAGCAAGATGAGGAGGCTTAATTGAGCCCAGCTGTCTGTTGAACTGTTGGCATGCCACCATGTTCTGATTCCTTGTTACTGTTTGGTTATTTGCTAAGGTTACTTGTTTTGGCCATGAAGTAAACATTCAACTCTGATCAGAGAAAAAAAACATTCTCTAGAAAGAGTTGAAAGACGTCCAGGGTTTATTCTAAAATAAAAGACGAAAATTGGTGATCTTTAAATTTTGAGTATAGCTAGGTGAGAAAGGAATGTATTTTGTAAATCATTACATGCAGCTTGAACCACAAAGGAAGTGGTTAAACATTCATAGCAATAAAGTCCTTTACTGTGTTTTGTTAAACATTTATTAACATGCTCATAATTTTTATTAACCATTTTATTCAATGACATGTATTTTATCAAAAATACAATTTTACATGTAAAGACTTTAGGAAGAAGGATAATGTCCATGAATTACTGGGATACTGCCAGGCATGGCAGGGCTCAAGTCAGGATTTCTTTGGATTAGGCATTGACACTGTGTTTCCTCCCTAAGGGGGTTGATGGTTGGAGGAGGTAGCTACAGGCAAGAGATTTGTGCTATGGACCATAATCCTCTAAACTGAATGACTCGCCTAATAGTAAAGGACCGTTTTGTTGCCCCATAATGTTAGAAAGAGATTTGATGCCTGACTGTTTCGTACAGTCTAGGAAGCTTGGCATACAGGGAGTCTTCTCAGTTGTCCTCCTACACCTTCGCGCTAGGAACCTGAGGCCCAGCTTGCCTGTGTTCTAAGACTGTTGGGCCTGAATTCCTGGCACACATTTTAAGAGGAGGAAATTAGTGCCTGACAGACATGAAACTGGCACAACAAACTGTACACCACTGCATAAAATTGTTCTGCACTCTTGGTACCCAGGATCCTTATGGCAGATGTTTCTGTCAGTCGGGCAGGGCAAGGGATTATCTTTAGCTATGGAATGAAAAAGGTAAGGTAAAGGTAAAAGGTTCCCCTTGACAATTTTTGTCCAGTCGTGTACTTTGTGAAGGTAGTCCTTCACAAATTCTGCAGCCTGTATTTTCTGACTAATTGATTTGAGAATGATTTGAACATATGGTACAGTATTTGATATCACCTCCAGCTCAGTTTTATAGCAATTATTTTTTTATAAATTTTCTAAGGAATCAAGGCATATGCAACTCCGTATAATTCATGATATATATTTCCATATACAGAATTTAAAGTAATAAAAAATTGAAATTTATGGATACAAGAGGACAGATGATCACAATCTAAAGTAGGAAATGGATTAAAGGGACAGGAAAAGGATATAAGGGACGTGAAAATATGAATTTTAAAGAGAAATTTGTCAATTATACAGGTACAGGAACTAGTAAAATAGTTTGAAGAGACTATTGTGAACTGGTAAAAGTACTAACCGAAATGAAAGACAAGAAGAAGATATAAGCAGTAAATACTAGGAACAAATCACTCCATAAGAGGTTGAGGGGAGATTCTGTTTAAAAAAAAAGAAAAGTGGAAAACATTAAATGCGTCAATATAGAATAAAGGAGCACATGTGGGGAAAGCTGATGAAGAATGGGTGAATAGATTTGGAAAGTTCCAAGACTGAAACTGATAGGACAAAGACCAAAAAGCATGTTATCATAGTAATTTCACTGGCTCACTGGTAAACAGAATGAGTCAGAAGACCTGCAAGAGATAAGTGAAGAGCCAATGAGATGACAGTTCTGCCGTGGAGTAGCAGTAGCAGTATGCAGTTCACTGCTCCTTGAATGTTATCAAACCAGGAATTTCAGTTGTGACAGCAGCATTTATGAAGTGTTGCTGCTCACTGCAGCTGCAAATGGTTTTTCACTCTGGCCCTCTCCCCCTGCATGTTTCAAGCCACAATCCTATTTTCTTTCCTTCACTCCAAAGGCTGTTCTCTATTTAATCTAAAAGAAAATTTAGCAACTGCATTAATGAAGGATCACATATTGCTATTACCCCATTGAAGAACCTCCCTTCTAGCTGGGGAAGCACAGATTGTGTTGTTTATGTGCTGTGCTGCAAGATATCTAGCCATTTGTTGGCAAAGCTCCACACACTCTAGAGCAGTGGTTCACAACCTAGAGTCCTCAGGTGTTCTTGGAATAAAACTCTGAGAAGCCTTCACCACTAGCTGTCCTGGCCAGGATTTCTGGGAATTGTAATCTAAGAACATCTGGGACTCAAGGTGGGAAACACTGTTTTAGAGCTTAGAACAACATGGCTCGTGCTGATGTTCAAAATGTCTTGGACTTGGAGTCCACTGAGATGAGTCTTCAAGAGCAACAAGGGTGGAGCTGTGCAGAAGTACAGGTATATGGCATGGGTAATGTTGATGCTGGAGATAACCCAAGAGACAAGGGAGTTCGATGAGGTACAGCCAACAAAAAGGTTAACAAGTTCTGGTGGTTGGACTATCAAAAAGAAACATAAAACAGAACTGGCATTGACAAAAGGTAAGAAAAACACAAGAAGAGACTACCCTGTTTCCCCAATAATAAAACCTAACCTGAAAATAAGCCATTTAAGGATGCTTGTAATATAAGCCCTACTCCAAAAATAAGCCCCAGTTAAGTGAAACCCCACCTTCCACCATTGTGCAGCAACCAGAAAAAGACATGACTGTAAAATAAAACATCCCCTGAAAATAAGCCCTAGTGTGTTTTTTAGAGCAAAAAATAATATAAGACCCTGTCTTATTTTCGGGGAAACATAGTAGCTATAGAGATAGCTGAAGATTTATAACCCTGCAACCACCCCTTCCCTTTTGTAGTAAGTGACTTAGTAATAAGGGACACGTGGTCCCTCTGTAGCACCTCTCTTCCAGAGTAGATCCCTAATGGGGAAGCCTTCTGGCCATTGCACAAGCAGCTTTCCACCAGATTATGTTCATCACCGTCTACCTTCTTGGCCCTGAGAGGTGAAGAATGGAGCCAATAATTCAGTCTGAGTCTGTAGAGTCATCAGTAAAGATGCCCAGCAAGTTGTGCCTGGGTAACTCAGCACTAGGTTGCGCCCAAGGAAGTATGCCTCCTACTTCAATGAGCTCTCTCCTGAGCTCATGTTTGGCTGAATTCTGACAGCTGCTTGCTGTATCACAGATGATCCAAGTAATCTTCTCTCTTCCTTTTTATTCAGAAACCAATTCACACATTATGTTCCTAAGTAGCCAGGAAGTAAAGAGCACAAGACTGTCTAAACAACATAAGGCTTAATCTCTTGACAGTGGAAGCAGGGAAAACGTTAACTTCACTGCAGTTGTGCCTCTGTAAAGTCTGTCTCATTTCTAGTGAATAGATGCCATTCACTCCTATGGAAGAAATAAAGCATTGGGCCTGGGGGTCATAATTAGATCACGATCGCTGGGCCACTCCTGGTAGGAGGCGGGATGACAAGTCTCTCTGCCAGGTTGAAGAATGGCTTGGCAATCTCGACCTCTGGCGCGATAGGACAGGAACGCAGACCCTGCAGCATTAGTGCATCAGTGAGCGGACCATCCAGTCCCATGGGGCTGGAACCTCGTTATCTCCACCTGTTCTGGGGCATTCGTATACGCATACCCCCATCACTAGGCATAATCTTGAGAAGGGCAGATGGTGTCCTCTCCCTGTGAAAATGGGTGATGTGTTTTCAGTTGGGGGGAGGTCTCATAAGATAATTCCATGTGCATCCATGCTCAGAACACTGTATTTCCTAGACATCCTTATAGTATGCAAGTTTTCCTTTTGTATAGAAACCTCAGCAGCCTCTTATAATGACTGGTGTTTTGCTAGTAATGTTTATATATTGGGGAGCGTTCTCTTGAATCAGTACTCCACTGGTGTTTATATGCAAGAACCAGCCTAACACGCCGGCATGTATTGTGCAGATAAAGAGAAAACTATATAAGCTTCAGTGCCATTCATCAGCTCATTTTTCCTGTTCTGTTTAATCTTTAGAAGCAGTACTGCCATTTTAGAAGAGGACAGATTTAGAACCATCTCTGTCTCTCTCTCCGCCTGCCCCAGCCTTTCTTTCTTATCTACACCAGTGTTTCAGGCTGCATGAGAATTTTTATAAAGAGCTCTTGCATTTAAGAGCAAACCCTCTATGTGCCCACTGGCCAAAATCTTATTGCCCGGTTATGTTGGCATAATGCAAATTATGTAATTTTTGGAAGGAAATTACCTCAAATTAAGAAATTTCCACAGAAATCTTCATTTCTTTGTTCCTTCCCTTGCAAGTGCTGCTTAAAATTTTGGACTTATATGATATATAGGTAAAATTAAAAATAAAATAAAAAATTTAAGATAATTAGACTGTTCTTTACCAGAAGCATACTACGTCAATAGCATTATATCAGCCATTTGCTAGATCTCATTTTGTACATGTGGTGGGGCATAAGTTGCATGCCCAAGAGTGCTGCATTGATTGAATTTCTTCACAGTCATAGAAAATTTCTCCTGTAACCAAGTAGCTCCATTTTAATTTGACTCTTCTTTGATTTCCTACTTCACTTCTATGTCTATTAAATGACTTCCAGATGGTCCAGCTAGTAGATGGGTTTGGTGCTATATTACCTTTTATCATCTTTATATGCTAGCACCTCTTGGTGTACTTCTGGAGGGGCAATGCCAGCCAAATAATGAACTTTTTCAATGGGAGTAGGTTTCAGGCAGCCTGTGATAATCCAGCATAATTCAGATGTCATTGAATCCCACCACTTTGCCTTTCCTAGTTCTTCTTATGGCTTCCTCAAGTTCTGCCAATATGAAAGTAGTAGAAAGTTCATTGGATTCAGTCTGAACATCCCTTTGATGTTTCATTTTCCTTATCTGTTGGTTGGTTTTCCCTGCCAGGAGCAGTTGGTGTGCTGTTTGATTGGAGGTTGTATTTTTGTTACGATCGTTGTTCAGTCTTTTCAGTAGTTTCCAAGCTTTCTCGCTGATTCTTGCAATGTCAAGCTCTGTTGTAGTGTCTATCCAGCAAGTTCTTTTTGTTTCTGCAACAGCCAAGATCAAATTTCTTCCAGCTTTTACTGTATGTGTACCAAAAGGATTTTCTTCCGAGTGTGAAATCTAACCTTAAGTACTGGGCATAGAAGAAGCCTCTACAAAGAGTGGATAAGCATTGCGAGTATACTTGGGCATCCCCTGGGCAACGACATGCAGCCATCCAATCCTTCACTTCCTGAAGTACTGCACTATAAACTTGCTGGTGAGCAAAATGATGCACAGACATGATTTGTTGCATTACTGAGTCATGTGACTCAGTGTGCAACTGATAAGGTGTGCAGTGATTTCTGAATTGAGGCAATTTGCTTCCAAAATTTATGCCTTTTGCATAGTTTTGTGAGAGGATTTCAGCCACTGTGACTATTGTTATATGCCATTAATGGGGTCTGTGTACACTGTGGGTATTCCAAAAGAGAAATATCCTTCCCCCCCCCCACAAAGAAGGAAAAAAGGATCACTGTTGTATTTGTATTAATAACATTGATTCAATCATTATGAGTTTTTAAAAATAAATTATTTTAGGTAATCCTGGAATTGTGGTGGGGTTGCAATTTAATTTTGAATATGTCAGAGAGTGGGGCTTTGCTGAGGTATTTGCCGTCCCATCCTAAAACCCCTAAAATAATGTCTCTACATTGGAGTATGGATAAGCGCTATCTAGATATTTACTTGGCAATAAAAATCAAGTCATAGGCCTTGAATGCCCATATATTATGTAACGTTATGGGTCCCTTGAGCCTGATAACATTAAACCTGTGCCAGAAATCATTACCATGTAGATTAGAAGCTATGTGTTTGTAAATGCCATGTTTAGATAGATATTATTTATCATGTGTCCAAAGACTGGACAATTCATAATCTGCAGGAAGAGGAGATATCCTTTCCCAATTTGTTGAAAGAAATGGGTATATAAAATTCCCATCTTCTGGAAGTTTTATGTTCAGTTTAAATATTTAATGAAACCTAGAGCCTGACAGCCTTTAAAATGAATTTGTTTACAAGCTTGATTTCAGATTCCTGTTGCTGAAATCAGTAGTCAACTGCTTATCTTTTTAGCACTTCCTGTTTGGATTAATGCTGAGCATAAAGTCTGGGGGGCGGGAATAAAAGAACTCCCTTGGGATTGCTACGAAACAATAGCAAAACTGAATCATGTGTTGAACAAAAAAAAATCACTGATTTATAAGTATCAATGAATGGGGGAGGCAGTTATGCTGAAATTATTGTTGTGAGGTTTTAAAAATTATTTTACATCAGACTTTTCCTCAGTTTGGTGTCCTTTAGATGTCTTGATCTACCACCTCCATCATTCTACTAGGTGAGATGATGGGAAGTATACTCCAGCATGGTCTGGAGGATGCCAAGTTGAGAAAGGCTGTTTCAGGCTGTGGCTGCAATCTATAAACCCATTATCTTAGGATTGATTCCATATATTGAATTCAGATTCCTTTTAACCTGGAGGCAAGTAGTTAGGGCATGTCAGACTTCCTAGTGATTTCTCAAGCAGTAGCCCAGAGTCTTCAACCCCACCCCCATCTTCTTTTCAAAGCAGTAATTGTTAAACAAGTTTGTATCATTTTGTTTCCCTCTATGAATGTACCCAGTCACCCTTTCCTATTATACTTTGGTTGATTTTTCCCAAAAGATTTCCATTTGTTTTCTAGGATTGGGCCACCTCTTGATAGGGACAATCCCCACCTGCTCAATTCCAGTGCACAACAATTATCCCTGCTAAGTTAGATACATCAGGCACCTTGTTCAGTGCCTTGAGTCACTATCATCACCTTCTTATTGGTAAGAGATGAAATCTGAGCTAACCCTGAACTACTTGGGATGGTTTGTTAAACTAGGGAACATTCAGGATGACGGGGCATGCCAGCTCAACCAGTATCTCATTCCAAAAACTTTTTTGTTATTCCTGCTGTTGTCTTTCGTCTTCCGCCTACACTGTCATCAACTTCAAAGCATGAGAGGAGTTTGATGAAATTATATTAGGCAGAATGATGGTTATATACGGAATTTCTGGATAATTCGGTGGTTTAGTCTCTGCCTGCTGAGCTAGAGGTTGGGAGTTTGATTCCCCACTGTGCCTCCTTGAGAGGGGCTGGACTCAATGATCCATAGGTTCTCTTCCTACTCTACAGTTTGGAAGGTTGTTGCTGCTGCTGCTGTTATTAATTATCCCTCTAATTATCCCCTACAACAGGTGATAGAGAGGCTAACTCCCTGGCTTATAGACTCCCCTTCCTTCAAATGTGGAAGCAGCAACAGGAAATGGGCAAGGTTAACCTGAGATATAAAAGTAAAAAGGGGTTAAATGCAGCACTGGGGGGAGACGGTTGACTGCCATAGAGGGCTGGAGGAAAGAAATAGTTGTTGATAAGATCTGGGGTGGGGGACATGGGATGTAAACAGTTCAATATTGTGAGATAACAGAGAAGAAATGAAAGTAGCTGTCTGAAGTCTTCTGTCTGAGGCTTCATTTACTACTAATAATACAAACAACCAATACTGGTCGCATCTCAAAAGTTGCCAGAAATTATGAGAAAGTAATGGCTGATTTTGCAAAGTGTCCTTCCTTGTGGGTTGTAATTAGTCACGAAAAACAGAAAAGGACACAGATGTTTGCAAGTAATTAGCAATACTGCAAATGTCTCAATGTGTCCGTAAAAATGAAGGGTTTCATCTAGTAGTAGTTATGCCTTAGGGGAGAGTGCTCCTGGTTGTACAAGGCCATCTTGACCCATCGCAACCACTCACATAAACCTCCTGAAAAGCTCATCCAGGGCCCTGAAAAATTGTTCAGAACAGAACAGAGTGGAAGGTTGCAATTAAGTACAAAGGATCAATGAAAATTGTGTGACTTTCATAGATGTATGAACTGCCAAACCAGGAGCTGACAAGACAAAAGGTCTTGTGGGTCACCCTGCCCTGTTTCCACCATTCTTGGATCTCTATGAGCTACACATGATCCAGTTTTTTAAAGTGGAAGTGGCTAAAATCACTCTTACCTTTGAAGAAAGGTGGCGGCTATTTCAGGCCCAGACAAAGTGTAAGGGGCCTGAAATAACCTTTTCATGTGTATTCCCTTTTAATATGTGCCATCATGTCACACCCAACTTACAGCAACCCTAAAAGAGCTTTTAAGGTAAGAGAGATATTTAAGGGCTGGTCTTACCAGTGCTGTACTTCCTCACAACAAGTTTCCTTGGCTGAGTGGGGACTCGAACCCAGATCTCCTGAGTTCTGACTCACCACTCTATCCATTATACCGCACTTGGTGTCCACTAAATATGTGTAGCCTATTTTTTAAAAAGACAATCATGCCTGTTGAAGGGTTCTGATGGCAGAACTGTCAATTTTAAGGCTGCATAATTGCTACCTCTACACTGATATTGAGTGTAACGCTGAATCTGCTATATCTCGGTATATTTTACCAGCGTATGCATGGCCTTTCCCACATAGAATTCTTCAGATTATTCTGAAACTGGGAATAATGGTTTCCTGGTCCAGCTGAAACAAGAAACTATGTTTCATTGGAGCTTGTGCGAATGGAGGAACCATGAAAGTTAAATCAAGTTTGGAAGGTGTTTCAATATCCTAACCATAGTATTCGCGAAGGCTTTCACGGCCAGGATCTAATGGTTGTTGTGGTTTTTTCGGGCTCTTTGGCCAAAGAGACCAAAAAACCCACAACAACCATCCTAATGATAGATTCATAAAGGAGATGAAGCATGGTAACTTGATTTGACTGCATTACTTTATCCCAGGAAGGAAGGATCTCTGTACCATAAATGGAGGAACACAATGGTATAGGATGTATGTGGCAAAAATCTTGAGGATGTCCTATCTTTATAAAATGAGACGTGGTCACCTAAACATATAGGTAAAAGAGATGGGGGTATTTGTATACAAATACCCCCACACCCAGGTGGCAATAACAAGGGTCGAGACCCATGGGGCCGGACGGTCCACTCACAATTCTGGTGCTGCCGTGAACTCACCATCCTTCCTATCATTCTGGAGCTCGCAGTCAGCTTGGCACTGCTGGGAAGGAGTGAGAGGACAAGCCTCTCTGCCAGGTCAAAGAGTGGCTCGCAGATCACAAGGCTCCGGAGTGATAGGAAGGATGCCAGAGCTTGTGGCAGCGACGGAATTGCGAATGGACCGTCCAGCCCCAGGGGGCCGGACTCTCGTTATTGCCACAAATACCCCCATCTCTAATAGGTGCATAACTATCTAATTTGGGATGAAAGATGTATACAGAGTATGTATATCCCAGTAGAAGAATCATGGTCTTTGTCATAGAAAAAAAAGAATAGTTTCCCTCAGCAGTATACAGTGACACATTTATTGTTGCATGAGTTTTTATAGGCTAGATCATCAGACACAACACCAAATGTCAGCTGCAAAGGTCCATATGATTTATTTCTCTCCACCCACCCTCTACATTTCTAGACTTAAGTACCCTTCAAATTGCCCATTCCTCAGTGGCACAAAGATTTATATATAATTTGCCCATATTATGCATTTTTTCTGTTTCAGATTATTTTTCTGCAAGGAGGAGAAATAAAAGCCCTATAATTTGATTTAAAAACAGAACTGCAATAGAATAATTCCAGTGAAAATCAGAGTTTAATTACCATTTTGCAATTGTTTATCTACATAGGCTTTATTCTCTATTTCTTTTTCTATTCACAACTGTGATAAATATTTATTCCTCTTATTTATTCTTTCCTTTCCTAAAGACCCAGATAGTCATTGCCAATTACCAATATTCATGACCTCTAGATTCTCCTCTAGGAAATAAAATCAGAAGACTGCTTTGTTCTGATATGATGTACAATTACACTACTTAGCATACCGCATGGAAAAATTATCTTTATCTTTGGCTTGCTTTTTCTCTCAGGGGATCATGCAGGAGAGGCTGACAGATCAATAAGATTTAATTATCATTAAAAGGCAGACAAGATTAATTTATCATGTATCTGTAATGAAATCAGTTTTCTGTGTACAGAACTGAATAAAGGGAATTTTACAATGTCACTAATACGTTGCATTACTTTAGCTTAAAGTTTCATCGCTTGACAGGTTTACTGGGTAAGATCAGTGCTGAGCTCAAGATAACATTTTCACTAGTTTAAAATGAAAAGAGCCTTTTAAAGCTTGCTGGTTCATGAGTCCTTCTGAAGGCAAAATGGCTACCGAACAAGACATATGGCATTTGCTTTCATGGAAGCACTTAAGCATAACATGATGAGATGAATCCTGTATGCACATTCTTACTCACAGCTAAAGGTCCTTGAATATGCTAATTGGGACTGAATACTTGAGCAGTTATCCCCTATTGCTATTTTCTACATATCTTCTCCTAATGTATTTCAGGCAGCCACTGTAGCCGTCTTGTTTGTAACTGGGTTATCCCTCCCCCTTTTAAATATATTTTTATTGGTTTATTTATTTTTCCTTTTACAAGACTGGGCATAATAGCAGTCTCGAGGAAGTGCTTACCTTGTTGCTTGCTGGAAATCATTTTGTTACTGCTGTAACATTAGATAGGTTTCTAAAGTGAAAATGGCCTGTAAACAGAACCCAGGACTTCAGTGCTCTATAGCCCATATCAGTGATTACATTAGTGAAAGCTAGAAGCTACTGCCACTGCTGTTGGTGTGGGATTTTTTTTTCTTGCAGAGCAATCAACAGTGGCAGGCGGCAGCGCTGCTGTCAAACGCTAAGGTTGCAATACAAGCTGCACATCCATAGGTATAAATGGGTACATGAAAGCTACTAAAGCACGCCTGATCATCATTACAATCAAATGCAGGGCTTTCAGTTAAACTTTACTGTCCAGAGGTTTTTAAGTGTCTCAGGCAAAGCCAATCCAGAGAACCCTTCTTTTAGACACAGCATAACTGCTTGTCAGTGTGGCCTTCGAATTCAAGATATAATGTGCAAAGGCTGAGGCAGATTGCCCTTCCACTGAATGAGAGAGAGAGAGAAAGAGACAGAGATAAAGCTTTTTATGCACATAAAACTGGCCTTGGAAATGCAGCTTCCTATTGCAAATGAAAGAGTGCTTTTGCTGAGCAAATGTGGCATAGAATTGCTAAAGTAAACTGAGATCCAGAAATAGAATGGGTGACAGTTCAGTTCATGGTAATATTGTGTGATTAGGGTACTATGCTAATCCAGCTACCTAAAGAAAAACCTGCAATGTATGGATATTCAGAAACTTAAGTAAGCAATTATACTACTTCGGAAGGGCATAGATAAATGGAAGTACAGTAGGACCCCCCATATCTGCAGGATCGGGGTACCACAGCCTTATGTGCAGCACACAAGGGGTGGGCCTTGTGGTCCTTATCCTGCCCTTTTGTGGCCTTTGCCCCAGTTACGTGTATGTTGTACATAGGGTTCGCTATTATCTGTGGTTTCAGGCATTCGTGGTAGATCATGGAATGGATCCCCCACAGATTTGGGGTCCCAGTTTTTCAAAGATCAGTACAGCAGCAGAGAGTTTTCATATAGTCATTTATCATCCATTAACTGTTGCATAAGGTGGTAACTTACCACTGTGAAAGCAGCTGTCATAAAGAATCAGATACCGAACTTCCTTTTCCCTGGACATCAGCTGATTCACAGTACTTTCCATGGAGGTTGTTTATGTGTTCAAGCGGTAGAATTTCAAGCAAGAAGTTTTAAATAAACTGACAGAACATGGACTGATAGACATACTGTTATGAACTCAGCCCAGAAACCAAGAGCTTATCAGAGTTTAACCAACAAACAATTCCTTTTGAACATGAAATAACCTGATGGCATTTATCCTATTCCATCTTGGTCTAATTCTCCAATTCCAGATTTCTTTGTTCTGCTTCTGAAGTAAAGAATCGTCCTTACCTTGTGATATCAAAAGAAGCATCTGTAACATACACAGGTCACGAAATGAATAAATGAAGTTTTGTGTATCGTCTGCATCCTTTAGGAGGAAGCATATATGGATGTGTTAACAAAGACCGTATATAAGCAAAGGGCACATGAGGACTTAGCTCTGTTTGGAGGACTCAGGAAGCAGCCCATGCTCATATTTACTACACACCTGTGAGTTGAGCAGAATTACAGGCTCAAAGCAAGCAAGGAACAAGCAGCAGTGTGATGATGAGTTAGTTGGTCACAACCTACAGTGAGAGAATATATTTGCAAGGGAATTTTTTTGCTTTCTCACTTTCACTTTTTAGCAGTAGCAGCAAGAATGTGAAAAATCCAGAAGCTGTGCTGTTTCAGTCATGCCTCATGTAATGCACAGACTGAGGACTGTCTCAATTCTGGTCTCTCAATTTTCCACCTTTAGAAGACTTACAGTATAACATTTTCACAGAAGGGTTATTGCTGTGTTAGGAGGGGAAAGGTTGATAGTAGGTTTGTGTGAGGGTTATATCATTGCTGATCTATTTTTCAGCATGCTGAACCTGTGGTGCTGCCTATAAGGCACCCATAGCTGGGTCTGTAAAATTAGTGGGAACAATAATAGGTTATTAAAACAGATGAGACGGGGGAGCAGGCCATTGACTTCTTTTTCCCCTTCTGATCATGGCGGTTGGGGGGAATTTGAGTAAGAAAGCAGCTTCAGAAAGCAGCCCATGCTAATATTCACTACATGCCTGTGAGCTGAACACCATGACAGACTCAAAGCAAGCAGGGAACAGGCAGCAGTGTGATGTCGGGTTATTCTGGTCAGTGTAAGAGCAAAAGTCTTGCAAGCGGAGCAGGTGATGGGAGCAGTTCTCCTTGCTGGCCTCTCCATTAGTACTGGAGGGCATGACTACTTGTAGCAGACTATGGGCATTTCAGTGTTTTCTGTTAGGTGAGATTGATGGAGAGTTCAATATGGAGTTGTTTGATTTTATATTTTATTATTGAACATGTTATAAAATTCTTTTTAGGTGGGTAAATGGCTACTGAAACCTTGGTTTGAAACAGAGTATATGCTACCAAATCAGAGGATCATGTTGCTGTCCAAGCAAATTGCAAATTTGACTGAGTTTATTTAATTTTGGCAAAGCAATGTTAGTACATCTCTCTAGCCTGTCTCACTGCCTTTGGTGCCCCTATGGGCAGGCTGGGATAAGAAGCTGTGGCCAGCACCTGGATTGTCCAGTGACAGATCTGATGGCTCAAAACTGCATCATGGCCTGTATACCATAGCTGTTGTAGCTGCATTTAACTCAGATTCAAACCCAAACTTCCTGACTTTTTATATCTTATCTCTTTGCCTACCTCCTCCTTTTGCCCAGATTGGTGCACTTGATGCAACACTCAGCCCTTAGAGGGATGCCTTCAAATCGGAATGTTGCCTGTAATTGTGGTGCAGCTGTCATTATCTTGTGCTTATCCTGTGCTTTTTTGAAAAAAAAATCCATGGAAAGCAGTGAAGCAGAAGACAAGGGAGAGCAAGGAATCCAGAGACCTGACCTAATTTTGACTGCAAGCTTTGTGAAAGATTGGCGAGCATTTCTTGGATGAAAGGATTCATCATTGTTTACCATACTGAGGTCTTGTGCCTTACAGTGCAAGATTCGGTGGGCTTGTGTCCTTCATCTGCTATAGTTTATTCGAGAAGTGAAGCCCTGAGTTCATTTCAGGCTCTCACTTCTTTGTTGTTGTTGTTGTTGTTGTTGTTGTTGTTGTTTTTTAGTCGTTAAGTCACGTCCGACTCTTCGTGACCCCATGGTCCAGAGCATGCCGGGCTCTATTGTCTTCCACTGCCTCCCGGAGTTGGGTCAAATTCATGTTGGTAGCTTCAATGACATGCTCTCACTTCTACACAGAGTCAAATAATTAATCAGAAGCCAAAAATCATGGAAAGAGAAGACAGAAGTGAATTGGAGGCTTTCCCCCAACCACTGTTTTATATGAGTAGAACTCATCATGTAAAAAAGTGGTTAACATTAGCAATGTATTGGATTCCCCTTTGAGTGCATAGCTGCTATAGGGAGATAGGAAATGTGGTTAACTCAACCCTGTCATTGCCTTTGTGTACAAGTTTGTTAGCTGAATACAACTTTGTTACCTTTCTCTCAATGGAGGGAGCCAACACAGGTCATAGTGGTTTAAAGCAATGTAATCATGCATGGTTTAAAAAAATACAGAGGTCAAAATCTTGTTGCTTAAAGTAGTAAATTACACTAGAGTAAGCCTATTGAATCAATGGAGATTTAGTGAGTCATCTCCTCCATACATTCCATTGATTCACTTGGGCCTACTGTAATTGCAACTTTCTATGCTACACTCAACAACAGGGCGTTGACCAGTGGGATATACTATTTAAAAACTATTACACAGAAACTGGTATCAAAACCCGCACTACAAATTTTGAAATACATGTGATAAATGGCCGCAAAAAGCCCTAAAATCTTTTGGTATAGCTCTGCTCAAGGAAAAAGAGGAGTGCAGCAACTGGTGTCTTATTCATGTAGACTTCTGTAAATCTGATTGGTTGTTTTTTATCTTGGTTGCCAGGATCAGAAGACAGTGTGGCCCCTCTCCCAGTATCCTGGGGAGTTCCTGCACCCTGTGGTCTATGCATGTACAGCTGTCATGCTGCTGTGCCTTTTTGCTTCAATTATCACCTATATTGTGCATCACAGGTAAGAAGACAGATGCCATTTGTTAGCATTAACTTGCTTTCTTTTCCTTTGCATAAAAGGTGCCGTAAACCAGTGATTCTCAACATTTTGCCCACTAGCTTTTCTTTTTTGGGGGCACTTGATCTCCCAGAATTCTTGATCATTGGTTGGAGCTTCTGGGCACTGATGTCCAAAACAACTGGAAGAGCAACAATTGAGAACCACTGCCATAAAGTACTCTCCCTCACTCACCACATCCACCCATCTAATGCTTGAATGCGTCAACACTATAGCAAAGGGTATCCCATGGAGTATTCTGGGTAGTCTCAATTCATCTTTTCCCTATACCTGTGCTTCTTATATTGAGCAGGAGGGCGAGCAGTAGGTTGCCTTTTTCCAGAAGAAGCAGAAGCCCTGGCCAGATGATTCTCTATCATGCTCTGGATATGTTTGCTTTTTAAAATCCTTTGCAGCAGCAGACTCTGGCTGCAGAACACCTCAGGTATAATTCAGTACAGTGGTGCCTCGCTTGACGACATTAATCCATTCCAGCGAAATCGCTGTACAGCGAAATTGTTGTCAAGCAGGGGAAAAACCTATTGAAACGCATTAGAAACCAGTTAATGCATTCCAAAGGGCTAAATACCTAATTGTCCTGTGAAGATCCTCCATAGGGCGGCCATTTTTCTGGTGCCTGTACAGCGAAAATTAAGTCCTGAAAACAGTGGGGAGCCATTTTGCACAGTGGGCAGCCATTTTGAAACCCGACAAGCAGCTGTTTTCTGATCGTCGTAAAGTGAAAAATCGGTTCCTGAAGCAGGGAACCAATCGCTGGATTTTTCCCATTAAAAAAGCAGATTCGTCATTTAACAAGGTAATCGTTAAGCGGGGCACCACTGTATTTCACAGAATAAGAAGTTACTGTGCAACTGGAAGCCATGAAGGCAGTTCTTTTTTTCCCCCTTGCTTCCTCTCTCACTTGCACATAAAGGTCCAGATGTTATGGGTAGTGGCAGGTGGAATAGGATTTATCATGGCAAACGCCTCCCGCTTTTCAGATGCCTAGAAATTTTCACCTGGCCAGAACTGGAGTTTTTTAAAATTAGAAACCTTGAGAGGCACCAAACAGAGCCAAATGCAAAATAGTACATTAGGCAGTTTTGGCTTTAGTGGGTGGCTCCATTTTGGCAGGTGCGGGGGTCAGTTTGTCCCTTTCTCCCCATGCTTGTGGGCCTGCTACCTCTGCCTATCAACACAATTGGCAGAACCACACCACTGGAACTCAGCAGTAGAATCAACCATCTCCCTATTATATTCAGCTTTCCCTTCCAGAAAGGGAAAACAACACTCTGCCTGGCAGACTGGGCAGGCTTCATGAAGTGGGTGGATGTCCTGACACCCTCAGGCACCATGAAGAACTCCTAGAGTTACTGGCAAAGTTACTTGCCAACCACCATAAAATTTTAGTAGTAGCAAGAACTTGTTGGCTTCAGTGGTTCATTCAGTGCAGCACCTTGACCTCTGAAAGTTGCTCAGCCCCACTACCAAAAACTTAAAATAAAAACTTAAAATAAAATAAATCATCATCAGTTCCAGGCCTGAACCTCTGCATGAGAGACAGCAGGAGTAACAGTAACATTACAGGAGAGTGTCCAAAGAGTGGGGCAGAAATGCAGGAAACAAATATTGATTCTGTTGTTAATCAAGCTTAATGTAAAAAACCACAATTGTTGTTCTGTAGGTAGTATATCTCTCTCTGGGTTTGTTTGCATAACAGCCTCTTAAAAGTTAGTTCAAGCTCTGTTTTGTTTACACATTCAAAAGGCTAATGGAATGCTTAAAAAAGAGAATGGAACAAAGCAGAGAGAGAGGTGGGGGGAGCCTCTAGTTAAACAAAGCAATTGACTTGCATGTGAGTCTTCTCCTGATAAGTGATCATGCAGGTAATGAGCATAGCTATTCAAAGGACAGTAGTATGCAATAAAAATGACCTAAGAAAAAGATGAGACCTAAACATCCCCCAATTGTGTAACACTTCTATTTATGAAAGCAAAGTAAGCTAGGAAAGAACCACAATTTTGGCTCCACTGTTTCTAAAATGACTTTCTATACATTTCATCCTCCCACTCTCCCCCAAAGCAGCCCGGGGTTCATTTTTGAGATGTCCGTGATAATGATGTGACTTTGTCTTTCTGTTAACTTTCAACAGCACCATTCGAATCAGCAGGAAAGGCTGGCACATGCTTCTCAACTTCTGCTTCCATACTGCGCTCACGTTTGCTGTGTTCGCTGGTGGAATAAATCGTGTAAAATATCCAATTATCTGTCAAGCGGTGAGTGCCTGCATTGCAATTAGCATTTATTTTATAATGAAACAAAAGGTATGAATTGCACATATTAATGACCCTTTGTGCTCTTCATTTGGTTGGAGGCATTAATATGTTCTAAAAACTGTAAAACTAAACCACTGTCTGAGAAATTTAAGTCTTATCACTGAAAGATCAGTGCAGTTAGGAGAGTGAATCTGGTTTGTGGGGGCATGAGAGACTCTTGAACAAGTTAACCGTAACTATGTTGACATAAAATCATAGGAGGTTGAATTTAAAAGAGGAGACCCATTAAGGCCCATTAGGGTTAATTCAGGACTAGTTAAGATCTAATGTTTGGGGGGTCTACTCAAAGTGAATCTTGACCTAGATCTAACTCACTTCAGTAGGGCTTGTCTAGATACAAGTATACTTAGCATTGTATCCCAGGTATATTAACTGCTTCCTGTGTTGTTGTTTCCCCTCCATATTTTCAGTGCAAGTTAATGTGTCCTCACTTTTGCTTTAGAAATACGTTGAGTGTATTTTTATTTTACCTTGAGATCTCGTAGTAAGAGTGCTTTTGTTGAGTATTTCTAAGCCTTTTAAATTATCCTATCAGTACTCAATGGGTACTATTACTCAGTGCAATTGTAGGTATTTTGTTATAAAAATAGATTGTATCTTCAATTAATTGAGATAATGGAAGAGCCAGAGCTTTTCTTTCAGGTTTCAGACAGAATTCAAAATGAAGCTACATTTTAGTTTAGTGCTTTCTTTTGCTTTAAAAGTCAATTCATAACTGCAGTCTCTTATTCCTCCACTCTCCAAGCAGTTGTATTGGACTGGATCTAAACATCATCATACTTAGGGTTTAGCTGTGAAAATTAATAGGTCATGACTGTCTTTCATCCCATGATTTCAGTGAGTCTACTTTAAGGCTATAAACATGGTGGCGTACTCACTTCTGTTGCCAGCAGTTTAGACATTAATGGCTGTGTGTTGCGTTATTTTGAGGGGACAGCACATTTACACTGTTCTACAAGCTGTATACTCACTGCTTTACATCGTAGCCAAGAGTCATTTCTTCAGTGTTGTCACATGAAAAGATGTACTAAAATATTTATGAAATGTGAGGGGGTGTACTCACTTCTGTGATATACTGTAGAAAGATTTGTTTTCTCCCTTGGCCAACAAAATTATTATTATTATTATTTAAATTATTTATTTTATTTATTTATATCCCGCCTATCTGGTCGGGTCAGGACCACTGGCAATGGAAACCAGGACAAGCGAAAGAAAGTATTGCTTTTGCTCAGTGCATAATTAACATATGGAATTCATTGCCACAAGATGTAATGGTGAGTAGATCGTTCTTCCATAAATTCCATGTTTAGGATTAACTTTCATGGTTAGATCTTCCATGAGTTTATATAATCCTACTTTAAAGCTAGCTATCTGTGACAATTTTGTGGGTTCTTTGGGCTCAGAGGTGACATCTCAGTAGTTGGGAAGCAAAACAGGAGGAGAGCTATTGTCCTCATGCCCTGAGGCTTCTGGTTGTTGATTGTAAGAAGGAAGAAACTAGAGCAGATGGATATGTCGTCTGCTCCAGAAGGACTTCCTACACATGAGCTTACATTGAGTAGAATTGTTTTGCAGAAATACAGCATGCACTATTGACAATGACTGTGTGGGCGATCTTTCATTAATTCCTTTAATTTGTGGCAGATATGGTTTTATATAATCTAACTACAACGTTAGTATACAATGTCTTATAGCTCTTATTTTGTTGACTCAGAAAGGAACTGCATTTTTATTGTTGTTGCTATTTACTTATGAAACAATTCAGTCATATCTGCTAAAACCAACCTTCACTTCTCTACATTTTCACCCAACATAGTGGTAATGATATTTGCTTGTTTCTAGCCTTGTGACATTTCACTTGTTCACAAGTATAAGATAGGACTCTGAAATAATATGTTCCCAGTCATTCAACATCCTGAGATATATTTCATTTAGCTTTGCATACTTTAACTCATTTGAAACGGTTAAACGATCTCTAACTACGGTATATCCTTACTAGAGATGGGCAAGAAACACCAGATCAGCAGTTAGTGCTGGTTCATCCTTTGGATGAATAGGTGTTCAGTGGTTTCCAGCCCCACCTTCTCTGGCAGGCATTTACTTAGAGCCACTGTCCCATCTTCCCTGTCTCCTCTGGGCACTGCCTCTGAGAGGGACCCACTGGAGGAGGCAGGCCTGGGAAATGTCAAACATTTGTTCATCCAAAAGACAAACTAGCTTAAAACTGCCAAAGTGGCAATTCCAACTCTAATCCTGACCTATCATGGACCTCAGATCTTTTCATATATTATTTGCTGAATTTTTTCCAGGTCAAACAAAATTGTCCTTGCTACCTTATCTCAGGCACCTGTTTAATTTTTCACCCTCTTCATAAAGGAGCAGGCCTACCCTTCATTGTTCTTCTCCTTGTTCCACTTACAGTGAAGCATGTCCTTTTTGTTTTGTTATTCATCCCTTGCAAGCTGCATCTCACTTTGGAACTTGAGACATATAAAATTATGAAGGGGGTGGATAAAGTGGATAGAGGAAAGCTCTTTTCCCTCTCATACAATACCAGGACCAGGAGACATCCACTCAAACTGAGTGTTGGGAGAATGAGAACAGACAAAAGAAAATATTTCTTTATCCAGTGTGTTGTTAGTCTGTGGAACTCTTTGCCACAGGATGTGGTGATGGCATCTGGCCTAGATGCCTTTAAAAGGGGATTGGACAGATTTCTGGAGGAAAGGTCCATCGCAGGTTACAAGCCATGATGGGGATGAAGACACTTCAAAATGCCACATGCAGGGGAGGAGTATTAGGAGACAGGTATCTAGTTGACTCGTGTGCTCTCAGAGGCATCTGGTAGGGCCACTGTGAGATACAGGAAGCTGGACTAGATGGGTCCTTGGCCTGATCCAGCAGGGCTCTTTTTACGTTCTTATGAGTCGCCTTGAAACCATCCTCACAGGTTTTAGCAACTCTTGTGATAACTCAGCATCTTTGATTATTGCAATCAAAGAATAGAAGAAAGATTAAAAGATTGTGCATGTAACATACTCCAACTGAGCTGGATATGTACACCAGAAGGAATCACAGGAGAGAGTAAATAGAAACTCGAGCAAAGACAGTTGGCCCCCTCAGAATAGGAGAAAGAAATGTGGAAAGAGGAAACTGGACAACACAAAAGATGAGAGAATGAGATTTTGGATACGGGTCTGAAGAAGATTAACTGGAAAGGCGATTAGATATGGCATACTTGGATATGGTCCCTCCCTAATTGAAGCCCTGAAAACAGCAGAGAGGAAAAAATCATGACGTGCTTTCCTCTGCACCTGTACCGTCTCCTAAGCCAAAGCCAAGATCAATCTCCCTGTCTTCTCCTCCAGTGGAATAGTCTCCTTCAGTGCCAAGGTGGGTTGTGGCTACTCGGGAACTACAGTAGCAATGGGATCATGTATTGACCCAACGACTAAACTGAAAGGCCTTTCAGTGCTTAGAGTGGGAGAATCAGAGAATGAACAAATAGGAGTGCCCTGACCAGAGTGGCCCCTGTGATTTTAAGTGGGCTTTCCTTATGCCATTACAAGCACAACATATAGGGAGACAATGCATATTTATGAAACAGGGGACACCAGGGGACAAACTGTCATTCACTCTTGTAGATTCAAAAACAGAATGCTGATTCATAAAAGAAGACCCAGGAGGTGTTCCAGTGAGTGACAATCACACTTTAAGCTGGTTTTGCAAGGAGTGAAACCCAGATGACAAGCTCAGCATTTGACATGTACTGGGGAAACTGTGCCAATTAAAACAAAAATCGATACTCTGGTATGACCTACTTTGGCTCAAGCTACCATTATAGAAATCAATCTCTAAAGGTGGGAGGACCTGGTGATTGATAGAATTGGTGAATGGCTTTGGAAGGTGGTTTCTGTGTTGGGCACAGTGATTCCACATTCTTTGACTACTTACTGCTCCTGACGTGAGTGTGCAGCACAATTACCTGACAATGAGTGGACCAGGAGGCACAAAGGAGTTCATGACAAAAAATAAATCACAGTGTGGGAAAATAGGTGCTTGTGTGGAAAACACTGGGGATTTTGTCCCTCCCTCAATACAGGATTGATGCCCACCTGAAGCCATTCTCTTTTTGGGGAAAAAATTGATTGATGACTTGGAGTTGTCAAGCAGTGTCAGAGCCCCTGTAACAGCCCAATTTGGCCTTTTTTGAAAAGTGACATGACCAGGCAGTGCCTTTATGCGGATCTGAGGCCAGTTAATAAGACTGCCCAACACATGGCACTTCTTGTGGCACAGATGCCAGAAATCAAAGATGATATACAAGTGGGAGCTATTTTTTTTACTCTGTAGTTGCCATCTCAAATGGCTTCTTTGCCATACCATTAGCCTCACAAAGCCAGCCAAAGTTTGCCTTCTCATTCTATAACATCTCTGTAGTCCTCTGTGGTTTTTTTCTCCTATACATGGCCTTTTAACATCTCAGATCATCAGATAGTCCCTGGGATTTCTTTGGTCCTTCTTGCTTCTCATTGGAAGAGTTTAAAGTGATGTCTTCAGTACTTCACTTTTCAGAATTTCTCATTCCTCTTGAACTTCCTCCTCCTTCGGAATGTCTAGCCATGAAGTCTTGCCAGCTTTTCTTTGAGCTGTTTGAAACTGGCTTTCCTAAAATCCAGGATTCTCACCCAGCTATGTTCATTTTTTTACATCTCTTGCTATCATGAATTACAAGATGACACAGTCACTTTCCCCCAAGGTTCCCGTCACTTTCACTTCATCAATCAATTCTTCCCTGTTAGTCGGGATTACATCCAGGACAGCAATCTTATTCTTTCTTCCACCTTCTGATACAGAAAGGCATTGGTCGTGCAAATCAAGAATTTATTGTAAATTTCATTCTTAGCAGAATTAGACTTCTAGTAGGTGTCTGGATGGGGGCAATCCATTATTACGGTAACACTGTGTCTTTCCTGTCTGAAAGTTTTGTAAGCTGTTTCAGGACACTACCATCCATACCTTCTAATCCACTTTACAGTCTATATAGTATTGTGCTGCCACAAGAATAGGACTTTTATTTTTCTTTCTTTCCAGGCTTACTTAGCTCCTTTCAACAGGGCATCCGCAATCAGATTCAAAGTTTTTTAGGAAACAAAAACATAGCTGTGTGATCCATACATAGAAACAAAATTCTGAATTGTGTGGTATTTTTATTGGTTATGTGATGCCCATTGTTGTTGATGGGAGGCTGCTGGGTAGGCAAAATGGAATTGGTACTGCCCAGTTATTGTAAAGCAAAGATTACATCTTTCCTGATGTTTTAGACATTTCTTCTTCCCTTGTCCACAAATATTATACCATCTATGACTGATAAAGAGTTCTTAAGCACAAAAGCTCTCCTTATTATTAACTTTTTCATGATTTGATGAAGGTGTTACTCATCAGCTCTGCACATCACTATTTTTCATCTCCATTCTGCTAGATCTGTTCCTTTTGCTGGGGGGGGGAGGTAACTTTCACAGACATCTGAGTTTTTCAAGAAAAAACTTGTCAGGTAGAGTCTGGCACAAATTTTCCATTCTGTGAGTGAAAAGAATATTGCTGTTGGTTTGATTGGGATACAAGTCTTCTATTGTTCAGAATATTTTTCATTTGGTGCAACCTGAGGATGTGAACAAGATTCTTGGAGAGGTGAAAGCCACCAAATGTGTGAAAGATCCTTGCCTTTTCTGGCTTATAAAAGCAGTCAAAAGGGAAAGTGTGTAAAGGGAGTGGTGAATGCCTCCTTGCAGCAGGATAGAATCCCAGCATGTTTGAAGAAGGCAATAATAAGACCATCATTGAAAATGAATCCCATTTTACTGGCCAGCTGTCAGCCAGTCTTAAATATTCCATTTCTGGGCAAGGTACTGGAGCATGTGGTAGTTTTTGGTTCCAAGGATTCAGGAATGAAGCTAATAAAGGAAACTGTCTCAGTTCTAAACCAGTGCCTGGTGTCAGGAATGGGCTGAATGAGGACAAACAAATGGAAACTTCATCCAGACAAAACAGAAGTGTCCCTGGTCACTCAGAAGGCAGATGAGATTAGGGATACAACTGTGCTGGATGGGGTGACACTTCCCCTGAAGACCCAAGCCCGCAGGTTGGGAGTACCCCTAGATTCATCCCTGAGCCTGGATGGCCAAGTTTCAGCAGTGCCCTGGAGTGCAATGGCACAGTTAAAACGGATGTGTCATTTGCATCATTCATTGAGAAATGTGATTAGGCTACAGTGATACATGCCTTAGTTCCATTCCGTTTGGATTACTATAACATGCTTTACATGGGACTGCCTTTGAAGATGGTTCAGAAACGTATTGCTAAGGACTGTCCCTTCCTCTCCCTCCTCCCCACCAAAATAATCTCTCAGGAGCTACAGTGTGGAGGGGAGTAGATTCCACACACATTCTCAAGTAAGTTCTACTTAACAAAACATTGTCTTCTATCCTGCCACAGGTAGACATGGACATTTTTCATTGAACAGTTCCCTTAACCATTGGCTGCTTCTTGTTATGATCTTAAAGGAAGATAAACATGGAAGCCACCTGTCTTTGTGAGATAGCATTTTTAAATATGAACAGCTTATCTACAAATGCAAAAAAAAATTGAAAAGTCTAAAGTTGGCATTGTATTGAATACTGTTTTTGGATACATTTGCTTTCATTATTCTGAGAGAAATACATATTGATACCTAGACTGGAGGCTGTCAATGTGGAGTAAAATGAATCACCTTTTGTTTTGAGCTGTGATTTTATAAATGTAGAGTATTTTTAGGGCAGCTTGTAGCTAGATCATTACCTGGCACACATCACTATCGGTTGCAGTCAAATTGTGATGGCTTACCTTGCAGAAGACATGGTAACAGCATTAAAGTGCTAATGAAAAATTGATTTTCCTGAATGAGTTATTAGTGCATGTCCTATGAGCAGTTTATAAACTATTTTCTCCCTTAAAATCAATTTGCTATGGTAGTTAGTCAGATTCTACTTCTCAGCAAGCACAGGTAGCCACCGTTTCTTAATGTTGTTTGCCCAGCCAATGAGAAGCCAGATGTGACATTTATGCAGCATTCGGGAGCTAGTTACATTCTTCCGAGGTCAGTGCAATAAGCACCCAACTCGCTGGGGGGCAAAGTGTTGTTTACATTATTATGTTGTAAATCACCCAGAGAATGCTCTAGCACTATGGGGCAGTATATAAGTTGAAACAACGACAAGTACATCAGAAAAACTGAGCAGATAGTTTTCTCAATTTTCTGGTTTTCTGTCATGTGCCTGGGGGTGTAATTGAGTCCAGATTTGAGTACATGATGTGGATTTGTCTGAGTGCAGAAGAGAAAGCCAGAATAATCTGCACAGTTATATAGTTTTGAATTTAGCCTCCACAAGCACAGTAGAATTCTGGCAGGCTAGTCAGTCAGTCAGTAAATGATCATTTCAAGTAATCATGCAAGGAAGCCCTTGGCTTCTAGTATCCAGATACACAAAAATAAAGTTGTTAGGATTTTTAATGGGGAAAAGAGGAAAGTCATAGGCAAGGGGTGTGTCACGTATCATTATACCTGGTATAGGCAGTTGTGGGATTCGTTCAACCTCATTCCCTTCATCATCTCCAATTGCAATGGAAGTGATTGCCAGGAATAAAATAGCACTGACCCTGCAAATCAACTTGTGATTTTAGTATATATGGAACAAAAAGTTCCCCCCATAACCAGAGTGAAACCTAGGCAAAGATGTTTGAATCCCCCTGCAACATACACCACTACTTACAGAAGGTGACAGAGATCCTGTACAATCCTTGTGCTACCACAGAATTTTCACAGTTAGAATTGACTCAAAACTGGGGATGGGAGAGAGAGAGAGATTTACTAGAGAAACGTAAGTTTCCCCAAGAGAGCCTTACATGCCAGTAAGTTGTGTAGGTTTGCACAAGATTTTATTTGGGTGATCAATAATGAAACTAGTCATTACCATAGCAACTGCCAAATCGCATAGTCCTTAAGCTGTCTCTAAAGACTGTGAACAGATTTTTAAAGATGTGCACAGAGAGGGAACCTTCTCTTAACTTGAAGAGAAACATTGTCCAAAGCTGCTAAAATCACAGGGAGCTTTCCTGCTGACTTCACTAAGATGTGCATTGTACTCGCTTATCACATTTTCAGTTATATGTTGGTGGGTGTGAGATGTCCAGAGGATTTTAGACACCTGTACATTCCAAGCCTAACCAGTTTGGTGGCTGTAAATGCCATGACGTATTAAAGAGAAATTTTTATTTATACCTATTATTTGTACAAGAGCTTGACTCATGGAGCCTTCCTGCAGAAACCATCTATCATAGCTCTGTGAAAGCTCAGATGAGCCCACTTTCTTCTGCTCAAAAGCCCAGCTAGCTATGCCTCTCTCCTTGTATTCTTTGCCCATTAGACTTCAGCTGTTGACCCCGTTCAGTAAGGTGGGAAAGGCAACTAGCACATGCCCCAAAGCCTCTGGTGTCATATCACAATTTTCTCTTCCCCGGCATTGCAGACCATTTTGTGGGTTTAAAAGGAGGCTGGTGAAAATAAGCTTTGCATTCTGTGTCAAATCAAATCTCTGTTTGTCTACCACTTCACTGGTACTGGAGCAAAATACTGTTATTGAACTGAAAACGATTGTTTACTTTTAGGGTTTTGTCCTGGGTTAAAATTAAGCCTTGCATTCTCCAGCAGTAGAGATGGGCATGTACCTTGGTTTGGAGGTTTGTGCCGGTTCATCAGCGCAGCACCAAAAGTGCTGCATGTTCCCTTCTCCCACCCCAACCAGTTGCCCCACTCACCAGCCAGCATGCACTGTTTTTCTCCTACTCTTTGCACAATTATCCAGTCATAACAGGAGCTCATGCTTTCCTCCTCTTGCCTCCTCCAGCAGCCGCCCACTGAAAGGCAACAGTGCAGGAATCCCTGCTCCGCTTCTTCCACTCATCCAAAATAAACTGTTACAGAGTATCTCATGCTATGGAGGGAAATACGGGCTGAACCCTTTTAATGGCATGCTAGTTTGCTTTCTGTAGGAAGCTCGTATTTTGTGAGGTATCACTTCAATGTGTAGTCCCCTCAGCTGCTACGTTTGGGTCCTCAAATTATACAATAATGGAAAAGCTTTGCCACTTGGTTCTAGGTATTACATACATCCTATCTCACTGTAAGCATTTGTTAAGCGACTGGACTTCACACTGGAAAATCAAATTATCTGTAGATCATAGGATTTGTATGGCTTGCACCTTTATTTCTGCTTTTGTATTATTTCATAACATTTATACCAACATTTTCTCATATAGTGCGTTCAAAGTGCTTGTTTGCGGTGGAACCCACAATTTTAAAAAGCATAACAACTAATATGGAACCGTTTAAAAACCAAGCAAGGGCACATTCAAAACAATTTAGAAAATATGGGCTATTAAAAACATAATTAAATTATAATACAGAATAGCAGAGAGATCATTTCTATACACCCATGTCTTTTCACACAGAAAGGTTTTTGTGTGCCAGTGGAAAGTCATCAATTAAAAACACAGCCAGATGGGCCTCCCTACATAGGGAATGTATTGTTGCACTAACAGATCAAATATAATCCACTGGCTTTCCCACTTGATACACTTGGTTTTTCTAGTTGTATCAACAGTATGAGCTCATTTGTTCATGTTCCTAAGCTGGCTCTAAAGACAGTGAGCAGATTTTAAAGGCATGCCCAATGTTTTTATCCCTAGTCATGGCACCATGTGTGCAGTGAGTTTTGCAGTTGGTTTTGCAACTAGTTGTGCAACCAACTGCATGACTAAAAAGTGTGTTAGACCTCCGACCCTGAGCCTAGTTCACAATTAGTGTAACATCCTTTGCACTAGCAAAATGACACTGTTGGATAGTAGCTGAATGTAACTACAGAGATGACTTTTTTAAAAAGTTGCTACCAAACATGTATCATCCATTAATGAGAAAGAGAGAGATTTCTCCAGAATATTTCAATATCAGTATAAATTCATATAAGAGCAGGGCCACAACCCTCAGTTGTTCAGGATTTTATAGGTCTTAAGCAACACCTGTGTCTTGAAATTAAGTGTTGTGTGAACCTGGCCACAAACTCAGGTGTCTCCTGAAAATGTTGGCTGAGGAGGTTCACTTATGGTGAAAGGAGAAAAGGAGCAGAGTTGTATCCCTAAGTGGCGAAGTGCTACCCAGTGCTTTGGTCAGAAAACTAATCATGTTGAGGTTGCCACCCCTGAAATGACCATGTCTTCTGGTGTCATCCATCTTGATTTTCCAGGCTTAAGGAATGGGCATAGGTGGCAGACAATCCTCAATAACAAAAGCATTATTGGGTACCCCTGAAAGTTGGGCATCCAGGGGTAGGAATCTAGGAATATTCCCCAAATGACAGTCTTGATTGTTTCATGATAAATGCAAGCAAGCTGAGGTTCAGTTACTCTTTCTACTGACCAAGAGCACTTTGCCTAGATCATGTTTCACGTTTTTGCATTGATACTATATGTCTTTAAGCTGTGTGCTTAAAGTTACAATTAGAAATGGGGATATTCAGATAAGAATACGAATATCCCCATGCAATTGGACCTAATGAGGGTCTGTCCCCTGGGACTGGACCATCCACTCATGTGTCCTGCTCCAGGCAGAGGGCAGGAAGATGAGTCTCCCTGCACACATGCTGAGTGGCCAGCCGAGTGGGGAGAGAATGGTGCTCTGAGCACCGTTGGAAGGACAAGCGGGACCTGCGCCGTGGCAGGACATGTGAGTGGACAGTCTAGTTCCAGGGTCCGGACCCTCATTATGTCCCGCTGCACAGGTTAGAAGGTTCATTTTCATTGGTGTTTGATCTTGTTTTTAACTATTCATAAAGAATATTAGCCCGAGTTAACAAAGCACTGAGTCACTGCATGCTGAAAAGGCATTTGGCAGGGTTTGTTCTTGTTGTTTGCTATCCTTGGTGAGGGGGGGGAGCTTCTTAATGTAATTCATTATTTAAAATTGCATGCAGTTGCCTACAACAATAGAACTGTGCAGTTAAGTAGAACAGCCAAAGCTGTACCAAAGGCTTATCAAGTGAAACATAAAAGTGCCTGGTGGTACACATTTCCCTTTAAATCCTCTGGAGTGGGAAAGTGAAACCCTTAGAAAGGCAGAAAAAGGGCCAAAGGCAAACCTAGTCCACTCATATACCAACCCAGGCAACCGATTCCCTACATAGGTTTGTATGGAGTGTTTGTATCTGATTACATATTAGCAGAATTTTGCAAGTGGTACAGCAGGCACTGCAAGTAACTTAGCTTTTGCGCCCAAAACGTTCCACAAGCTTTTATTCTTTGGTCACCAAAGTTTCACATCCTATACTACGAAACATTAAAAGATAATTTTTCCTTTGAAAAAAGTTTGTCAGAATTGCTGCTAAATTGGTTTCTTAGCTTTGAGGGACTTATGTAATTCAGACTTTATTTTATGGGTGCAGGTTTTTAGAAAGCTGTTACAATTGCCTGTGACTGCATGTTTCCAGCTTGAACTTGCAGCATCTCTAGGAGCCACCTCAAGTGCTCCTCTGAGATGAAAGAGCAGAGGTACAGTTTGGCGTTTTTGGCTTGCATCTCAAGTAGCCTTCCTTGAACAGAAGGGCTCATTCCATTCATGGAAAAAAGCTGAGGCCCAACAAAAGTTCACACCATCAGAAAAGCAAAGGTGATTTTTGCCTGTTTCTTCTCCTTCTGCAAATGCCTGCCCCCATTTCAGAGGATGCCTCAGCCTTCAGACCAGTTGGCGTCAGGCACAAACAGCTTCAAAAGAAGCTAGCTGTATGTCTCAATGAACCCACAGATAAATTGTGAAGAAACGAGTTCAAGATGGAACTGCTACACACATGGGAACTCTAGGGAACCGCCCAGAGATCTTTGGGTAGCGTGGGTGGCATATAAGTTAAATAAATAAATAAAATAAATAACTTTTATGTTAACCATTACTTGCTGCCTACATGTCATTGGAGACAAAGGAGAAAATGCAATTTTACATCTCAACTAAAGTACAGTACACCTACTGAAGCAATTACTGATGGCAATTACATAATTACATAAGTGCAATTGATTCAGTGGAGCTACTCCATTTAGATTCAGGCCACTAGAAGTAGCTCTTGGACAGCTCACAGTCGGCCCCTCCTTTGTAGACTTACGTGACATCGGATAAAAACCTCTCCTGCTGCTCAGTGCTTTCTGTGCCCTCCTCAGTGCCTCACTGGTTCTGTCAGAACACACCTCTGCCTCATCTGTGACTGAGGAGGAACAGTGGAACTGTTTAATTTGAAAGAAGACAATATAAGTCTCAAAAAAGGGGGGACCAGTATAAACGGGTGTGGTGTCCACCCTCATGCCCCTTTTGCTTGACCGTCAAGCCTCAGAGCACATGAAGGTAAACACTCTCTTCTTTTACACTTGCTGCCACCAGGCGATCTCTAAATCACCAGTACTTCAGAAAGATTCAGGTCCACACTTGAAGTTCCTTTAAATAAAACTTTGGTTTATTGATTACAGAGATTGTTTCATTAATATCTTCAGTAACTAATCACACCTCAGAATTTCCCAAACTACACACACTATTACTCTATCTGATTCTTACTCTTACTGACTTAATTTCCCCCCCCCTCTGACTTCTGGCTCCGCCTCTTATAGCATCTCTCTTGGCTCCGCCTCTCAGCAACATGAATATTCATAAACCATTACATAATACAACAAGAACCACAGATCTAATAAATGGAGAATGCTACAACGGGGAATTTATAGGTGAAGTTAAAAATTTGTAGGAGAGACAAAATTATCACTAAATTCCCATATAAGACTGGGTCAGCTAGTGACCAATAGCATTCCAGGAGCTATAGCCCAAAACAGTAGCTTTTCCAAGCTCTGGTAAAACTGCATATATTGGCAATATCTAAACTTTCCATAAATCAGGATTACTGATTGCTGGCAGCTTTCATGGGGGGATACCATGAGGACTGCCCTGGTGTATTTCATTTGGCTTCCCCCGACACCTGCAAAAATCCCCCAAATGATCCAGAATTGAAGAGGGCATCATTCTGGGTCAAACTTTAGAAGCCACATTCCCCTATTCCTCACTAGTTTACTCTTCTACATAGTTTGGAAGACTTTCACTCAACATCTTTTATAGAGGATCGGAGATTGTGATTACATGCTTTGATATGTATTTGAAGTGCTTAGATAGTTTTAAAATAATCTTAAAATAGTTTTATTTTAAGGGATGTGTTATGTAGCCAAAATGAGTTTAAAGGAACAAACTTTGATTTAAACAAAAATATCTGATTCTGGCAATAGAAGAAATGATTTCTTGTACATATTGATGAGATTATTTTATTCTATTTCATTATTTTATGAGCCCTCTTTCTCCCCTTTTATGTCTGAGGAAGTGAACCTGTCCCCAAAAGCTCACATTAAAATATAGCAGTTAGTCTGTAAGGTGCTATGGTTTCTTTCTTTCTTTCTTTCTTTCTTTCTTTCTTTCTTTCTTTCTTTCTTTCTTTCTTTCTTTCTTTCTTTCTTTCTTTCTTTCTTTCTTTCTTTCTTATTTTTGTTCGTTTGTTCGCTCGCTCGCTCGTTCATTCGTTCATTAGTTAATTTCTGCCTTTTTGCCCAGAATCAAGACTCAAGGCAGTTTGACAGTTTAAAACAATAGAGTTGTTGAAATAGAATTAAAGTAAGTAATATGATCGAAATTAAAGTAATTTAGAACCAATTAAAAATAGTAATAATAATTTACCTGAGGAAGAGGAGGAAGGAATTAGTAGAGTGTGATGGATACTCAATGCACCACACCAGCTCTTGGACTGATAATTGACTACTGTGTGGCCTTAAGAATGTGCCCCTCCAATCCCAACACTACGCTAAATTGAATGTTAATGGTATAATACTACAGGGGGAGGTCGCCTTTTCATTGACCCTATACATTTAATTTGCATTACATGCAGCATAATTAGCAAAACAGTAGCAGGCCTATTATCCATTTGCCAGCAAAGCTTAGCGAATCAATTCAAGTTTAATTCAAGGAGCTTAAACTCAAACATGAACTGTGACCATGAAGGCAGCCGTTTTCAGAATCATGTTTCTGAGGGGTTTTAAAGCCTATCGTCTACCCTTGGTGGATAGCCCTCTCATAGGTACTGTGTTTCCCCAAAAATAAGACAGGGTCTTATATTAAATTTTTGCTCCAAAAAAGCACATTAGGGCTTATTTTCAGGGAATGTTTTCGTTTCTTTCATGTACAACAATTCAAATACAGTCATGTCATCTTCTTCTGGTTGCTGCACAATGGTGGAGGGCGGGGTTTCACTTAACTGGGGCTTATTTTTGGGGTAGGGCTTATATTATGAGCATCCTGAAAAATCACACTAGGGCTTATTTTCAGAGAAACAGGGTATAACTTTTAGGGGATCATTATTTCCTCCGTCCAACCAAGGTTCCAGTTTTCATTGGTTGCAAGAAAGTGTAATAAACAGCAAGGAAAAACCTTGGGAGTTAGATACAGAGAAACAGATAACGGTTTATTAGCACTGTGAACCACCAGCATGAGTTGCATGTGAACTCTGCCAAACTAGAAAAGCTCCCAATAAATGGTAATTTTTAAAGCATCTTAAGTGGACTGCATTAGCCTGTGCAGACCTTTCTCCAGATGAGGAGGTAATTTGCAAGCTGAGCTGGCTGTGTGTTTTGTGGTATGAACTGATCTTCTGTAATGGTATTTAGTTTGTGTGCCTTGTAATAATCCCTTTCTGGTTTGCTGTAAGGTGCCAAATTTGGCTGAGGCACCATTTTATGTTTCAGTGGCATAAGGCAATTGCTATCTACTCAGGACTTTGTGCATGGAATTGTTCATAGCAAAGCCCTCTCTTGGATATGTTCAAGGTTCATTTGCTGGAGAGAAGCCACACATTTTAAGAGTCTTGGTTATGGTTATTCTGTTATCTCACTTAATAAATAGATATATAATTGCTGCTGTGAAATAAAAACATTTCTGAAATGTCGTTCTTTCCTCTGAAATAACACCTGGGTGATCTGAGAACAGAGAGTCCGTGCAGTTGTGCTTTCACTTTCATATCTGTATGGTACAATCAGTTAACTAAAAAGTGCTGTTCTTTTATGTTCTAAATGCAAAAAGCACATACCATCCTGCTTTCTCCTTGATTTCCACAGGATAAAATAACCATGGTAATAATCAGTTAACCTCACTTGCAAAAAAAATTAAATAAATAAATAAATCACAAAAAGCCCTTTGAATATTTTCTATATTCTGTTTTGTAAAAATCCTGTTTTCTCAGGTATTAACACTAGTCAGAAGTTCCACCTGTTTTTCACTTCATGTCCTGGTTCAGAAGAGCTACAGAAGTACCCAAAGAGGGTTGTTAAGGTGACCATAAATGTACTGTGTTTTTCAGAAACTTTGGTATACTTGTAAATATGTGTGTTAGACTTCTATAGCTGATCTTATTGTTGGGAGGGGCCGTTGGTTGATTGTCTCTTATTTTATTCTAGGTCGGAATAGTCCTGCATTATTCGACACTTGCTACTGTGCTGTGGATTGGGGTGACTGCAAGAAACATTTATAAGCAAGTCACAAAAAAGCCTCAAAGTTCCCAAAATAGTGACCAGCCTTCTTATCCAAAACAGCCATTGCTCAGGTATGAAAGACTGGTGTGTTTTTTGCTCTGTGAGAACTACTGTGCTATTTGAATAAACTGAAACATAAATATGGCTGTGTTTCCGAAAATTGTGGAAATGTTTGCAAGCCTACTGTTTTTCTTCAGAACTTTCAGCAAATCATGTTGGCATGGCATTTTTTCAAAAAGGTTACAATTTCTGTCTGTCCATAGGCTCCACAGCCCATTAAATGATTTCAGGAAGTCTTCAGTTTCCAGTTAATTCAAAACTGGATTTAACTATGGTTATCAGAATGAGCCCAAAACAGGATTCTAAACGTTGTTTTGGTTTGAGACTGTGTCTGTTTCATTTTAATCCGGATAGCCACAATTTCCCCTTTTGGATTTAGCAGGTGTAGTGCCCAAGCCTCCTTAAGGAGTGCTTAGCACTCGGTCATAGAGTTTGACAGGCCACTTACCTACCACCTTTGTGCTGAGGCAAGTCCCAAGACCTCAGCAGTGTGTAATGTAAGCCCCTTGAACAAGTCTGACCTTAAAAGAACACTTTATTTTTGCCCAGTGCTTTGCAAGTGCAGACACTTTCCTTAGAACTCACAACAGCTCAGTTAGGTAGGGCTCTTAAAGATAGCTAGTTTGTGGCCCTCTCCACCTCCTGGATTTAGCCAGACCCTGCTGTTCAAGAGACCTGTCCTTTTGGTAAGAATTTTTATAATTATTTTTATTAGAAAAATAGAGTTTCATAGAATCAGTTTCTGTTGCTCAAGCTTTAGCATAAAGAACATATTCAAAGATCATTACAGTTAAATAAAATAACTAATCCCCATTAAAATAATAAACACTACTAAGCTGGGCTAAGGTGGGCTAGACCCTCTTCCTTCTTTCTCTTCACTTACATTCTTTTTCCTGTAAGCCACATACTCAAACCATCAAGTTCTTTTTCTCTCCCATCATCATGGAATAGAACTGAAGTGAACTTTTCCCGCATAACCCATCGTCCATTTTCTACATTCTCTAACCCCTCTCTTCTTCTTGATACTTCATGGCTGTTAACCAATTCCCTCCTTCCTCAATTCTCATGAAGATCCAGGTGTTTTTTCTCTTCTCCAATTAGCTCAGAATGTTGAGTCTTTCATGGGCTCCTTGGTCCAACCTTCAGCTTTATCTCGAACCACACTGTACCAGTCTTCAGAAAAACACTCTCATAGCACTTAGAAAAACACATATCAATGTCTCTCAAATCATTTTCACACAGAACCTGTCTGACTCCATCTTACATCTCTCTGACCATATATTCCATACTGCTTCAACTCCAGGACAGTAGGAAACTATGATTAATTAAAGATATACTTCCACTAAGCCAGAATAGTTATTTTTTTATAAAACAATATTTTTATTTGGTATATTTCAAATATAACAAGAATATAACTGTAAAGTTAATAACATTTATTAAGGCAATAGAATATTTGTGATAACAGTCCTTATTGTGTGATGTTTCACAGTCTGATATTATGAAAAAGGCAGTTCAAGAGCTGATTCATTTTTAGATTTTAAATATATTGTAAAGTCAACCGAGAACTCCACTTTCTACAACTAGTCATGCGAAGTTGGAACTCTTATACTTTGTCAGCTTTTGTTAAATTTTCTTGCATGTGAAATATGAATTCTACACTGAATGTTCATTTATCATTACAAAAATATTTTTAGATACCTATTCTCACGATGAGGTTTCTATTCATAGTGTGTCTAACTTGGAAGACTAATAGAAAGAGGAATTGTGTGCTTTGATACTTCAATTATTTTAATCACTTGTGAAAATTTAGATGTGGTCTCCAATTAATCAGTAATTGCTGAGCTGCTGAATGATTTCTAGTATTGCATTTTAGCAAGTGAACATTAAACCTGCCATGCAGGTTGTAGAATGGCTTATTCTCCCTTACTTTTTTAATATTTAACTATTTATAATCCTAGCCCTTCATTCTGCACTGAATGTACTTTGGACACAGCATGGCAAATCTCATTGTATTTGAGTCGAGTGGCCATGTTGACAGAGAATTCTGGTACTTGTAGTGCAAAGAGCTCTGCTAGATAGGAATATTTTTGTTCTATTTTTTTTTCCTGTATCACTGTCCTGTTCAGAGCAGAATCCACAAAGTGCTACCTTTTCTGAATGAGAACCAATGTTTTCACCAAACTGACATAACCTACTTTCTTCCCAAAGGGAAGTTTAAATTTGAGGTTGTTTGTCAAGTGCTTCCTTTGTCGCTCAAGTTACATGGCTAACTGCAACCAGTATAGGGCAGCAGGTCTAACTTCATGTTTGATGTCCACAGCTTTTATGATAGCAATAAAGGTAATAATCTTAGAACTGCAGAGTAGGAAGGGACCCTATGAATCATTGTGTCCAGCCCCTGTCAAGAAGGCAGAGTGGGGAATCGAACTCCCAACCTCTGGCTACACAGCCAGATGCCTAAACAGTAAACCGCGTGGAATTAACACAATTTATGCACCCATTTAAAACCCAGCAAAAAGCAATGCAACACTCGGCATCCTTTAAAAACCAAGTCAGTAACCAAAGGCCTGTCTCGATGAAAATGTCTTTGCCTGCCAGTAGGAGAGCCATGGAGTTCTGTAGCCTGGAACCAGATACTGAGAAAGCTATGGATGTGGTTTATTTCACATCTAAATAAAACCTAAAGAAAAGCACATTTCTGTGTTCATAGAAAGACCCAGAGAAATCTGTATCTCTTCACTTCATTGGCTTTTTGCTATTTAAAATATTTTCTAGTCAGAGAAAATAGATTATATGCCCTTTAAAACTTGTCTAATGGAACAAGGAAACACTTCCTGGAAGCCTCATGCGCTACATAGAAAATGAAGAGCAGTGTTTTCACTGGGAACCTGAGTTTCTCAATTTGTGATTCATTATAGTGTTCTTCACTCAGGGCTTCATGGTCAAATGAATAATTGCCAGTTTCTAATGCTGCAGTAGAGTTATTAAGGTAGAAGATCATTTTAGGTTGCAAAGACCGAGCTTACTGTGTATTTACTGTTTTTTTTTTGTTCATATTAGGTTTGGAGGAAAATAAACAGTTGGGTTACGGAAAATATTTTTTTCCAATTATATCTCTGTTGCAACTGTCCTTTCATAAACATGAGCCAGCGATATTAAATAATTACATATTGTCAACTTTAAAATAGCAACAAAGCCCTGCCTATGCAACAACTGAACACAGAATTAACAGTTTAATGCCTTCCTGAATTATGCTGTGATTTTGTCACTAAGGATATCATTAACCTTAGAGGCAGAACCTCGGAATATATCTAATATAATTCTGTAATGCTGACTATTAAATTGAACAATGCTTTTTTATTATTTTATTTTTTAACAAAGGGGGTGACAAATAGGAAAAGGGGAATTGGAATTGATGAGGAAGAGGGGAGACAATAACATACAGTGGTGCCTCGCTTAACGAGTGCCTCGTTTAGCGATGAATTCGCATAACGATGTGTTTTTTTAGAAAATAATATGCACCGTATAACGATGTTTCCTATGGGCGATTTTCGCTTAGCGAAGTTTGGGACCATGCTTCGCATAATGAATGCGATTTTAGGTCTCCTGCTTCCCTTAACGATGTTTCTTTTTCCAATTTAAAAAGTGTCTTAGAAGGGTCAAAAACGGTTCTAAATGCTTGGATTCGTTAGAGGACCCCCTAAGTCATGTGCAAACCTGATTTGGCTTTGATCTGACTTTTCGTTAATTTATGGTGAATTTTTTTTTTCGGCCCATAGGAACCAATGGACCTTCAAAATCTGACAGCTCCATGCTTTCCTATGGGGGAGAAAACAATTCACCATAAATTAATGAAAGTTCAGATCAAAGCCAAATCAGGTTTGCACATGACTTAGGGGGTCCTCTAACGAACCCAAGCATTTAGAACAGTTGCTGAGTCTTCGTTAATTGTTTGTGAATTTTTTCTTCCCCCATAGGAAACAATGGAGCTGTCAGATTTTGACAGCTGTCAAAAGTTGGGGGGAAAAATTCACCATAAATTAACGAAAAGTCAGATCAAAGCCAAATTAACTTTTGCATCCGTTTTAGAGGGTGCAGAAGCTAATCCAAGCATTTAAAACCATTTTGACCCTTTTATGACACACTTAAATTTGCAAAAATTGACTTCGCAAAGCCATTGAAATGCATTGAGTCAGCTTCAATACATTCCAATGGAGGAAACATTGTATCGTTTAACGATGTTTCCTATGGGTTTTTTCGCTTAAGGACGACAATCCGTGCCTATTGGAACGGATTAACTGGTTTCCAATGCATTCCTACGGAAAATGGTGTTTCACATAACGATGTTTCACATAACGTTTTTTTTAACCAATTAAAATCGTTATGCGAGGCACCACTGTACTGATATCCAATCTATACCTATTGCCATATCAAGATTTTAAGTTATTCTATTTACTCTTTTCTGCCTTGTAGATAAAGTTCTCATTTCAATATATGTTATTCAGCTGCTGCCTGTTGATTCAGTCCACTTGTTAACTAGATCCCATCTTTCTGTTGCCTTTTGCAGGGGTTGATCTTTCATGACTTCTGATAAGATATCCATTTCACTTATTTCCCGTATCTTTTCAATAAGATCTTCTTGTTTCGGTACCGTCGGACTTTTCCAGATTCTAACATATATAATTCTAGCTGCCGTAACAATATATATAACTATATATTCCTTTGACTTATCTATATTATCGGGTATCATACTCAGTAAAAACAATTCTGAGGTTAATGGCACCTTACAGAGCAATATTTGTTGTAACATAGCATGTACTCTTTTCCAATATTTTTTCGCTACTCCACATGACCACCACATATGATAATAACTTCCCACTTGTGTTTCACATTTCCAACACTTGTTTGATACATCTGTATACATCTTTGGCAATTTTTCTGGGGTCATGTGCCACCTATAAAACATCTTATATATATTCTCTTTAAAATTAACTGATCTTGTAAGCTTTATGTTATTTTGCCATATTTTCAGCCATTGATCAATATCAATGTTATGCCCTATGTTTTGTGCCCACTTAATCATACATTCCTTAACCGTTTCATCTTGCATTTTAATTTCCAGCATATAATTATACATTTTCTTAACAATTTGTTCTTTTGAACCCAGTAAAAGTTTATCAAAAATCGTTTGCTCTGAGTAGAAACCTTCTATTTTATCTTTTGTGTATCTAGATTCTAGCTGTGCTCTAGGCCACCAATCTATATAGACATTCTGTGACTCTAGCTCCTCTTTAGACCTTAATTCACCATCCTTTTTTAATAGATCTTGATATCTTAAATGATTTGCTTTTGTCATAAGATTAGGTTGTGTAAAGGCCTCTATCAGTGACACCCATACAGGTATTTTGTAATAAATTTGTTGTATAGTCTTTCTCCACATTCCCAGTAAAGCTTTTCTTATCATATGTGAATTAAAGTTTTTTTTGTTCTTTATCCTTTTTATACCATAGATAAGCATGCCAACCTAGTTGCAAATCGTGTCCTTCCAAGATGAGTAATCTATCATTTTCTAGAGTTATCCATTCTTTTATCCAATCTAGAATACAAGCTTTATAATACAGAACCCAATCAGGAAGGCCAAGGCCACCCCTCTGCTTAGCATCTTGCATTGCCTTAATTTTAATTGTGGTTTTTTGCCTTGCCATATGAATCTCATAATTATCTTATTAAATTCTTTGAAAAAGGACTGTTTTAATATGATAGGAATTGACTGAAATAAAAATAAGATTTTTGGCAAGATGGCCATTTTAATTGCCGCAATTCTTCCCAGCAACGATAGTTGTAGTTTGTCCCATTTCTCCAAATTGTTCTGTATCTCCTTCATTAGTTTCATGTAGTTATCTTTAAATAGTGTGCTTGTCTTCTTTGCAATTTGTATTCCTAGAAGTTGAACAATGCTGAAGCATCTATTTCATTTCACACAGAACATCAGCATATAATGCCTGAAAATGAAAATGAAAACAGTTCACTGCCTTAAATCTGTAATTAGTTATTTTTCTCTTTGTTTGAAGGATGATGGTGGGTTCTGTAGTCATTTAACAATACTGTGCTGTCCAAAAGTTAGAATCCAGAATAGTTAGCATTGCAATCCATATTATTACTATTAAATCCACTAGGGATGCGTAAATGGTTGCCTTGGTTTTAAATGATCTGTAAAGCTGTTATTTTCACGCAGTTAAAATCTGGAGCTAAACTTTTGGCCTTTGTGTTCATAATGAAACATTTCATAAAAATGCAGAATGAATACTTCCTATAATAGGGCTTTGGGTTCCAAGGTTGTCTATGGTCGTATGTATAAATAGATTCACGTCAATGATTTGATTGATGTGTTGGCCACATTGGACAAGTCTGGTCACTAGTTTGAAAACCACTACTTTGACTCAGTGCTTCAGTTGGGGCTTTGGTTTTATTATTTTGTTAGAATTGGTTGGTTTCCCCAGCTTCCAGATGGACATTTTTATAGAGCACTGTTGCTGTAGGGGACATATGCTATTTGCTGTGATTCAGTAAAAGAATATCGTTGAAGGCAATTAAGCAATCAATGTTCCTCTCAAGACACTTTACAAACTACATGTTTTCCCCCTGAAAGAAACTATTGTGTCTTGAAGCAGGTAGAACTGCAGGAAATGGCATATAAATGTGCCATTATCAGTTTCAAATGTTGCTATGTGTCTGCACATATTTCACAGAGCAGTAGGGTCTCCTGTTTCTGTTTTTATGTTTGCGTTTATATTTATTAGGTTTGCACATACAGCAGCTATAATCCTACAAAGAACGGAAAGTAAACTACTCTGGGTCATCATTGTTAAAAATATAGATCCACACAGAGAAATTATTCCTAGACAGTTGTGTCTTAAAAAGAAGAAAGTAGACCCTGCTTCAGTAGAGACTTATTCCTGTTCACCGCATGCCAGTAGGCAATGTTGTGAGATATGTGTGTCTTTTCTGAGACCACCTCTGCAGTGCAATGCCTCCCCACCACTAGCTGATTATTATGTGGGTCTTGTAATGTCTGATGTAATCTGTTCGTTGCTAAATTGAGATAATGAAGTACGCTTATGCTTCATATTGCAGTGCTTTATAGGAGATGATTAAATAACATAGGGTTTTTTTTCAGTGTGGACTTTAGAACATCTTTCCCTATGCCTGTTGATAAAACGAGCCAACAGTCCTTGAAAGAGATTGATTAACTTTGCTTTCTCTGGCGCTTCATCAGAAGTCTAAATTAGGATCCGTATAATTATTTTCATCTCGTCTACTGTGACCAAACTAAGCTGGTTGACATAGTCTGAGCATTCGAAGTGATAACCTGAAACCAGTTGATGGGTAAGGTTACCAGGTCGGCACCATCCCATTCCCTGAGATTTCAGGGCCAAACTCTGAGATCAGAAGGCAGGTCCTTGTGCTGTCACACAGCAGAAGCAGGGATTGTGGCTGAAACTGCTCGGAGTCAGCTGATTCTGGGAAATAGTCCAAGATACTCTACCCCCTGCCTTGCTCCAAATGGCACAGTGGATTGAAGTGCATGCATCCAATAGCTCTCTCTCCAGTCCCTTCCAGTTAGTTCCTCTTGGCCTTATAGTGTGCCAACTCTGCATAATAACACCATACACAGAGAACCATTTCTGTTGAGGTAATGAGCCGTGGGGCCAGCTAGGAATGAGTACATGTCTGAGTAACCTCAATATTTAAAGACATCTTAGTCACAAAAATCCTTCTCCAGTGACACTCATCCTAAGAGTTGTATCTGTGCCTGGAGAACTGAAGAAACATGGCAGTTCCCTGATGCATCAGCCAGTGCCCATCTAATAACAGAAAATGAGCTTCAACAAGTCCTAACCATGCTTTTGTTTCAATTCCTTGCAATATGCTTGAGCAGAAAGGTGACTAAAGCCTAAAACCAACTAATATTAATAGAGGACAATATGATGCAGTTGGGGCACTATTGGGTTTTCCCCCCAACTGCATAAGCTGTAGCACATTTCATAGGCTAATTAGGGCCATAAATGCAATTATTATGCCATTGTTTCTACAACCAGTTCTGCAGCCAGCGGGGCATCCAGTATCTAAATGGAAACTATGTTGGATTCCTCTTTTTTGCATAAGCTGAAAGCAACGGCCTATGTGCTAATGCAACAACATGAGAGTCAGTGTGGTGTCATGTATAGTAGTGGTCCCCAACCTTGGGCCTCTAGATGTTCTTGGACTACAACTCTCAGAAGTCTTCACTACCACCTTTGCTGACCAGGATTTCTGGGAGTTGAAGTCCAAGAACATCTGGAGGCCCAAGGTTGGGGACCACTGGTGTATAGCATAATGGGCCTCAGGTCAGATGACCATGGAAGCTCACTGGGGAAGGGTGCCAGAGGTACAACCACACCATAAATATCTCATATACATTGAAAATCCTATTACAGTAATCAAAAGTTGGATATGATTTTATGGTGCATAACAAACTAACAATGACACCATTGGATATGGATATAAAAATATGCTGGCCATACATGAAGTTAAAATTCCCTGTAATAAGAATGCTTAATGGTAAATAGGATTTTGCTAGGTCAGGTACAAATTTGCAATAAACAATGTGGTAAAATGAGCTCTAAAAGAAGATTAAAAAGAGCTTTTGGTAGTTGATCTGAAATCTGATGGGATTTGGGAAGAGTTTGTCTAGAACTAATGTTGTAGGAATTATTACTTTGTACTAATTTACTTAGATAAATAAGCAATAAAGAGATGCATCCTGTTTAGGGGTTATAACTCAAAACAGGATGTCAGCTGGTACAGAATTTGCAAGAATGAGGTTTTGGTGACTGCACTCCAGTGTCTTTATTCATACTAGTCCTCTTCTCTCCACTTACTTCCAAAAGGTGTTTCCTGTGCCAAATGATCTTCTAGTGTGTGAAACTAAATGCATATAGACACTAATTTCAGATATTTTTGTAGGAAAATTATGGTAAAATAGATCACACCGCTGAGACCAGACCAGTGTCATGCTCCCACATACAGTGGAAGATCTTTATTAAGCATAATGCTGAAACAAGGCTTTAATCTTGATTGATGTATGATGAAGCAAATGGGGCCATGTAGTGATATTTTCACACAAATAAATTCATGACCACTACAATGTCAAATTTTGGTTGATCTTATGATTTATGCCTAACATGGATCTACAGGTTGCCTGAAACATTTCCTTAACTCTGCAGACATCTTCCCACATAGAATGATAAATAAAGTGGGTCTTGCGTTTCAGAGCAAGTAACTCTGGTTGGCTACCTACTGGCATAATATCACACTTGTACATATTTATTTATTTATTTACAATATTTATTTATTTATTTATTTACAATATTTTTTAGCCGCACCATTGCCAGTGGCTTCTGGGCGGCGTACAACATTAAAACCTAAAAACATTAAAAACATTTTAAGAAACAGTATAAAATACCATATATTAAAATATATCACCATATATCACCATATATATTAATATATTAAAATACCCCGACATCAATACAAGGGCAAAACATGAAATCTTAATCTGAAATTCTTATCTGAGCCAAGGAACACTTTAAATGAGCTTCTTTTTCTGCAAGTAATTGTAATGTGTATTTTTGATCATTTCGAATTGTAATGTAATTAGCTTAATTCATTAATGAACAATGGACATTTTTAGCAATTCTTTTGCTTTTCAGGCTCACATGTGGCTTGAATAGGAAAATTTGATAGAAGGAAAGAGAATGTAATAGCTACTTTTAGATGTAATTTTTTATATTTCAGCAACCCTCATAGTACTTCGAATGAATTTTTAATTCTTGCCAAGAAATCCAAGGCTGTATACAGAAAAAAAAGATATAGTTACATTGAATTTTTGCCATACAGCTTGAACCAGGGCATAGTCAATTGAAATGAATAGTAGTTCACAAGATGTTTTAATAGTGTTGTTCCATATTCTTGGAAGTATGAAATACAGTATCACAAAGTATGAGATTAAATTGAAGTAAGCATAATGTCACAGAAAATATATGAAGTTCCCCCCCCTCCAATAATTTGGATGATGGAGCAAATTTGGTAATTCTACCTGTTTGCATATTTGCATTTTAGCAATCTATTGTTATCTGTAATCCTCACTTATGATCATAGGCTACTTCTACCACAGCATCAAGCGTAGTTAGGTGCTGTGAGAGAAATGGAAAGAGTCATGGAAACCTGCATATCTGCTGCTGGAAAGCATGGTGAGAATGATGCATCACCTGGCAGGCCTAGGAGATATCAGTGTGCAAAGGGCACTCTCAAGGCACTAGTGGAACATTTTCTTGGAGGAGGTTAAGGTTCTGAAGCTTTCACTGGAGGTCACCCAAAATGCTTGGTTCCAGTAGCACCCTTTATAGTCAGATGATTCTTATGGTCACCCATTATGGGCACATTCCTAGTAACTCGAGATAGTGGGACAGGCACCAGCACTTCAAACCAGAGGTGCACATCATGATCTGGACGAGGTTAAGGAGTGACATAATGGAGTATTTGGATCTCTTGTACCAGGGAAGAACTACATGTTGGAAGTACATCCCATTGATCCTGGTTCCAGATAATCAGTTTCAAGCTACAGGATCCTAACTGCTTTTGAAAAATGCACAAGCAAAGAAATAAAGGGGGAAAAAACAGTCGTATGACGTTGCTATTGCTATTCAATTCTTTTAAAAAAAAACAATGCTATTCAATTGCTATTCAATTCTTTTTAAAAACCCTGTTTTTTTCAACACAGGCTTATCTAGAGCCAGGATGTTAAATTTGTAAGATGTAAATCCAGTTGGTAGTATTAAGTACAGTAGTTCCATTAAATCAATAGGTGGGTGGTAAGTCAACATTTGTGCAAATTCATTTGATTTGATGGAGCTGTCCTGGCGGGGGCTAGCAATTTAATTCATGCCTAGAAATTATGCACCTGATGAGGATGCTGCTACCAGGAATGTCTGTCTGTGTGATGTATGTAAGTAAACAGGAGGTATGCCATTGATTATCTTGATCCTGTAATGTGTATTTTGAACTTTTGAACTATATTCAGTTATATATGTGATGAAAACATTTTATACTGGATTTAATTGTGATATTCACTGCATGCTAACTGAAAAACCATGACGCCCTTTAATATCACTGGCTGAAACCTGTATTCTGGAATTATCATTCTGAAAAAGCAGAGTTAAAAAAAAATCCCTTCTGTTGTTCTCTGAAAATGTGAATTTTGAGTATTCGTTGACTAATATCTGTACATTTGAGTATTTGCTGATCCAGGAGGTGTCCATCTGCTATTGGAAATCTCTTTGATTCAATTAAGACTTTTTTCAGTGGGGGTGGAATAGGGGTTTTCTTTGGCATTTCTCCCTCCACTCTTCAGCCTCCACACTGGCTCTAGGACTGTACCAAAGTGTCTCCCAGCTCTTCAAAGAGGGAAAGAGGAACACAGGGAAGTCATGTCAGCTAAAAACATCTGTCAGAGCAGGGATAGATAATGTGGTGCCTTTCAGATAGGTTGGGCAATAGCACCCACAACCTCTTGACTTTGGGGAAAGTCGATGTTGTAGTCCAAACCAGTGGTTCTTAACCTTTGTTACTCTGATGTTTTTGAACTGCAACTCCCAGAAACCCCAGCCAGCACAGTTGGTGGTGATGGCTTCTGGGAGTTGCAGTCCAAAACTCCTGAGTAACCCAAGGTTAAGAACCAGTGGTCCAAACCATCAGGTTGCTTATCCCAGCTCTAGAAACTTTCCCCTTCTGTCTCCAGCTTCTTCTCACACAGTTTTCTGGAGGTTTCCCAAGTCTTTGAACATGTCCATTACCAATAAAACTCTTTTGAGCGCAAGTTGAGAGCTGGACCTGTTTAGTTTCTCATCTAAAAGGATCTGTGATTCACATTACTACTGTATTTTCAATAGATATTCATAGATGCTAGCACCTGGAAAGCAGAACATCATTATAGTTTACACAGGCATTTGTTGTAGCATCGGTAATATGCACAAAGCAGTAATTTACAATAGTTTTTCAGAGAAAGCCCTCTTGGCATTTATTGATACTTAATGTTGGTACAAACTGACCAGGGATATTAGGTAATAAATCTGTTTTGCCCATACAAACAACCCAGCATTCATCATGGATAATGGTGCTACAGTGAAACAATAAACAAAGGGGAAAGAAATGGAAGTGGATAGTTCTAAAAATGGAAGAATAAAAATGTTGTTCAATCTCTGACCTCTGTCTCCAGTCTTAGAGCTATCTGACCTAAACCATTCTTGTTCCCACATTTTCTACTGTTTCCTTTCCCCCGTATAATTCTCCCTCCAAACTTCTGCATCTATTCCTTTGACTCTCAGGTTGCCTTCTCTTTTGGTGTGATGGCACTCCCTCATTTCTCCTTGTAGCCTCTAATTTTCCTCTGCCCTCTCTTGCTTCGCTTTCCCTACATCTCTGTCACCTCCCTCTTTTTCGTCCTCTACCCTTGGGCTTTTAAAATGGCCATTCTTTTACAGCTGCTCCTTGTCTTGCTGCCAGTCATCAGGTTGGCTGAGACATTGCCAATAGGCACTGATAATGCCATCAGCAGGCATTCCAGATCAGCTGCTCAGGGAATAGACAGCGGTGCAATGTCTCAGTGTTAGCTAGCAGCAATCTTGGTCTTTTCTCTCTTTCAGAAATTGAGAACAGAATACTTTTAAAAAAGCAGAACACTAAACTCTACTCTCAGTCTACTTGTCAATTACAGGAACATCAAGTATGTTTTATAGGCAAGGAAGATGTGGTGATGTCAGCTTTTATAATACATTCTATGGGTGAGACTTTGAAAGGACTTGTTTCTTAGGGTGCTGTTGGACCCTGGTTCAAAATACCCTAATACTGTAATTCAGATACAACTGATTTTAGTTACAGTTTGATATGGGAAGTGATGTTCCCTGAAACCACCAGCCAATCAAAGATTTATGATTCCTGTGGATTTTTGTGTGTGCTGATCTTGCTGTCAGATTAAGTATTGTATTAAATTAAATTGAATTATGCCAGCCGACATGGAAGTGCAAATTGCCACAAAATAGTTTCACACCCTTGTGAATTGCAGTGCTGGAATAAAACCTCATTTATTTCCAATCCACTGAGGATTTGATATATTTTCCATCAAAGCCTTTGTCGAGATATACTCTTAGAGCTGAAACCATTTGAGGTTTCCAGTGTGGTTGACTGTATTGAAGGAAGTTTGGAAATAAATGTTAGCCGAGTTAAAGAGCATGGGAAGTACTTGGCTCCTGCGTTGTATATTTTGTATGGGTTCTCAGGCTTGAGCTGGGTACTAATGCCAAAAGGAGGATGATACCTGTTTTGTGTCTTCCTGGAATATTCCATACAAAATGTCTTAGAACTGTGTTCTATAAAACTTCATTGGTGGAGATCTTGTGCAGAGAAGACAGATATAATTCTTCTATCACTCTGAACATCCGGGCATCCTATTTCTTATCTTCAGTTGTTTTTGCTCCAGAATTGCTAGTACAAGAGAGTTCCCTATGCTAATTGTAAGGCTGACATACTTTAAATACAACGTATGATGCTTAAGTTCAAGAAAAGGAGGACTTTAGAGTCAGCAAATGAAAAGAAGGACAGAAGCACAGTGGGTAGTCTTAGTGGAGCCAAAGCCATTTTTGGGGAGTGGAATTTCAATTCAGAAAAGTCAGATTTATTATGTGTTTAAATGAGTACCATAATATTCCCAATATAACCATGACTCGTATTAGATTAGATGCCAATATCCAAATGTCACTTCTGTCATAGATGAATTGTATCTGATTTTGGCAAATTACGGTAGTCTCTTTAATCTTCTGTTTTCTAAACAGTAGCCAGCCACAGATGATGGCAGATGAAATGAGGCACTTGGCTCACTTTAAATGTGTTAGAGAGGGGGTAAAAATACTTTATGTAAACATAATCATTCATGACATTTTCACATTCAAATCCTTGGATTCCTGTAGCTTTCCTGTTGCAGGGTGATGTCTTTTATTGCACACCAGCTTCTGACAAATCTAATGTGTGCCAACTGTACCCTGCAGTCTTTAGAAAAAATTGTGAGCCTAGTAAGAACTGGCAGCTAGTCCTCTAGGTACATATACCTAGGTATATTATTTTGAAAAAGTTAGGAATGTGCACGCAAGCCCACAATTTCTTTGAAATTCAAGGTTCGTTATTTTAAAAAAGCAACAAAAATAAAATCCTGCATTTGTGTTTTACTGTCTATCACTTCCAACAAACTAATGGTGTTTTCAACAATGTTGAGATTTAATTGTATTTTAATATTAACATATATCATTACTATGATTTTAAACATAATGTGTTTTTAGTTGTACATTGTTGAGTCCTTTCACTGGGAGAAAGGTGGTATACAAAGTAAATAAATAGGTAAGTAAAATACATTTTGACTTCAATTTCAGCAATTTCAAGCAATGAAGTATGGAAATAACAATCAGTCCATAAATCCCTAGTACTACCACATGAATCTTGACTGAGTCCAACATTCTTCTTTCTTTTATTCATTTCTTCTTTGGCATTGTAGTTTAACTATGTTTACTGAAGAAAATGCCATTCATTTCATAAAAAACTAGCATACCTAAGGGTGCACTTTTTGTCAAACGATAGTACTAACTTCTCATTTACTAGTGACAGTAAAAATTAGACCCTTTTCTTTCAAAAGCTAGGTATCTCTGAGAACGGGTAAGAGCTTATTCGTATGTTACAGGCAAGTGCAAATGCAGCTTTCAGGGCGTGAGATGGACAAGTTCAAGGAAAGGAATGCATAAGTGACCCATTACTACATTCAAGCTTCTGATTTATAGATTGGGATGGAATTTTAGGGGGGGATTAATATAATTCCACAGTGATACAACAACAGCAATATCTCAGTATTTTGTGAAATATGTCTTCTGTATGTATTTGTTAAAAAAAAACACCAGACCTTATTTCCCCCCATTTCTTATCATTTTGAATGTGGTTTTTGAGAGACAGTGGCCATGATGGAGTTACATTTAGATTACAAGAAGGGAATTGATTTTCTCTCTCCTTTTTATGCCTTCAAAAAACGGCCACAATCCTACTAATATTTTCTTAAGTTACAGAAAAATTTGTGTTCACATAAGACAACTTGTTGCGGCTAATTGATGAAGTACAGGGGTGTTTCTCAATTCCATGCCAAGGAAATCTACAGCTAATTATAGAAAGCCTACATTAACAAGAGTTGAATTCTGGCCATAGGCTATGACTACACAATCTAATACTGCAGGAATTGCTGCGGTTATAATACAGGTTATACAAGTATTTTTTTTTCTGATCACACTATGCAAAGGTGAATTTGAATTGGTGTGGCCCTTTTTGCTTCCAATGGGGGCTTTTTTTCCTCTGCCACTGGGTGCTTCTACGTTTTTCAAGCTGAAATGATTCAAACTGACTTTTTCTTGTGTGATCAGTTTATTCATTCTAGTAAAGACAGGGGTCATCTCTGTGAGTTGTGTTTCACCAATGTAACAGTTGAGATGTTAGTGTTCAGGACTGTGGGAACGCTTACCCTTGTGTTCTTTCCTCATCATCGCTCTCTGAATTTTGTTTATTTTTTTACATATCTGAGATGAACTATACTTTATCACCTCTGGTGATATATTAGTCCAGCGCTAGATCATCTCTGGGTGAGATTTTTTTATTAAAAAAAAAAGACACCTAGAAATAAACCAGGCAAAATAAAAGATGTTTCTGTGGTAATTCTGTACACTTTAAGAAAAATTTTGGAACACTGCCACCTTTTCTGGAACATTTTACAACCCTTTCAAAACCAAGCAGCTTGACAGTAAACCATAGAAAGATAGGCAGAGATGGGAGCAGAAGGAAAGAGGGGAATAAGGGAGACTCTGGGCTGAAATGCACCTCGCATCAAGTGTGAACACTGAACTCCTGAATCAATCTGCAGCCTTTATGTGATCACTTACTGTGAATTCGACACATAATATAGGCTTTGAATCAAATCACAGCAAAGTGATTCAGAGTAGTTTGGTTTGTTTGTTTGTTTATTTATTTATGCATTTATTTATTTATTTATTTAACCCTCTGATTTTGTCCTTTAAAATACTCAAGGTAGCTTACATAAAAAAGACAATATTTAAAAACAAATATTTTAAAAAGAACATGAAATAATGAGATCATGATAGGCATCCTTCAGTCTTGAGAGACTATGGTAATGTGCTCTGTATGGAGGACTTGGAACAGTGTCTAGTGTTTTGATGCTGTATGCAAAGCTGCAGTGTCCTCTCCAGGGCACGAAGCCTGGGTAAAATAATATGGAGGACAGGCTGTTACCTAACCAGCAAATCCCCCTCTCCACATCACTGAAATAGTCCAGTGGAAAGACAAGAGCCAATACAACTGGTTTCAGCGACGTCGCAGGAGTTGACAGAATGGCACGAACTGCCTCCGGGACTCCGGCTTCGGATTTTGCTTCGAGGTTAACTCCTGAAGCCTTTTCCATCAGTGGATATAGACACAAGGCACTGGAGGTTTGAAGTCAGAGTTTTCCTTCTCCTAGATGGGCTGCCTTCCAGGGTTGAACGAGTCCCACCTACCCGGCCTGTTCCCTCATGGCATGGACGGCGATGGTGGCGCCTCAGTGGGAGTTTGAAATCTGAGTTTTCCTTCTCCTAGATGGGCTGCCTTCCAAGGCTGAATGAGTCCCACCTACCCGGCCTGTTCCCTCATGGCATGGACGACAATAGCAGCGCCTCAGTGGGGGGTTTGAAATCGTTTTCCTTCTCCTAGGTGGGCTGCCTTCCAGGGCTGACGAGTCCCACCTACCCACCTGTTCCCTCATGGCATGGCATGTAAGAAGTATAAATCAAAATCAGCTGAAAGCCATAAAGCAAGAAATGGAATGTTTAAACATTGCAATGTTTGGTATTAGTGAACTGAAGTGGGCTGGAATGAAACTTTTCAACCAGACAACTACAAAGTATTTTAGTCTGAAAATGACAAACTCAGAAGGAATGGAATGGTTCTAATACTGAGGCAAGACTGTTAGGGGCTATAATGCAAGAGCTGAATAATATCCATCAACTTCTATCAATATAGCCATAATTCAAGTCTATGCTCCAACTACAGATACTGAAGAAGAATGAGAATGATTGATAAAGTTCTGTGAAGCCAGCAATCTGTTTATCTCAAATACATGCTTCAACCAACTGAACAGAAAACTAAACACACAGACATAACCAGATGGCCAATATAGAAATCAAATAGGCTGAATAATTAGAAGCAGGAGATTGAAAAATTATAGTCTCTCTGCCAAAACAAGACCAGGAGCAGATTGTGGTACTGCTAAAAAAAATGTAATATTAAATGTTAGAATAAAGCTGAAGAAGAACACTAAAAGAATCCTAATGCTGAAAGAATGGGTGTGCCTGATGAGTAACCTGTATTGTGGATAAGAAGCTACCATTAGGGCACCATATGGAGAGACAAAATAGTTTCCTATAGACAAAAGTGTTGGACAAGAATGCATTTTATCTTTTCATCTGTAAGCAGAGCATATCATATGGACAGCTGTACTGGATTCAGATGAAGAAGTGAAAATTGGTGGAAAAAATATCGATAATCTAAGATACGCACACATCATCTTCACTGGCAGAGAGCAGCAATGACTTTTAACGACTTTTAGGGAAACTTAAAGAAGAAAGTGTCAATGCAGGAATGTAGCCGAACATTAAGTACAAAATCACGACTACTGAAGAACTGTACAGACCTCGCCTCTGGAACAACTTACCTCCTGAGATTCGTGCGGCTCCCTTGCTGGGCATGTTTAAGAAACAACTAAAAACGCTGATGTATAAGCAGGCCTTCCCAACAGAAAACTCCTGACGATTTTTCTATATATATCTTTTTTCGATTTCTATCTCTGTTAAGCTGTAACGTTTTTAAAACTATATTGTTGCTTTTTTGTTGTAAGCCGCCTAGAGTGGTCTAGTATGACCAGATAGGTGGGATAGAAATAAAATAAATAAATAAATAAATAAATACATCTGTAATGTTGACAATAAAGAAACTGAAATAGATAAAGGTTTTATATGTCTTAGTTCAATCATCAGTCCTAATGGAGACTGTAGCAAAAAAAAAAAATCAGAAGAAGACTGAGATTAGGAAGGGCAGCAATCTATTAGAAGAGAAATTAGAAAAGATCAAGTGGAAGGATGTGTCACTAGAGAGCAAAGCCATTCACACTATTGTATTCCCAGTTACTATACAGTATATGGGTGAGATGATGAAGAAAACTGACAGGGAAAAAATTGACTCATTCGAAATATGGTGCTGGAGGACAGCTTTGTGGACAGCCTGGACTGCCAGAAAAATGAAAAAGTGACTCCTAGAGAGGAAATCAGATCTGAACATTCTCTGCAGGCAAAAATCATGAAACTGTGATTGCCTTACTTTGGGCACATCATGGGAAGGTTCAATGGAAGAAACAGTAATACTAGGAAAAGTTGAGGGCAACAGGAAAAGAAGATGAAATATGAGATGGATTCACTCCTTAAAAGAAACCACAGCCTGGAGATTACAAGAGCTGAGCAGGGCTGTTGAGAACAGGGCATTCTGGTGGTCACTCATTAATAGGACCACCATAAATCAGAGAGGACTTAAAAACATATAATGATAAGACCTAACCTGAAAATACTGTAAGCCCTAGTATGACTTTTCAGGATACTCGTAATAGAAGCCCTACCCACAAAATAAGCCCCAGTTAAGTGAAACCCCACCTTCCATCCTTGTGTAGCAACCAGGAGAAGATGACATGACTGTATGTGAATAAATGTAGATTGTTGTACATGAAAAAAATCCCCTGAAAATAAGTCCTGATGGTTTTTTGTGGTTTTTTTGAGCAAAAATTCATATAAGAGCCTGTCTTATTTTCAGGGAAACATGGTAGCAACACATTTCCTGTCACAGAACTTTTTGGAATTCTAGCTGAAGAGACCCTGCTTTGCCAGTTTTCTTCCCAGCATGATCTGGTTTCCACTGAAGAACAAATACACATTTGTAGTGCTGCTGATTCATGTGAAGTTGAAACTATTTCTAGCCGCATAGGGTCTGAATGAAGTCAGTAGGACTAATTGTATGAGTCACAGTATGTGCTCATCAACCTGAAGAGTAATTCCAAATTAGCCTCCTAAAGATACTGCTGCTTAAAATAGGCTGCCTGAGAGAATGGCCTTTCATATATGGCAGCAGTTTTGAGTTAGACTTTTTCCATAAACCAATAGGATTATAATGGGAAGAGTTTAAAGCTTCCCAATACAGCTTGGAACCTGATTTCGCTTAAGGCATATTAAGAAGCTTTTCAGTATGGAGTGGAATATCTCCAGGTATTTTTTTTTCATGTATATCTGGATGCTTTAAGTGCATGTGCCCATTTTAATGTCTATAAATTAGAAATAACCAACTACTTTAATACTCAGGATAAATCCAGCCAACTTGGCCACTTACCTAAAACCAGGGTGCTTGAAAAACTGTTTCAAACATCATTTGGGAGAATTTCCTTTAGCATACTGGGGAGCATGCTGGAACATCTTGAAAATATTTGAAAAACAGTATGAAGCTTTCCTATACTGTACTTCTCCAGTTTTACTGTGCTGCCCTTGATGTCGCTCAGAATACATTCTCTTTTTTTCCCCTTACATTGCCCATCTTCTAGTTTTCACCTTTGAGCCTGCTTCTTTTGTCCTTGAATGGGTCCTTCTGCCTTTGCCTTCTTCTGGGTGATGAGAAAACAGCTGGGATCAATAATGGTTTACAGGAGGTTATAGAAAGAGGCATTTGGGATGTCTGATTTAGTTATCTGTAACCACCTAGTAAATGATGGTTTTACTTAATGCTTATGAAGGTACTTGACCATAATGCTAGTGATGGTTTTATCTAATGCTAGTGGATGTAACACATGGGCAGCTTCAAAGCCCTTGCTTTTTTCCACTGAAGCTTTAAATAAAAGTTGTACAGCTGTATCCATCTAAATAAAACCTCAACCACTCAAATCCCTAGCAGGCACTATGGTGCACTGTCATAGTAGGGTGTCTGCCATACTGTGGCATTCTTCTGCAGGGACTACTGACATTGACGAAGCAGGGAGCCCTGTAATTCTGTACATTAGATTACTCTAATTAAAGAGAGTAACTAGAGGGATACAAAGATAGCCCCCCTGCTTTGGCGGTTCGCAAAGCAGCTTTCCTAATCTCTAGACAACGACAATTCTTCCCCATTGGAACGCATTAAACAGGTGTCAATGCATTCCAATGGGGAAATGCTTTTTGCTAGACAATGATTTAGCTAAACAGCGATTTCAGTGGAACGGATTATCATTGTCTAGTGAGGCACCACTGTATTTATCTTTTTTCAGGAGATAGGGTGATTAGCATGTTTTTGTTGTGATGAGGGAGTGGGGAAAGGGAGAGATTATCTGTCACTGTGGTTGATGGGTGTCGTTAGCTGGTCTTTTTTGTGATCATTTCACAAAAATCAACCACAGTGACAGATAATCTCTCCCTCTTCCCCCTCCCTCATCACAACAAAAACATACTAATCACCCTATCTCCTGAAAAAAAGACAAAAAGCCGTTCCCACAGCTATAAATACTATCCAACAAACACCAACAGAGCATGGACAGAGTTCCTACTTCAGTCCTCTGAAGATGCCGTCCACAGAGATTGGTGAAACATCAGGAAGAACAACCTTGAGAACACGGCCAAAGAGCCTGAAAAACCCACAACAACAATTCAAAGTGCTGGTTCTAACATATAAAGCCCTAAATGGTTTGGGTCCAAGCTATCTCAAGGACTGCATCTCACATTATGAGCCTGCTTGCGTGTTAAGATAATCAGGAGAGTCCTTCCTCTTGGTTCCACCACCTTCCTAAATGCATTTGGTGGGGACACAGGAGAGGGGCTTCTCTGTCGCTGAACCTAGATTCTGGAACTCCCACAAGAGTCTAGGCTAGGGGGGGAGGGGTTGCCCTTTTTCTCAGTCCATGTGCCATCCATCCTTAAAACTGTTCTCCACAACCCCCTCCATAACTATGAAGTGACCTTGCAGCAAGAGGGATATTAGCTGTATAACTCAGTGTCTTGGACTGCTCTCCTCATGTCTTCAGACTGTGTCTCCTACAAGTGTCTCCTACAAGTGCAGATCAGAGAAGTCTGCCACCTACTGATTGAAGATAGTAATATAGAATTCAAATATGGAAGCATGTTTTCATTCATTTAAATAGGCTTAAGGTAGTCAGAGAAGGACCTTCTCTCGGTCCCATTCCCAGTACAGGCACTGCTTATGGAGACATGAGAGAGGGCCATCTCTGTGGCAGCTCCCAGGTTATGGAATGCTCTCCTTCGGAAGACTAGGCAGGCTCCCTGCCTTTTGTCCTTCACCAACAACTGAAAGACACATCTTTCAGGCAAGCTATTTACAGGCATGATTCAGTCCCTGAATGCTTTTTTAAAGTTAAGATAGTTTTTAACATTTACTCGCTTTTAATTATTCAGTCATATTTCAATTAGTGTGCAGTTTAATTGTTTTTTAATGTTTAACTTATTATGTTTTAATTTCTATTCTTTTAATATTGTGAGCCCCCTTGGGTCCGCGTATCAAGAGAAAGGCAGCCTATAAAACAAACAAACAAATCAAAACAAATAAATAAGCGTTTTCTCTGGGGAAACTCCACTAACACCCTAGAATATCCATCATTTGCATGCTGTGTTTCAGGTGTCTATGAAGGTGTTACTGAGACAGATAGGCAGACATCACCCATAACCTTCCTGCTCCAGCACATTTTTGTCTTGCCATGAAGATGAAATTTTATATGGTGAACTCTGTTTAGGGCTTTTTATCTACTGAGCCTCTTTGGTTTTTATGTGGTTGTTTTATTACGGATTGTGGCATGTTGACTATGTTAAGCCACTCTGAGTGATGTGAATACATTAGATTGCCCACCCGTGCATTAGAAAGATGGGATATAAATCTTTGGATGAATAAATAAACATTAGCTAAGCCGTCATTGAGGAGCAATTCCCACTGAGGAAAGAGGGACTGTCAGTAAAAATACAGCTGCCTTAAAAGGATGAAGCTGTGCTTTCATGAGCCTGTGTCCTACATTTTCAAGGTTCCTTTCAGCTCTTTCTGAGGAAATAGGAGGAAAATATGAGTGTTAAGTCCAGGAAGACTGGAAGACTGTTGTGAGAGCATATGGGAAAAATAATTCTGACCCTTTTCATCCCTATATCAACTTCTTAATGTGTAATATTTTAAAATCAAGGCTATTAGAATCCTGAAAAATTGTCATCCACTTCCAGTTTTCAGAAACATTCTGTGCATTTTTTCTAAAAAAAAAAAAAGTCATTCAATTGTTGATAATTCAATACTGTGATATAATTATTTTGCCAGCTGTTATCTAAAAGGAGAAAAGAATTAGTAGGAAATGTTGCCATGTCTATTCATATCTAGGGACTTTCCAATTTCAGATTTTGTCTCTAGAGGCCCCTCCATTTCTAATGGACCTTTGTAACTGTAGGTTTGGTAAATGTATTCAGATGTGGGGGAGAGGGAAAGAGACATGTAGGAATGCTGAGCTTTAACCATCCTTTTCCCTGATGTTCCAGATATCTTCTGAAGTTCGTATCAGAGTGTCATGGGAGGTTAAAGCATTCTGAAACTAGCTCTTGGGTGTTGCCATTTCTTATGTCAGATATGTGTTCATCTATTCTAATGCGCAGAGATTGTCCTGTTTGCCTTATGTAGAATGCACATGTCACTGCTGGCAAAGGAAGTCATAGGTTACCTTAGGAGATGACTTAAGTAAACAATTCCTGATGTTGTTGTCGATTTGCGGTGGGGTGGGCTTGAAGTGGTGTGCCAGGGTATGTAGGTTTGTATCAAGGTCCTGCTCTTGTCTCTGTGTCTGTGTCGTGTGACTTGCTATATGTTGATAGTTGTTTAAGATTGGGGGACTGTCTGTACAGGCCAGCTTCAAAGAGCTTGGGAGAAGGAAGTATGGGGTCCAGAATGAGATGTATGATTGTTGATGATATGTTTGAGTGGTCCCAGTTGTACGTGACTATCAATGATTATCTGTCATTTTCTGTTTTAGATCTGTTTTGTAGTGGTTGTTTCCAGGTACCTGTCTTGCCCTGTCAATGTCTTTTTGTTTTGATTGTTGTAGGTTTTTCAGGCTGTTTAGCCGTATTCTGGAGGTTTTTCTTCCTAACGTTTTGCCAGTCTCTGTGGCTGACATCTTCAGAGGACAGAACTCTGTCTGTGTTCTGGTGTAGTGTGTGGGATAGCTGAGTATTTGTAGCTGTGGGATCAGCTTTTTGTCCTTTTCAGGAGATTGGGTTATTATTGTGATTAGGGTGTTTTTTGTTACAGGTGTATTGTTGTGATAAGGGGGAAGATTATCTGTCACTGTGATTGATGGGTGTCATTAGCTAGTCTTTTGTGTGCAGTGATCCCCGGTGCTTGTGGCTGGGTAGCGTTCTGCAGGCTGTATTTATTAGTGCTGGGAGCCAGGCTTTGTTGAGTTATCAACTTTCTTCTTTTTTGTTGAAGCTGTGCTGGTGTTTGTGGATTTTAATGGCTTCCCTGTGTAGTCTAACATAATGATTGCTGATGTCTGTGTTTTGACATCGGATTTCATGTCCAGCTTCTTTCAGGGCATGTTCAGCTACTACCAATTTTTGTTGTTGTTTTAGTCTGCAATGTCTTTCATGTTCTTTGATTCTGGTGTGGATGCTGCATTTTGTGGTCCCAATATATACCTGGCCACAACTGCAAGGTATCTGGTATATTCCTGCAGTGGTGAGAGGATCACTTTTGTCCTTTGTTGACCATAACATTTGTTGTATTTTTGTGGTGGGCCTGAATACTGTTTGTAGGTTGTGTTTTTTCAAAAGCTTTCCCATGCGATCTGTGACCCTTTGGATGTATGGCAGAAATACTTTGTGGGTGGCTGTTTTTCTTCTTCAGTTCAGTGTTGTTTTCTCTGTTTGTGGCTCTTGTGATTTCATTCTTGGAATAGCCATTTACCTGTATGGCCCAATTCAGATGGTTGAGTTCAATGCTGAGAAATTAAGTTTCACAGTTCTGATTCACATGGTCTACCAATGTTTTGATTATGGGTCGGTTTTCTGTAGACCTTGTGTCCCAATAGGGGGTCAGGTTTGCGTATGACCATGACATCTAAGAAAGAGTGTTGGCCCTCTATTTCTTTTTCCATGGTGAATTGTATATTTGACTGGATGCTACTGAGATGGTTTAGAAATTCTCCGCATTTTTCTTCACCGTAGCTCCAAATCACAAAGGTGTCATCCACATATCAGAACCAGACTGTGGGTGTGAAGAGTGGCAAAGCCAGGGCCTATTTTTCTAAATGTTCCCTGTGGAGGTTCACTATAACTGGGCTGAGGGGGCTCCCCATGGCCACTGCATCTGTCTGTTCATAGAAATCATTATCCCACTGAAAGTAACTAGTTGTTAGGCAGTGTTAGAAAAGGGCCTTGGTGTCTTCTGGAAAGATCTGCTGGATGAGTGTCAGAGTGTCCTTTATTAGTACCTTGGTGAATAGGGATACTACGTCAAAGCTGATCAGTCTGTCCCTAGGGTTGAATTTTAGGGTGCTGATCTTATTTATGAAATGACATGAGTCTTTGATATAGAATGAGTTTTTTTCAGTGTGGGTCTGTAGGAGGCTGGCTAAGTATTTTGCTAATTCATATGCTTTTTGTTTTTAATTTTATTAAGTTGAGTATTGTAGTTTAAGGGATGTGGTGGCGCTGCGGGCTAAACCGCAGAAGCCTGTGCTGCAGGGTCAGAAGACCAAGCAGTCATAAGATCGAATCCACGGGACGGAGTGAGCGCCCGTCGCTTGTCCCAGCTCCCGCCAACCTAGCGGTTCGAAAGCATGCAAATGCGAGTAGATAAATAGGGACCACCTCGGTGGGAAGGTAACAGCATTCCGTGTCTAAGTCGCACTGGCCATGTGACCACGGAACATTGTCTTCGGACAAAACGCTGGCTCTATGGCTTGGAAACGGGGATGAGCACCGCCCCCTAGAGTCGAACACGACTGGACAAAAAATTGTCAAGGGGAACCTTTACCTTTTTATTGTAGTTTAAGAAATGCCTGCTAGAAATCTATGAGTTTTGTGCTTCTGTCATGGATTCTAGCAAATGTGTTTGTATGGGAGGGCTTGGCTTGATATGTTTCTGGTGGAAGGTGAAGTCATGTAAGAATGTGCGATAGAATCCAGTCAGAGTCTCAGGTAATGTAAGAGAATCACATCAGAAAACAACAAAGGCTAAACTTATCTACTTAATACTCATACCTTTAACAGAGAGGTAGCTTGGATCTGGGACATATGGCTTCTTAGAACCACAGATGAACTAGAGCCCCCTCCTTCAAAGCAAGCTAAGCTATTTCCTGATCTCTTTATACCATGGGACTTTACACACTTGTTGCCATATACATATTTCATGTTTCTTCTAGACAAAAGCATTTTCCTGCCCCTCTCTTTCCCACAGTGGGAATCTGCATAACTCCTGGGTAATGAAGCAGATTGGCTCTTTTTGAGAGTTAAAGTGAAAGTGTTAGATCCTTTTCAGGGGCTGCTTTGGTATGCCTTCTGATAAAAGATAATCATGGAAGCACTAGATCTTATCTGTCTTTTCTTTGAAGTGTTCGTTAACAGGAGGTGAATTGAAGGTATGAACTGCCCTTTTGTTCTGGGCACATGTTGACCTGTGCCTGCGTGGCCAGCTTCCCAGACACTCAATGACAGAAGCATTGAAGCATTCGGTAAATTAACTCCATATTTCATATTCTCCCCAGTTCCTCAGTTTCTTCACAGTATTTATAATAGTGGGTTTTTTCAGGTGAATCTTTTTCATGCATTTGGATGACAGAGATGTCCTCAGTGTTATCACAGGCAGAGAAGAGGCTTATAGGACACATGAAATGAGAAAGCAATGTTAGCCATGAATATGTTCACAGGTGTGCCCATAACCACACTGTCCATTTGGAGATTAGTGGTACCACCAACAGTGAAACAGTTGTGTCTGAATACAAAGTCACAGAGTTTAGTGGTGAGATGTGCTGCAGACTCGTTCAAAATAGTGTTCTTATAATCCATCCATGTCTGGTATGCTGGTATAAAGCACCTCTGAATTCATGGTGGCTACAATGGTGTCTCTGATCATGAGGTTTTGAAGCGACCAACATGAATTTGGCCCAGCTCTGGGAGGCAGTGAAAGACAGGACGGCCTGGCATGCTCTGGTCCATGGGGTCACGAAGAGTTGGACACGACTAAAAGACTAAACACAACAACAATGGTGTCATCTAGTAAGTTGGGAATGAACTGTAGTTTCCTTAGGAAGTCTGCTATGCCATTTATGCAGCTAGGTGCATTGGTGGCAAACAGTTTGAGGTTAGAGTACATATATCCAGTCCCCCAAACAGTGGTGTTATCAATACTTGATACAGTGAGCCTTTCAGGGTTGTGTGGTTTGCAAATTTTGGTAGAAAGTTTAAGGTGCCTAGTTAAGGCTCTTATGGCACATCAGTTTGGGTCCAGTATTGTACATCCCTGTCATTCTGTTTGATAGTAGTTCTTGGTTTTCAACACTTGAGCCTAATGACACAAATGTGCAAATGTGCTGTTGGATAATCGTCTCTCCTATGTGTGCGCCCATTAGTCCATAACAATAACCAATTCTCTTTTATCTGCCTCTTTGATGATGATTTTGTTATTGTTTTTGAGGCTGTGGATGACACCTTGCTCTTTCCAGCTGAGACTGTATAGTTAATTGTATCACTTGCTTATTATCTGAGCCTGGGCACAATGAGAGAAGCGCTTGATGTAGAATCTAATTCCTTGTTCTGACCTTCAGGAGGCCCCTCTGTGAAGTTATTTCTTTAGTGATGAGAGGAAGGTAACTGTCTCAGTGTACTGCTTTTTGTCAACTTATAGAGAGAGATGGTGCTTGGGTGTTGCAGTGTTGATTGGTGCATTGGTTGTCGAACCCCTTGAAGATGATGGGAAAAGGCCTCCAGCTCAGCACAGAATTGTATTATCTCTGTGGACTTGTGGGACAAAATAATAGACACTGAAAGGGGAAATTCTTTGTAATATTGTAATATGTCATACTTTAATCCTTACAGCACATGCTTTAACCTCTATAACATGTAGAAAGGATTGTCTGTAACAGTTTAAATTATTTCTAAGCACTAACAAATGTCAAAGCATGTCATTTTAATTTTATATTTCACTTCATAATAATGATTATTTCAAGCATTTCAGTAGTGTTCTGTTTTGCACCAAACAGGTATAATTTGAATTGTTTAAATGACAGGTTGCGCTGCCCCAGTGAAACAGCTAGCTGGTAAAAGAACCTATAATTACATATATATTTTTTCTTTTATGAATAATAACCCATTTTCTTGATGCAAATTTCATAGAGGACCAGTAATTTTCTGGGCATGTTAACGTTAGTATCAAACATATTAGTAAGTTTATTAGACCCTTCATGCAATTATAAATAAACTCTGTATTTAAACTGAGGGTTCTATTTTAAAATTTATACTGATTTCTTTATTTAAAGCAACACTTCAGCTGAAATTTCAAGCTCAGTAGATGATGACCAGGGTCCACCACCCTATTTTGTTGCTGAAAAATAAAAACACGGTTTAATCCAAAGTGTGGTAGAGTGCTTTTGTTACAAATTTTATTTCTTGATAACAAATCTCTTAGCACGTAGAAGTGCGAGTCAAAAGCACTTCGGACAAAATTGATATTTATGTCTGTCTTCACCTTTAATTGAGAAGTGTTTCCCCACCCCTTAAATGAATTCAACGTATGAACAAAGCAACTTCTTTGGTGATTGTATAAGAATTGATACAATGCAGAGTGTGATTTAAAAGATTGTGGGTTGAGAGGCCTATAACCTATCACATTCTGCATGCTTTGCTTTCCATTCTGCTTTATGAGATTTCAAATGCCATTGTACTAAAGGCAGATCGAAATTTCTTGCCTTGATTGGGGTAGAGAGGTTAATGGTTCTTTTCTCCTTACTGAAAGCAAAAGGACATCATGATGGTTATTGACTTTCTCAAGGTGTACTAATGCCTGATGGTGCAGCCGCTGGGCTTGAGCTACAATTGAATTTTAGATAACAGATCTGTGATAGCGTAGCTAAATTCCCAAGAGAGAGAAAAAATACGCATTGCCTCTGTTAAGACTCTCTACCATTTTACTGTTGGAAATTAACATTTTAGACAGAACTGGAAATCTCCTCGTGAGTCCCCCCAAAAAGGCAGTTGTATAAAAAGGAGACAACACGAGAAATATTCAGAAGTGAGATAATATTTGGCAGATGTTTATACTGAGCATGAGCTCCTTAGCGAGGCACCTCTTCAGTGAGAGCCCCTCAAGTTGCCCCTCAAGATGCCATCCTATGAACCAGATTTATCTTAGCAGTTGGACAAAGTACAGACAAAGGCAGTGTATCTGCTTTGGATTTTAGGCTGAACTTTGGATAGGGTACCTATCCAGGATGCTGAATCTATTTCTGACACAGAGTTTAGCAGCCTGAATTGCTTCTGTGGAGTTCAGGCTAAAACCAAGAACAGATCCCCTTACCTTATGCAGCTGGGAATCACCTGAACCCATTTAGCCTCCCCCCTTCCCTTGTGCCTGTTGACTTGAGGAGGAAAAACCAAGACAGGTGATAAGGGAGGCCAGTTCATCCACAGGCTGCACAAAGCATCTTACAGTACAAAGTTTATGTTAATGGTTGGGAGTGTCACTCCAGCTCAGTGTGAGACCGCCTCTACAGCCACCTCGCATGCTATGAAAATGTGCCTCTACTGAGTTGCAAATGATCATGCTTCACCAAGGCAAGAATTCGATGTTGACTATGTATTTGAATTTAGAGTGTAATGATTAAGTTATTCAAGTTTTGCTCAGCACCAATAAGCTGGCTTGTGGGAAATTTCCATATGCACATTCAAACTATGCTGTAGGGGTAAAAAAAATCACAAAAGCTACATAGCTGTGAGGTAATGTAGAAATTAATCCAATAAAATTACAGCACTACTGAGTCCTTGGGAAAAATAATAATGTCTTCAGAATGAGTCAGAACTGTGTGAAAGATTTACTGTGCCATTGAACTGCTCTTAATATTTACACTCTGAAAAATTGATTGAATAAACATTTAATAAAGTACATTCCAGCCAACGCCACAGATGAAAGAATAAAAAGACACCATCTAAATATTAGATTGCTTCCTATGATTCTCTGGGTGTTTACTTTCCATCAAGACTCTTTCCCTTCTGGACATGACAGATATGCGTCAGTCTGAGTTCTTTGTGACAGTCTTGTCTGTAATATTGATATAGCATCATTATAATTTATGCTTCTACTGAATGGTCCAAACCCTAGCCTTACCAGATCATGTGGTCTTGAGCATGTCAACAACTACTGACCTCTGGTGTAAATATCCTCACCCAGAAACAAAGCTGCTAACTGAGAAGATATTTTGTCTCTTCAGATATGGTTGCTCTGTAACTACCAACATCCATGACCGTTGGCCATGGTGACTGGCCTTTTTTGGAGATGAGGTCCAGAAAACTGGAAAGAATCCAATCTCTTCACTCTAATCCAGGCAGCACAGAAAGAAAAAGAACTATGTAGATGTAAATATATATATTATACTGGATGGCAGAATATGTGTTTAATTTGGTTTAACCAGCTGGAAACTTACCTAGTAAATTGGTAACTTAGGAAAAACAGACTAACGTCTATTATTCCAATCTGCTCCCCCCAAAGAGCTATTTTCTGCCAGAAAATTTAATGAAATCATCTGATCTGTTCTCATTAAAATGGGAGATAAACATATTGAATATCTTGTCTACGAAAGTAACAAACTAGCAGTGAAGGTATCTCTTTACGAGAGCTTCATAGTCTTTAATGGAGATACAGTAATGCCATTAGGTAAGTGGGTACAATTCAGCCTAAGGCTTGAATTCTGTTGGGGCACAATGTTTGCACAAGCCTTTGTTGAACAAGCAGGTGTACAGTCATCTTATTTATTTATTTGTTTGTTTGTTTGCTTATAACAAAATTAGTGAATTCACACTACTCTGGGAAGTGTACAAAGAAGCAAAACCCCATAATCCCCATCCACTTTATTTTCACAGTAACATAACATTTCTTCTTTGCATAAGCGGGCATTCTTGACCTTCTTGCACAAATAATTCCCTGTGGGTCCCCAGCTGTTCTGACAAGGCCAAACAAATTGACTGCTTTGTTGTTTATGTACCTGAGTAAAGCACTGCCCTCTCACCCACAAGCTGCTGCTAGATATGGCAGCATCAAATAGATGCCTCCTGCTTCCCTTTTTTGCCTGATTGGACCCAGACATTTGGCCTAAATGTTTACTACTCTTTATTTTGGGCAGTGTGGAATTGCTGGCCTACACCTGGTACACTAGATAGATGTTCAGCAGTAAGACTGCCTTAGTCAGCCCATACACAATTTACAACCGTACAGTACTAAGCTACAGTACTACAGATAGGACTGTTTGAAAAAAATGGGATCAGAAAGCAAATTAAAGCAAATATCTTGGAACTCTGTGTCAAGCTGCAGTTGCCTTTGATGACATACAATGGTGCATACAAAGCTCATGGAACAGTTAACTATCACGTTTGTAGAATAGCTTTAAAACAAGCAAAGCAAAACGAAACAAGAAAGCAAAGCAGAACAAAACAAATTGCAGGAACATATTTTCTAAAAGCTGCACATTATGTTCCATCTGAATTCTGAAATTGCAGGGTGCTTTTTGTCACATGATTATGGATTCCTGGTCTTCTCAACAGTGAAGGCTTATATTAAATAGTCTGGTCATATATGTAAGAAAACTGTTTAAATAAAACTAGAAATCAATTCTGAGGAACCTAGAAGGGGAAAATTTTTCTAACTGGTTAGTTTAGCCATTAGCTTTAAAAATGGTAGCTAATGGCCATGACTATGGATATATCTCCGAATCTTGATGTGTATGTGCACAGTTTTAAATTTCTAAAAGTATACATTGGTCTAACTTGTATAAATAGGCTGTCATGGCCAGCATGCCATCACCATGTGTAGCAGTTAAGATTTTTAACAGAGCAAAGCTGTAGGCAGAGAAGAGAATGAGGTGTGTATAACAATGAAAGGGGACACAGATATTGGAAACAGACACAAGATTTAAAAACACGAACACTTCAACAACATTCAAAGAACAAACTAGACAATTTGTGGCTCAGAAATTATTTGCAGACACAAGGGGCGGTCTAATCACTTGTCTCTTGCAGCAATGCAGTGGCTACATTTATATTTATGTTGGCTGCCTCCCTCCCTAGTTGGTGGGATCCCCATCAGAAGCCACAACATTTCCGTCTTCTTTATTTTTTATTTGTACTTTGTTTTTGCCTGATGATAGCACAGACTAACACACCTAACCCTTCTAAAACTATATTTACATTCTCCCATTTTTAGGTGAGAATGAACTGGCCAGATAGCTCAGTGATAAAGGCATCTGGCTGCAGAGCCAGAGGTTGGGAGTTTAATTCCTTACTGTGCCTCCTGAGAGAAGAGCTAGGCTGTGTGGCCTTGGGCAAGCTGCACAGTAATAGGGTGCCCCGAGAAGGAGGGGATGGCCAGCCACTTTTGAGTACTCTGTACATGGAAAACCTTGGGAAAGGTCACCAAAAGTCGGAGTTGACTTGAGAGCACATAATTCTTGTGAACTATGCCACGGCCTGTGAGAAACATTGAACTTACTATATAGACATTTTGTGCACTCAAAGTATTACCCTGAGCAGCTGTGGCCTTAGTTGTGAAGGCATTTTAAAGTTGTTCCCAATTTGAGAATCATCTGCTACACCTTCTTACTGTTGCTACAAATGTAAAGACTGTACAGATTTTCACACCATACAGATATTTTCCTGTTTTTTAGTTAGCTTATTATTTATTGGATGTGTCTGCTACTTGCCATATAACTTGCTTATTGAAGTTTATTTTTCATCTCATTGTCTCAATTTTGTAGCAGCCTTTCCCCTCTCCCAAAACTGGTGTCTGACCATTAGTCAGTCTTCCACCATACAATCTTCTCTCTGCTGTTACCCTGTAACTGAGGCATATTTACAAATCTCTCTTTAAATCAGCAAGTTCAGAGGGAATAGATGCCAAATGGTTTTGCACAAAAAGATTTTTAAAATGGATCAGGCAAAGAGAAAACTGCTTGAGAAATAATGTGCAAAGCACCTGGTTTAGTTGTAGGTCTTTGAGTCGAACTCTAAAATCTGGCTTGGCATCTTCATGGGTTTACATAACTTTTCAGCTGGCCTTCCCAGAGTTCTAATGCTTTTTGACCTCTTGTGGGTTTTTCAGAAATCTCAGGCTTCCCGAAGAGCCCGTTACTGTTGGGGAACTCTGGTGTGAGTTTATTTTGTGGGGAGCCAATGATGCCACATGACCACGGAGGATTGTCTGTGGACAAACGCTATGGGTTGGAAACGGAGATGAGCACCGCCACCTAGAGTCGGACATGACTGGACAAATTGTCAAGGGGAACCTTTACCTTGAATGATGCTAGAAATTTGGTCACTATTGTCTCACTTTATGTGGGGATGCGTAATAAATATTTGCTGAGTGCCTAATGTTAAACTGAACTTTCTACAAAAAGTTAATAGAGGAAAAATAAAGTAAACTTACAAGACATATAAAATCCTTGATCTGCAGTGGACCAAGTAGGCTATCTAATCTAGTTCCATGCTTAAGGCAGAAAGTTGCAAACATGAAACATTCCCAGTCAGTGCCTGTCCTCCTTCCTATTCCCTTAATCTCTTCAGAACTCTGTAAGTTTACTAGACAAGTGACGCAGTTTATAATTTGTTTGTTTTATTTTAGCAACCTGGAAAGGACTTGTTGTAAAGGTCTTGTGGCTCTTTGGAATTTAATTAAGAATTATCCTGTGTATTCCATGCCATGGAACCCCAGGACATAGTGGGCTTATTTAAAAAAAAAAACTCATGATAAGCTGCATTTCCAGTTAGTCAGCCAAACCCTGTGGACAATATAATTCTATCCACTCTGATGTTTTATGTGCATCATATGTGATAACAGTATACCCACTGGCCCTTTCTGATTGGGCCAGAGTAACTGAAAACCTGCTGAAATGAACAGCAGTTCTGATGGAAGAGAACAACAGTAGTATTTCTGACCCCAGAGGGAAACTTTCCTAATGAAACATCTCTATTCAAACTCCATTTGTTTGTCTGTAGGAAATCTAGTCTATATGACATCCTTTGGCGAGTCTTCTGAAACATTTATAGAAGTGAATAGTGCATTAAGATTGCAGAGACTAATTCTTGTTGTTTTCCTTTGAGCATTGTCAAGAGGAAGAAGCTTCAGTTGAATGCAAGAAGGCTAGACCTCATCTCAGTTGCTCCAGCCTTCTGTAGATGGGCTCCATTGCAAGAGGTTTCCCAAGGACTGTGTTTGAGTCAGAGGGGAAGGAAGTTTAAATATACAAACAACTAAATATTATTTCTTGCAAACACCTTGAACTAAAGTATTTAAGATTCCAGTTGGCTGTAAAACTGAGTAGTACTATCTTCTTTTCCTTTTATGCCGATTTCATATAATGAATGAAAGTCTACTGTGTAACTCTGCACATGATACCTAGTGTAGTATAGTAGATAGAGTAATGGACTAGGATTCAAGAGACCTGAGTTCAAATCCCAGCTCAGCAATGGAAACTAACTGGGGTGTGGAGCTGGTAAAACCACTCCTTAAATAACTCTCATACCTTGAAAGTCCTCTTAATAAATAATAATGTCATGCTGTCAAGTCATTTCTGACTCATGACCACTCTTTTCAGGGTTTTCTACCCAAGGGGTACTCAGAAGTGATTTACCATATTCTTCTTCTGAAGGCATCTTGGGACTGTATAGCTTGCTCAAGATGGCTCTTTCTGGGAGGCATAGTGGGAATTGAACCCCAAGCATCTAGCTCTACAGCCAGATACTGAACTCACTGAGCTATTCAGCCAGCAAAAATACCCTCATTATAAGTTAGTCCTATCTTGATGGTACATAACAAACAACAACTATTCACATGCAACTTGAAGTTGTGCCTAAGGTAATTATGAAGCGCCAAGGTAAAAGTGCTATCCATGAAGAACTTCTGCCGGGGCATTGCACAAGTTATCACTTGTGTTATTTCTTATTGCCAGGCAAAAGATATACCTTTATTCCTTGCACTCAGTATTATTTTCAGTCACTGTCACTAGACCTACAGTATTAGCTTGATTCTGTACTGCTGTGATACAGGGCAAAATCTTCCATAATTATTTATTGCCATGTACATACTGCACTGTCCTTCAAAAGAAAAGTGTTTCACAACTCGATGTAAAAATTGAATTGTAACAGTAGCACTATATTGAAGATATAATTAGAAGTAACAAATAATAAATTACATAAAGAAGTCAGCAGCATAGAGCAGCAAAAAGAAATCGTGTCATTAAATCTAAAGCAGCTACAGACCATAGAAGAGGACAGCTCCAGTACTCAGAGTGAAATCATGTTCTCTGGTAGGAACATAGGGGAAATATGGAGGTATATTTGATTAGTGGCTTGATTTTTCTGATCAGCAGGAGGGAAATCATATGGTCCAGGTAAGGGATATTTGCTTGCGATACTCTTCATGGCACTAGGACACAATGACTGTATTAACCTAGAAAGGCCCATGATAAAGCTAAGTATTTGGATAATCTGATTTTCCCAAGTGCAAAGATGAGCATTCATAATGATATATTTCTTTGGATAGTTGCTTTTACAAATTATACTTGCAGCAGGAGATGTATCTGAAATGCCTACCCTGGACTAAAGATATGATCTGATTGAATTGCCTCTTATTCACCAGTGTCAGAGTTAAAGTTTCAGCCATTAACTTGGGACCTTTTGTGTTTTCTTTAGAGGCAAGAGCAGTTTGCTACCTGCTGACAGCCTGGATGTGTCTATTGCTGCTCCTGGTTCCATGATTATCAAAGCAAATCAGAGCAAACTTAGTTGGCACATTGGAGAGAATTTGGAGCCTAGGCCCACTATGTTCTGAATACCTTTTTTTTCACCACCCCTCTTTATGAATGTGATACTTCCTTTAATATGACTTTTGATTCACATGACAAAATGTTTGATGATACATTGGAAGGCAATTATTTAGATAACCAAGTTTCAAACGACTCAATCTTCCAAAGAAAGCATGAAGACAGTCACTGAAACAGATAGGTAACTGGCTCAGATAAAAGCACAGGATTGATATGCTGAAGCTACTTTCTTTGATACGACTGACTGGCAACAGCATTTTGTACCTTTGAAGTTTACAAATACTTCTGGGGACATCTAGGAAGGACTTGCCTGGAACAGAGAACAGCCAGCAGCAGAGGGAAAAATAAGAGAGGCCAAGTTCTAGTCAAGAGGTCCGTTTTAGATATTTTGATCTTGGGGAGTGTCCAGGAAGTGTAGGAGCTAATTAGACCAAATCCATAGCACATCAGTCCCTTGTTGCCAGACAATGCCCAATGACTGCCAGAGGAAATGAAGGGAGCAGTAATCTGTATTATATAGTTGAATAGCCTAATATTGCACCTTTTGCCCATCTGATTTGCTAGGGTTGCTGCTCTGATTTAGAGTCCTAACCAAAGGGGGGGGGGGGAACCTAGGTTGGAGTCCAGTGAAGTTGTCTCCTGTGAGGTTCTGAGTCAGTGCAGGATGATTGAGGGTCATGAGACCTGTTATCTAGATGTTTCTGGCTCATAGTTGTCATCCAGGTCAGGACTTGATGGTCTTTGGATTCCTTTGCAACTCTACAATTCTGTGGTACTGAGAAAAACAAGGATTAGTTCCTTTTAATGGAAATTATTATGGATTTTTGGCTTATTTTTAAAGTTGTAAAATGTTTTCTTTATATGCTTCCTGCCAGGATACCTTTGGGCCATTTACTTATTCATACTACCTCATCCAACAATTTTAGATTAATAAGAATTATTTCATCTTATACTTCGTGGCATGATTCTGTGGTCCTGTTCATATTCTTTAACCAGTTACTAGGCCATAAATGGACTTCTCATCTTGTCCCAAGATTTTCGTAAGGGACATTTTTTTTTTAATTGAATGTCCAACTCCTTGGCATATCTACAAGATTATCACTACACCCTAACATCTTTATAATATCTTAGAACTTTAGGAGCATAATGAGGCAGGATTTGTCTCCGTGAAACACCTACTGACACTTCCTCAACACAGTTTGCTCATCTATACACTTCCTAATTTTGTCTTTAATAATGTTTTCCAGCAGTTGAAGCAGAACAGTCATTAAGCTATCTGACCTGTAATTTCCCGAGTCCTCCTGGAACCTGTTTTTAAAAGCAGTGCATTATATAAGCCAGGTTTTACTCCTCAGCTATGCAGTAGAGACTGATTTTGAAACTAGCATTCATTTGAGTAAGAAATTCAGCAATTTTTCAACTGAGTTCTTTAAGAACTCCCAGGTGGATACCATCTGGTGAGTTGTTAATTTTTTATTTCTCTGTGAGGCCTTGATCTGTTACAATCGTTATTTTGATTGGTTCTTCAGACATACTTCCTGAGAAAGCCAGTCAACTCAGGCCTACATTGAAGAGAGATGTGAAGGATTTCATTCAACACACCCAGGTCAGCTAGGGCCAAAAGTAGAAGAAGGTCTTGTGTGATTGGCAGGGAAGCAATTGTAATGATGCGGAGGAGGAACAGAAATACAGTGAGACAACACAGGAGTCCAGCCAAAAAGAGAAGATTGTTTGAAGAAACAGAAAAGAAATAGGCAATGTCTGAGAAACAAGGCGCTGAGAACATGAGGGATGGCAAAGGCCTGCATTTAAAGAAAAGAGGGGCCCAGAAACGATGCAAGACAGATACATCACTTCTTACAAAACTAAGTGGCAGGAGAGGTTGTGTGCTATTGCTAAAAAGCTGGTGAACAGATAAGAGAGTTTTGGAAGTATTGTGATGATGAAACATAGAGTTGAGAAGTTCATGGGATTAACAGCACAGTATTACCTTTAAGGTTTGCCAAGAAATTAAAAAATTGCTAAAATGGACTTCTTCCATCATGCAGCGGTAGGACTTAGCCCCTATCAGATAGAAGCCTGAATTTTCATACATTGATTCAAACTAATCATTGAGTTCTCTGGCTTCAGCTTTTGCTACTACATTTCTGGACACTAAGTTTTTATGTTTACCATACTTCATATAAAATTTGTGATAACAATAATGTCATAGTATCTACATTTTCTAGGTTTTTGAAAAAGTATTTTATCATGACATTTTGGCTATATTTCCTCTAGCTTCCGGTTGCTAGCGGGCACAGAAAACCGTTAAGAGCTCTGAGAATCCTACAGAGGACATTTTATTAAATATCTCGCTGCCTCCATTTAAAACAATGAAGTAGCACCTGAGGCTTGGAGAAAAATGCCTGGTTCCAGTTCAAAAATCTTAGGCTTATCATTGAATCCTAGTAAGCCAGAGGCAATCCATCTAAAATGTCATATGTGAATAAAAGTGTCTTGTTTTGTAAAATGATTGCTGATCTGATTTTATTTTTCATTTCTTGGGTAGTCTTAAGCTATGCATAGGACTGTAGAATTTCATAGTACAATATATATTTCAGCTGAAAAGTGTATCAAAACAAGGAAGCCAGATCTGCAGAATGATTCCTTTTCAATTGCATAAAGATAAATATGTAAAGATTTGTAGGAGATACGCTTTGTAAAAGGCACTGGTAGGGGAATAGAGCTAGAATTATATAGCTGGGGCCAGGGATTCCAGAGTTAGATGTCTGGAATATGGATAATTAAAAAATAGGGACATAAATAATATTGCAAACACTTTCCATTCTCATTGATTTATGCTGTCTCCACACAAGGAGACATCTCTATGATAAATTTGCAAGCTCTTCAAGACTCGTTGCCAAGAACAAGGGAAGGAACATGATTTTTTCTTCTTCTTAAGGTCTCCATAGTTTGCACAAATGGGCTGTGCAAAACCAGTATTATTTGCCTATAAGAAGCAAAGTGTGTGCACATAGAACAAGCACAGAATCATGGGTTGATCATGAAAAGAGAGACAAAAACTAACTTCAGGGATTCTAATGCTTAATAGTAGCAAAGCAGCAGGCCATATTTTGCATAACAGAAATCAGCGATGGAAATCCTCACAGGGAACAAGGTATGCTACTTTTCTCCATGCCTGTTAGGTGGCATCATTTTCCATCCACCTCAATGGGCTTTTTCACGTTTACGAGGGTTTTGTTGGGGTGTGTGTGCACAAATTGCTTAAATTGTGCAGTTGCATAGCTGAGCTAAAATAGCAGTGGCCTAATTGCATGAACTTGTAAAAATCAAAAGCAATGAATGTCATTTTGATCAATCAGCTTCCTCAGTGAGTGCATATGCATTTTGCTGCCTCAAGGGAACAAACACTAATTTTGAATGGAAACACTTCCATATTCTGCTTTTCAACTATGAAAGTTGTCATATGTACTTGTTGTAATATGTTAATGTTAAGATAGTTATTGCTGCATGAGAGTGTATCAGTGATCTTTTGTTGGCATTAAAATTGATATTCTAAACTTGCTCTCTGCCAAATTTGCAGACATTTTGCAAAACATCTGGTTGTATGATCAGTTGTAGCTTGCACAAGCAGTTCCCTCTTTGCTTACTGGCTAGTGGGGGGACAGCTCCCCCACTCCGTATGCTAATATAACCACTGATTTGCCCAGGTGTGCATGGCCGAAGCAGCCACCCAGTTCTAGGAAGCCCAGATCAGGATTCCATTCTTTCAGTCACCACTGGCTATCTTCCTCTTTCTTTATAAGGCCAGGGTTCCACATAAACTGCACCAGCCAGCCTTTTCACTCTGTCAGGATATTGGCCTCAGAATTTGCAAATATTTTTTATTATTAAATAGGCTACAATAATCAACCCAAAAAAACCCAGCTACAAATAGTCTATTTATTTGGAGCAATGGTGGAGGAAAAGTGGCCTCTGACTTGGAAAAAGAAAGGCATGTACTGCATGAACGATGTCTCTTTCTCCTCCCCACACACACACTGAACAATGGGAGGAAATCAGATATTCTGCTCCATAGTGATACTGAGCACCCCAACCCATGGTTCAGTAGACAGATAAGACTTGTTTTAGTTTTATATTTGGTTTAGTCACCAAGAAAAAACATATTGTTTTCAATTGAAGCCAGTGGTTTCAAGGTACAGTATAGGGAAATTTCATGGAAGCTGATAGCCCACATTGAAAACGCCTGTCACATTGATTTGATGCATTAAAGCAATTTCTTATTTGATATCTTGCATCAGTTTAGACATCTCTTGATTGACTTTATTTATTTAGGCAGAGAGTCTGCTGAGATGCCAATGTACAGTGTATGAGAACTTTAATGTGCTATTGTGGAGCTTTCGCTGATGTCACTTGGAATATATAGAAGAAACATTCTGAAATTAGATTTTAAATGATACTGCATTTTAAATAAGTTATTAAATATGGTACAATGCCTGCCATTTCTTTGCCCTTGACCTTTTTCTGTTACAAAGCAAAATCATTATTGCTTCTCTTTAACTGTGGTTGGGGGTGATTTCACACATACAATGGCTCAGATCCTGTTGCTTAGCATAATAAAATGCACTACAGTAGTGAGTCAGTGGGGATTCGTTGAGTCTGCTCCTCCATAAGTTCCAATGATTCAAGTGAGTCTACTCTAGTTGTGAATTACTTTAGCCTACTAATTCACAGTTAGAGTAGGCCCATTTGAATCAATAGAATTTATGGAGGACTTGACTCACAAAGTCCCATTTATTCAAGTGGGCCTATTGTAGTGCAATTTGCTATACTAAGCAAGAGGATTTTACTTTGCATTTTATTGCATTCTCCATTAGTGTCTCTCATCATCTAGTTGATTACCTTCTGCCTCAGAATGTTTTTATAGTTGCATCCATGGCTTCAGTTTGAATTGTTTTTCAGTATGTTAATTCAGATTTCACCGCAGATATTACATTGAACTTTCTCTTTTAATTTTCTAGTCCTTTCCTGTTGGGGTTTGGAATCCCATTCATATTGCTTAGGAGTAAATAAATTTTATTGAACAATGCCAGTATTACTTCTAAGTAAACAAGCAGAGGATTATACTGTACATTGTTTTCACTTTCACTCTTTTCTATTCTCTCTTCAGCATAACCTGATTCATTATTTGCCAGTATAAATCAACTAATATATAATTGGTACTCAGCAGTAATAATCTGAGATTGAAAACATAATTGTGGTACAGTATGTCATTTGGGGTGATCCTTGCAGCCACATACAAGGATTGACGACACTGCACCTCAAGCAACCGTGTTTAGCACAATCAAGACCCATTTTCTTTCCCTTTAAAGAGAAAAGAAGCCTCCCATTTCTCAAGATCATTAAGAAGCATGGAGCGGTTTGTTTTTATTTTTGTTTTATTTCCCTTTAAAACACATGAAATCCCCCTCCTTCTTCTTCCTCCATGCTTTGTCTATGCCACTTAACTATCTTGATAAATGGGGAGACAAAACTTTTCTTTTTAATTGTTGCTACTTGACACAATACATTTTTTAAAAAGCCCTTTCAAAGCATCACTGATGCTTTAGCAACAATTACTTCCTTTCCTTTCCCCTCTACAGGTGAGCAGAAAAAGAAGCTTTAAATTTCTTAAAATCATTCAGTGGCTTCAGCAAAGGGACAACCAACCAGCCACTTTGGTTCATTCCCAGCAATCACATATGCTGGGACTGAACCAAGAGGGAGCAATCCTAGCTGCATTAAAAAAAAATCAATAACCCCTGACAGAGACCCAAAGAGGTGCAGGTAGGCATTGATTGGGACGGATTGGTTAACAATGGCATGTATGTCACGTGGTCATTGGGAAAAGGAACAAACCAGCCTGTCCCCAACTGGGACCAAATTGGAGGACAAATGTCCATCTGATCATCTCCTTAGTTTATTTGCTTTGCAATTCCCCTGTTTTTGTACTTGCTATATTATCCCATAAGTAAGTTGCTTCCTTCGTAATCATTCATTATTTTATCCTCTATCATTTTGATTATTTTTTCTAATATCTAGGGTTTATCTTTTCAGCATACCCCAAAGTTGTTACGTCTGTGTAGGGGTGGGGGTTATTTTGCTGTATCCCTTAAGAGGTCTGATAGTAGAGTGAAGAATCATTTGTACAACCTGTCATCTCCAGACAATGTTTTAATTTTCTTTTGGCAACAAGACAAGGCAGGCAGCGTGCTGGGCAGGATATCACTGCATACTTCAAGTACGTTGGAATCATTCGACTTCATTCTGTGTCTTTTCTAGGATGTATTTTCTCATGTGTTCTAGCAGGGAAGAAGAATGGGGCTGGAGGCTTTGTTGCTCAGTACATTTCCCCTGATAATTAGCATTATTTTGGGCAGCGTGAGACCCTCCCCTCCAAAATGATACAGTGTTACTGATTATATATGGCATCATCAGAGCACAAAGTTCGAACGTAAGCATTCCGTCCTGTTAGCTGATTGAATCTAGAAGACCCTTCAAACAGTTTTGGGCAGAAAACATAGAAAAAGAGAAAATGTACATAACAAACATGTGCACAACAAAATACCCAATCAGATTTAAACTGCCCATATTCTCTCCACACATAGCCCACATCTGTAGTTTAATGTTGCTTGAGAGAGTTGGTGTGCAGTAGTATAGAAGCAGTGGATTCAGCCTTTTGAAACTTGGAATGACTGCCTGAGCACATTCCCCTCCCCTTTGTAAAGGAATCACAAGTGTATGTCTCTAATAAAGTTTGTGTTTATTAGAGACGTACACTTGTAATAGGAGTCCTCCTTCTGCCCAAGATGGAAATGTCAAGAGCCATGGCTGCTGCCCCTTTCGGCTCTAAAGGACAAAGACAAAATGTCGCCTCCTTGCAGAGACAAGAGAAAGATGTGACAAGGAAGGAAGTGACATCAGCAACCCTAAGAATAGCAATTCAAGGTTAAAGGAAAATCAACACAGGTCAGAGCAGGTAAAGGACAATCTAGGAAACCTGAGAAGAATGTCTCTTTCTGTTCTTCCCCACGCAGAAACATGCATGAGCTGAGCTGTACCCAGTCACTTCCAGCAAATGTCAGCTGAAAAAGAGGTGTTTTCTAACTGCACTGGAAAATACAGGCTCAAACCTTTAGGGGAAAGGGTTACAACCCAGAATGCCCAGGCAGAATTCAGCACAGAGAAAAACCATGCCACTGAGAACATCAATTGGAACTCAGAAATCTGTCTGTGTTCAAAGACCAGGCAAAGGACAGGGGGAAAAAACACTTCTTCACAGTTTGAATTGTTAGATCTTATCATGTCGTGTTTACCACCTGGGCGTGTATAAAAGAGAATGAAACAAAATAAATGGAAATTAAGGCTTTGAACATTTACAATGGGCTATATGCTACCTCCAGAATCAGAGACAGCATGTTCCTGATTACCAGTTGCTATACCGCACAACTTCAGAGGTGCTTCGTTCTGTTGTGGGATGTTTTGCTTCAGGTTCTCTTAGGCATCTGTAAGCAGTTGAAGGCAAGAGGAGATGCTGCCTCAGTCTTCCGTTGTCTCTACTTCTGCCCTTATGGCTACGTCTTACACTACACATCCAAAGATTCCTCTGAACTGGACAATCGGGGCCTTGAAGGCAAAAAGCAACTGTGTCTGTAGGAGTTGACAGAGCAGCCCAGTGGAGTGGAGCAGTGCAGTCCAGTACTCTTATCGTTCTTCCACCTGACGCAGCTGCCTCAGTATTCCTAATGCATGGTCCTGCTCTGCACATCTGGCTGGCCACATTGTAACCGTGCTTGACATGATGTTACCAGCAGGAGATCCACAGCTTTTTAGAGACATACAGTAAAATCACCTTCCTGCCTTTACAGTATTATCAAATTTGGGCTTGTAGGGATGTATGTGTAGCTGCACATAGGGAGGCATATGGTCCCCGATTACTCACAGTGAAACTATACAATACGGAAGGCAGATAACTGGAAATGGGAATTCCCTGTGTGACATATGAAGTTTGGTGATCCTAGCATGAGCTCTCCTGCTTCCCTATCTTGCAGAGTACCTTGCTTTCCTTTGTGATTGGTTAGTAGAAGGCTTCATCTGAAGTCTGATTGCTCAATCATGAAGCTGTGTGCAGTCCCTCTAAGCTTCTAATGACATCATATCTGTAATCCAGTTTGTCCCTTAGATCTACACAGTGAGCACCAGTGTGGGTTTTTTTCTCAAAAGCAAATACTAGCTTCAGAACAGAGATTTCCCTTACAACTCCAGCAGGATAGGAAAAGGTTGAATTCCCCTCTCCAAGTCTGCTCATGAATTATGTTCTGCAAGCTTTTCTGCAGCTGTAATTTAAATATTTAAACACCCACAGTCTCAGACGTATGTAGTTTGGCTTTTAAATGTAGATTTGTATTTATATACATAAACCAGTATTTATATTCACAGGCTACTCCAGTGTATTCCTGATGGGTTGCAATCAATTATTGCTTCTACCACATAAACTACCATTTTGGTTCTGAGTTCAGCCACCAAGCTATCGTTTTGTGCTTGGTTCCCCTTGCTGGACCTTTGGGTTCCAATTTGTTGGAGGTGGGGGGACAGACAATGTAAATCCTAAAGTCTCTAACTCCTCCTCTTCTTTGGAACTCTTCAGATTTGCTTCAGATTGTATCCATATAGCTCATTGCTTTTCTTAGATTGCTCTCAGAAGCTGAAATCCAGTAATAAGTTGTAAACAGAGCTGGTCCACTGAATCAATGGGGATCTGGTGATTCAGCTCCTCTGTAAGTTCCATTGATTCAATGGGCCAGCTCTCGTTCTGACTTGCTACTGGATTTCAGCAAACATGCTTCTACATCTGAAGAGGTAATGTTCAATGAATGCCACTGTTCTTCTAATATGACATGAACTACAGCAGTTGTTCAATTGCAGCAGACATCATGATCCCATAACTACACAAAAAAAGTTTTTGAAAAAACAGTAAAGAAAACTTTGAAGAGTGTCTACCTCTACCACCCTGTTCTCCACAGGATTCAGGGCAGTTCTTTTTTTAAGATATCAACTGACAAGGTCAAGCAGCCAGCTTGTTGGCCATGCTAACGGGTTTGTGGGAACTGTAATAGGTGGGGGGGGATGTTAAGCTCTGGTTCTCCCCCCCCCCATGTCACAATTATTTTCCAGGGGAGCATCAACAGTATTTGATATATCATCATTAAGAAGTACTTTTAGAAACATTACATTGGAAAGTGATAGTAAAATGTTGTAGAATACATTTTAAATAAAACATGAGAAAAGAATTCGCCAGTTCTCCGTCTGAATGAAAATATCATAGGCTACTTGCCAGAAAAGGCAGATAAAAACTGCTTTTTATTACATTAGCTTGGGACTTCCAGCGTAGCAATGGATCCAGAGCATTCAGATAGAAAATATTCCTCAGCTGTATTGTTCATACTGTGTTGAATTTGGGATTAGACTAGGAAGGCTGTTTTTTATAAAATTACACTTCGTAGGAAACAGATCTCACTTGATGACAGACTGTGGCAATGACTCGTTGCTTAATTATGACGGTTATTAATATACATTCCACACTCTTGAATGAGTATAATTTCTAGAATTAAGCAAGCGATATTTAACTAGTTAAATGTGTGCTATCATACCCTTCACTTTCTTCTTCAGTGAATGCACACTAATGGGTTTAATCTGTGCCTGTGCAGAGGTCTCTGGAATATTCTAGATCTCAAACATGCATTTGCCAGAACCCACCCCCCCCCTTAACACATGTGGTCCACCCGTCCTGGCAATTACCTCAGTTTGTTTTTGCCGCCACTGAGGTCTCATCTTCGGTTGAGCTCTCTGTTCATGCAATCTGGTTCTTTTCCTGTGGAAACATAATTATAATCGTATCGTCGTTATTTAGAATAGACTCTCTTCATTCTTCTTTTGTGAGATTTCAATTTTTTTCCTTCTACCATTCCCCTGCCCCCCTCCCTTTCCCTTCCCTCCATTTATGGTCCCCACAGGGCCGTTTAAGAGGTGCACATCGTGCACGTGTGTCTGACGGCCATGGTTCTTGCCTATTTTGTCTGGGATAATTGCATCAATCAGCCTCCTGCTCCAATTGTAAAAATTTCACTAAACAAGCCATCAAACTCCACCAACAATGCCTCAAATCTTTTTTGTGGGAGCAATTTCTTCTTCCCTCATCCAAGATAGATGAGGCACAGGGTTCACAACTACCACCAGTCTCGTCTGCTGCCAAGTCTCCATTGCCAGCACCTAAATCTAAGCCCAAAATGGCTAAGCCTAAGTCCTCGGGATCAGCATCTCAATTGACCCAGAAACCAAAATCCACTCTGAAGCAAGTCAGTACCAAGCCAAAGAAACCTAAGAAGTCTTCCATCAACACGCAGCCACCAGTACAACACATTCCCCAGGCAGGATCAACCACCTATCAATCTTGATACTGACCATGAAACGATTCCGCCTTCATCCAGACAACCACCTTCTCCTTTGTTGGCTCAATTTCCCTCCTGGGCGGACACCTCAGCTGAGATAACTGCACTGCCTTATTCGGCCTGTTCAAGCCCCAAATCCCTGGGTTGCTCTGTGTCCGGGTGTGAGTCTGAATCAGCATCTGTTCCTGCTGATCCAGTGCCTTTACGGAAGAAGAGAGCTAAACGCCACCACACTGAGGACACTGGCCATTCCGATACCACCCCCTCACAGCCTCAGAGACTTTCGGGACTGTTGGTATTGCGGGACTCTCAGGCTCAACAACACCAGCCCAAGCAAGTCACTGTTTATGAGCCTTTGACTTACTACAAACCACATGGACTCGTGACCACAAAGGAAAGTTCAAGACTATTTGAACTAGGGGCAGCTGAAGTGTCATGATCCCAGGTTCTAATATGTGCCATGACAAGATTATGTCAAATAGTTTGCCCTTTAACTCTGTAGCAAACAAAATAATTACTTAACTGGGAAGTGGGAGGTGCCTCTAGCCCTTGTATTCAGTGTATTTATAGAGCTTTAAGCCCAGTGCTTGGTGATTTTTCTGCCAGTTTTAGTTGCCTGCCAGATTTAAGTTATCGAACTAGTGTCTAGGGAAATGCTGCCAAACCAAGACTGAAAGAAGAATGACTTCGTGTGATAGAAAGAATTTCTTGTGTTTTATTTCAGTTTTCTTTTTCTTTACTAGGCTAAGTAATAGTGTTTCTAATGTGGCAATTCTGGCTGAGAAAATGAGATTAGCTTCATGCTTTGGTTGGCCAGAGCCTTTCATATGAAAATGATATTGTGTTGTGACTAATAATTTAAAATTTTAGCTATTCATAACATTTCTCTTATGTCTCAGAATATATTTCATATTTAAGACACTTTTGCAATTATATAGGCAAATAATAGTTAATATTTATTTAAACATAAAAGGTTTTGAATGACCTGGCATGGAACAGTTCTAACCTGCACATTTATAGATATTAAAGTTTTGCTGCCTAACTCACATTATTTGCTATCTTAAGTTACTAAGCCATGAGCACCATTGTCCATGAACATGTTAAGCTGAATTCTTCTGGGGAGGACACTCAGTGCACTTGGGCTTGGCATATGAGAAAACTGCGAGTTGGCTTGGACTATAGGACTCTCCTCCACCTCTCTTCCATGATCTCCACCAAGACCCCACATGGCTCCTGCTCCATCAGTACTGAACCTCTTGTGACCCGTCTATGTGACACCTACTAAAACCTGTGTCCTCATCATTGGTTGCAGGCTGTCAGTTTGACCCATCACATCTACTGAATCATTTCTTCAAGACAAGTCCTCTCTGTCCCTCAATCAACCTGAGCCCATGGGTAGTAATGCTTCGTTGTTATGAGCCTCCTCCATCTTCCCACTCCCCAAGACACATCTAACACAGAGATAGCTCAAGTGGCTTTTTGTAGGATGTGCAGTGCACCAGTGTCAAGGGATCTCCAGCCTGTGCTCATCTTGGCATTTCATTCATAATAGCCCCCTAGAAACCCAAAACATATGAGGTCCCCTTGTCCACAGTCTTTCTCCAAAATCAACTTTCTACTTTTGGTCTTTATCTCTTCATGTGTCTCCTTTTGTTCCTTCTTCCTACCTCATCCATTCTACCTGCAGGGTCTAGACCGAGATAACTCTGTATTGTATCTTCAAGCAGCAGTGAGAATGAATAATGAAACATGTATGAAATTCACTGTTTCTTACATGGGTGACTGAAGCCCTCTCTTGAGCAGCAGTTCTCTGTCCACTGCTCTGAAAGCAGTCTGTCAGCCAGTGTATATCCAAACTGCCTCTGTCTCTGCATCTGTTTTCTAAAGAAAAGGGTCCTGGTTGACAGCAAGAGAATGGAACTGCAGCAGAAGAGGTTTCCCATATGCTCACTGTTACTCTCCAGTGGCTTCTTTCCTGTGGGCAGTGCTCAGTCATTCACACTGCTGTGCAGTATTCTCTCCATATTCTGTGAATACTGATGTCATCTCAATCCCCATGAATCTAAAGGCACCGTCTTACCGTTTCTGAATTTCCCCCCTTGCTAATCTACCAAGATCTGTAGTCCTGCAGGTGCGTACATACAACATGGAGGGTTACTTGAGTGTCTACCAGTCAAAACAAAGTGCCCTCTCCCTATATCAATGGAAGAGTGGTTTGTGGTGTGAGAGCAAAGTCCTATTTCCTGGAGGCAGAAAGTCATACTGCTCCCAGGAGTGTGATTATATGCATGTGGGGAATAATGTGACTGAGCACCTTTTTGAGAATGTGTTCCCTTGAGGAGTGTGATTACGTAGTGAGCATCTGGTATGCCAGCTCATGGAGCAACTCTACTGGTATGAAAGTTTGCATGGTGTTGGATTCCCCAAAATTATAATCCAGTTATTAGTTGCTAGTCTTGTCCTGTTTATTTGTGATAGTTGACTGTTTCACAGTAGTTTTATTTTATGTTTCTTTATTTTCTCTGTTGCACATCACCCAGAGTAGTAATTTGCTAGATGGGCAGTATATCAGTTAATCAATCAATCAATCAATCCTTTGAATTAGTTACATACTACCATTTGAGTATTTATACTTGGTGCCTTATTTGAGGCATATCCTTGGGGTTTGGATAGTTGAGGGTGGGGCAGGCTTTATCTCTGCCTTTTCAGCTCTCTTGCATTTGGATCATAATGGTGCTTCACACTGCACATAGTAGTTCCAAGAATGGAGAGGGAAGATATCAATCAGAAATTCATGAAAGAGCGGAAGAGTCCACTTTCCAAAGACAGTATCATGTTGCTGATGTTTCTGTTGCCCTCAGCAACTATTTATGTTCTTGGCATTACATCATGTTCTTTTATTTCTGATTGAAATGGGCATTTAAAGTTAATGACTGCAATGGGCATTCATAAAATCTATTTCAAGCATGGCATACCATTTTTGTGAAAATTAACAACAGCAACAAGTTTGATGGTGCTTTCAAGACTAACCATGTTTTCTTTGGCATAAGCTTGTATGGACTACAGCCCACTTCAGATTGATTTTTTTCCCCCTTCAAATGCAATTTTCCTTTTTTTTAAAAAAAAAAAAAGAAGAAGAATATTGTTTATCTGAAGCTAAGCAACTTCACCTGTCACTATTGTCTTTTAACAGGTTTTATTTGATTAGTGGAGGAGTTCCCTTTATTATCTGTGGAATTACAGCAGCAACCAACATTAATAATTATGGGATAAAAAGCTACGCTGGAGCCCAATTGTAAGTCTATCAGCATGCTTTCCATTTATAAGATGTGATCCTTGTTCCCTCTAAACAGGAAACTTGAGCAGTTGACTACCATTTGGAAAGCAAACAGAGGCACTCAACAAGAAGGCAGCCATTTCTATATATTTGGGAGGTATCCTAGATATGCAGAAATACAGTATATCCTTTTACAAATTAAAGAAAAGGGAAATTAATAAGGGAAAACACAGCAAGTACCTGAGGTTTTGAAGCTAAAAAGGTACTTAGGGCCGTGAAACCCAGGGAGAGAAATGAAAGACAGAGCACAGCTGATACATAAAATATCAGGGTGTAAGTAGAGCTGGGGAGGATGAAGAGTGGAAAGCAGTGGGTGAGAGAGAAGTGGCCTACTCAAGCACTGAACCATTTACTGGAGGCAGAAGGAAGAGCTGAATGACTATGAGTGAGCTGAAGGGAGATGGTCACCAATACGTCAAATACATCATAAGTGCTAAAAAGACAAACACAGCTATCGTATACAGCAGTGGAAGGGAAGAAAGACCTGGTATGCTGTGATTTGGTACAGCAGACACATCTCCTTGGGTTCATGCTCAGCACCCTTGATGCTGTCAAATATTAATAGCTAATCAGGCCAGGATAAAATACAACTAAGACTGAAACACAGTTAAGTTATAAACACAGCCATTTTTAGACCAAAACAACAACAACAGCAACAGTGGTAGGAAATGGCCCTGGAAGCCTCCATGCAAAAATATATCTTGATGACATGAAAAAATTCCTTGGTGGCCCCTCAAAGGGTGTTGAGCTATGCGAGGGGAGCCTCAAATGAACCGAGAGAGTGTGGGTGATGGTGGCTGTGGCTGAAGAAAAGTGCACATCCAGCAGGCCTTGAAATAGGCTGGCAGAACCCCATGGTCTCAGCAGAGTCTATGAGGCTTCGAGCACAGCTGGGCTATCCTAGCTTCCGCAAACTCGGCCAGGCTCCCACCACCAGACATTCGAGCCAGTGCACCTTCCATGGCCCTGATGTCCTCTCTCCTTGAGGTAAGATGGGGTGCAATTGTGAATGTCCCCATTCAGTACATGAGGGCTGGGGCAAAGGGTGCTAGAGGTTAACTACCACCCTCACTCTTATTTAGAGATATTTTGGGAAGAAGGAAAGAGAAAGTACTTGCATATTTGTGCATGAATTCCTTGGTGAGACAGAAATACAGTAACAAAGTGAGAAAACCAAAAACCAAAAAACCCATTTTTCCAAAACTGTGCGTGCCCCTCAAATACATAGATCTATAGTCTTGGAACTCCCCACTGCCCCATGAAACCTGAACAGCGTTACAAAGGTGTGAGAGATTAGGATACATTGTAAGCCCCCATGTGTATAGAGTCCTTTTGCTTTTATCACTTAATGGCTGAAATCCAATTGGTACAACTATGTGGGTATAAATGGCAACGATTTAATTAGCCTTTGGTTTTACTCTTGAATTGGATTGAAAACCTCTTACACCTACCCCATATCAGGTTCTGAGGCTCCCTAGGGATCCCTTTTGAGAATGGGGATGGGGAATGGGGATGGGGAGCATTTATTATCAAGAAATGGCCACCACATCATCCCCTGGTGGTCCCAATCTGGGCAGCTGTGATCTGGCTGTGATTTTATGATAATAAAGGCTCCTCCCCACTCTACATCCTGAGGTTTCCAAAAGGTTTCCCAAGCTCATAAGAAATCCCTCGGAATCTGATTGGAGGGATAGGAAGTTTTCAGTTACATTACACTGAAGAGTAACATCATGGACTGATGTCATTTCCATTTACCACCCACATAGTTACCCAACAAGATCCCAGTTATTATGTAAAAGCAACACATAGTCTTAAAGCACTTTAAGGACTAACACATATCTTGGCTTATAAACTTTTCTGGTCCAGAGTACGCTTCATCTGATAGTAAATGCCATCTAATCCATTTGAATTAAAGGCTAATTTGCCATTTTCCTTAGACAAGAGAGAGAAAAAGAGCCTTCTTTCAAATCTTGCCTTCCTCCAAGTAATTCAAAATAGTATCATAGCCTTTCCAGCAACCATGGGAGGCTACGCGACACTGGCCACAGCCACATAGAGAACCTCCTAGCCAAGCAGGCCTTTAAAACTAGATTCCCATCACCCAAGTTCAGTGCTGTAACCACTAACATTCAAATTAGCTCTCCCATTGTAACCTATCCAGGATGTATCAACAGCATAAGCACCAGACTGTGCACTTGAAGGGCTGTGACTTAATACATACTACGTTACACTCCAAACGTTATGTACACTTTTTTAAAGTCTTCAGTTTTCTTCTTTTTGTTTTAGATGCCCAACGTTGCTCAAGCACAAGCTCCATGACCCTTCACATGACAAAGAGTTCCTGCTCAGTTTCCTTGGAAATACAAAATAAGGAGCAGGCCAATTTAAACTTTGCTCAGTAGAAATTCCTCTTCTACTTCTGATCTTGAACTGCCTCTGCAACCCAGGGTAGATGACAGAACACTAAGCCGTTAGGGCAGCGCTGCTTTCGGCCATACGGACGGACGCCTCTCAGGCTGATGGTCATGTGTTCCCTCCCCCACCAGCCACAAAGGGTTGTGTGTTTTTTTTAAGGCAACACAAAAGACAGAGCACGTGCCTTCAAGAGGAACTGCTACATCAGGATGCCCTTTCCTGCTCAGTGGAGTACTAATGATGCTGTGAAGGGCAGTGTGAGGGCCAGTGTGGAGTCATGGTTAGCGTGTTAGACTGGGACTTTGTTCCCAATCCCTGCTGAGATGTAAAAGTCAATGGGGTTGACTCAGGGCCTGTCACTCCCTTTTAGCTTGACCTCCATCAAAGGGTTGCGAAGATAACGTGGTGAGAGAGATAATGTGCACCACCTACAGCTCACTGGAGGAAAAGCAGGGTATAAAATTAATAAGTACAATTAAATAACACCTATTCTAGTTCATGCTATGATTTTAGGGGAAACCCCCTTTAAGAATAGCCTGCTGCATCCAATGTTATTTGTACTTGTATGTGTGTTGTTTTTCTATTTGTATTTGTAACAAGAGGAGAAAGAAAGGCAAATTATGTTTGGCTGAATGAAGACACTTTCAATAAATTCCTTTTTAGAAGCAGGCATCCAGTGAGTCGAGAGCTGTGGCACATTTAGCTAAACAAGACGGGGGCTAGTCTGGAAATTCTGTCATATTAAAAACGTATTTATTCCAACATGTGTGATTAGGCAATCACTTCTAATCAGCAGGGTATTAAAAGATCTGATTATTTATGTTCATAAATTTGTGAGAGAGTTTCCCTTTGGCACTGTTGCAGAGGTTACACTCCTTTAGTTTAATCATCTTAATCACAGGCAATCAATACCAGATATCACAATGTGAGAAGAAAACTAGGGAAGCAGGTGGAGTGATAAAATTGCTTTAGAGAGAGAGAGAGAGAGAGAGAGAGCGCTACAAACGGAGCAACAGCACTGTGGGTTGTGTGCCTTATTCATTTTTAATAATGATACTACATAAAAATGTAGATGCACTGACTTCAGCGTGTTCTTTACAGAGCTGATTTTTTGAAGTGGCCCATGATTAGGCTTCACTTGGAAAATAACAGCATCCTAAGAGATAGACTGTTCCACTGGGGATTGCTCCATTTTTGCTTGGCATAAATTCTGCAGATCAGGAAACTTTTTGGGGGAGGGTGCATACTGTGATGAAGCTGTTAACCTTTCAAGTGTTTGAGATACATAGTAAAAACATCTGGGTAACATGATGCACCTGAGGCAGAAGACAGGCAAGAATAAAAATGCACGCAGTTTTCAAGACTGATCAAAGATACATTGCCTGCAAATGGCTGCACTTGGTGATCGGAAAAGTGGTTGAACTTCAGTGTTTAAACCATAGTGGTTAAACTGCAATGTTGCAGTGAAGACTCCTCATGACCTGAGTTCAGTCCTGGACTCATGTAACTGGTTCGAGGTTGACTCTGCCTTGCAGCCTTCCAAGATCAGTAAATTGAGTACCCAGAGAGCTTTAAGCACTATGGGGCAGTATATTAGTGGGCACACTTTGCTTTGCTTTACACCAGCATCCTCTGTGGCCCTACACAAGATTCCAGAGGTCATTGTCAGAGTATCTATTACTTCACTGTAATTCCTAGGAACTAGTGCTACTGCAAAAGGCTGTTTTTGTAATGAGGCCAGACCTGATTCTTTTAATAATAAAATGGTTGGCTGGTTGCTTGTTACATTAGAGCAAGTATTAAACCTCACTTTCACATTTATGTATATCCCACCTTGTCTTCAGTGTGCTTGGGTTAAGAGTACATGGTCCTCCTCCTCACAACTTTATCTTTACAACCCATGTGACAGTAGGTCAGGTTTAAAAAGCATGACTGGCTGAAGTTGATTGTCATGGCTCAGTGGGATTTGAACCCCCATCTCCCACATCCCTGTCCGACACTCTGATCATAATATCATCACCATACTGGGATAAATGTAAAAGAACTGTACATTCTAAAGAATTAAGACACCAGATGACATAATTCATCTAGTTAGGGCACATCATATAGTTGAGCTCTAGTCCACACTGGTGAATTACAGCAGAGAATTCTAATTACATCACCAAATTGCAAACTCCAAAATGTAATCTCCAACTGATACAGCTGTGTGGTGCAGATAAGCTTAAAAAAATGTTGGGTCTTTCACAAATCAGCCCCCCCCCCAGCATTGAGGTTGAACTTACTGGTGCAAATCCTCTTGCCTAGTTAGGCTGGCATAACATACAGTATATCACAGAAGTGAGTACACCCCCTCACATTTCATAAATATTTTAGAATATCTTTTCATGTGACAACACTGAAGAAATGACCCTTGGCTACAATGTAAAGCAGTGAGTATACAGCTTGTATAACAGTGTAAATGTGCTGTCCTGTCAAAATAACACAACACACAGCCATTAATGTCTAAACCGCTGGCAACAAAAGTGAGTACACCCCAAGTGACAATGTCCAAATTGGGCAAAAAGTGTCAATATTTGGTGTGGCCACCATTATTTCCCAGCACTGCCTTAACCCTCTTGGGCACAGAGTTCACCAGAGCTTCACAGGTTGCCACTGGAGTCCTCTTTCACTCCTCCATGATGACATCACAGAGCTGGTAGATGCTAGAGATCTTTCGCACCTCCACCTTCCATTTCAGGATGCCCCACAGATGCTCAATAGGGTTTAGGTCTGGAGACATGCTTGGCAAATCCATCACCTTTGACCCTCAGCTTCTTTAGCAATGCAGTGGTCATTTTGGAGGTGTGTTTGGGGTCGTTATCATGTTGGAATACTGCCTTGCGGCCCAGTCTCTGAAGGGAGGGGATCATGCTCTGCTTCAATATATCACAGTACATGTTGGCATTCATGGTTCCCTCAATGAACTGAAGCTCCCCAGTGCCAGAAGCATTCATGCAGCCCCAGACCATGACACTCCCACCACCATGCACAACACGCTTGTCTCTGTACTCCTCACCTGGTTGACACAATCTGAACCAAATAAGTTTATCTTGGTCTCACCAAACCACAGGCCATGGTTCCAGAAATCCATGTCCTTAGTTTGCTTGTCTGCACCAAACCGTATGCGGGCTTTCTTGTGCATCCTCTTTAGAAGAGGCTTTCTTCTGGGACAACAGCCTTGGAGACCAATTTGATGCAGTGTTCAGTGTATGGTCTGAGTACTGACAGGCTGACCCCTCATCCCTTCAACCTCTGCAGCAATGCTGGCAGCACTCATAGGTCTATTTCCCAAAGCCAACCTCTGGATATGACACTGAGCACAGGCACTCAATTTCTTTGGTCGACCATGGTGAGGCCTGTTCTGAGTGGAACCTGTCCTGTTAAACCGCTGTATGGCCTTGGCCACTGTGCTGCAGTTCAGTTGCAGGGTTTTGGCCATCTTCTTATAGCCTAGGCCATCTTTATGTAGAGCAACAACACATTTTTTCACATCTTCAGACAGTTCATTACCATGAGGTGCCATGTGGAATTTCCAGTGACCAGTCGGAGAGAATGAGAGCAATAACACCTCCTCCCCCTTCACACCTGAGACTGGTGACACCAACAGGTCTCATGACACCAGGGAGGGAAAACAGCTACTTGGGCCCAATTTGGACCTTGTTATTTAGGGGTGTACTCACTTTTTCTGCCAGTGGTTTAGACATTAATGGCTGTGTGTTGTGTTATTTTGAAGGGACAGCACATTTACACTGTTATACAAGCTGTATACTTACTGCTTTACATTGTAGCCAAGTGTCATTTCTTCAGTGTTGTCACATGAAAACATATACTAAAATATGTATAAAATGTGAAGGGATGTACTCACTTCTGTGATATACTCTAAATGGCATAAATGTTTGGAGGCAAACTGTCTTAAGTTAACAAATCACCATAGACATTTTTGTACTCTGAGGTGTTGTGTGACTCAGGGTGCAGCTGATAATTTCTACGGTGACTTCTTTACTTGGGATGATTTACTTCCAAATATTATGCCTTTTATTCTCTACACAAAGGATTTTGCCAATGCCCCTCTCAGCCATTGTCAGAGGCTCATTTCCCAGCCTGCTTGTCAAATGTCTGTACTCCTTGTAGGCAAGGGAACCCCCCTAGTACCAAACATACACTTGAGACTATTGCAGACAACAGGGGCCTTAATTCTTTTATTCTTCTATGTTTAGTATATTGTGTAAGCTGTAATGGAGATTTACATAAGAGCAATCCTCTGTGAAGGTAACAGGTATAACATATTTATTAAGAACTGCATTAATACATTTCATAAATATTTATTTATTTATTTATTTATTTATTGTATTTATACCCTGCCTATCTAGTCATTTCGACCACTCTAGGCGGCTATTAGGTTGTGCTGCTTGGTACCCTGCCAGACATGTTTATTAGCAGTTTTCTGTTCAGCCAAAGCTTGTACTGCTCATCTTGCAAGTACTACAGCTGTTACGGGTTTCATATGTTACGGGAAGAACAAAAATGAAAAGCTATCATACATTCTAAACAATTTTGGATAATATGGGCAAAATACTGTTGCACAAATCAGAATGGCAGAAGGATGATGACATCATCAGCAAGGGGAAATTACCGCTAATTAAAGAGTTCCTGCTTTGACCTGAGGTCTTGCATGACAAAATCAGTCTCATTGTATATGAGTTGTGCAAGCTCCAGCATTGAAACAGGAACTCTTTAATTAAGGGCAGCCTGCTGCATCTAGTAATGGCAACTAGCAGGGTGAATATGCAGATAGAATTCCTGCTTCCATCCTATTTGTACGCAGTGAGACTGATAATGGACACATAATGCATGTCCCCGGATCAAACAAAAACTTTAATTACTGGCAACCTCCCATTGCTAGCAATTTATTTATTTTATCTTATTTAAAATATTTGTACCCTGCCTTTCTCCTTACAAAGGACTCAAGGCAGCTTACATCCTCGAAAGACAATATTTAAAGCTGAAAACAATGAGTATAAAGAGGCAGCTTACATCCTTAAAAGACAATATTAAAGCTAACAGCATCACCCTTATACTGGTGTGAATTATGCAACAGAATGTTGGCCTATATTGCACAAATTCTTATACTGCTGTATTGGGTTTTAGTATCACAGAACTGCAGTTCAGTATCACTTGCTTAATTTCATTTTGTTTAAAGCTGCTGGGTTTGTTTCTTTCTTATTTGCAGCTGTTGGATGGCGTGGGAGCCAAGTCTCGGGGCATTTTATGGACCAGTGGCATTTATTGTCTTGGTCACCTGTGTTTATTTCCTCTGCACGTATGTGCAACTGAGGCGCCATCCAGAACGCAAATATGAACTGAAGGAAAGGACAGAAGATCAGCAGAGGCTGGCAAGTCCCGAGGTTGGCCATAGCCACATTACAGACACTGGATCCATCTCCCAGGCTACATGCTCAATGATCTCTTCTTCCCTGTTGGAAAATGAACACTCCTTTAAGGCTCAGCTTCGAGCTGCTGCATTCACTTTGTTCCTTTTTGCTGCCACTTGGACCTTTGGTGCACTTGCTGTTTCCCAGGGACATTTCTTGGATATGATCTTCAGCTGCCTCTACGGAGCCTTTTGTGTGACCTTGGGGCTCTTTATCCTCATCCATCACTGTGCAAAGCGAGATGACGTGTGGCATTGCTGGTGGTCCTGCTGCCCATCTAGAAGAAACACGTACTCAGTACAAGTTAATGTCCGGCCAAAGGTGAATGTCAACGGGGAGAGCCAGCTCCATGCCCCGTGTCTTCAGGAATCACCCTGTCCGAGTAAATCGGCTGTTTATAACCACCCAGCTGCTAGTCACTGCAAACTGACGAATCTTCAGGCTGTTCAAAACCATGTCAACTGCCTTTCCCCAGTCACACCGTGCTGTGCAAAAATGCACTGCGATCAGCTCCTGGAAGACGAAGCTCATATTCATGTACACGATGAGGGGGCTTTCAGGCCTAACATGCACATTCACAGATGTCTGAAAAGCAGAACTAAGCCCCGATACTTCAGCCGACACCGGTCTGCGGGAGAAAGAGAGTATGCCTACCATATTCCTTCCAGTATCGATGGCAGCATCCACAGCTCCCACACAGACAGCCCACACAGTACACACGACAGTCAGTCGGTCCACCGGCGGCCATGTTGTGCAAAAAGCGATCCCTATCCGACCATCAGTCAGCCAGAAAGCAGTGATGCAAGTACTGTAATCTACAGTTGTGCTAAAGTACCAGAAAGTGAGACAGTGCACCATGCAGCTCATTTTGAGATGCATCCGCGGACACAGTCCCTACCATTTAGCACAACCAGCCACAATGGGATTCTAAAGGGCAATCTGCATGAAGCCATGATCTACAGTTCAGATAGTACGGGGAACATCAAAACGGGCCCTTGGAAGAATGAGACTACTGTGTAGTTGGTAGGCTGCACTTCTCCTGTTCCATTTCAGATCCATCTTAAGACTGCAAGCCTATACACCCTTTACCTGAGAGTACACCCACTAGAATTCAGTGGGGTTTACTTGTGAGTAGGCACGCATAGGACTGCGCCATTGATTTTTAGTTTCCCTTAGTAAGATTCTACATGTTCATGTAGCACATCGGTAAATTGTACAGGTTTTGAACCGATTGCTTTCTTAATAAGAGGCTTTTTTTAAAAAAAAAAGCATAGGCGGTCTCAAAAATATATTTTTTAAAAAATTATGGAACATGGCTAGGGGCGAGGAATGGAAAAGTAAACCTTGGAAGCAGAATATGAGGCAATATACTTTTGTTTCAACACACTATTTTCCAAGCTTCTGCATTAACATCAGATAGTTCTTGACACATAATAGCATCGCAGCCTTTCTTTGGTTTTTACAAGTGTGGTGGTGTTCCATTGTTTTTTCATGTTCTAGTAGCAGAAGGAGGGTTTCATAAACAGACTTAACACAGCTTTTCAGACCTACAAAAGTGATACTGCCTCTAAAGACCTTCTGTAGCATATGGCCTGTAAAATCATATAGTGTACAGTCGCCGTTATGTCTCTTTCTGTCAGAGAGAAATACTAGATAATGTCCCTTGTTAACATCTATGGTGCTGTATTGGTTATTTTTCTTTTTTCTTCTATGTTTGCATGACACCCATCAGGATAATACCATTTGCTATTTTCTAGTGTTACATGTGTAAGATGAAAAAAAAAGCGCTACTGTAAAAGGCTGTGACTATTCATGCTGGTATTAACCTAAAGCATTTTGAATTTATGAAAAAAGGAAAAAAAACCCACTACTGCACTAGTTTAAGTGGCACAATCCTTTGTACAAGGTTATATGATAGCTTTAGTAAGGGTCCACTCTAATGTCTCTACAGAGCATGCACTATTCATTGTATGTGGCGCTGTGCAGTGTAATCACAGCTTGTCTCCATGAGTTCCACTCCTTTGTAAGTATGCCTTTTGGAACCAATCTGCAAGCTGTCCTGCCATCATCTTTAAAAGAACAACAACGACAAAAAGAAGTACAGTTTTATCATTAACTCTTTGAGGACTACAATTGTTTTGTTAGCAAATTGCTTTGAGCACAACCAAGCTCAAATTAAGCCATTTCAAGCCCCAGTGGTTTTGGAGAGAAATTATTAAGCTGTGTATCTAATTCTTGCCTTCCTTACTGAAGACTGGGGGACTTGAAAAAGCTTAACTTTGACTGGAGTGATCCCTCAGTCTAGCTTAGAGCTGCGGGGGATGAGTAGTTCTTCATGTAGTAATGTTGGATATAGTGATAATAATACCAATGTGGTCCTAGTAATCAGCTAGGGAAATGCTACATCACTTTAAGGCTTTCATTCTAAACAGTCTTGCTGGGGAATAAGACCCAAAGGGCCTCATTTCCACATGAATAGGACTGCACTGTAAAGGAATATAGTCTTTAAAATATATTTATTTATTTATTTATTCCATATTTTAGGTGAAATGCCCTTCTCTCCCCTGCCTTCCAATCATTCACCAAAGCCACTCTGGAGTTTTCTTTCTGCTTCCATGCAAATTTGACCTTCAACAGCTGGGACTTTTCACTGATTTATTCTGCACAGCTCCAGGACAATTTAGGGTCAGCAACATCATGAGGCTTTGGGCTAAAAGATTTTTTTATAGATATCCATAAACATCTGGACACAAAGCACCAACTCACAGTGAAAAACAGAATTACAATAATACTTCAAAAATACTAAAAGGTTTTGGGGTATAACGTAATGATGTAATGTGAATTGGGCCATACAGCCAAAACACAAGGGGGAGAGATATCTACAGTGAAAAAGAGAGGGGGGAAACAGTATTTCTGCAACTAAAGAAGAACAAGCACAATGTTATATAGTTATTAAGAACAAATTTGTGAACATATCGCACAAGCTCAAACAGTCAATGGCTGAAACCCATTAGTAAATCACAATGGCAGTAGGCCAATGGAAATTACAGAGGAATTGACTCACCAAATCTCCACTGACTCAACAGGCCTACTCTAGTACTTGCAGTTTTTGTGTTACTTGCAATTTAGGCCAGTTTTTCCCAACTTGGTGCCTAGACTTGTCTGACTATAGCGCCTGTCATCCGCAGCCAGTAGCTGGCAGAGTGTGCGTTATAGTCTGACACATCTGGGGTGGGGTGGGGTCAGTCTGGGGAAAGCTGGTGGAGGCAGTTCCCTGGGGGAAGCGCATTACTTTGTAGGGGGTTGTGTTTGTTTGCTTGTGTTTTTTTGATTGAAATCTTTATAGAGTCATTATGTGTTTCTTCTCAACATGTTATGAATCCCTCCATTTTATGATATGTAAGAAGCTATTTCCTTATAGTGTACATAACAAATGATTATTGTAATGGTTGGAATGGCATAACCATGAGTGTCAGATGAATGTGTTCTGCAGTGTTTGCAGGTGGGAATTAGTACTCAAAGGGTTAATGCTCAGTATCTGAGTGCAAGGAATTTCCTTTCTTTTCTGTATTTTTGTAAAGTTCAAATATATATTGTAAATTACGGCAGATAATGTATCCATTATGTGTGTATGCGTGTGTGTGTGTGTGCGCGCGTTTGTGTGTATGTGTGTGGTGTATGTCTTTCAAAGGTGAACAAAGCAGAATGCACTAGGTGGATGTTGAAAATGCAGCAGTATTCAGCGTTTTCATGATTGCTTCTTTTAGATGATGCAAAAAGGAGGGGGGAAACCTTAAGCTTTATTATGTATATGCTGTATATGCTTGAATTGTCTCAGAACTAAAATACAGTATTTTGCATTGTGTGCATAATATATTTTCTTTTTCATCATTATTTTTTCATGTATGCGTTGCCCATTCCACAACATCAGTGCATCTATATAAGCATAGATACAATGTTAAATGCCACATCTCTGTATCTCAGTGACATTTATAATACTCTGTAATAGCTAAGTCCTAGAAGGTCTCTAGAATTATGCAAAATAGTCCACACACACTGAGGTCCAGGTCAAATAGTCACGTTTCAAGAATACACTCCTAGAAGTTCCCCAGCTTGTGTTTCTATTGCCAGTGTTGTTCTGTCTGATAACAACAAAGATAACTAAAAGGGTGCTGCTTTCCACAGAAGATCCGCTATCATAAAACCTCTCTTGAAAACTAATGTTCAGTATTGATACATCTTTGGTATTGTATCTGAATATGAAGTTAGCAAATATTTCTGGGCTCATTTGGAAAAAAAAATGTTATGCAATAATCTGTTCGCAGTTCTTTTTTTTTAAAAGAAAATATACAGTATAATTGCAGAGTAGGAGAACATGATATTAAATAAATTTAAAGCATTTTGTAACATGAGATGTGACCCAAATTCATTTTGTGCTGTTGACTCTTGGGTTTGGGTTTGGTGTCAGATTTTTTAAAAATTTATTTCAATGTTACTGTTTGCTTGTAGGTATAATTTATCTGTTGATGTATTCACTTGTTGGTTCCTGGAATCAGGTACAGAATCCAAGCAAACCTTCTTGCTTCAATCAAAGGTTCTGCAGATCTCTGAGTGGACACAGCACACCCTGCTGAATCCAGCAGCTGAGGTTGTGCACACATACTGTATTACAAGATGAAGAAATGGGAAATCCCACAGATGACTCGTTGCTATTCAGGAACAGGAGTGAACACAAAATTCATTCCCTGGCTCTTTTCTAATCAACATTATTCCATCTTAACTTGCCAAGCAAAATGAACACATCCTTCCGCATCCTGCATATGTACTCCATTGGATCAGTGCACGCATATAGTATTCAAAGACACCATACTTCGTTGTGTGTCAACAGCTGGATAACTTTGTTTTATGCTTCCCTACAGTATAAGACAGTGAATATGATATGCAGCTATAAAGAACGGTAATTCCAGCTTATTTGGAATGAGGCAGCATGTGAGTGTGTGCTCCCCAGTCACTCCAATGTGAACAGGAGCTGCTAAAAGTAATCACAGATCATCTGTTGTGGATTCAGGCACACCTGCTTTCTCATACATGCAGCAATCAGATGTGGAAATAAAGACAGACTTTTTTTCCAACTTGAAGAATCACGGGATGGGTTGGCAAAGCTGTATCCCCCCCATCCTAAAATTGATTCCATGTTGGAATTAGAATTTAAAAAGCCTTCCACTGTTTTCAAGCTTAACTGATGGGAAGGGTGAAGACAGAAAGTTTGTTGGTAAGATGGGAGAAGCCCTATGGACCTCATTCAGGCCACAGGTTCCTCACCATGGGTAGAGACAACACTATCCTATAGAAATTCAAGAGTAGGCAATAATTTTATATACCACTGAAAAGATCATACAATCTGTGAGCTTTCATGGATCAGGGCCCTCCACTTTGTCAGACATGTACCAGTGTGAAGAACTTAATGTCCAAAAGTTCGTGGCAAGATGGCTTTTGCCAGGAAAGTTACTCTTGGATGTAAAGTTCCAAAATCCGTCTTGCCATGAACACTTTTAAGTTCACGCCGGTACATGTCTGATGAAATGGATGGTCCTGATCCACAAAAGCTAGGAAATAGTATGATGATTTTAGTGGTCTATAAAGGTATTGCTTACTATTGCATTTGTATTTTGTATTGACCACATGACTCCCTTTTATTTCAATAGAACTATGGGATAGATGGTCCAATGATATAAGTAAGCTCCCTGTGTTTCTTTTGCCCTAATGTCACCCATAAGCTTTTCACTTAATTGGTTCTGACATCATGCTTGCATACAATATTTGCTTTCACATTCTTCCCTTGAAATATTAATGTGTGCATTATCTGTTTTTTAAAGTTCCAAGGAAATTAATTCAGAATGAATTAATCACAGCACAGGTGAATGTGTCAGACAGCTGTGGAAAGATTATGGTATATTTCCTTCCTCTGAGAAAAAGGCAGGAGCTTTCTCTACTGATCCTAGAAACAAAAACTGAAGAAACCACAGTGGCAATTTAATATGGTGCAGTGAATAGCTGAGCACATCTACCCAGCTTTAGCCTTTGACTCTGTGGGTTGCTTGTTTCTCTTCCACAGCTTAGCATTTTGTGGAGGTTCTAAGAATCCACCTCAACAAAAGATCTCAATGTTCTTCCAAAGACTGGGAGCAAGAGCTCATACTGTTGTCAAGCGTATCGTCAAGATCATCGCAAATCCCATCTCCCTACTTTTGAATTGGTCCAAAGCAAATAAGCGTCATTTCCCCCACTGGGAGTCTGGATATATGCCTATTACGTATCTCAGCATTTTAGCCACCAATTCCTACACTGTGACATGACTTATATTTAATCTATATATACCTTTTCTAAACTCTGGAAATGTCATAAGCAACACATTAGCATCTGTTATCCTGGAATGTTGAGTCACTGTTCATTATAAATTACTATAGCATTTCCATCATTCTCAATCTATTTATGACTGCCACGTTTTGGACCACAACAGTTCCCATGCCATGTTGACCATGTTCCTCCCATTGCCCCACTTTTGCAAGTCATCCCTTCCTATCAGGAGTGTCAGATTACAAGAGATTGTTAATCTCAGCTCTCTCAACACTTCTGCTTTGTTCACGATAATAGACAAATAATAAGTGCAAAAAGTCAACATGAAAGCAAGACAGCAATTAGCTCTGGGGATACATTGAGATTCTAGAAATAGTATTCAGTCTCACTGAAATCCCGTTAAGCAAGCACCTCCATATACATCTGGCTCGAGAGATATCAAGTAACCAAGCATCTAATAAATAAAGATCATAAATTGATTATAGGTCATCATTTGTTTATGAGAACAATTGGTTCGCAGTTATAAAATGTGTTGTAAAGATGAACGCTGCTACTCTTGACTTAAAGCAATAGAGTAAGTTTGAGGGAAGAGAAATGGCAGTGCTCACAATGAATTGCCTGATAAATGTTGAATATGGGTGCATTTGATCAAATGCTGGTACCAAAAATGGAAAGCATCTCTCTGAGGTTGTTTTAGTTTCAGGCCATAAGCCATTTAAGACAATAATTCCTTTTAAAAGCTTAAACTTTGACAGAAGAAAAAGTGACCTTGTTAATAACCAGAAGTCTCCCTGAACTCTTTGCGACCGTTTGGAGATGCTGATACACAAGTTGACATACATCTTAGGGTGGATGAGAAATGGAAAAGGAAAGATAAAATAAAACAGAAAGAGCATGGCTAAACTTGTTCTACTCATTCATATTTTTGACCCCACATTATACCTATGCCCAGCTGAACAATCAAGCTTTCTTTCATCAACCACTAAGCAACAATTTCTTTACTTCATAGTCTTGTACGTATTTCAGCGCTGCATGAATCATCTACACTAATGCCCTTTGCTGTGAGAAAACAAACATCTCAGGCTGTAGATCGTAATGTTATTTTGAGAGCTTCAGCTAAATGCAGACATCAAGGCAATTTGCCACAGAAGCTGGCAATTTGTAGACAACCTACATTATATGGGTAGATATGAAATAATTAAGAACAGAGTTTGGACCACTTAGATTTATAAGTCACCATAACCTTTAGAGGTCTATTTCCTGCTGCAATGTTGCCATTCATTACCGAAATGAGAGCCGTTTATTTTCCTTATGTGAATAACAACCATCTGTGGCCCTCCATCATAATGTTAGTAATAATGTTCCTTTTCAGCTGTTACACTTGGCCTTCAAATGAGATTAAGTTCTGGCATATTCAGCTGTAATATTAAACATGTTTGCCAAATATATTCATCGCATCTGAGTTGCACATTGTTTTCTATGCTTTCAGCAGCTGCATATAGTCGTCCAATCCTTACCATGCACACAGAAAGCTATTTTCATGAGAAGCAGAACAAAACTATGGTATTATTTTAATTTGAGAATTGGTCATTTTCCAACAAGCATTTACTGTCACCACACGACACAAGAAATAGCCTAATAATGTATCAAATCCCATTCTCCACATTTATAGCACAAACAGGAATAGTGATTTCATTGCTGTTAATCTGATCTTTTTTTCTTCAGACTGAATCCTCTTTTATTTCCTTTTTGTATAGAGAGATGGAATAAGGGAAGGGAAGGAGAAATACAAACATTAAAGGCCCTGCAGGCAATGATGGGGATTGGTTTTCTGATGATGACCTATTTTAGCAGAGAGACAATAAAATTACTAAATTGAAGTACAGCTGATATGATTGCCCAAGGCTGCCCCTAAGCCTCTTTGCAGCTTGTCATGGAGGGTCACCTTTTCAGCTTTTGAGTAAACTGTAGCAAAATCAACAGTGTCAGAGAAACCTCAGAGAAGGTCTGGGCAGTTAGGTTAGTCAATGATTCAAAGCCTTGGAAGAGGTACACTGGGTTAGACCATACAGTCAACCATTCTAGTTGTAGCAGTAGCCAAACAGCTTGTAGTGTAAGCCACTTGTAAGCAAGTCAGAACAACACATTCTTGCAGCGGAAGCTGAAGATTTTGATTTGGGAGGGAGCAGCAAATTCACCCAAGGTTTCAGTCCAAAGGTGCTGACTAAAGGTGCTGAACCCTACCTCTAAAATAAGCTCGGTATCCTGAATAGCTTCTTTGAGGTTTTGAACTGAAGTCCAGAATGATTTCCTTGACTATCATGATATCAGGGTGACCAGCATTCAATCTATTCTGTTCATTTTTCCTAGCTCTCAGTATGGAGAGCTAGGAAGAACAGCTGTTCTAGATAAGATATGTTAGTATGTTGTTTACTTATTTTATTTTATTTTATTTAAAATATTTTTACCCCAACTTTCTCCTTTAAAAGGACGCAAGGAGGCTTGCATCATTAAAAGACAACATACAGTATAAAAGCTAAAACACTAAGAATATAAAAAATTAAAAGAACTAAACAAACATTATATTAAAATAGTAAATAAAATCAATATTAAAAGGAACAAGGAACAACAAGCCATTTAAAAAGCCAGTCACTAATGGAAGGCCTGCCTGAAGAGAAACGCTTCACTGCTTCTGGAAAGATCAGCAAAGATGAGGCCAGCCTGGCCTCCTGTGGGAGGGAGATCCAGAGCCCGGGAGGGGAGACAAAGAAAGCTCTCTCTTGTGTCCCCATCAAGTGCACCTGCGAAAGTGGAGAGACCGAGAGAAATGCCTGCATGACTTCCTCTACCCCTTATTTTGAAGTCTGTTAAGCCAAGTGTTGCCATCATATCTCGCAGCTGTGAATATATAGACAGTGGTGCCGTGCTTAACGATTACCCCGCTCCACGATGAATCCGCTTAATGATGAGGTAACGATGTTTAAATGGGGAAAATCCGCTTTACGACTATCGGTTCCCTGCTTCAGGAGCCGATTATTCACATTACAATGGTTTTAAAACAGCTGATCGGCGGGTTGCAAAATGGCCCCCCACTGTGCAAAATGGCTCCCTGCTGTGTTTTAGGACTGATTGCTTGCTTTACAGGGACCAGAAAATGGCTGCCCTATGGAGGATCTTCGCTGGACGGTGAGGTATTTTGCCCATTGGAACGCATTGAATGGTTTTCAGTGCATATCAATGGGCTTTTTACTTTCGCTTGACGACGATTTCGTTCTACAGCGATTTTGCTGGAACGGCTTATCGTTGTTGTCACACACACCCAGTTTCCCTGTTTGTTCTTCCACACAACCCAGGTTCACTTTCGGGTATGATAGTTACTTTTCAATCCTTTTCCGCTGCCACCAGAGGATTTATTTCTCCCTCTATTACATATGACTCTTAAATCGGTGTTATTCAATAAAACAATGTTTATTTAAGTGTTTATAAGTAAATCATATAAAGTAAATCATGGATGGTCTTATTTTATTCATTCAATCAACTGTGCTTTGATAACATATTTGCTTATGTATAATCATGTTAATCAACGTATTTAATCATTTCTTATCTTGTTTTCTATCTCTCTATTCTTCTTTAACACAAGGCTGTCTAAACTGTTTCTCTCTAACTGATATCCCTAACTGAAGTACCTAACTCTAACTTCTAACTCATATCCCTAACTTCTAACTGATCTTTAACTGTCTTCCATTCTTCTTATATTTCCTTAGTTCCGCCTCTTCGTTCAACCATTGGCTTCTGAATCAGGGTTCCATTGTGATGGATAGGAGTGGTTACTGACCTGTCCATCACAGTCGTCAAGCGAGGCACCACTGTATATAAATCCTACAATCCTATAATTTATCATGCAATGAGTCTTCAACGGTTCTTGTACCAATGACAGCCAGACAGTACCTTCCACTGGAGTTATGTTATAGTAAGACTAACAGTTCTTCATGATACCTAGACAAATGGTTCCCAGCCTTGGGTTCCCAGATGTTCTTGGACTACAACTCCCAGAAATCCTGGCCAACAGAGCTAGTGGTGAAGGCTTCTGGGAGTTTTAGTCCAAGAACAGTGGCGGACCCATTGATCTAGACATTTTGTTGTTTTTGTTTACTTTGAAGCATTTGGAAGACATTCAGAAGTTGACTAAAGCAATGCCAGTGTTTAGGTTGCTGATGTTTAACTTTCCCCTGTATCATTTTGTTGCTCTAAATTAGATGATATGCATAGTACACCTTTGTCCTACTGTGAACAAATGACAGAAGAGTGTAGGAACAAAATATTGGACTGGATAGGGCTTTGGACTCATCTAACAGGAGAGCAAAGAGATTTGTTTTTTATTTTAGACGCTCAGTGAAATTAGACCAGAAAAATGCATGAGTGGAGAGGTTGAGCCAGATTTAGTGGCAGTTGAGTTAGGTGAACAACTTGAGCAAGAAGCTGGGGGCAGGGGGAGCAGGATACCTGCCACAAACAATCTACTCAACGGATTTAAATTCTGCAAATATTTCATATCCACTAAGAATGCTGGCACTACTGAACTTCCTTGACCAATGTTACATTAAAATTTCTTTTTCTTTTATCAGCAACCTTGCCAGCAGACTGTGAACATGAAGAACTGTGAGTGATTTTGTGGTCACGTCCATACAGGCAAATTAAATCTGACAGAGAGAGATCATGCATGCAACTCATGCATGAAAGTTATAAACGAGCTATAAGAGCAGTCTGAAAAAGACATTCAAAAACTGAACAAGCAGACATTCTCCCTTGCCTGGGAGGTCATTTGATGGGCCCTTGATAGAGTTAAACATCCTTCCCCAGTGCTACTTCCTTCCTCCGTCTTTTAGTCCATTGATAAATAAAAGTCTGAGAGATGACAGAGATCTCTCTATAAGATACATTTGCAATCTTCCTGTATTGGAGTTTCTAAAGAAAAGGATCATACCTGGTCTTTTCTACTTGGTCTTTTAAGAAACACCACAATATTCTGCTGTGGGGGATCATAGCAACATTGAATTGAATCTCCTTCTTAAAATGATTCAGACTCTTCATCAAGCTAGAGTGTTCCCATAGCCATGGACATGGCTATGTCTTCCTGACTCTAGGAAGCTCAATGATAGCACCTTGTAGAAAGTGACAGCACCTTGCATAAAACCTAGGAGGACTTTTCAATGAAACATATGCCAGAAAGTCCCAACCCACCTCATCTATCCCATATTAGAGACCCAGGCAGTGTGCAAAGTCCCTGGTGGGCTGCCATCTTATTAATAGTAAACTGAGCTCTGATGAGTAAAGGACATGTTGTGCAGGATGTGTCTTGTCATTAATTGCAACATCATCATAGCAAAGTTAAGTTTTTTGCAGTTCTGTTCCTGTTCAAGTTTAGATACCGCCTTGGTATTTGATACTTGGTGTTTGATACTTGTTCCTTGAAAGGACTTATCTTAATCTATGAACAGAAGGAGCAGGATAGCCCCATCAGCCCTCAGTCCTAATACTTATATGTAAAGAACTAAATCTGAATATGACTCTTTGTATATTTTATGGGAGAGTATATTACCCACATGAATAATCATAGAATAATAGAGTTGGAAGGGGCCTGTAAGGCCATCGAGTCCAACTCCCTGCTCAATGCAGGAATCCAAATCAAAGTATATCTGACTGATGGTTGTCCAATTTTCTCTTGAATGCCTCTGGTGTTGGAATGCTCACCACCTCCCAAGCTAATGGGTTCCATTGTCATATTGCTCTAACAATAAAGACATTTTTCCTGCTATTCAGCATAAATCTGGCTTCCTGTAGCTTGAGCCCATTATTACATGTCTTGCACTCTTGGATGATCGAGAACAGAGCCTGCTCCTTCTCTGTATGACAACTTTCCATGTATCTGAAAAGTGCCATCATATCTCCCCTCAGTCTTCTTTTCTCAAGGCTAAACATACCCAGTTGTTTCAGCCTTTCCTCATGGGGCTTGGTTTCCAGTCCCCTGACCATCCTTGTTGCCCTCCTCTGGATTTGTTCCAGTTTGTCGGCATCCTTATTAAAATATGGTGGCCAGAACTGGACACAGTACTCAGTATGAGTATCAAATAGAGGTGAGCTAGTACTTCATGAGATTTGGAGATTATACTTTTGTTAATGTAGCCTAAAATAGCATTTCCCTTTTTGCAGCCACATTGCATTTATATCCAGCTTGTGATTTACAACAATTCCAAGATACTTCTCATTCATACTATTACTGAGCCAAGTATCTCCCATCTTGTAACTGTGTGTTTGGGTGTTTGTTTGTTTGCTTCCCTAGGTGTGGAACTTTGCACTTAGCGCTATAAAATTTCATTCTGTTGTTTTCAGCCCCTTGCTCAAGCCAGTCAAACACTTTTTAAATTTTGTTTCTGTCTTCTAGGGTATTAGTTATTCCACCCAAATTTGTCTTGTCTACAAATTTGATAAGCATTCCCTGACATCCAAGTCATTAATAAAAATGTTGAAGAAGACAGGGTTCAGGACTGAGCCTTTTGGTACCCCTCTTGTCATATCCTACCAGTTTGAGAAGGAGCCATTGATAACCATCCTCTGATTATGATTCTACAACCAGCTGTGTATCCACCTGACAGTTGTTCTATCCAGCCCACACCTACTTAGCTTGCTAATCAGAATATCATGAGATACTTTGTCAAAAGCTTTGTTGAAGTCAAGATATATTACATCTACAGCATTCCCACTGTCTACCAGAGAGATTAAACATTCAAAAAATGAGATAAGATTAATTTGGCAGGATTTGTTCTCAACAAATGTTAACTTCTAGTTATTACTGCATTGTTTTCAAGCTACATACAAAGTGACTGCTTTATAATCTGCTCCAGAATTTTCCCTGGAATTTATGTCAGGTCTATAGTTCCCTGCTTCCTCCTTTTTGCCATTTCCGAAGACAGAGATAACATTCACTCTCCTCCAATTATTTGGGACTTCACACAGGATTTCAAGAAAATAATAGACCACGGGAGTTCTGAGAGTTCTTCAACCTATTTCTTCAGTACTCTTGGATGCAATTCATTGGTCCCTGGAGATTTAAAGCAATTCAGAGCAATAAGGGATTCATTGACTATTCATTTATAAATCTCAACGTGCAATCCTGTCCTTCCATTTGTACTTCAAAGAGCTGAAGCTCTGGGGGGAAAGGAGCCTGGAGGGTCATAGACTGTCTTTTGGGGAAAGACCGAGCTGAAGTAGGAATTGAGCATGTTGATGCTTTTCTTTGTCATCTCTTATTATTTTCATAAATGATAATGCATACAGCAGAATCTGATCTTTGTCCGTAGCCACTGCCTCCACAGACACCAGACATACTGAGGAGTTACGCTGAGGGTATGAAAAATGGCTGCTATCAAAAGGATAAAACTTAGCAGCCAGAATTGCAAGAACACTTTGTGAAATTCTGTTTTTGCTCTGTAAGACCTTGGATTTCTACTTCTCTCCAAGCACTATGCTTGTTCTGTTATCCTGATCTTTAAGGACTCTTTAGAGCCTTTCAGTTCTCTATTTTACCTTTGTAGCCCAGACGTCCAACAAAGAGGTCAGGATGACATATGTGGCCTTTTCTGCCTGTCATTATCCTAACAATCCAGTGGAGAAATTTAGGGTAAAAGAAATTAACTTCTCCAAAGACATCTAGCTGATTAAAAGAACTCATTTTTTTTGTAGCTGAGCCAAGACATCTAGGTGCCACACTACAGAGACATTAATTTGTATACAGTAACGAAGAGGAGATAACAGAGAAGGTGGCGGCGTCATAATTAGAAGCTGAGCATCCTTAATGACTTTTCCTGCCACGAGGTTTCTGCAGCTCCAGAAGTTACAAATTAGCTTGTGTTTGATTGGTAAATGGTCATTGGAAGACAGGAATGTGTTCCATCTGCAAATTGATTTGACAGCTAAAAAGTTTCGATGTAACACATATTTAGAGGTATGTTTTATTGCCTTCTAATTGTGAAGCTGATGCATGGCCTATTTCTGTGTTGAGTTCTCTGGATGCCTGCTACAATTAAAAGCTAAAAGTGCAATGAAGAGAGATATTTCCCTAGGTGCCCAAAGATCACGGGATCAGTCACATCTCCATTGACTGCATGCTTGGAAATGCATCTTTTGTCCTCATATTGAACTATTAGCAGTAGGAACTCCTAGGGAAGCACTGTCAAAACTGGCTGTCATGTCATGTACAAATCATCACAACCTTGTTCCTCCACAACACTTTTAATCTAGACAAGGACAGGAAATGGACTCTGCCCCACACTTGTGAGTGTTTGTGTGTGTGTTCTGTGACTCCACACCAGTGCTCAGCTTGATCTACTCTCGATGAGTCAGTGTGTCATCATCACTGCTTTGATGGAGGCGTGATCTCTGAGTCCTATCCTTGTCATGATTTAGAAGGAGGGGAAAAGCCTTTTATCTGGGCTGTGCAAAAGCATATTCTGCTCAGGGAATGAGACAGAGGCTTTGAGGCAATCAAGCAAGAGCAGCTCAGCTGAGGCTCTGGGGGGAAAGGAAATAAATGTTACATTGAAGGATAATAAAATATAAATAACAAAAACAGTTCGTGTTGCATAAAGATCACACATGAGCATATGCTGAATGGCATGTGAAAGGAGAGGAACACACCCAAAAAACTGAGCATTAATATTTCCCCCAGGCCAAGCCATTTAGCATACTCAAGACCTTGCTTGTCCTTCACAAACCTAAGACTGCTAGAAAAGGAAATCTTGGCTGGCAAGTATCTCATATGCCAACACTTCCTAGACAGAAGGTCAAAGAGCTTCCTGTTTAGTTGACATCGCACTCACATCCATTACCAGCCCTGAACTAGCAAATAATTCACCAGGGACTAGCAAGTGATGCAAATTTCATAAGAGAGATGAGATCTCAGCTATAAATATCCTCACTAACAATCCATCCAAATGGTAGGATTTTGTTTTTGCTTGAGAAATCCTTTCTCTCTCCCCGCCCCCAAGTGAGAAATGGACAGTGTCAATAGAGAGTGCAATGTTTTTCCTGAAAGTTTACAGTTAACTCCTACATGCATCCATCCAAGACTTTGGAAAGAATAATAGTTGTTGCTTTAAAAAAAAAAAGGAAGTGTTAAATAGGCTACAGTTTTAAACAACCCAATGTCTAGATTGTCTTTCTGTCTACCAGGTTGACTTCCGGCCAGTGCTGGAAGGGGCATTCTGAATTAAAAGGCATAAAGGGCTTCAGTCATGGCCCCAGACCTGGTTGAAACACATTGTTCATTAGAAGCCCTCCATAGTTCTGGTATATCTAGCCCAAAGTGCCCTATGGATCTTCCTTGGGAACAGAAAGGAGTAAATACAGAGCAGATCTTGGAAAAAGTATTTATTTGTCCTCAACTCCCAGACTCCCGCATGATTCACATCAAGAACTTGCTGTGTCAGCTGGGAGGTGTGGACCAGATTCCTACTGTGAAATATCCAGCACATAAGGGAATTATACAAGCAATCTTTGCAATTTGGGGGGGGGGGGCTATCAGTCCTGTGCTCAAACACACAAACAAGTGCATAACGTCTCAGCACGACTGTTTGAGCATGCAACAAACGTGTTGAATGATTGCACATACCTGTTATGCAATTTTGGGATTACATTGAAGAAATACAAGAGGATTCTGGTCATAGTGTAACAAAGTTTCCAAAACTGCAAAATAGAGAAATTGAAAATAATTCCAAGGCAAGAAAAATAGTCAGCAGCATGGAAATAAAATCTTAGGAATGAAAGTAAAAAGAAAGAACTGAGGGGATGGGAGAACACGATAATAATCACTGCATGCAGTAAATTCTGACTTGTGGTGACCTTTTCCAGAGTTTTCTAGGCAGAGTAGACCTTTGGTCTAGATGGGCAGGGTATAAATCTAATAAAATAAAATAAATAAGAGTGTACTCTGAAGTGGTTTACCATTCCGTTCTTGGGGGGGGGGCATCCTGGAACTGTGCAATTTGCCCAAGGCCACATAGGCTGGCTCTTCTGGGATGCACAGAGGGTGGGAATTGAACTCTCGGCCTCTGGCTCTGCAGACAGAGACCTAACCTACTGAGCTACCCAGCCACCATGGGGGCATGATAGCACTCTTTAAATGCCCGAAAGCTTGGCAATGTATAAGTGGGAAAAGATTTATTATCTGTTCCACAGAAGGATAGGAGTAGTTCAAAAGGGGCTTAAGTTACAGGAAATAGAGTTCATTAGAACAGTGATCATCAACCTTGGGCGTCCAGATGTTCTTGGACTACAACTCCCAGAAGCCTTCACCATCACCTCTGCTGGCTAGGATTTCTGGGAGCTGAAGTCCAAGAACATCTGGAGGGCCAAGTTTGGGGACCACTGCATTAGAACATTCAAATGAATATTTTAATTTTAAGAAGAACCAATTACCAACAAATTATCATATGTCATGGATTGCTCTACAGTGAATATGGATGCATTCTTTAACACTATGATTCTAGTCAAAAACAGAAAGGTGTTCTGTGGCACCTAACAGATGGATCTTTTATTTAGCACAAGGGTTAGCAGACTGTAGTTGCCTAGATAGCTCAGTAAGTTGGAACACCTGGCTGTAGAGCCAGAGCTTGGGAGTTTGATTCCCTGGTGTGCCTCTAGGGAGACAAGCCGACCCATGTTGCCTTGGGCAAGCTGCACAGTTCCAGAGTACCTCCAGAAGAAGAAGAGAGTAAACTACTGCTGACTACTTTATGCCTAGAAAAACCCTACAAAGATCTCCCACAAGTCAGAATTGATCTGGCGGCACACAATTAGTGGACTGTAGCCTGCTTCTTTCATTTCTGTGACATGGGAAAGGGGCTTACACCCCTTTCAATTCCTTTTTAGAAGATGTTCACACAAAAAGCCAGCCTGAACATGCTCACCGTGCCCCGTCATGAGGCTGCTCACTGCTTTCTTCTCTGGGAAGATCGACTGCCCTCTTTGGTAATTGTGCCATTCTGCTACAATACATTGGAGCAGCTGAGCAGCTCCATTTCGCAAAGGCCGTCGCTGAAGCGTGACCGCAAGTGGTATAGACAGACAACTGGAAAATTAAAATTGATACACACCAGGAAGCTCTCTGTAAGGCAGCAGTTTAGCAGAAACTCCTTTAGGTCTCTTTTCCTGATTCTTCCCAAAGTAGACTCATTTAACAACAACAACAACAACAACAACAACAACAACAACAACAACAACAACAACAACAACAACAACAACAACAACAATAACAATAACAATAATAACAATAATAATAATAATAATAATAATAATAATAATAATAATAATAATAATAATAATAATAATAATAATAATAATAATAATAATAATAATAATAATATACCCCAGGAGCCCATCTCTGACAGCTGACATGGCTGCAGCCCTGTTGCTCTGGCAGGCCACATGGAAACAAGAAGATGCACACCTGAATTTGGAGCCTAAAGCCCTGCCATCATCATTGAACTAGCTTGGGGGTTTGCCAGTCTTTGATATGTTCCCTCCGTTGGAATACCAACCTAGCATCCAATATGGAAGCACATCTGTTTCATGAAAATGACTGAAAATGACTTCATTGCATATTTAATGAAGTAAGAAGAAACATGATTTTCACTGCAAAAATGTTTCACATAATCAATAAACCAATAGAAGCTACCCCATACTCTTTGTCCTTTATCCCCACTGCTGTCCTTCAGATTAACTGAGCTACTGCAGAATACCAAGTTCTTCCTACTGTTATGAGAACCCACACCTCCCATCACCCTCGCTGAAATACCCTAACTCATTCTGTATGTGTGGGGAGTCTATTTTAATCTTTAGTTTAAATGGCACAGAGGGTGCCGTTTAGTAGACTGCAGACACAAAATTGGGGTGAAATGGTTCCTTATTTGGATAGTTCACAAGCTTAGAGAAAAGGGAGCTTTATATCTCAGGCTTCAACCTTTGAACGAAGGTCATGGTTGTAAAGGCCAAAATACAACCGGCTGTTCACAAGCAACAACTGGTTACTGTAATGGCTAGCAAAATGGGAGAGGGTTAGGACTAAGACTGTATCTTAGTTCTATGGTCCCAATATTCTCATTCCTCTTTTCTTCCTCTCACTCATGGTCATTTGATATGGTTGTGTAGGCAATCTAAGACTTTCAGTAAACTCACGTACCAGATGTATTATAATAATTTTTCTTGCCTGTTTTTTTTTTTTACCTTCAACACCACTTTCTCCACAAAAGACAACACATAAACCATGCTAACTGGAAACTTGTGGTCCAACAAAGTAAACATTCAAACTCTGAGTCCACTAAGTCCCCCTATATAAAAGGAGGAAAAATTAGCATTCTAGTCCTATGATAAGATGCCACATATAAATACCACTAGTCATCATCATCATCATCATCTTAGAACTGGAGAGCTGAAAGGGACCCAATGAATCACCAAGTCCAGCCCCTGTAAATGGGGGATCAGTGGGGAATCAAACTCCCAACCTTAGGCTCCACTGCCAGATTCCTAAACCACTGAGCTATCTAGCAGTTCTCATGGTTATGAATGGATACATTTTAAAATGTATTCTAAGGGGGGAAATATAGCTGTGAGCTGAAGTGCAAGATAAGATGAATAGAGGAAAGGTTTATAAGGAGTGTAGAAACCATGTACAAAATGCAACTTTTTAATATATACATGGGAAGGACAGAATGGTGCAAGGAAAGGACTCGCTGGGGATTTTGAGCATTGTAGTTTGGTGCCAGTTTATTCTCCAGGCAACCCTACCTGGTCACACACATACCCTTAAGTAGGATGAGGTTGTGCAAAACCATTATTATAGCCACTTCACTAGGGCCCACTGGCTCGGAAAGGGAAAAAAGAAATCGGGGGGGGGGGGAATGACTTGCACAGACAGCAGGACATCTTCTGACTCCAGAAAAGGGAATGCATGAATTATAGAATGTATGAAGTTAGCCACCTCTTGACTTCGGAGCAAAGTTAAAAGGCCTGTTGTTAAGTCATAGCTAACAAGCTGAAGGCCATACAGCTCACAATGACCAAAGGGCAGGAATTCAAACAGAGAGGCTCAGGCTGAGATGTGTGGAGCAGAGAACAAAAAGAGGCTTTCTGGCCATTTTCTGAAAGGACGACATTGTAGCAACTAGAGGAAGCACCAGGAGGTTTCAAATGTCACAGTCATTTAAAACAAAGCTAGAAATGTGTGTGCCTAGGCCAGGCCTTGTTTCTTATTATGGGATTTTGAGTTTCAAGTGGCTTTGGTCACTGACTCCCTAGCTTGCTTGCTTTTTAACTTCCAAGCACACTATGAGGTTCAACAAGTCTGTGCTCCTTATGCTAAGCAGGAATTGGGATGATTAGAGCAGCAGTATCTCTAGTGTAGCCCTGGGAGTAGATCCAGGGCATTGGGTGACCCCAATGCCAGCCTAATGTCAGCGCACCCACTAGTCACTGCCCGAGATTTCCTCCAAGGATGATGGACCACTGAAGACCACATGGGGGTGTGGCCACTCAGTGGCTCCCTTCCCCCTGGGGAGACCAAGTTGCCCATCCAGCCTCCACACTAGGCCTGACCAAAGCTTTATCCCCAGCTCCCTTAAAAACAAACAAACAAAAACCTAACACCAGGGGAGAGGCCAGGCCTGATTCCACCCTGGTGTCAACAACCACCCATCCCATTCAAGCTATGCCTAGAAGAAGACAATGAAACGTTTCCATGAATAAACACAGGCAACTGGACTCATGTAAAATTGTAACATACAATAGAGAAGGGAAGATCAACCTACTGGCTGCTGGCAGGCTCTTTCCTTTAAATACACAATAGGTGGATAGGACTGAAGACTGATTTCCTCTAATTTGTCTTTTCTGCCTCCTCACTCCCGCAGGCCCATCAGGGACCTGCAGGACAGAAGGCAGAGCAGTGTATCTCCCATCATCCTCAGCATGATGCTGAGGCACATGAAGGGACCACCATTGACTTCCCAGGCCAGCTGTTCCAGGCATTATGTTTTTATTTGTCAAACATCAACGTAACTTTTGTTGCTAGGCCTCTGTAGCTCTTGTGGTGGCCCTAGCAACAGTATCATTATGAAAGATGAAGAAGAGCTGTGCATCATCTCTTGCATGGCAGCTCACCCAATTCAATGTGCAACAAATTATGTCAACAACTAAGGTTAGCTATATAATCTACAGTAACAACAAAAACCATGCCAGATTTGGTGCTAATCTAACCTCCACTTTTAAAGTTGTGTTTGGGACACCTGTATTTTTTTTACTAGGCTTATGGAATACTGAATTGGGCTGTCGCACAATATGTACTGATGCATTCACGTGCACCAATAATGTTCTTTGTGTCGGACAGAATTCATTATCTGAAAAATTTCCCAACATTTTTCCTTTTAATAGGTAGTCATGGACACAAAAAGCTGAGCCCATGTGATCTGATGAAAAGAGGCCAGTCTATATTTGATCATGTGGTTAAGCCATATATGTTGGAGGCTGCAGACCTCTGGTGTACAGATTAAGTGTCTCAGTCCATTAGTTGCTTGCTTTAACTTGATCCAGCTATAGTTGGACTGAAAATTGCACTAATGAAATGGATATGAAATGGCCTTCAGTAAAATGAACATTCTGATGATCTCTGCTAATTCACTTGAGCACAATGGTCACATTACAAAAACTTAACTATTTTGGTTTGGAAGATACTGTAGGCTATATATTAATAAAAGTAGAGGGAAAGCTGTTTTCTGAACTGGGAATCATCAGCTGGGTAAACTGATAAGGCATGTGCCAGAGAACCCTCTGCTAGCGCTGCATTCATCCAGTGCATTGACTCTGCATAGTTATTTCCATCCTGCCATGCATATTCCAGAAATGGATGTTCTCAGTGTTTTTACAGCCTACTGCTCATTTCAGTACAACCTACAGATTAGATTTTTCAGAGCTCTGGACCATAGAAGATATTTATATGCATCTCAGTATCTTTCAATCATTTGCAGCCTCCAATATTCTCATTTCCTGGTACACCACAGAAATAATTTCTGCAGAGCAAATGCTTCTGTACTAACAAACAACAGATGCTAGAGGACAATATCTTGATGTAAATATAGATAATCAACAGTGGCCCTGGTTAGCAGGGGTTCTCTGTCAGCACCTTACAAAGAAGAGTCAACACTAGAGATGGGCATAAACTGAACCACAAACCAGGAAAAAAAATGATGAATCTGGCTTGTTCACGGTTCGTTTTGCAAACCAGTTTGGGGGACCCCATTTTGCTGAAGCAAAACAAAGTGCAGAAATGCCCCCCCCCGAGTGCTTCATTTTGTTTGGCCAAAGGGGAAGCCCACCTGCCCCCTTCCCATGGCCCCTGTCAGCTCCCGATCTGATCCTGCCTCTTCCTCCTCCTCTGTCATCCTCAGAGGCAGTGGGCTGGCAACTGACTGGCTCCAGGTTGAGCCCACTGCTTCTGAGGAGGGTGGCAGTGGTGGTGGAGGAGGTGGTGGCAGCAGCAGCAGGACCAGGTAAGAAGGCAATGGGGGCAATGGAAAAGGGCTGGAGCAGGTAGTCTCTCCCTGGCATGAACCGGGGAAAAATGAATGTTTTTCTGGGAGTTTCTGGGGGTTCATGGTGAGCCATGAAGTACAAACTGGCCCAATTTGATGCCCAGTCTGTTCCTCCCTCCCAGTCTCAGATTCTTTCTGCAAAGGGCTACAGGTTGAATAGCTTGCTTGTCAAGGAAGGTAAGCTGATAGTACAAAGCCACAGGAAGAAACGGAATGAGGCAGGTCCAGAGGCCAATTGTTCTCGCTCTGCAGGATGGCAGAGCCTATCAAAAGTGACAGAACTTAAAAGCAAATGTGGCCAGAAGTCCACTTCTGATTTTGAAATGGGCACCTGGGAGTGTTGCAAGGTGCCAAGGCAGCCTGCAGCTTATTTAAAAGGTGAATAGCTGCTCTAGGAGACCTTCTTACGCTGTGAGTTGAAGGCAATTTTCTTCCTAATTGACCCCGATTGCTCACCACATTGATCCTTCCCTAAAACTCCATCCACGCTACTGTTGTATGAAACGATGGGGTAAGTTGAAAAATGAAATGTGTGCACTCTGCAGCTGTGCAGAGGGAGAATGTTCTGGATGACAACGAAAAGTCTTGGAGCGGTGGAGGGAGTTAGCAGTATGCTAATGATGATGATGATACCTTAAGATTAACACTGCTGGTCAAGGAAGGGCCTTGTAGCAAGGCCAGGAAAGACCTTCTGCTTGAAAGTAAGGGTAAACAAAGCTACTGGCCTAGATGGACCAATGGTACGAGTATCTGGCTCCTTGACAGCTTGGAGAGACTAATCTTTTGGACTCCCAAAATCTCTCTCCAATGGCCATGAGTCCAAAAAAGTAATAGCCAGTATTCCGTTGCCTAAACACAGAAAAGGAAGGGAATTGTACAAGTATCCTCTTAACTTCAATAGGCTCCTCCTTGTGTCATCTGCAAGACTGATCTTGCAACCAGTGCAGCAATGGGCACAAGGCAGAGAGCCTGTGGGAATGGAAGGAGCTTACATGATTTCCTTTCCACTCCACTGTCAGGCAACAGGATGCAAGCCAATGTTTCCAAGTTCAGATGGCGATTAGAATCGAACAGCATGCTGTTCAGTTTCCCAGACAAATACCTACAAACCAGAAAGTGTCTGCAGCGAAGTAGAGACCTCTGTTTGCCTCCCTTGTCACATGACTGCTCAGCTGCACCAGAGATCGGCCACAGTTATTACAAAAATGGTGCGATTCATCAAAAAATTGCAGGCAGATCTTTTGCCAGTGCAGGAAATAAACAATGATGCCAATGAGAATGGGGACACACATTCTCTCTCTCTCTCTCTCTCTCTCTCTCTCTCTCTCACACACACACACACACACACACACACACACACACACACACACACACACACACACTACCAGCATGGACTTTTCTGTCACTCAAGGAGACTGATTTAGGCAAGATTTAGACGCCTTGCTCTTGGAGATATTAAAACTGAAATTGCAAAACAACCAGTCTGTTTTGAAGCCATTTATATAAAGCACCTGTATTTCCAGCCAGCTCAATGGTTTGACTTCCACTGATACCATTGGAATTACTGTGTATATTCAGAAGAGCATATAAATACCGTATTTAAAATCCATAAAAAAGCATAGCGACTTTTCAGAGCTGTTTCTATGGCATAATGATTGCAATGCTCAGACAACCCTCTCCAGTGCTGTGGCCCTGATCTGGCTTGAAGCATTTGGGATTCTAGGATCTGGAGTCAGAAAAGCTCCTAAGCTCTATGTGGGGACTCTTGTGTCTTTTCATTTTCAAAGGCTGAAACTCAGTAGTAAGAGGAGGCTTATTGAATCAATGGAACTTAAGGTGGAGTTGACTCAGCAAATCCCCACTGATTCAAGGCAGTTACTCTACTTGCACTTTACTACTGGATTTCAGACAAAATAGAAAGGTGAGAAGCCATATCAGCTTGGAATACTCTGTGTCATGTTTTGTTTAGCTCTAAGAGAAAAATATTGGATCCTCACAGAAAGGTTTAAAATGTGGCATGACCATTCATTCATTTTCGTCACCATACAGATAACCTCTGGACAAGGTGCTGCATTGTTCTGATGAGAAACTTGGATAGGAGGTAAAGAGGCATAGTGCAAGGTTTCTAATGAAGCAGACGTTTTGGAAGACCTGACAAAAAATAATCAGAGTATGCATCATCTGTTTGAGTTTTGTTTGCAACCTTGCATGCTGTCTATGCTTTGTGTAACTGGAAAGGACTTTTCTAGGCTAGGGTGATTGTCTGTTACTAACCAATCACTCCTTCCAGCCTTTTGTTCTTTCCCTCTCTGGAAGCAGTCGGTTGTTTGTTTGCTGTTGGTCTATTCAGTCGGTTCCTAAGTATGTGTGCTGTAAAGAAAGCAGCATATACCAGTTTGTAATTTCAAGCATCTGTACAACAGAAGTTATGTGTGCACCTCATAACATGACCAGCAATGCAACTTACTAATGTGTCAATCACCAACAAGTGTCTGCTCAATCTTTTTTATTCTTTCTCAGAGTGAGTTATTGAGACTTTAAATGCCAGTTAATGAGAAAGGGGATGGACTACTCTGGGTAACTTGAAGCTAATCTCCTCCATGGATCTCTGTAGTTCTCGTTGTTGTTTAGTCGTTCAGTTGTGTCTGACTCTTCGTGACCCCATGGACCAGAGCACGCCAGGCCCTCCTATCTTCCACTGCCTCCCGGAGTGGTGTCAAATTCATATTGGTTGCTTCGATGACACTATCCAACCATCTGTAGTTCTACTGTGTAGCAAAAAAACTGTCTTGAATGTTGACATGATCACAGTAGCCTAGCAATGAAAAGGGGTATTCAAACACAACCATGTGTGTCAGCTCCAATTACATCCAGTATGTTGGACAAAAGAATGGGAAGTGGAGCTGAGAGTCTCAGCATTCTTACTATACTTGAGAGTAAACTCCATTCATAAACTTAAGTCCAACTCAGGATGTTTACGCTAAGACAGAAAAGGTGGCCTGTTGTTTTTTTAACCCTAACACAGCCATTAACTGACACTCAACTGTGCTATTAGTGCCTCAAAGCCATTGCAGCAGCCAAAAAAAAAAAGTTTTATCATTGCTATAGTAGTGTCAATAACCATGCTTTCCCCCTTATCCACTTACCCTTGAGCAAAAGAGGATGAGCTTTTCTTTTCTGCATTTTGGAGGTTAACCAAACTTTTGTTCCTTAGAGGCTACGCTATTGTGAAGCTCCATGGTGATGGAACGTTTTACCGACTCAAATTATGTGTCATGCTAGAAAACAATTTGGTTATTTATGGTGAATGTAAATCTAGGGAAGTGCACTTCCATTGTCAGGCACGGATGGTATTTATTCATAAGATAAGCATTAAAGCCTGCCGTGACTATTGATACAGCAGCACTTGTGCTTAATCTGGCACCTCTGATAGATAGCATCAAGTTTGCTGGTCTCACCTATGTAGGTGTACACACTCATACACATGCACACTTCAGTAACAAGGTATGCTTAAAGCAGATGAAATAAGGCAGGAAAAAGCTGCTGGGTAATACAAAAAGACAAAGCGAAAGAGCTGCACAGCAGTAGGAGATGCGAGAGTGGAAGTACTGCCAGATGCTGGTGGAAGGTGGAGGAGTCCTGAACTTTGACTTGTTTGTGGGGCATGCATCTCTGGAGGAAATGACACCTAAAACACAAATGCATGCAACTAAAATCCTGGTATTAAACAATGAGCACACAATACTGAATTTCTTTGACTTTCATAATATATTCAAAAATGATAGTGGCCAGACTCCTGTTGCTGATGTATGTGTGCACAAGTTTAATTATGTAACTCACCATGGTGAATTTCCACTAACAAATTGCATTACTAGGTGCAAGCGTCTTCTGCAATTATGCGTACACTTCATAACATGATCAGCAATGCAACTGACTCATGTTTAAATCGCCAACAAGAACCTGCTCAGTCTTTTGTATCTAAAAGTTTGACTATGTAATTTACATATGACTACTGTATGAAAGTCATTTGCAATAGAGTTCTGTAGCTTTGATAAGAGGATAAACAGGCCTAAAGATATTAGATGTGAACACATATCATAGAGGTCTCCCTCTCAACTCACCCCAATAAAATCCACATCTGGAATTTTATGAAGGAGACGGTATCAGGGACAGGATTTTGCCTAGGCAGGAAGGGCATGCTGCCTTTTCCTGCCCCCCAGCTGCTCACTACAAACTGAGGCTGCTGTTCCTGTGAGGGTGCTATTCTGCCCCTTTGTTCATAAAAAGAACTCCTGTGGCCTTGCATCCGGTATATGCTGTACATGCATGTAGGCAAACAAAATAAAATAAAACGGAGAAGCACAGAAAAGCAGCAACACAGGCTGGAAACAACATCATATCAAATTTTCTTCTGGAAGATTAAAGGCAGTTTCTCTCTTGCTTTTGTTCCAGCTGGTGGTTTGCAAGCGATGTCCAAAGGTTTTCATTTTCACTAATAACCCAGGTGGTCTGGTAAACAAGTCAGGATTTTTCACTGTGAATGCCCAAAAAGGCATAAACTGTTGGCAGCCACAAGGGAACATGACAATCTGGTAAGTGTTTGCAATTACAGAGTTACATTAGCGAAGGATGACAATTTCCATTATGCGACCAAGAATGTCTACTGGGTTGGTTGCCTCATTCCAGGTGGTTACCGGATGCATGTAGAATTGCCCACTTTCCATCCTAACTGCTCACAGTATCTATAGCTTTCATGTTTGCATTAACATATACAAGGCCTGAATATTTATATATAAAACCTTTATTTGTCTCCAGAGCAACAGCTGGGAAGGATGATGATCTTGCTCCGCCTCTCCTGGGAGCTGACAGTTAAGCTGCCAGGAGTGAGAAGAGAAAAGGCTGCAGAGACAGCAGACTTTGGCTGTAGATGTACTGCAATATCCAACAAGGAATATTTATCCTTATTAATACTACTATTGAGGCCCAGTGTGGTGTCACAGATTCTGGAATGGACTAGGACTCAGGGAACCTGGGTTCAAACCCCTGCTCAGCCATGGAAATTCACTGGAGATGGCAATAGTAAAACTGCTCCTTAAATTTCTGTGTAGTTTCTGTGATACAGTGTGACTTGGGGTGAATTAAAATGTCCTATCCTGGTGCAGGAAAATTAGGGCTCTCTGACATTTCTGCTCTCATCTGTTCCTTGCCACTGATCTGTTTAGTTCTTTCTGTTGCATTAAAAGAACTAAAAGGAATTTGAAAGGCACAGCATGCCCGTTTGGCAGAGTCAGGTAACCACTGCAAACGGCACCTGCTGTAGCAGCAGGAGTGGCAACCTGAAAATTATTCCAACTGTGTTCTCAGGCTTTTCTCACTCTTGAAAGACACAGCTGTACTTCCCAAACTGGCTTGCTACTCTAAGGTGTGGTCAAGGACCTCCTTTAATTGCCAGGACTGAGATGCAGCTCCACTGCCAATTTGTGTGGCTCCTATATATGAAATGGCCCTCTTGTCCATGGCCTCTGGCAGTAAAATATCTTGGACAACCTCTGAAAACAACCCTATATTCATTGTATGCTTGCACCACCTTAGGGCTCAATTAGATGAACATTTGTTTCACTGTTTGGTGTGCTGTGGGGACCGGTTGATTTGCTCTTTTTTTCCCCTATGATCAGATAACTGTTTATGCAGTGTATCAATTAGATTAAATTTTGAAAAGAAACTCTTTGCCTCGTGTGTAGTGTTGATCAAGAAACTGCTTGCAGCCACAGTTTTCAATTAGCTCTTCACACAAGGCCAATAAAACATTTTTAAAAAATTTAATCTAAGTGATACAGTGCATCAACAATAGTCTAGCAGAGGCAGTAACAATAACAATTGTTAGAAATATTGATCCATGCCATAGAAGCTTTCACCAGGGCTATGTTTCTCCGTGGGAGGTCTATATATTGTGTTCTATGTTTGGGTGCTGAGGTATATATGAACTACTGTATATCTTGTGCTCTGTGGAAGGATAGTTATCCATTCCAATGACTCTGCCTGCATTCAGTCTTGGTTTGGTGTCAGGAGGCCGTGACTACAGAGTGAAGGAGTGCAGGATTCAGCCTGACTTGTCAGTTTCCCAGCTGTGCCTATTCTTGGTCCTGATCCTGATGTTTTCTATTTTTCTTAAAATTAAGCAAGGCTTGAACAGAAAAAGAAACATCTCTCCTGAACACCGAGCTTATTTCAGGATGAGATTCTCAGAAACACTATCTGACTCATAGATTCCAAGAAAACCTGCTGTCTTTCTGAACTGACATCCATTTCTGTTTGTAAATCTCTTTTCTATCAGCTATAGATTTATGCTTGCTTGTGTATTTACAGAGGTAAAAAAGTGTTACTATTTAAAAAATCAGAATGCGAAAACCCATTGCTCCTGAGTGCCCACTTGCATCAAAGTGTTCAATTTGCTGATATTCTGAAGTGGCTCGCTTATTAACCCACTTCACAATACTGGACACTGACACCAGAGGGAACCTTGACAGCTTTGACAGCTGCAAGGCCACATTTTAGTCCATTCCCAATAATTGCACACACTTGGAATAGCCTAAACTAGAGTGCATTAACCTGCGCCAAAAAAAGTAGAAGGCCCTGACAGGGGCTGAGAAAGATGGGTTGGAGTTCCCTGGAAGCAAATTGGTCCACTCTAGCTATCACATTATGTGGTTGTTGGGAAAAAGAGCAAACCAATTTGTTCCCAAAACCCTCCACACAATAGGACAAATGCCTGTCTGAATGAACCCTGTGTTGATGGCCCAGTAAGGCCTTGATTTATGGGCTGATCCTGAGTGATATCCTGACAATTTTTCTTTGTGTGCCTTCAGCTTGCCTACGTACCCCCTACTATCCCATTCTACTTTGCTTTGGGTGTTTCCCCTTTATACCCTGATCAAGATTGCTCTGTACCGGTCCTAAATTTTTGCTCACAAACTCTGGTTGCATGAAATCAGGACACTGACTCTTCCAAATCTTCTGTCTCGCTAAACTGAGTAGTTGCCATTATGTGTCATCAAGTTGGAATGGATTTATAGCAACCCTAATAGGGCTTTCAAGGTAAGTGAGATGTTTCAGAAGTGGTTCTGCCCAGTTCCACTCCCCCATTGAGTTTTCATAGCTCAAATGAGTTTGAGTTTCAAAATCTGGTATCCAGAGTCCTAGTCTGTGACTCTATCTGCTACACCACACTGCATATCCATAAAGAATAACATTAAAAAGTTATTGTTTTTCTTTCTGTTTTAGTGACAATTATCTTCTGAAATCATTCCACCCGTCTATTTTCAAATATGAACTGAGCAGATACTTCACTAGTACTTGTGATCACGGTTTCTGAAATAACTTTCTTGAGGTCTCAACACATATTTCTGTTTCCTGTAGCTTGTGTTTCTCCTTCCTTTATCCTATCAATACTCAGATTTACCCTACTTCCCCACTTCTTCCCCATTCCCATTCTTCCTTTTTAATTTGTTGCTTATTTGAGTGAGCCTGTAGACAGGTCACTGTTATTTCAATACCAGCTTTATTAGCTAGTATACTTTCATTATCACTTTATAGCCCTCCCCCCCACACACACACACTTCGGCCCAAGTTTTCTTGTGTTTGATTTTGAGTTCAGTCTGCATTGTTTCGTGCTTTTGGAGAGTAAGCTGTGGTGCAAATAAATCACAGACACCGCCGTAGCCCAAGAAGTTGAACACACATTAGCAAACTACAAATATATTAAAGCAAAATTTAAAGGTGTAAGTGTTTTGTGCTCTGGTATCAATATCAGTGAATTAATTAGAAGTAAGTTTTTGCTATCCGCTTTTGTGATCCCCACAGACATTGTTTCATGACACCACAGAGAACTCCATTTGACTTATATTTGGGTAAGTGAGAGGCATGAGAAAAATAAAAAGCCAATGTTTTTCCTGCTTTGATTTCAACACTAGGTAACAGTGCTCCCCTGCCCCCCCTCACAAGAAATACTATTTGTGTGATGAATGGGTAAGCTGAGGAAGGAGTAGAATCTGTTGCTCATTAGCTGGATACCTATTTATTGGCCTTTTTAATTTACAAGTTTGCAGCCTACCTGAGTTCTGTGGTATTTACAGCACATTATTCTTCATTACAGTTTATGAGGATGACTTTGTCTTATTAGCTACTTCAGTTAGCAAAGAAAGCAATCAATAGTGAGTCAATGCTACATACAGTAGTTGTGGTAAGTAACACCAGCAAACAAGAATTCACTACATTTTACTTTATTTCTTTTCTAAGCTCCGCTTTAAGATTTCCAGTAGAATGTTTAACCATCCTGCACTTATACATTTCCCCTTAATCTTTACGTGCCACTGAGCTTTGGTCCCTACTGTAATTTTTATGACTTCAGAACATTTATATTGCTCTATTTTAAAACATTTATCTCTGGTAGAGGTAAAACTTTAAAATACATTGTCTGAAAACACTGGAAGAAATTGTTCTGTTGGAAATGACAGAGGCAGTTTGGTATTGATTAGCTAAAATGATCACTTCTCGCTGATGATGGGCTTGTGAAAGCAAGCTACAAATGAAGAAGAGAGAAAAAGAAACAGACACGGCAGCTGGCAAATACAATAGTAAGTGCAGTATTTGTTTCTAGTTTGTAGCAGGGTACAGAACTGACGCAAGGTTGGTGAGCTTTTCAACACTTCTGCATGTTAGTTCTTGCTCAGCACCTATTTCTTAGGGATTGGCAGATGATGAAAGAGATGTGTGTTAAACACCTTTGGTCAGTTAAGAAGAATGATGAATGTTTTATTCTCATGGAACCCTCTTGAGATGTGTGCCGATGTGTCCCTGTGAGTGGGTCAGCAAGGTTGAATAGAAGCTGTCTTCTTCTACCTGCCAGACTATTTATCTGCCTAACCCAGTACAGCCTGTACTGAATTGTAGTGGCTCTCTTGTACTGCAGAGATCTTTTCATCATCTACTGCCATATCATCTTAAGCAGATTCACTGGATGCAAAGCATATAGTATTCTCCATCACTAACCATTCCCCCCTTCACAATTCATTATTGGTCTCTAAGCTGAAATAGCTTGGGATGATTATGCCACCAATGCGGTTTCTGGAGATGTCAACAAGTTCTATGAATAATACTCTGCTAATTACTGCTTGCACTTGTTCTTCAAAGACAGATAATGTAATGAAAAAGAGTGATCACTTGCAAAACACAATTTACATAGATGTGTGTGTGTCTGTGTGTGTTTAAGAACTTGAGGCACACACCCAGGGTTTTGTCAATGCTCCAATGATTACCACAGCTATAGGAATTATTGGACATAGGAATCATAGAATAACGGTGTTATAAGGGACCTATAAGGCCTTCAAGTCAAACCTCCCCCCTCCCCACTCAATGCAGGAATCCAAATCAAAGTACGGCTGACAGATGGTTGTCTAATTTTCTCATACTTGTATATCACTTGATGAATCAATAACTGATGACGTGAAGAAGAAGGTGTAAACCAGGGGTGTCCAACCTTTCACTTTCCCTGGGCCACATTAGTAGATGAAAAATTGGTTTGGGCTGCACATAAATTTGGTTTGGGCCACATGGGGGGGGGCAGCCCTAGCCGTCCTCCGCAGCCCCGCTCCAAGCGCGCTTACTGGCAGCTGCGATCTCAGACAGCAGAGGTTGCCAGCTTCAACTCCAGCAGCTTTATGGGGCCGGGAGGGGGTCCACCTATTGACGGGGACGGTGCAATGCAGTCACACAGCCCCCCTCTCCCCTCCCCTCCCGTTCCTTCCTTCCCACTCTCCCCCCTCACCATTGTGACGTGCCCCGGCCGCATTCCGGCCACAAGCGCCGGCAGTGTAACTTGAAACTTTGGAATTTCTTTAAAAATAAAAAATTGCACTGGGCCACATTACGAGCTGACCTGGGCCTCATGGAGCCCGTGGGCCACAGGTTGGACAAGCCTGGTGTAAACCTTTCAGGTTTGAGTCTTTTAGGTGATACTGGATTTCCTCAGAGTTCTCTGTAGTACTGATCTGTGGTTGTTCATTCGTATACTCCAAAACAACCTGAAGCTGCAATCCGTCACTGATGAAAACTTCAATGTATAAATCAAACCTTTACATTGGTGAAAGAACAAGGAAAAGGCTGTGTGGTCCCCAAGGTTACACAAATGTTAGAGCGGGTGATTCCTTTTATCGGATCACTAAAAAAAAATCAAACAAATGTCAAGCTTTCATAGAGAAAATTATATTACTCTTTTCCAATGTATACAAGGCTCCTCTGTTTTGTGTTGTAAGACTACTGTTTATATTCCCTTTCTCTTGTGTATGCCAATGTAATGCTCATATCAGTGGATGTTATGAACTGTAGATGGAGAAAATACTTTATGGTACAAGTTTCTGCTTGATGGAGGATTTGCAATGCAAGACACAACTGCTGCATATCTCAGAGATTTATACTGAAATGTCACAATGAAATCCCACCACCTTCAAAGGTAGACTTCTCCAATGTCAAACAGCTTTTACTAGAACTGCACAACCAAACTGGCTGAATTGATTGGTACAATTAACTTCAGAACACTTAAAATCATTTAGATTCGGCAATTCAGAAGCAAAAAGCAAGCCAGGCCATGTCTCCAAAATACTGCAGAACAATGCCATACAAGAAAAACATTAGGGTGATTTGATGGGGAAGGAAAGTAGAGGAGTTAGGCTTGCTCAGTGACAGCTCTTCCTTTTAATCTCAGACAAAACTCTTGCAAGCACTTTCCAGTTACAAGACTTGCATGGAGGGACTGTCTGATGTAACCTATGTTACGTATTCGGTTCTTTGTTGCATCTCTTCATTCTTTCACATTTATTACACTATTAGTAATAGCTCATTGGAAAAAGCAACAATGAGTATTTGGGGGGTGGTTTATTGTCTTGGATGGTTGGAATCAGAGGCTCTTCACTTCACTTCTCAAATTTTTGTCTTATAAATTTGAATAGTCTAGCCTAAACTCCTCATTGGCTTTCTTTTTAATCTGTTTATTGTGTGTGAACCTCAATCTGTTAAATAGAGACATAAATCCTTCACTCCAATCCCACTGCTCTAGTTTGGGATGATCAGGAAACTTACCTGCACACTTTATCATGATTTTTGAAAGAGCTTCATTAGGGTGGAGATTTTGGTAATTCTGTGTTTACTGTAGTTTGTATTTCTTCTTTCTTCACCCTATCAGCACCAAATCTTCAACCCTCCTTTCCTAATCCATATTCTTTATATTTGTTGTTTATTTGAGTTAGTCTCAAATAGACAACTATATATACATACACATACATACACTCACACCCCATTTGATCCTGGTGTTTATTAGTTTTTCCTGATTTTGATTTCAGTCTGAACCAAAATGGGAGCCCTTGCACAGACCTGCCTTTGACCATTAAGAAGGTTCTGTTTAAGAAATCTCTTAATGTTTCGCCAAAAGCTGTTTCCCTGCAGTTTCTGCAAACTGTTTTTAATCCATCTTTCTGGAGGAAAAAACAGATTATGGTTGCTTCCTCTTCTGCTTAACAGCCATTCAGGTTTTTGAAGAGAGCTATCAGCATTTCCCCTTAATTGTCTTTTCCCCAAACTAACTATACTCTTCTCTTTTGACCATTTACCACAGGAGTTGGTTTCCAGACCTGTATTTTGCTACAGATGCTTTTTTCTGGGCATGTCTTCATTGATCAATAGCTTTCTTGAAATGTGGTGCTCACAATACCTGAGATGCTACCTGACCAGACTGAAAAAGGAGTGATATGGACACTATGCATACAGTTCATACAGTTTTAAGATCACATTTACTTTTTTTACCACTTCATCCCATTCTGGGTCACTTTGTGAGCCACAAACACATCCTGCTGAACACTAGATTTGTATATAGTCTCCAGACTTGTTGGCTGTTGTGCAAGAGAAGGCCATCTGTTTGAATGAATCAGGTTTTGTACTTGAAGTACCTCAATGCAAGAGTCCTGAACAATGAAAACCAAGTGGTTTTACCTGCATCGATCCTGGCTCTAGATTTCTTTTACATGTACTAATGCCCAGTTAGACCTCCTTATCCAAACATGTCTTTTGTTTGTTAGTAGTATTTAAATGAGGAACTTCATATTTACCTCTGTTGATGTTCATCTTGTTGGCTTCAGTCTGGAGTTCTAATCTCTCAAAATCATTCTGAATCACACTGAGCTCTGCCTCTGCCCTCCCATTTTGTAACTTGTAGGCCTCATTTGTTTTCTATCTTCTCAAGCAGCCCCTGACATAAAAATATTTTTATTTGCCTCTGTGATTAGCAGTGCCAGCCAGCTGCAACCTATCCACTGAGATTTTAGAGCCCAAATTTGAGCCCAAGGGAGTCCTGGCGATGTCAAAGAGGTAGAGCAGGCATGCATTAGGAGAGGGGGCCTGAACTGGTTTTGAGGCAGCTAATCGTGGAATTGGGCACAAGGAGAAACTGTGTAAGCAGTCTCAGTACCCAGGTAAACCCCAGCTAACCAGGTAACATGGCAACCCAAAGACAGGAGAAAAAACACTTTTCGATGGCTATGCAGGTGGAAAAATGTGACCACTGCCCTTCTTGCTTTGGCTTACATCTTGTGTTGTTACTCCAGCCAGCACCTTGATGCTTGAGAACCCTATCTGCTGTACATATATATACACAGTGTGAGATCTGCAAGTGTTTAAGATCAGAACAATGACCAGAATCCTGTTGGTGCTTGCATGAAATTCACATAACTTGCAGCAGCTTATGCGGCTAATTGACAAGGTTCTGGGGCCACACCTCGGTTGTGTGCCCAGTTATGTGTCCAGTTATATAACTGAACACCTCGTCAATTAGCTGCAATAGACCTTACATGAATGCCAATAAGGTTCTGACTAATGTTGATTTTAAGATCACTTGCTGTGAGCCACAAATACATATTTATTATGCTATGTATTCATAAGGACTTTGTAAGTTTCTCCTTTCTTGAAAGACATACCGTAGATACATGAGTGCATACATCTGATGTGCAAGTTGGTACAATTTTATAAGCAAGCTGTAGGTTTTTATGGAAAAGCACCTTTCAAAATTTTGTATAACTTTGGAAATTCTAAAAGGGGTTGCAAAGCAAATTTATTGTGCTGTCCACAAGAAATAAATAGACAAAAGGAGAAGTTGTGCAAGAGTGCAATCCATAAAACCTTTTAAAAACCATTGTTCTAACAATTCAGCTGCTACAGAGTCTCAATATGTGAAGTGATTGACACTCTCACTTTTCCCAATTGGCCTCCTGTTAGCTGATTGTTAAAACACAAAAAGATCATTTGATGAAATTCATGGCAAGAATAAATGCTGTCTTTCAAATTCCACATCAGTGAGTCATGTTTTTGATAGATAATGTGCAATCTGTTGGGGGTACAGCAAGAAAACTCTTCTGTACTTTATATTCGCAAAGGCTCTTCTGTACTTATTTTACAGTTCACTGCATAAGTTTCTTTTCTTTGTGTTTTTGTCTTGGAAAATAAATAAAACAAAAACACAAGGTTTGAAATCAATTTGGGAATGTGATTTAAAGACCGAAATTAAAACAAAGGATTGGAGAAAAATTTGGAAGATGAGAGTTTTAAGATTAACGTTGGTAAGAATAAAGGAAAAAAAGTTAAAATTAGTTTAAGGTGGTACATGATTCTGGTGAAATTGAGCATAATAAATTCAGACTATTCTAAGGCCTGTTGGAAATGTGATGAAGAAATTGGCACGTATTGTCATATGTGGTGGGAGTGTAAATTGATTCAGAAATTTTGGAAATTGATTTTAAGGAAATATGTGATATATTTGGAAAAGATATCGAACTTAATTCTAAAATTGCTTTGCTGTCAATTTTTGATAAGATAGAACTTGATTATTGCTCGAAGGAATTAATTTCTAATTTTATGATGAGTGCTAGAATATTAATAGCTAGATTCTGGAAAGATTGAAATGATATTAAATTAGAAGATTGGTATAATGAAGTATGAGACATTGCGTTAAATGATAAATTGACTAGGGGAAAGCCTCCTCGCAGCAATCAATACAATTTTGGAAATGAGGTTCATAATAAAAGTATTGCTCCAAAGGGTCCCGTGGGTATGGGGGTGCACTGTGTTTTAGATTCTATCAGTAAGTACAGTGGTGCCCCGCATAGCGACGATAATCCGTTCTGAAAAAATTGTCGCTATCCGGATTCGTTGTTATGCGGGACTAAAAACCCCATAGGAATGCATTAAAACACCTTTAATGCGTTCCTATAGGGGAAAAACTCACTGCTATGTGGAAATCCTCCATACGGCCGCCATTTTCGCCAGCCGGTATACGAGGAAAGGGTGCGAAAATGCTGCGGGCGGCCATTTTCCCCCCGCGGCCATTTTGGAACCACCGATCAGCTGTTTTTAAAACATCGCAATGCGATTTTTGCCATTGGGAACATCGTTATGCGATCACAAAAAAGCATCGCTATGCGCATTCGTCGTTAAACGGGGCACTCGCTATGCGAGGCACCACTGTATTGGTATTCTTGTATTTGGTTTGGAAATTTAAAAAAACACACACAAGCAGAGCTACCATCTTTAGCTTCTGAAAACCCGTGATTGATGTAATTCTGTAAAAACTGATAGAAAAATGTGATAGAAGTCAGACGCCATTGTGTGACAAACGAGCATATGGGTTGATTCAAACCTACATTTCCAAAATAGAAACATGATAAATAATGCATCCAAAACAATAACCACATAATACCTTAGAGGTTACTGAAATCTATTTGCAAATAAAGAACCAGTCATCCATCTTATTGCTTTTACAAGATGAAGCAGAAAGTACCGTATTTTTAAATAAAAAGTTACAGGCTTTCTGAAATGGAAAAAGAACCAAAAATATTGTACTGTTTCAAATCACTTAAAATATCCAATAGTTTGAATAATATATTACAAAAGTGACAGCTGATGTAGTGAAGTGACAACAATGTGATCAAACACTTGTTTACCGTAAAATAAGTCTCATTGTCTTGAGTGGGGCTTGCTCCCTTGTAGTCAAGGTGTATCAGTAGGATACTTACTTCTGAGTAGCCATGCTTCATTTTTTTAAAATTATGTTGCAGTCTATGAATCAGAAATAACCTGTTTTGAATGAATAATTTTTTATTAATTCAATAGGTGATCAAATCACACTGTTGTAATGGTCATAACATGCAGAAACTGTTTTTGAAGTTTTTACAATGTACTGTACAGATGTTCGTTTGCTTGCTTGCTACTACTGTTACTACATTTTCCTACTACTCTGCTCCTTCTGCCACTGAAGCAGAATGCTAATTGTTATTGTTGTTTCATTTTATGTATCGCCCCATAATGCCAGAGCACTTTCTGGGAGGTTTACAACATAATTATGCAAGGAATATCTCCCCCAATGGGAACTGGGTACTCATTTTACTGACCCAGAAGGATAGAAGACTGAGTCAACCTTGAGTCGGCTACCTGAACCCATCAGGATCAAACTGCCATCATAAGCAGAGGCTTGACTGCAGTATTGCAGTTCAACTACTGCAGCATGGAGTTAGCGCCATTAAAAATGATGCATAGGGAAATGCACTCTCCACCTATCCCTTTTGTGGTTAATTCATATTTGCTAGAGAGGGAAAATGCCTTATATTGTAAATAACTTAGTCTACCCGAGTACACTAATTATCCATGCAGAATTGTGGAGAGGGAGGGGGAGATCCATTGTCTTTTTAAGAGTTAAATATTTATGTATGTGCAAAAGCAGTCACAGAAGTTGCCACAGCTAACTGATGAGGTGACAACTGCACATTGGCAGGTGCCCAGTCACACACACATCCAGCATGTATTCGACACACACTCAGCTTCTTATCAATTAGTCATATTGGCCACAGCAACTCCATAAATCCTTTTTTGTACACATAAATATCCAACAGGATTTTGGTCAAAGTTTTTCTTTCTTTCTTGGAGACTGCGTATGCTCCACCAAACAATTTTTCAATCACATCTGCAAAGATGCTCCTTTTGAAAACATCTGTTTCTCCATGGCAGTCAAACTGTGGTTCTGTTTCTATGTAACAATGTGACACAAATATGCAGCTTATTCAAAATTTATCTTCAAGCATTAAAAAAAGACCCAAAACAAAAAAAAACTTGCAGTAAATGAATTACAAGGTATTTTCTGATCCCTTCTGAATTTTAAAGTACTGCAGGTTAGAAGTGGGGATAGCCTCAAAATTCAATGAACACATCTTGTATTCCCTGAATTCCCTGAAAATTCCAGTGTCTATTCCCCTGGAGGAATAGACCCATGAGGGAATGAAGGGCACCGTAGTTTTCGATGGCTCAACATCAGATCCCTTTGACATCTGAAGCGGAGTGAAACAGGGCTGTGTCCTCGCGCCTACCCTGTTTGGGATCTTTTTTGCTGTCATGCTGAAGCAGGCCTTTGGAACTGCAACAGAAGGTGTCTATCTCCGGACTAGATCAGACGGAAAGCTCCTTAATCTCTCTAGATTGAAAGCAAAGACCAAAGTCCAGCTGAAATGCATGTGGGACTTTCTCTTCACCGATGATGCAGCTGTTGTTGCCCACTCTGCTGAAGACCTCCAACAACTCATGAATCGTTTTAGCAAGGCCTGCCAAGACTTTGGACTAACAATCGGCCTGAAGAAAACACAAGTCATGGGCCAGGGTGTGGACTCACCTCCCTCTATTACCATCTCCACACAAGAATTGGAGGTTGTTCATGACTTTGTGTACCTTGACTCAATGATCTCTGACACTCTCTCCCTAGATGCTGAGCTGGATAAACGCATTAGCAAAGCACCTACCATGTTCTCAAGACTCACAAAGAAAGTATGCCTTAATAAGAAGCTGACGGCAGATACCAAGATCCAGCTCTATAGAGCCTCTGTCCTGAGCACACTCCTGTACTGCAGTAAGTCCTGGAGCCTTTGTGCATGGCAGGAGAGGAAGCTGAACACGTTCCATATGCATTGTCTCCAACACATTTTTGGTATCAGCTGGCAGGACAAAGTTCCAAATTGAGTAGTCCTAGAATGAGCTGGAATTTTTAGCATGTATACATTACTGAAACAGTGATGTCTACGTTAGCTGGGACATGTTGTATGGAGGATTACTGCAGGGAAATTGCCCCAGAGGGAGACCACAGCGGTGATACAAGGATATCTGCAAGCGGGATCTGAAGGAATGGACCTCAACAGATGGGAAACCCTGACATTGGAGCGTTCAGCCTGGAGGCAGGTGGTGCATCATGGCCTCTCCCAGTTTGAAGAGACCCTTGTCCAGCAGGCTGGGGTGAAGAGGCAGTCCCAGAAGCAGCAAAATCAGGGAGCTGGACAGGGGACAGATTGTGTTTGTCTTCAGTGTGGAAGGGATTGTCATTCTCGAGTTGGCCTCCTCAGCCACACTGGACGCTGTTCCAGGTCCTCCACACAGAGCACGTTACCATAGTCTCTCGAGACTGAAAGATGCCTAACCTAATTCCCCTGGCACAATCTCCATCCAGAACAGGGAATTAGCAGTAATGTAAGAGTTACAAAAATAAGTCACAAGTGTTTCTTAGAGTGTGTATGTGTGTGTGTGTGAGAGAGTGAGAGAGCAAGAAAGTGAGTTTAGATTACCATATGTATATATAAATAAGCTGAAATTCTGTACTGTCCAGTCCAGAAATCCACTGAGATCTGGGTAGACCTTCGTTCTAACAAGAGAGGGCTTGATCTAGTCATGTCCTGCATCTGGATGCTGTTTACCCATCCCAATAGCCTGGCCTCCTGAGCCCTGGGTAGACCTAATATTTACTACCTCCATGGGGCCTGCTACCCTGATCTCTCATCTTTTACTCTTCCTAAGTGGTCAGGGCTACCTTTTCCTATAGGTGTATATGAGGCTGCCAGGTCAGTCTTTGAAGTCCAGGGGAAAAACTGCTCCAATTGCACTGACCTACCTATGACCCTGATGAATTCTATACCCAAACATGACTCTGGGGGACCGCAGCATCCCATTCCGCATGTATGAAAGTTAAAGAAACAGCAGAATTCTGTGGTAAAATTTACTCACCCAAATCATCTTGCATAGCTATGGAAATAGTGTAACTTTTGGAGGTAAATTGTTCCAAGTTAAGAAGTCACCATAAGTATTATCAGTGCACACTGATATACACAGTATAAAACAGATAATGCATATGGCGATTTCTTAACTTGTGGCAATTTGCCTCCAAAGGTTATGCTGTTCACCTTATGCCAGTGCTAACTAGGCAAGAAGATGTGGGGTATTGAAAGAAATTATATCTGCAATCTATGTAACAGAAAGTTACTTGAAATGAGTACCTTTTGAGTTCTGCATAAAGATCTTTGTGTCAAGTTACGGCTATTAGAAACCAAAATGTCTGTCACCTACGAGTTCTGTATTAGCTTGTCTGGCCTAGTATGTGAAGATGACCCCTCTTTTCTGAAATAGAACTGCTCTGGAAGAAAGAGTCACTTTGTGAAGGGTGGGCAAATCTGACTCAGTTATGATGGAGAGTCCTTCAGTAGGAATTCACATTACTGTTTTTTTGTGGACCATATTTCTCTTTAACAGCCACATGATAACCAGAAATGTTATAGCTGCAGTCCTGTTTGAGTTCTGTTTTTCATGCTGCTCTGAAAAGCAAAGAAGCCCTGTCAGCAAAATATGATAGCATCCTGGCTGATGCAAAGGTTTGGAACATGTGGCCTGCCAGATGTTGCTGGACTGCAACTCCCCAGCCAGCATAGCCGATGGCGATTGGAAACGGTGGGGAATCGCAGTCTAGCAAGACTTGGAAGGACACATATGTCCTATCTCTGCCCGCTTTATACTTTTCTTCTGTAAGAATGTGTTGCTCTGCCTTAAACAAATATCAAGACAGTAGCTTAAAACATTTTGTCTTGATCTGCATTTAAGTGTTTTAAACAAACCTGTGATTTTATTTAAAGGATAATTTCTGTTGAGCCTATAATAAATGAAACAACAAATGGATGTTAAGTATGATTAATAGCAAGAACAGTTGGATATAATCCTACTCATATTTACCTGGGAGTAAGCCCTACCGAACTCAATAGTACTTAATCCTGAGTAAGACACACATAGGTTTGCAATACTGTTTGGTTTTCAATGCTATTTATCATAAGTTTCAAGGCAATAAAGGGCAGTATCCATTACATGCTACACTCCAGAATTAAAATGGAAAATAGGTATATATGCATCCCATTTTTTTCAAAAGCTTGATCATGCTTTATGACTTCGTTCTTGCACTCTGCTCTAACAAAAACTTCAGAAATCAAGGTCAATACCTGAGCAGTGTTAAAAGAAGATCTAATTATCAAGGTTGTATGGTTCTTGATGCAGGGTATTTAAGAAGAGTAACCAATTACAATATAGTTTTTTACATGAATGGACAACAACGGCAACATTTAATAAAGCAAGTCTCTTTCACTGCAGTGTTTGCTTTTTAATATTTAATAATAATATTTCGTATTTGTTGAGTGCCTGAAAGACAAGGCACTATACAGAACTCAGGAGGCAGATGTGGTCTAAATGCTTTATAATCTAACATAATTCTACTCCTGAAACACAATTATGCTTTAGGAAGAAAAGGTGGATGATGAAATGCAAAATACAGCAATCAGTCTTCGGCTGTAATACTACTCTTATCTAGAAATAAATCTCATCGAGCTCAATAAATTTAGTTCTAAGTACATGTATACATGATTGCATTGCTGAAGTGCTTATGATACTGAAAAAAAGAAAGAGAGTCTGACTATTCTAATGCTCCAAACAGTGGGCTAAAAAGCCTACATAGTCAGCCTCTTATTCTCACAATCAGGTTTTAAGCTCATACCAAAGATAAACAATTTGAAGAAAAACACGGCTTGTAATTCCTGGTGTTCCATTTATTTATTTTATTTATTTATTAGATTTATATCCCACCCTTCTAGACAATGTCTAGATGCATTTTTTAAAAAGTAGTAGCAACATTACATTTTAGTTCTTCAAGTTTTTCTACCTTTTTCCTACTTCAGCATTTTCACTTGATTCCCCAAGGACGTAGGATGGAGAGATGGGACAATTATGATTATCTCCAATAAATGTGTTTTATCCTGATGTTCATCAGTGGATTAAATCTTATTGCTTAGTGTTTTAAGTTGCAACTCTAGTAGACCCACTAAATCAGTGGGGATTTGATGAGTCTGCTCCTCCATTAGTTCCACCAATTCAATAGCCCTACTTTAGTGAATCTTTTCAGGGTGACACTTGACTAAGATATTAACTAACGAAGCTAACAGCCAAGCTAACCTTCTGGACTAGATTTAAGGAAGGAGCAGCTGTCTGGGAAATAGGCTGAGCTTGCTGGGCCAGCTGTCCCCTTATCTAGTAGTCCAGTCTCCATTGTCTTTGAACACAGTGAGAAGAAAGGAATGTTAACTATTAAACAATTATGTAATTATTGAATGCAATTGTTTCTTGTTTAGAAAAAGGTAAAACTCCATATTTGGGAGTGAGCCAGCAGGATTGTTTTTGATCATTCTAAAATGAAGAATAAATATGTAACATGTAAACAAAGACTTCTCTCTCCACCCATACTCTCTTTCATAAAGTGCCCTGCATCTTTGTAGTCCTTTATTGTAAATAAATGGATGGACAGTGTCACTGAAGCTACCAACATGAATCTGACCAAACTCCGGGGGGGGGGGGTAGTGGAAGACAGGAGGGCCTGGCATGCTCTGGTCCATGGATTTACACAGAATTAATGACTAAACAACAACAACAATTGTAATATACCATTTTCTTGGAGGTACACTTTAATGTGGTGAAGGGACTTGAGTGTGTCAGTGAAGCTGAGAGCAATGCCGTCAGGAAGCTAGACTCTGTTATGAGCCTGGATTCCTAGTAGGGCCACCTAAGGCAGAATGGTCACAGCTGAGATGCCAGACTAAGATGCATCCATCCTCTTCAAGGCAGTACTAGGCACCAGCGGTAGCTGAAGGTGACATTGGTGGAGGAGGCAATGGTGATGACACTCAAGTTAACTTTTGTTAGTACTCTACAGTAGGTAGCAATGGTAAAATCCAAGATAAAGATTAACCACACTCTTATATTTCTGATTACTAAATATTGCTCTGAAAGCTGGACAGTAAAGAAAGTTGACAGGGGACAAAATTGGATTCATTTGAAATGTGGTACTGGAGAACAGCTTTGCAGATATCCTGGGCTGCCAGGACAACTAACAAGAGGGTCCTAGATCAAATCAAGCCTGAATGATCTCTGGAGGCAAAAAATGTTGAAATGAAGTTATCATACATTCAGCACAATATGAGACGATAAGATTCACTGGAAAAAGACAATAATGTTGGGAGAGGCTGAAGAGAGCAGGAAAAGAGGAAGGCCAAATACGAGACAGATTGACTCCATAAAGGAAGTCACAGGCTTGAGTTTGCAAGAGCTGAAAAGGTCTGTTAAGGACAGGACATTCTGAAGATCACTCATTCCTAGTCACCATAAGTTGGAGGCGACTTAGTGGCACATAACAACAACAGCTGTAACATTCAATTGCAGGGTGTATTTCTTTAGAAGAGCACAATGGCATCTCAAAAATTTTTATACAGCTGCTAGGTGTTCAAGTTGTAAAAAAAAGGTTCCATATCACAGCAGTAGGGGGAAAAACATGGTATACATGCCACTGGTCATGGGATTGTCTTTAACACTATGGTGTGTTCACCTGCTGATCCTACACATTTATATTTAATGGCAGGATGTTAAAATTGCAAGAAAGCATTACTGTATTTGCTTTCTTTACTCCCGCATTCCCATTGCTACATCACACAGAGCTACACTCAGTCATTGCCAGTCTTTTCTTCCTCTTCTTACATAAAAATGTGATTTTCTGGAGTGTGTAGGAATACATTTTTTAAAAGATAGAGAAGGATAACAGATAGAAACAGCATTAATGAAACTGCCACCTTCAAAATAAATGTTAAACAAAACTGAAACTGAATCACTAAAATATAAAAGAAATGTTTATGTATACTACACTTCTCCAGGTTTTGTGGTTTCACCTAAACTAAATTAAAATGAAAACCTTCAGGCAATCTGGCAGTAAACAAAGCTCTTAAAAATAGAGCACACTTCTAATTATAGTGTAACAAATGTGTACTCCATCCATGATGCTCCTAAAATTTAGTACAGTCCTTTATGACTAAGTAATCTGTAAAAATGTGCAAAGGAGAGGAAACTCCTCATTTTTTGAATTAAACGCATAGTAAATGAGAGACACCAATATCCTGCTATCAGTTTTTCCCTTTTTTCAGCTATACAGTATTGTATTGTGAAGATGAACCCTCTTTCATATCTCAGTTGAGCCAATGTGACAACATGGAGGATTTAAAGCCACTTCAATGTTCAGGAAAGAAAATATATCAGAATATTTGCAATCTAGTTCTGTAAAGAAAGTGAAAGTGTATCTGAGATTATAGTGCTTCTCATATCTTGTCTGCCTGCAATTATTATTGTTATTGATGAGAGCTGGGAGTGCTAATAATGTAAAGAAGATACGCTTCGTCAAATGTTGAAGACAGCAGGGAAAAAAGGAGAGCCCATAGGAGATGTTCTGACGTGATAAAGGAAGAGGTGGCCTTGAATTTGCAAGACCTGAACTCGCTAATTCATCAGGTCACCATGGGTTGGCAGGTAGCAAGCAGCACACATAATAAAAAAAAAAAAGTCCAGAAAAGTAACCCTTTAACATTCTGCCAGGCAAAACCAAGCCAAACCCCTAGGTGACGAGCTACATACACAGAACAGGTCCTGCTGCATTTTAAAGCCCCATAACGATATAAATTGTGGGGACCTGGTTGTGTATATTTTTCAAAATGAGATTCTAATCTACCAAAAATTGCTCTGTGATTTAATCTGTTTAGACTTCCTTTTGCAAACCAAGACCCCCTGACCTCCCAATTCGAAGGGAGGCCTCACTCCCGGCCACTCTCCTACACCCAAGGACTTCCTCTCGTTCCCCAGACCGCCGAGAAAGAAAGAAAGGCGGGGTCTCGACTCTCGCCGCGGCTGGACGGCTTCGCGTCGTGGGAAGGCCGGCGAGCTGGGGGAGCGCCTGTTGCTATGGGAGCCCGCACAGCAAACGCTCCGGCTCCGGACGGGGCGAACCGGGCGCGGCTCTGAGGCGAAGGGCTGGAAACGAGGCGGGAAGGGGAGACGGCGTTTCCGAACTAAGTCCATGCGAAGCGAGACTTCTTTTAGGTCGAGGGCTACCTTCGAGCAGAAATTCTGCAAAAGAGCCTGCATTAAGGGCTCTGGCGGGCGAAGAAAAAGAAGAAGACACAGACAGGCGCTTAGACCACTCCGGCCTCAACTTTTATCCCTCGCCCCGTGGAAAGGAACCTCCTGGAAGCAACCCGCGGCCATGGACGCGTGGGTTGAGGAGCAGGTGGAGGAGAGCGACGGTGCCTTCGAACCTCTGCCTGCACTCCTCGAGGATGAGGTGAGTATGGGAGCAGCCTTTTCCGACAGCCCGTGGAGGGGGGGGGGGGTTCAGCTGGCGTTTTTCTGGGTTAGCCGCGTCGCCTGTGGTGTAGTTAGGCGAGGCTGCGCGCCTTTCCCAGACTTTCTCTCTTTTTTGCCTCCGTTGCTCCCGTCGAACGTGCTTGGCGCGGAGAGTTCGCTCGGCCGGCTGTGGGGCTGACCTGCCGCCCTCCTCCCCTGGGGAGACCGGCGTCTCCGTCTAGTGGCGGCGGAGAGGAGCCGAGGAACAACATCTCAAGCAGGTGACAGCCGAAGGAGATGGTGAACCCACCCTACGGTGAACTAGGAAGCCGCTGATCAAGACTCTTCTGTAAATAGGACGGGCTGATCCTGAGCCACTTGCCATGAAATCTATCCGAGCTCCTTTGTATGCATTAGCTTTAGCCACACACCAGCCGCAAACGTTGATTTCTGTTTTAAAGGAACTGTATGAGCCTTGCTGCTGTGGAACAAAATGCAGGAAAAAGAGAAGTTGCTAATCTGGTATGTTTCCTTCCGAACCAGACTGGCTGAAACGAGTGGACAACAGATTTTTTTTTTTTAAGACAGTGAGGTTGGGATGCATGTTCCACTTTGTGTTGTGATTTTAGGGGCGAGAAAAGTTTAACTCTCATGGAAGTAACCTAGGTTGGATCAAGCCCATGCTGAGGATTACGCTGAGAATGGATTTTGTGGTTTTAGGAACAGCAGCTATGTCAGGCTGTGCTAGCATATCAAAAACTAAAAATGAAGAAGACAAACACATTGTGGCATTATAAAGACTAACTGCTATCTTTTAATATGAGTTTTCATGGACAAGTCCACTTCCTCAGACGTAGGACTACATGGCAAATATTGATGGAGATATACCTGGCCCCAACACAAAAGGACTGTTTGTTTCCTGCACACAAGTTGTTGTTGATGCAACATTTCACACCTGGCAATGACCTCTTAAGGCTCCTTTTGATATTCAGTTCCTGCCCCAGGATGGGATTCTGTAAACAATGACAATGATTGGTGACTAAATTAATCCCAGGTTATTGATATATAGAGTGGACGAGTAGTCCAGATAGGCGGGGTATGTATAAATAAATAAATAAATAAATAAATAAATAAATAAATAAATAAATAAATAAATAAATAAATAAATAAATAAATAAATAAATAAATAAATAACAGGAACAACATGGTATAATGCATATCTCTAATGGGGCTTGTGAGACGGTAAGGGTTAAGAAATATAGCTGGGAATGACAGCAGATGCAACACAATATTTTACATTTGACAGTGGCCTAAGAACCGTGGGCTTATATTGAGTCCCTTGGGATGGGATTTAAGCATATGCAGCAATTCATTAATCATCTCTAATTAAATAACTACACTTATGCAGTGTATATCCCCAGTAGGGTTCTGGCCGTTACCTCCATTATTGGCATCAGAATGCTACTGAGCAACTGATATAGTGAAGCACATTAGGAGGGTACAGTTGCATTCAAGTCCTGTTCCTAATCGTAGTACCCCAAAGAAGCATTCAAAAAGTAAATCAAGCTTTCTGGATATATGTGCATTTTGATTGAAATCAAACCTTATCTTTTGCTTTATTGTTAATTTCTTAGTAAATTTTGTTATTAATGAAGGAAAACATTCTTTTTGTACAAGCAGAAAAGAGTAAGCTTACCCTGCTGGGGCTTAAACACTGCCCTACATATTTACCTGAAAATATTTAAAAAGATAATTTTACTAAGAAAAGAAAACTTTTGAGTTAGTTAATTTGTTGATGTTTTTCTTTTATGTCTTGCTTGAAAAACCCATTCAATTTAAAAAGAGACTCAAATGTAGTCCTAAAATGTTAAGAAAGGTTCAATGTTTATAAAAATGACTCATTTTAATTTACCTGGACACTCTGTCCAAGACCATTTTAATTTTGTTTCATACACAAGTATATACGTACATTTCCTTTGGGGATTTCCCCTCCTAAAAAAATCCATTTATGATACATTCTAATCAGGGATGGCCCAGACATTTTGCTATTTGAGGTAGAGTAGCAATGCAAGGTGTGGAGTCCCCAAAGTGTGTACAATTCTGTGGCACCTGATGCAGAAAAACTTTCAAGGACTTCTTACCTTTTAAGAAACCAAGACTGATTCTGTATAATAGAAGGGCTACTCTGACCCCAATTATATTTGCTATTATTTATTTATTTATTTATTATTTATTTATTGGACTTATATACCGCCCCATAGCGCTACAAGCACTCTCCGGGCGGTTTACAATTTTAATTATAAAGGCTACACATTGCCCCCCCAGCAAGCTGGGTACTCATTTTACCGACCTCGGAAGGATGGAAGGCTGAGTCAACCTTGAGCCGGCTACCTGGGATTTGAACCCCAGGTCGTGAGCAGAGTTTTAGCTGCAGTACAGCATTTTAACCACTGCGCCACGAGGCTCTTAGTAACAGTTTGGGGAGAAAAGAAATAAATTAAGACATTTTCTCTGCGGACCAGTGCTCCATAAGCCTCATGGCTGTTTTCAGTGGCAATCCTTATCAACTAGTCAATATGAAATATATTTTGGAGTTTGAAGAAAGTTAGAATTACAAACAGAAGATGTTACTGAGAAAGAGAGAAAAATAACAGAAATGAAGGTGGAGGGGTGTAGAGAAGAAGTGGGGGGTGAATAGAAGAATTGAAGGCCATCATAATAGTGCAGTGTATGAAAATGCATGTGAATCAGCGTAATGGGTTTGGGTATTATAGATTATATTTGACACAGTTGGCTATAAGTAATGTCATGAAATGTGGAGTAATTCTTGAATTCATGTCCTGGCAGGAGAACGTGTCTCTTGCTGATGTTTTGTCACTGCGGGATAGCTGTCTTACTGAGCAAGATATCTGGGCTGTTTGCCTGGAGTGTAGCCAGTCCCTGAAGAGCATTGCCCATTCTGCAATCTTCCAGACACTTTGCATTACTCCTGACACTTTGGCTTTTAACACCAATGGCAATGTATGCTTCATGGAACAGATCAGTGGTAAGTATTGATGCTTCCAGGCAATTTGTTGGAAAGTACAAAAACTCATGCTGAGCGGATGTAGTGAAACATTATATTCTCTCCATCAGATTTCTGCATGGATTTTAATTAGACTGGAAACCATGGTTTCTTAATGCAGAGATGAATGCTGGCCCATGTAAAGTTAAATTAGCTTGTGACCGCTAATACAGTATGTCTCTTTGGTTGTTACGGTATTGAACAATGGTTTCTAGTTTGAATTTAATCAGCTTTTGACTTCAGTCCTTGTAGTTGTCTAGTCAATATCTACCAAAAGGTCTGCATGATTAATGCTGTCGTACTCTGGTCTGAACGTGCTATAGATATAGACTTAAATGTAGAGATTCTGACAGCTCAAAGGGTTGTGATAGATTGTGTGACGTTATGTATGAACTGAGGAATAGTTGAGTAGAAAATGGTAACCTGCCTTAACGATAGCAGATAGTATAAATAATTAAATGCACAATAGGCCAACACCAATGAAAGGTAAGTCACTTTCTTCTTGCTTCTTCCAGTGAACAGTTGTCTCTTAAATCTTAGAATGAGCTATTAATTATTAAATCCATAGTTTACCTGTGTTCCGTTTTTCACCACTGTTGACTAAGTGGTGGTCAGGGCAACCACTATTGGCAGAGTGCCTTGATGGTGATGAAGGCAGTATAACAATGCACACTGAGTGTTTCAAGCATTACATAGCAGAAGGCTGGAAGTAAACAAAAGGGATGGAGTAGCCATGCAAGTGGTGTTAGGGAGGACGCTGAGTAATATGTAAAACTTCTCAAGTGGCAATAGATAAGGTAGCCATGTTTTCTCCTGCCCATGCCATAGCTGATGACCCTGATCTATCCTGCTAGCTTTCTGGCAGATCAGAACCCTGTTCAGCTGTAACAGATGGTTACAAGTTGAAACTCACTGCCTGAAATCCTGTTCATAGTTCAGTTACCATTTGGTGCGTCAGCCCTAAAACATAGCCCTTAGAATGACAGTTGTTCTGTCCAGAAGCAGTACAAGAAAAAAAATTTCTAGACTAAGGAAACTTACCTTTAAACAAATATTCTATTAGAGAGCTTTACCTGTACATCAGTAGTTTAAGTTGTTTGTAAAAAACAGAAGTGAAAGAGCGTACGTTTCATATCATTTTCTATTCACAAATTAATACACGCAACACGTCTTAGTAGGGCAAAATCATGGAGGATTTGAAGAGGGGGTGTTCTGATGAGGCACTCATAACCCCTGCTTGAAGGAGCCACTAAGTACTTCCTCTGTCCCGTTTTAGGCAATATCCGAAATCCTATTTTGAAAGTTAAGAGTTTTAACTTGAATGGTGGCATTATCTATAGCTGTGCCTTCTTCCACCTGCCAAGGCACGCAAAAGGGAATTCTTTAGTGCCTGAAAATCACTGCAACAGTGCCCCCAAAATGCCCAAGGATGATGACATCACACAAGTTACAAGCTGCAATTTGTGAAACAGAATTTCAGGCTGTGTGTCATCCCAGCATAGGGAAAGGAAATGTCGTGATTGGCAACAGAATTTATTTATCTCAGCTCTTTTTTCTCTTAGCAGTCAAAAGTTCTGACAGTCTTTGCAGATAACCTTGCATTGCCATTATTTATATATGGGGTATTGTATGCCTTCTCCCTTCTGTGACTCCTGGCCTGTTATAGCTAAGGAGAATAAAGCATCCGTACCTCCATTCACCTGCTAAACTTGTAACCTATGATGCATATGTAACATTAGTTAAAACAGTCCAGCTTTGTAGACTGTGTAGTTTGAAAGTGTCTTGTTTCCGGTAGCTAACATCAACTGCAGTTTGTCTGGATTCAGATGACATAGGAAGCTGGGCTCAGCTAAAAGTAGAAGTGAAAAGGCTTTGAACCCCTCTTTGAGCAACAAAGCAAGCATGGAATAAAAAAGTCCAAGAGAAGGCTAGGGCTGTTCTTATAGTGCTAAATTGTGGTCTAGCATTACATCTGAACTCTACTGCAGTCAAGGTTATGCTGACTCAGATTATAGACTACATTATATTATTTAGCTGTTTATTATCTGGATGTTCTCTGTGTGTGTTAGGGAAAAAAACCCTCATTTTGAAGATGTGTAGTTAGTCCTTGTAAATTCCTGCCTATTTTGTCAACATCTGAATAGCAAATTCAGAATAAGTTTGCATATTTTATTTACAAATAAAAATACACCCACTAAGCTAAGTTTTGTACTCTTAGAAAGTTGATATAACCATATACACAAATTCAGCATATGTGAACATATAATTCAATTACTTTTTCTCATAAATGCTGTCATAATATCAGTTCCTCAATTTTCTACAAAGGGTTTCTTATGCTTCAACTTACCAGCTCCAATATTTAAAAGGTCTCTTTTGATCAGTGTTTTTCCCCCATGAGTGAAGGCATTTTTTGAATTCTGTGCTGTTAATGGGAACATACTTCTGCTGGTTAGTAAAAGTGAACCATTTTTCATTTTTCTTATCCCACGATAGAAGATTTCCCAGTTGTAGACTGATGCATACTTTTACTGCTAACTGCAAGCTAATCTTTAGAGCTGTACACTTTCATTGATTAAACAATGTTAATTAATTGAAATGTTGATTTGTCATTAATGATTTTTCACTTCTGAGAATTTTGTGTCACCTTGAGACCACATATACCACAGAGTCTGGTTTTCTTTTTTCTTCTTGCCCTGGTCACCATCAGACTTTGATGTTGCAAACACACACATGTGCATGCACATACAGTGGTGCCCTTCATGATGACGATAATCCGTTCCCCTGAAATTGCTGTTAAGTGAAATCGTCGTCATGTGAAAAACAATTCCCCATTGGAATGCATTGAAACCCATTTAATGCGTTCCAATGGGGAAATTACCTCGTCGTCCAGTGAAGATTGCTCATAGGGGAAGCCATTTTCTGAGCGCTGATCAGCTGTTAAAATGGCTGCCCTGCGAAGCATGGGTCTGGAAAACACAGGGCAGCCATTTTAGGACCCCAACGATCAGCTGGAAAAATTATCTTGCGAACAAACGGTTTGCAAAGCATGGACCTAATCGTCGTGAAGCAAAAATCCCCCATTGAAATGACTATTTAGCGAATCGTTATAGTGATTGCAAAAAGTCATCGTCCTGCGGATTCGTTGTTTAGCAGGGTCGTCGTCATGCGGGGCATCACTGTACACATGATTTTGGCTACTTTTTTATATTTCCCCCTACATATTTTTTATTTTTACTATTTTGAAGATTCCCAGGGGAGAAAATTGGCTTCTAGACTCACTAAAGTTCCCCATCCTGTTGTATGGATTTGATTGGTAGGGATAATATAAGAGTATTTTTCTACTACAAATGCATAGCAGTTTTGTTCACTTTAACTGTCATATCTCTATCTTATAGAATCTATGGTTTGGTAAGGAATAGAGGTGGGCACAGGTTAAGTTGTGCCCCTTCATACAAAGTCCCCAGTATGGTACCACAGGTGCTGCACTTTCCCTCCCCCCGGCCAGCGGGTCCACTTGCAATCTGTCATGTGCTGCTGGGGTCGTCCTTCTCTGGCAGTGGTCCAGTCTGGGAAGGAGCTCGGGCTGCCCTTCCCTACCTCCTCCAGCAGCCAGCTACTCAGATGAGGACTGGAGCACTACCAGAAAAGGAGGACTCCGGTGGTACGTGACAGATGGTGAGCTGGCTGGGGGTGTGAGGCAGTACTGCTCAGAGGACTTTGTACAAAGGGGCATGGCTTAATATGTGCCTGTCTCCAATAAGAAACCTAGAACTGTCTGTAGAGAGAACTCTAGTGCACTTCCCTGGGCTATAGCTAATTATGTCACTAAACTACAAATCCCAGAATTTGAAGAGATGGAGCCATGGCAGTTATGGTCACCCTAAACTCCTATGACTGTAATGTTCTCTTTCAATTTCTGCATTTTAATTAAGAATTCATCATGGGCAGGATTTCAGATCAATTAATAGCTCAATATGCCAAGGATTTTTTTTAAATGACAATGAAGGGCACCTGTAATAGTACAGTGGTGCCTATATTTATGACCATAATCTGTTCTAGAAGATGGGCGTAACTCGACATGGTCATAAGTTGAAGCACCCTTTCCCATAGGAATGCATTGGAATGCGATTAATCAGTTCCAGAAGGAAAAAAAAACCAAAAAAATATATAAATTGAATAAAAATAAACACTGCAAGCCCCATCGGAATGCGCTGGGGTCAAAAAACAAACACACCAAAACACACACACAAAAACACTGCAAGCCTCATAGGAATGTGTTTGGGGCTGGAAAAAAAATTACCAAAACCAAAAAAACACAACTAGCCCCATCAGAACATGATGGGGCTGGGAAAAACACACAAAAACAACCCCCCCCCGCAGACAGCCCCATTGGAATGCGATGGGGCTGGGAGGGGAGAAAAACACACATACACCTCATACACAGCCAGCCCCATCAGAATGTGATGGGGTTGGGAATTAAAACACATCAAAACACAAAAAAATCACAGCATAGAAACATAACCCCCCCCAACCCAAACCCACCCTGCAAAACAAAGTAAATGTACTTGCTCAGGAGCAGAAAGCAGCTCTAGGCAGTCCAAAGCCTTCTCCAACGCACTCACTCTAACCGTTGGGGCGAAAGAGCTCCAAGGAAGCTGCCTCTTCGCCGACCAACGAATGGTTAGTACATTTGAATTCCCTGCCTTTTTCCCCTGCCTTTTTCCGGTCGCAACTCAAAGCTCCAGCCGCAAGTCGAAGCAAAATTTTGCCACCAGAGCTGGTTGCAACTCGAAATGGTCGTATGTCGGGATGTTTGTAAATCGAGGCACCACTGTAACAGGTTTTCCCAATATATCTTGCTCTTTTCTTTCAGGGTACTTTGGCATTACTAAATAGAAAGTGGAGTTAGTCGACTTCTGTGTATGCTTCATAGGGTCTTATTGTTATCCAGAAAGAGCTGTCCCCTCTTCTTTAAACTTGAAGTGTTTTTTACACATGGTCAGATTTCTTTGTTTTTATTTTGAAATCTTTTGTACATAACTGTCTACTGTTTTTGTTTCTAGTCAAGGGGAAATGATGCGAAGCAATCTGAACAAATGATTCCAGTGTTGTAGGCTTGAAAATCTTCAGGATGCTTATTATGGTTCTTTATTTTCAAGCTTTTAAATGTTTGATTTATTTAACAAAAATTGGAGGATTACTAAAAATGCCACTTTTCCTTTCAAGTGCATTGACAATGTCTTTCTATGTCACATTTAACTCTGATGTAATTGTTGAAATGGCAAGAAAACAAATTTTGTGGGCAGTTTTATACTAAGAATATCCTCTCGTATATTGGTAGCGTTGTTTATGATCTAAACAAATCTGAAAGATCAAAGACTAACATAGTCCTCATGTGTTGTAGAAGTTACTGTTTCTTTAAGCTAAATCCAGTATTACCTATTTTAATTTCAGTACTTAGAATACTATGTCTCATTCTGAGGAGGATCACTCCTAGTTTGTTTTCTGGCATGTCCGATTGCTAGTACATACATACATACATACATACATACATACATACATACATACATACATACATACATACATACATACATACATACATACATACATACATACATACATACATACATACATACATACATACATACATACATAAACCTTTATTGGCATTTGATTACAGTAAGAAAAATAGACAATGATTGCTAGTATCCAGCCAAAGTGGCATTGGTAGGTGTTTCCTAGCAGTGACAGCAGGTTGTTGCATTGTAGTGTTCAGTACAAACACCCTTATTTTCTTGCCTTTAAAAATATCTGCTGTAGAATCCAGGGCTGTGTCACTTATTGTTATAGCAAGCTGAAACAATTCAGTACTATGCCACTTACCAAAGTGGTGGCTAATTACAGTTTGAGTCAGAATTTATTGCTACTTCCAGAAATATCCTGGATGGATATACAAAGCAAGCAAATGGAATTGCATTTCAGAGTAGCTTCTCAACAGTTTACAAAGTCTGAAAAATTGTGCATCAAGAATAATGTGTGATGGCTGGACAGGCAGTAGGAGTTGATATGAATGAAAGCAAGCATATATGAGCTGTTCCTGGAGACAATGTCATAGCCTCTCTTGGACTGTGATACCCTGGGCATGGAAAGCTGTTAGTATCCTTGCTTTTAGTATAGTTCAGAGACAAACAGATGAACTGACAAGGGAATGAACTCTTCACCTGACCATGCGTAGCACAATTAAGAGATGGGCAATTCTTATACTCCAGATGGGAATCTGTACTCTGCCTGCTTTGTATATCTATCCAGAGTATTTTTGGAACTATCCTAGAATGACCTTATAAATTCCCTAGGTTTGGAAGTGTGCCATTTTTGTCTCAGGGCTGGATATGCACTGGCCTCTGTGAGAATCATGACTGCAGAATTGCCTTAAGAATAAGGAATAAGTGGCATTAGAGAGAAAGAACATTTTCCACTGCCTTGGTTTATCTTCTGCACCCATTACTTACCATCATATTAAGAAAGTTATATTATTTATCACACAAGTGGCTTTTATTTTCAGTTGCTTTCAGTCTGATTGACAGAGGCACTGAGTGGATGATGCCTCAGATTAAGACACAAATCTAACAGATAGCAGGTTAGCATTTTGAGTTCGAAGGCCTCTCTTACTGTATAGACTGTATTAGGCCAGATGTGATCTTCAGAGTTTATCAACATATGAGTCAGTATCCGGTTATATAGATAAAAGTATGAAAATAGGTATCCATAATCTGCTACCTGCCTCTTTATTTATTTATTTATTTATTTATTTATTTATTTATTTATTTATTTATTTATTTATTTATTTATTTATTTTATTTTATTTTATTTTATTTTATTTTATTTTATTTTATTTTATTTTATTTTATTTTATTTTATTTTATTTTATTTTATTTTATTTTATTTTATTTTATTGGATTTCTACCCTGCCCATCTAGACCAAAGGTCTACTCTGGGCAGCATTACAAATTTAAAAACAGTTAAATCAATAAACATGTACTATAAATCCAAGATGGTAAGGTGTGAATTTAAGATACAGCAGGAGGGAAAGCCTGCTCAAATAGCCAGGTCTTGAGTTTGCTTCTGGAGACATCCAGAGTGGGAGCCAGGCAGATTTCCACGGGCAAGTTGTTCCAGAGGCGAGGGGCCACTGCTGAGATGGCCCAGTTCCTCGTTCTTTCCTTCCAGGCATCCCTTGGCGTTAGGCCCCTCAGCCGCCTGGCCTGGCTGGAACGAGTGACTCTGGCGGAACTGGGTGGGAGAAGGTGCTCTGCCAGATATCGAGGTCCTAAACCATTTAGGGCTTTATATGTAATTGTAAGAACTTTTAAATCAACGTGGAAACGAATGGGCAGCCAATGCAAGGCAGCCAGCATGGGGGAAATATGTTGGTACTGTACCTTTTCACCCTTGTAAGAAGTCTGGCCGCCACATTTTGTACCATCTGAAGTTTCCACGTCAGTCTCAAAGGCAGCCCCATGTAGAGTGCATTACAGTAGTCTAATCTTGAGACTACGAGCACATGGACCAAAGTGGTAAGTGCCCCCACATCAAGATAGGGACGCAGCTGGGCAATCTGCCAAAGGTGGAAATGTGCGGAATGGACGACTGATGACACCTGGGTCTCCATGGTGAGTGCTGGGTCCAGATGTACACCCAAACTGTGAACCTCACTCTTGGTGGTAAGAGTCACCCCCGCAAAGGAAGGGGAGTTTCCCAGACCATTGATGTTTGGGGCACCCACCCAAAGGACTTCCGTCTTGCTAGGATTCAGCCTCAGTCCATTCAACTGCATCCATTGCTGAACAGCCCCCAGGTAGCGCTCAAGGGACAAGACAGCACCCACTGTTGTTGGAAAAAAGGAGATGTAGAGCTGAGCATCATCAGCGTACTGATGACACGAAACTACCTTGCTGAGAAAAGAAACACGGGTGACGGGCCTATAATTACCAATATCGTCTGCCGCCAAGTTCGTTTTTTTCCTAATGGACCTAATGAGTGTCTCCTTGAGGGCAAGGGGAACCTTGCCCTCCTGGTGAGACCCATTAATTATTGTCATAGCCTATTCAGATGTTATAAGCCTGGTTGCTTGAATTAGCCAAGCCGGACAAGGGTCAAGGAAGGAGGAGGTGGCACGACAGCGATCAAGCACTCTGTCCACCATGTCACAGGCTGAAAGTGGTTAAGTCTCATCGGGCAAGACGGGGCCGCTGGACGTCTCAGCTCGATCCACTGTTTTCAAATAGGGGGCAAGATTCTGGCTGATGGCTTCCACTTTTGATTTTTAAAAGGCTGCATATTGGTCAGGTGAGATGCTAGTGGGAGGCCAGTCACTATGACCAACTCTGGATAGATCACGAACTATACAGAAAAGTTCTGCCTGCTGTTTGGAGGCTTTGCTTATCCGGACAGTGAAGTAAGATTGACTAGCAGCCTTCACCTTAGATTGGTAGAGGTTAGTTGCGATCCTGACAGCTATTTGATTATTTTCCATCGGGTTCTGCCTCCATATGCACTCTAGCCTTCTCCTATTACGTTTCATTGATCACAGCTCTGGATTAAACCAGAGCTGGATTAAACCAGATTAAACATCTCTTAGCCTTTTAATGTTTTGACAGCATTCTGCCATAAAGATGGCTATTGATAGACTTATTCTGTCAAAGAATTGTGCTGTGTCTTTTTACTAGGATAGATGTAATTCCGTAAATAGAATTTTTGTAAGCCCTACAGAATGTTATATAACAGCACATGTCTTTAAAGGAGACATTAAGCCATGAAAGGGTCATGAAAGTTTCATTTACAGTCCTTAGACCAGTCACATATGTATAAAATATTATTTATAATTTCTAACTTTCAATATCCCATTAAAACATGTTAGCATGCATAGAGCTGGGAGCTACTATCTAGCTGGAGTTTGGCTTCCGCGATCAAAGTATTGCCACACAGAATTTGGCAACTTGACAGGTGATCTGCATGTCAGCATCCGAGAGAAGGAACTCGAGCCTGTTTCTCTCTGAACATCCTGGGATTCTTTCCATTAGGGGCGTAATAATCTCTTTGCGCACCACATCATACAATGGGCAGGTGAAAAATATATGCTCTATAGTCTCGATCTCCCTTGGGGGCAGTTTCCTACATCAGGGAGAAAAATTAGTAGAAAATACATAAGTTATGCTGTGGCCACTGGTGACTGTTCAAGAAAATGATTCTTTAGTTCTACATACAGATAAGAATTTCAGGAAGCCATTTTGTTGCATCTCTGAGTTAGAGTTTCAGGATTCTTAAAATTGTTCTGAAATCCTATTTTAGACTTCTCAATTCCATGTTTCTTTTAAAGATGATCCAGAAGGTGTCTTTATGCCACCAGAGATTGATGTGACTGGTAACACCTTTGAGGTAAGTGAATATATTTTCATGTAACAACTTGGACCTTGGAGGTATCCTTAAAAGGGATGTGTGTTTGGTGCTTTTCAAAGATGAATGTGTATATTCATTTTCTTCTTGATTTTCAACACTGTATATTGTCAGAAGTGTCACCTATAGAAATTTCTACTGTGTGGTGCTGATGTTTTTAAAACTTACTTCATCTGAAAGGATAAAAATGTTGTTTGACAAATAAAAGCACCAGTTTGCATTTGAACATTCTGCCATGTTTTGTATTTTTCATTTGGATCTATTTGTTTCAGGGGCTGATTGCAAATTTTATAGCAAACTATAAAATTGCTTGATATCTTCTATAAAAATAATTCATGATGGAATAGTTAATTTAATCTTCTGGTATAATGAACAAACCAATGGATCTCACTAGTCTAGTGATTCATAAATGTTTTTTTTATTGTTGAAGTCATTGCTTAATTGTTTATGCAAATTCATTAGCCTTCCAGATCACACATCCATAGCCTTCTTGCAACATATGAAATTGTCTTGAAAATCCTATTCAAAGTGTTAAATGTTTTCTTCATTTTCTTATGAATTATATTCCAGATAGCCTAATCAACAATATGAAAATGTAACATCTATTTTTATAAAGGCATTGTATGAAATTACTGAATCAAAGTCTTCATAATTTTCTACCTTTTAAAAAGAGTATGCAAATGAGTTCTGCTAATTGAATATTATAGATCAGCAAGATGCAAAGCTATATTTCAAATTAAGTTTCTTTTTAGCTGTGTTTGAAAGTTTTCAGTCTGTAAGGCAATTTCCAAATCTACATCAAACACATTAAGATACTTTTCTTGATGATGAAAACAAATTTGTCAACTGTTACTTCAGATTTGGTACGTAGACATGTCTTTAATATATTGGCTGAAATCCTGGTAAGGATTTGGTAGGTCAACCATGCTATGAGTTCCATTGATTCAAATGAGGCTACTCAAGTTGCAGCTTACTATGCTAAAGTAAGTTGCAACTAGAGTTGGGTCATTTGTATCATTATGGAGGGGTAGAGACACCAAATCCTACCTGTTTCAGTGGACCTACTCTAGTGCAATTTATAATAACGCTCTGGTGGATCAATAGCCTTAAATTTCCATTACTAGTAGACTAAGACACAAAGGTCACTCTATTATTACAGAGTTTCATTTGGTAGCATTACACTGCCAACTGAATGCGACTTGAGAAGGTATTTTTATAACCATTATGATGCCTGCAGAAGGGGAGAGATACTGTGTCTGTTAGTAATGAGTACACACTCATTCTGTAATTGCTGCTTCTGCTGATACTATTACTACTGCACATTGATCTAGTATTATTAATGTGCAGCCCTATGCCAGTTTTCATATAAAATGTTGTAAAACATTCAAATACCAAAGGATGTTCCTACCAATCTATGGTATAAGTTGCTTTATACTAACTGAGATACCTAGCCACTTCTATGATAATGAGCTGGACAAATCGAGCAGACATCTATAGCTGAGTGGTTTTGGCTCTGCAAGCCACTTAACTCATCTTGCTTTACTTGTACAAAGAAACTCTATGTAAGAAGTGGCCCTATATTCATTGCTTTGATATAACTTACGTTCACATTATAGAAATGCATAGAAATACTTTTCCAATAATAGATGTTGTAAATCGTACAATATGAATGCAACATCAGGGAGCTAGTTATGAGAATTCTCAGCTCCTGCTGTTAACAGTGGAACTCAAACATTTACCGTATTTTTCTGTGTACTGTATAAGACATTCCTATGTATAAAAGGGTCCCCCCACTTTTCTAACCCAGAATTTCTTTCTTCTCAAGAAAGTGGAGGGAGAAAGCAGGAATCATCAAAGTGCTTTGATTCCTGCTTTCTCTCTCCACTTTCTTCCCCCTCCTTACTTTTGTGTATAAGACGACCCTAAATTTTTAATCTAAGCATTTTAGAGAAAATTACAGTGGTGCCTCGCTTAACGATGTTAATTGGTTCCCCAAAAAACATTGCTATGGGAAAACATCGCTAAGCGAAACACCATTTCCCATAGGAATGCATTGAAGCCTATTCAGTGCATTCCAATGGTTTTGCGATGTCCGTTTTTGCAATTTTAAGTGTGTCTTAAAACGTTCAAAAATGGTTTTAAATGCTTGGGATCGTTAATGCACCTTCTAAAACCTTTGCAAACTTAATTTGGCTTTGTTCTGAGTCTTCATTAATTTTTGGTGAATTCCCCCCCCCCATTGGAAAGCATTGAACTGCAGGTTTGACAGCTGTCAAACCGACAGTTCAATGCATTCCAATGGGGGAGAAAATTTTTTACCAAAAATTAACGAAGACTCAGGACAGAGCCAAATTAAGTTTGCAAAGGTTTTAGAAGGTGCACTAACGATCCCAAGCATTTAAAACCGTTTTTTGAACCTTTTAAGACACACTTAAAATTGCAAAAATGGACCTGTCAAAAGCTATTTTTAAAGTGTCTTAAAATGTTCAAAAGGGGTTCTAAATGCTTGGGGTCGTTAGTGCACCTTGCAAAACCTTTGCAAACTTAATTTGGCTTTGTTCCGACTCTTCGTTAATTTTTGGTGAATTTTTTTCTCCCCCATTGGAAAGCATTGAACTGTCGGTTTGACAGCTGTCAAACCTGCAGTTCAATGCATTCCAATGGGGGGGGGAATTCACTAAAAATTAACAAAGAGTCAGAACAAAGCCAAATTAAGTTTGCAAAGGTTTTGCAAGGTGCACTAACGATCCCAAGCATTTAGAACCGTTTTTGAACATTTTAAGGCACTTTAAAAATAGCGAAAACGGAACATCGCTAAGCGAAACAGGGGACCTAAAACTGTCATTGCTAAGCGAGGCAAGGTCCCGAACATCGCTATGCAAAATTTCCCCATAGGGAACATTGCTAAACGGAGCGCAAAGTCGCTCAAAAAAACCCATCGCTAAGCAAATACATCATTAAACGAGGCAATCGCTAAGCGAGGCACCACTGTATCATCTTATACATGGAAAAATATGGTAATTCTGTCCCTCTGTGAGATTTTATTATAAATAAAAAAGCACATCATCTCATTTACCTGTAAACACTGGCATTAGTTACCATTTCAAAACAGTTGGTACAAATACGTACAAACACTTCCTTTCATCCATATGTTCTTATCGAGGAGTTCCTTTTGCACTGACATGAAAGCCTAATTCTGCTCAATCCCATGGATATTAAATGAAAGATATGAGTATATAGCTTTTACTATTTTTAACATTCTGTTTATTTGGCATGGCTGACTGGCTTTTAATTAGATATTTTATTTGATTCAGCTGGTACAAATAGTCTGACTAGTAAGCTTAGGAGGGTACTGCAGGCGGCAGCAGTGTGCTAGTTCTGGCTAGTGTGGCAGTCATACCTATTTGAATTTTGTTCATTAGGTTCTTTGGTCAACTATATTTACAACTGTAAAAAGATTAAAGCTAAAGCTTGTATTAGCATTAAAAAACTTTAACAAAACAGGAAAGTATTGAAAGTTGTTAGTTTCAAATCTCTTTTGAGATTCTTCTGGCATGTGTGTTGTGTATCCCTTCAAGAGAAACATGTTAAAAAATGAGGTGGCTTTTCGAATCAGTTGTTATTGTTTTAAAGGGTGTCAGGATAGGCTGGACATCTGGTTAATGCATTGTGTCAATACCTAGGGAATCACTATTAAAGACGCTGAAGCAATAAAGAGATATTTCTCAGTAACTGGGTCCTGTACTTGGTCCAGTACTATACTGATGCCTTCTGCCGTTTATTGGGCGAAGGGCAGGCTATATATATGTGTGTGCATGCACGCATGTATATCTGAACAGAAGTGTCAAAAAATATCTGAACAAGTAATGTTTTTGAAATGAGCGCTATAAAATTCTAGAAATATATGCATTCTTAAAACACAGGATTACTGTACTCTTAAGCAAAAATAGTTCAAATGAGTACGTATTAAGCATGATTTCGGAACAAATTGGGAATGATCTAGAATATACCAAGGGTTGGTTTGTATGTGAGATGGTACCAAGATTACAAGAATTTGTGGGTCCTTCTGTGGGTTTGGTGGATAATCAGGTTAATAATGAAGTTTAGAGGGTGGCCTTGTCCAGGAAAAAAAGTGCCTGATTTGTTGAAGAATGAGTTTGCTGGTGAGGTAGGAGGGCCTGTTTCAAGATTTATGAACCCTGTCATCTGTGTGCATCTACCAGTTCACATGAACCAGACTTTGGTTCTGCTGGAGTGCAAAATTCAGGAGCTAAATTACAATTAAATATTCCAGTCACTAAATGAGCCTTATCATTACCCACCTATCATTATGTTACACTTCTGTGTAATCAATTATTCTGACTTGGGAACCCTTCCCCTGAAGTTGACTGCAGGTTGTGATTACATTACTTAGTGAAGATGGAAAGGCAACCTTCAAATGTTCATCATCATTGTCACTACCATATCATTTATTCTAGAGCCTGGGTTTACGGTTAGAAGCCCTGGACTGTGGCTCGGATTAAGCTTTGTATTTTGTATTGAAATGAGGAGGAAGTATTTGAAATTTCTGTTCAGATTCTAGTAAAACATTCACAGGAAAAGTTCTTGATTTAGTCAGCGTTTAATAAAGAATTATTCAACAGAGCAAGAGGAAATGTTACAGTACAGTGGTGACTCGCTTAACAAGCGCACCGTTTAACGACGAATTCGCATAACAATCTATTTTTTTTTAGATCGCCAATGCGATCGCATTGCAGTGTTCTGAATAGGCAAAACATCGCATTGCGATGTTTTTTAAAACAGCTGATCGGCAGTTCCAAAATGGCTGCCGGGTGCCCAAAATGGCCACCACAAGTGTTTTCGCGCCCTGCCCTCGCTTACCAAGGGCGCGAAAATGGCGGCGCTATGGAGGAACATTGCTGAACGGTGAGTTTGGGAGCCATAGGAACGCATTAAACCAAGTTTAATGCGTTCCTATGGCTTTTTCCGTTTCGTTTAGCGATGTTTCTGCATAGCGACGATTAATCCGGAACGGATTAACATCGCTATGCGGGGCACCGCTGTATACATTTGAATCAATGTCTTAATCAAATGCAAAGAAATGAAACAATTTCTCAGATTCTCAAACTTAATTAATTTCTCAGATTTGGTTAGAGTATACATTTCAATATATTTATTATATCTTGACCTTTAGACATTTTGTCGTTTTGCTTTTTCATGAGAAGATCCTGCTGTTGCTCAGCAACTTTGAGGAAAAAATATGTAGGCTTAGCATTAAATTAATATTGAGCACATCGGTCGTCATTTGATTTTAAAAACTTTCATCTTAAGGTACAAGTGTACAAACTTTCATTTGCCCAGTGAGATTTTATCTTCATTTTTCCTCTTGTATTGCACTATGTTGAAAAGATATGATAGTGAATTTTAAATAACATTTTCAGCATGAATTCCCATTTGAGAATTCTTTAATGGCTTCATTTTATTCACTGGCACAACACAGTAGGCTTCTGCTGGAGTAACTTGTTGCTTGTCTCAGTTCAGTCTCAAATGGGTATTTGTCTGTGTTACAAAGATGCCATTCAGATTTTTCCCCCTGGAGATTGGTGATATACTGTATATTCCTGTTTTTGATATAGGAAGAATTCTATGTTTAGAATCCTGTATTGAAGTCATTTAAATTTTCAGCCAGTCTCCAATTTAAAATGTTTAATTGACTTGAAGGAGAGCAGGCCTTTCCTTTTTGCTCCTTCCTGTGTGAATGGAATGTATACAGACTAGACAACTTTAGTATATATATAGAATCACCATTCTAGTCTTGTATCAGTGGCCAGTTGACAAATCTGACTATTCTTTCTAAAGTCTTACTGAAGATTATTTCCCTAAAACCTATTTGTTAAGATTTCTCCTTCTTAAGCTAAGCTTTGCCTAATATCACTCACTTTCAGCTGGTCCTTCTAGCTACAAAGATTATTTATAAAATCGTGTAGCTGACTATTGTTAAATTTAAGCAATTAAATTCATGTAGTTATAGCTTTGGATATATTTTGATTTATGATGGAGAGATTATAATATGTGAACATGTGCTTAAATTATTTTCCTATTTTTTGTTCCCTCTTTTTACTATTTTAAAAAACTGCAGTATGTTAACAAAGACTAGTTAATATTTATCATTTCTTCTCTTACTTACTGATGTGACTGCTACAGCAGTGAAGTAAATTATCATATTTTACTAAATAAATTTGAAATGGGCAATTAGTCAAGATGAGCAATTCTTCATTCCTATTTCAGCCTTTGTTGCCCTGTGGACTTTGCTGAAGAAAAAGAAAAAGAAAAATCACAGCACAGAAACATAACCCCCCAACCCACCCTGCAAAACCCTGTAAATGTACTCAACCAGAAGGAGAAAGCAGCACTAGGCAGCCCGAAGCCTCTCTGCAAATGTGTGCACACTAACCGTTGGGGTGAAAGAGCTACAAAGAAGCTCTTCCCCGAACAATGGTTAGCCCTCTAATTTGAATTCCCCACCTTTTTTCCCCTGCCTCTTTTTTTTGCAACTTGAAGCGCCGGCCGCAAGTTGAAGCAAAATTGTGTGGCCAGAGCTGGTCGCAACTCAAAATGGTTGTATGTCAGGATGGTCGTACGTCGAGGCACCACTGTAGAGGAAAATAATAGAAAAGCGAAAATCAGAGATGTGCTCAAGAAAATTGGAGATATTAAAGGAACATTTTGTGCAAAGATGGACATGATAAAGGACAAAAATGGTAGGGACCTAACAGAAGCAGAAGACATCAAGAGGTGGCAAGAATACACAGAAGAGTTATACCAGAAAGATCTGGATGTCCCGGGCAACCCAGATAGTGTGGTTGCTGACCTGGAGCCAGACATCCTGGAGAGTGAAGTCAAGTGGGCCTTAGAAAGTACGGTTAACAACAAGGCCAGTGGAGGTGATGGCATTCCAGTTGAACTATTTAAAATCTTAAAGGATGATGTTGTTAAGGTGCTACACTCAATAAGCCAGCAAGTTTGGAAAACTCAGCAGCGGCCAGAGGATTGAAAAAGATCAGTCTACATCCCAATCCCAAAGAAGGGCAGTGCTAAAGAACGCTCCAACTACCGTACACTTGCACTCATTTCACACACTAGCAAGGTTATGCTCAAAATCCTCCAAGGTAGGCTTCAGCAGTATGTGGACCCAGAACTCCCAGAAGTACAAGCTGCATTTCGAAGGGGCAGAGGAACTAGAGACCAAATTGCTAACATGTGCTGGATTATGGAGAAAGCAGGAGAGTTCCAGAAAAACATCTACTTCTGCTTCATTGACTATGCAAAAGCCTTTGACTGTGTGGACCACAGCAAACTATGGCAAGTTCTTAAAGAAATGGGAATGTCCGACCACCTTATCTATCTCCTGAGAAATCTATATGTGGGACAGAAAGCAACAGTTAGAACTGGGTATGGAACAAGTGATTGGTTCAAAATTGGGAAAGGAGTACGACAAGGCAGTATATTGTCGTCCCTGCTTATTTAACGTATATGCAGAATACGTCATGCAAAAGGCTGGAATGGATGAATCCCAAGCTGGAATTAAGATTGCCAAAAGAAATATCAACAACCCCAGATATGCAGATGATACCACTCTGATGGCAGAAAGTGACGAGGAATTAAAGAACCTCTTAATGAGGGTGAAATAGGAGAGCGCAGGAAATGGTCTGAAGCTCAACATCAAAAAACCCAAGATCATGGTCACTGGTCTTGTCAGCTCCTCGCAAATAGAAGGGGAAGATATGGAGGCAGTGACAGATTTTACCTTCAGGGCTCCATGATCACTGCAGATGGTGATAGTTGCCACAAAATTAAAAGACGCCTGCTTCTTGGGATGACAGACCTAGACAGCATTTAAAAAGCAGAGACCTCACCTTGCGGACAAAGGTCCGCATAGTCAAAGCTATGGTTTTTCCAGTAGCAATGTATGGAAGTGAGAGCTGGACCATAAAGAGGGTTGACTGCTGAAGAATTGATGCTTTTGAATTGTGGTGCTGGAGGAGGCTCTTGAGAGTCCCCTGGACTGCAAGGAGATCAAAGCTATCCACCCTGAAGGAAATCAACCCTGAGTGCTCACTGGAAGGACAGATCCTGAAGCTAAGGCTCCAATACTTTGGCCATCTCATGAGAAGAGAAGACTCCCTGGAAAAGCCCCTGATGTTGGGAAAGTGTGAAGGCAAGAGGAGAATGGGACGACAGAGGACGAGATGGTTGGACAGTGTCATCGAAGCTACCAACATGAATTTGACCCAACTCTAGGAGGCAGTGGAAGACAGGAGGGCCTGGCATGCTCTGGTCCATGGGGTCACGAAGAATCAGACAAAACCTAAAGACTAAACAGCAACAACAACAACAAACATTGGCATCCTTAAGCAGGGCTTTATGTTTTGTCTTACATATTTTATGCATAATTGAACTGTTTAAATACTTGAATGTACTGTTTTGGAGCCTTTGACCAAAGGCTCTCAATTCAGTTTCCATTCATATAGCAGTTTAATGTTTTTGCTAAATACTAAAGTTATCTGTCCTGTTCGCTGGAAATGGAAATCTGGAAGCATCTTTAAAAATATTTTACAGCTCTCCATAGTAGACACTTTCTAAAAGTAAGAATACACAAGACTTTAAAGTGAATAGGCACTGATGGACAATGTAGATAAACAGTTTCACCTATAAGCATATTTATTAGCTTGATTGTGGGTTGCTTGCTGGGAGTTTTCATCTGAGTAGGCTTTTGAATTCCTGAAACTTTTGAATCCAGGGGGAATATTTTCCCTGCCTCTGTATCAGAAGCATGACAACTGGAATTTCTGTTCATCAGAAAGCTAATACCCTATTTCACCGAAAATAAGACCTAACCTGAAAATAAACCCTAGTGTGATTTTTCAGGATGCTCATAGTATAAGCCGTACCCCAGAAATAAGCCCCAGTTAATTGAAACCCCGCCCTCCACCATTGTGCAGCAACCAAAAGATGACATGACTGTATTTGAAAAAATGTAGATTGTTGTACATGAAAAAAATAAACATCTCCTGAAAATAAGCCCTAATGCATTTTTGGAGCAAAAATTTATATAAGACCCTGTCTTATATTCGGGGAAACATGGTAAGAATGTACATTCAGGTATAAATGTAACATTCCTGATTATAATTTCCTTTGGGACTACAGTCGTGCCTCGCTTAATGATTGCCTTGCTTGATGATTAGGTTGTTGCGATTGCAAAAGCGATCGCAAAACGATGGTTTAAATGGGAAAAATCTGCTTCACGATAATTGGTTCCCTACCTCGGGAACCGATTTTCGCATTACCACGATCTAAAAACAGCTGATCGTCGGGTTTCAAAATGGCCACCGGGTGAACGAAATGCCCCCCCGCTGTTTTCTAGGACGGATTCCTCGCTTTACAGGCAGCAAAAATGACCGTCCCTATGGAGGATCTTTGCTGGACAGTGAGTTTTCAGCCCATTGGAACGCATTGAAGGGTTTTCAATGCGTTTCAATGGGCGTTTTTATTTCGCTTAACGAGGATTTTGTTTTACAGCTATTTCACTGGAACGGATTATCCTCGTTAAGTGAGGCACCACTATACTTTTATTACATGGCTATACTGTACTTTGGCATTCCTTGGGAGAGTCCTTATTCCTTTCCTTAAACTGACCCTAGAGGTTTACAATGTAAACCAATTAAATGTCCTGTTGATTGCCCCAACTTTATACTATGACTGAACCTACTCAAAATTAGTAATAGGCACCACCTCTTAAATTAAGAGAGCAGAAAAGTTGTCAAGCTCTAATTAGGGTACTAAGTAACCATTTGGTCAAATTCACAGTGCTCAGCTCCCTGAAAAGCTGAATGCTTGCCTGTTCTGTAGATGAGGAGAAAGCAGAACTACATATTACTTTAAGGATACAACTTCTAGTTATGTCTTTTAATCTTTTTTACTTTAAAGTAAGTGCAGGGAACTTGCTCTTTGTGGGGACTTTAGCATACTATGGAGTGTAATGTAGCAGTTGAGAACATGAAACCATTACTTAAGTATATTACCTACCTTGGAAATCTTACTAGGGTTGCCATAAGTCAGAGTCAACTTGATGATGGATAACATAATTTTGCATTTTCACTACAGAAATTTCTTCTATGTGAGGTGTTTTGTGTTATGTGAAGTGGCATTATGCAAGTTTCTTTTTTAAAATGTGTTTTTCTTTAGTGAGAAACATAGTTTTTTTAAAAATGCAGAAAATAATAATGAAGCTGTATGTATGTATTTGATAGAGTTCAGCAGTAGTTTGTAAGTTTTGTTAAACTTGCAGTCAGTTGTGTAGTTAGACTTGGAGAAAGCTCCACCTAGTGGGAAACATCCCAAACACTTTACGTTCGTTTCGCCTAAAATCAGAAGAAATATTAGTTATAATAATATGCAACAGGTACTACTGATTTAAATATTATTTATCATAGTTGATTCCTGTCCCCTCTGTGGACAATCTAGTTGGCTAAATGCTCTTCCCACTTTGGAACACTGGACTTGTCAGCATACGCTGACCCTGAAAATTATGGTTTTGGTGTACTATCATGTTATACATGGTAGGGATATTTAAAAGCTCCTGAATGTCTCCTTTTGTTGGGGAAGCTTAAGAGCCTTATCACATGAAGCAAATGTTCCCCACTTCTAATGATACTTTCCATACCTCCATATGTACAGAATCGCGGTCATGTGGTATATACACCACAGCAATCATTCCATTGTATTTTAATGTTACCAGTTCATTTTCTCCTATTTGAATTGTTATGGCTGGCTACACCATGGTACCAATTTATTTTCTCTCTTGTTTTCTGGGGCACTTCAGCCCCTTTAATTTTTTTCCTGGTGCATTAATATGGTGGGAAGGGGTTCCTGTCGGTAAAATTTCCCTTGATGTGCTGGCACTTCTGGAAGAATGGCATTGCACCTACCTGGCACCCCCATCCAGGGCTGTGTTGCTTGCCAGACAGTAGGTGGAGTGATGCAACATCTACCAGTGCTCTGGCCATTAACATAAGTTTACCTACAGATTGACATACTGGCTACAATTTTTTTTAAAAAAAAAATTATAGCAGGACAGCTGCACAGTAGTAATGATCGCTGCCTTCCCTGGTGACTTGGCTTCAGAAAAGGATCTATAGGGTTGTCATACCACTAAGGAATATATTGTTACATCACTGGAACAAAATAACAGAAGCCTCCCAGTGAGGGGTAATAAACTACAGTTACACTGCTGACCAGGTAAATGATTCGATAATAGCTGTGTGATATGTGACCAATAATTTCTACAACAATCTAACAAGGGTATAGCTAGGGAACATTTGCCTTATGTGATGATGCTTTAAATGAATGGACTGGAGAATCTGAAGAGAGAATTGGCAGAAGGGCATACTTAGCCCTTCCCACATTGACTGATTCTTATCTACAACACTGATCCCTTCTCAGATGAATTAAAAAGTTAAGAAATTTTCAGTAAAAATTTGAGTTCAAGCTCTCCATTCTTTCCAGATCTTATGCTGTTAATGCGCATCAGCATAATACTGTACATTTTGAGAACTGTAGTATGTAGCAGGTTAATATACATAATGGGCTTACACATTACTGTGTTACTTACATCTGGTTGATTGCCTATTTACGGGTAATGGTGTTGATTATGTAGCTGGAAGGGCTGGCTATAGTGTCAATGCCTAATACTAAAGATTAAGAGCTATGGCATGTTACAGTTTCTTCAAAAAGTAAAGGCTTATGCTCAGACACATCAGGAGATAACACAGAAATAATAGTTTAGATAATTATTTATATAGATCCTGAAGAAATGAAACATGTATGAATTCATAAACAATCTCAATTTAAATACTGAAAATATTAAAGCCTGTAAGCCACATAGGCCTGGTATGTGTATGGATTAAAGATTGAAGTACAGTGGTGTCTTGCTTAACGATTACCTTGTTAAACGACAAATCCGCTTAACCAATTTTTGCACAGAGTGTCCTTGTGCTAGGGCCAGTTATGTACACTGTGTTTGGATCCTTAGACAAGTCAATTTGAGGAAGTTTGGGGGGGGGAAGTGTGTTCTGTGCCCTCTTGCCCTGCTTCTCCCTGTCTTGGAGGCACATATCCTACAAACCTCCCTGGAGGAATGAAGGGGTTCTCATGAATATGTGGAATGAATCACAGATGCATGTAGGAATGGAAGTGTCATGTTGTGAACTTTCTTAATGCAATTTTATGCATGTCTTATTCAGATGTAAGACACAGTTATTTCAATGAGACTTACTAATAATAATAATAATAATAATAATAATAATAATAATAATAATAATAATAATAATAATAATAATAATAATAATAATAATAATAATAATAATAATAATAATTTATTGTCATTGTAAGTATATACACAGTATACCATACAACGAAATTCACAGACACCCAGAGACCAGACACACATAACATTCCCCAAACACTCCCCACCCACTAGAAGTCCCCCACTAAAAATACAAACATCTACACCTCAGGCCAAGTAACACAGTCCAACTAATTATTCACTACTGGTGGTCTTTAAGCTCATTATTAATTGCAATTATAGCTCTAGGATAAAAACTATTTAGAAAACGTGTGGTCCGAGTCTTAATTGTTCTATATCTTCTAGCAGATGGTAACAGTTCAAAAAAGTTATAAGCAGGATGGGAAGAGTCTCTCAGGATGCTGTGTGACTTCCTCAGACAGCGGGATGTGAAGATGTCATCCAGGGTTGGTAGCTGGAGCCCGATGATATTCTGGGCAATTTTAATGGTTCTCTGTAGAGCTTTTTTGTCTGCTACAGAGCTACTCCCAAACCATGCCAGAATGCCATAAGTTAGGACACTCTCAATGCTGCTACGGTAGTAGGACAGAAGTAAATGCTGTGATAAATTTAACTTCCCGAGCATTCTCAGGAAATACAGCCTCTTCTGTGCCTTCTTTATTAGCATGTTGGCATTTATAGTCCATGAGAGGTCCTCTGAGATGTAAGTACCCAGAAATTTAAAACTACCAACTCTCTCCACTTCCTCACCGTTTATGTACAGTGGTAAATGTACATTTCTCTTCCTCCTAAAATCTATTATGAGTTCTTTAGTTTTTTTGATGTTAAGCCTGTCTACTCAGCTGTTATGTCTGAAAGCAACTAGATTTGGAGGCATGGGAGTAACCTGCCTATTGTTCCTGTTCCCCACAGAAGTCAGGCAGTCCTTCACATATTCACAGCAAGGGTCTCGAAGCTCTGCAATGGGATTTATAAAGGATGTTCTGCTAAACACCCAGTGTTTCCATGATTGGGAGATGTAATAAGGCAATGTTCCTGCTCATGAAAACACATCATTGCATGTTTAGTAGACCACAAAAGACCCACTGGAGATTGATGTGAGCACATGAAGGTGTGCCTGACTTCATGTTGGGTTGGGGACATGGGAGTAGGAATTATGTGCATTTCTCTGCCCCGTCATGCTTCAAACCATATCTGTTTTCTAGCTGTAATGCCTGAATTATTCTCAAGGTTGTTTTTTTATAGGACTCCAGCGTAACTAAAGTTATTTTAAGTACCAAACCAAAATTCATAAACTCTTATTTGTAATATAAATCTGAAGTATGGTAGGGGGATATTTAGAAGTAATCAGCACACAGTGGTGCCTCGCATAGCGACGATAATCGGTGCAGCAAAAATTGCTGCAAAGCAATTTCGTCGCTATGCGATATTAAAAAGCCCATAGGAATGCATTGAAACCCCTTCAATGCGTTCCTATGGGATTCAGACTCACCTTTAAGCGAAAATCCTCCATACGGCGGCCATTTTATGTTGTTAGCCGCCTAGAGTGGTCCTCACATGACCAGATAGGCAGGATATAAATAAAATAAGGCACCACTGTATTAGGAGAACTATTTCTGTGCTACTGATTATCTGCACCCTGCTCCTAGTCTCTTTCTCCATTTTTCATTAAGTGAGCCCCTTGTCTAGCAGAAACTAGATGAAAAAGTATTTGAGGAAGAGTTGATATACAGGTTGCAGGGAATGATCTGCATATTAGGCAGGCATTATTTTCTAGTTCTACTCCCACAGACAACCATCCATCAGATATACTTTGATTTGCCTGCATTGGCAAGGGGTTGGTCTCAGTCACCTTATAGGTACCTTCCAACATCATTATTCTGTGATTTGGTCCTAGACCTTCCTCTGCGTCACAACACTAACTGCACTTATCCCTTCTGTGCCCAAATACAATGCAGTTAGGAAGGCCATATACCAGATTTACATTTCCCTTGTCCATTAGAATGGGTAAACAATTGTCTGTTCTCAGCTTCACACCCCTCTAGTGGGGCAAACCTAGTGACTGGTGGTCCTGTCTGGTACTTGGGTTCACAGTTTTATTTGTGGATTCTGCTCTTTGTGCTGTCCTGCTTGATTTTCTGGATAAGTTAGATCCCTTTTCCTGGTTTTCCACATGCAGGATGGGGACCACCCAGGTACAGTGGACATTATGAATACAATAGAGGCTACCAATGAGCCACATAAGTTAATTATCAGTAGTGTTGATACTTTTGTTGTAGAAGCATTTATTAAGGATGCTTCTATAACCAACCAATCGCTTAAGACTATTTTGACTAATAAACTTTGGTGGACCTAATCATTCATTTTGCAAAATGCTTTGATTCATTTTTAATCGTATAGGCACATATCTTTTCCTTGGGAGCCACACTAAAAGCAGTGATTGAGTATGTGACGGAGATGGAAACAGAGTCAGAATTTAGCCAGGATCTACAGACTCTGCTTAAACAAATGCATGAAGAAAATCCCAAAGAGAGGCCAGATATTGAGGTAAAATTTTATGGTGGTATCTTGGCAGTAATAGAATTCTTTCCTATCATACTCACTGATCCTGAATTGCCACCTTAATCAGAAAAAAACAACAACACTTCATTCCTCTCTTCATTAACATTTTAGAAGACACTTCCTTGACACCAAATGTGAGTACAGTGATGCCTCGCGAGACGAAATTAATTTGTTCCGTGAGTCATGTTGTATTGCAAAAATTTCATCTTGTGAAGCGCAGTACTAATGGTTGTGCAATTTAAAACAAACCCCCGAAAAAAGGGGAAAAATCATGTTGCGAAACACAGCCATAGAAAAATTCGTCTTGCAAGTCACCAAAAAACTCACAAAATGCTTTCGTCTTGCGAGTTTTTCGTTGCGTGAGGCATTTGTCTTGCGAGGCATCACTGTAATGTAAAACTGGAGGTGGAGGGCCTATGGTTGATCCAAGTAAGCGCATAAGATCTCTGTAGATGAGATGCACACAGTTTTCCATTGCACTGTGCACAATGCTGATGGTCCTTGTGCTGTAGCGATTAGAGAGCTGGGCAAGGATGCAGGACATCTGGGTTAAAATCTCGACTCAGCCATGAAGCTGAATGGGTGGTTGTCAACTGAAACTGCAATTTGGCTGACTTGTTCCATTTGGCTTTAATACCTCTGTTGTAGAATCAAAGCCAAAATATAAATCTTTGGAGAACAACTTGTAAATATTTGGCAACATGTATGTCTGTTTAATTGCACTTTAGGAATTAAAGCTAATTTGGTTGTGAAGAGATAATATGTTTTTTATCATTGGTTCAGTGTATTAGCATACCAGGCACCCATTTAGACCATTCAGTGAATGATGGCTGCTTACTTCACTGTTCATTCAAAAAATATGGACAGAATTTAACTAAAACTTAATAATAGAAAAAATAGGCAAGATGGATAAGGTAATTAATATTGCAGTTAGGTATTAATTGTATTTTTCAATTTTCCATATTGTGGACATTTTGAAATTTTGTGCTTAATTAATCTCTAATAAATCAAGTAGAAAGGCTAACAGTAGGGAAATTGTTGCAATTCCTTAATGGCTTACTTTACAAATGCAAAATGCTGAAGTTTCCTAGGTAATACTAATCTCTTTTATGAGCTTGAAAACATGCCTTGCATGAAAACTGCATTGTTATTAAATGCTTTACTTGGTGTTATAGGCTGTCATATCGTTGTGCAAAGAGAAACTCAAACTTTCATCCTCAAATGACATTTGTCGGCACCTCTCTGCTGCTGGAAGAAGAATACTTTCAGTTGAATCATGTGGTAGCATTCAAGGTATCCTTTATAGCACATTTCTGTATTGTATCATTTATTGTATTTGTACCCTGTCCAGAGTAGTCTGTTAACTAGATGGGTAGGGTACAAATTCAATCAATCAATCAATCAATCAATCAATCAATCAATCAATCAATCAATCAATCAATCCAATCAATCAATCAATCAATCAATCAATCAATCAATCAATCAATCAATCAATGTCTTTTCTGGCTTGAGATACAGAATGTGAATGAATATAACCTGGAGAAATGTCTCAATCTCCTACTATTGAGTAAAAGATTATACTGAAATAAATTTGTGCCCTCTTCTACTGAGAGTGAATTTTTACGCCCCCTACCATTTTATAGTTAATGTTTTGAAAGATTTGTATTTTTCCAGATATGAATCCTTATGCTACAAAGTGTTTAGGATGGAGCAGAACTGATATAACCATTTGCACTCATTTCACATATCAGGTTCTTCAGAACTGCAACTCAGTGGATGAGGCTGTTGTAGTGAGAACAGTATGTGTAGCCAAATAATGCCTAACCTATAGATACCTATCATTCCACAAATGCTTTGAAGCCACTGTTTCACATACTTTTGACAGCCATTTCCTTTGTAATGATATTTTAGCTATACAGATACATCTATAGCAATATCACTGGGGTTTTTCCCCTTGGGGGAAGAAAACATTGAAAGTATTTTCAGTAACAACCTGTATTTTTGTGTCCAGACAGTTGTGATAACTTGTGGAATGGAGAGGTCTACAAGAGGATTTCACTTTATGAACAATCCAGAGAGGAAGAGATAAGAGAGAATTCCTCTCCAGAAGGTGAGGAAACTGATGGCAGTAGAAATTCAAGCGTGTACAGCACAAATGAGAAAAACAATGGTACAAGCAAAATGAAAATCAACTTAGCAAATGAAAGATTTTGCTGTCAACAGAATTGCTGGCTACAAACTCAGGTTACGAAATGTGTCACAGAAAACAGCAGTGCAAAAACAGAGACAAAGCCACGCAGAAGTGAATCAGGAAGAGATCTCTTCAAAAAAAACTGTTTGAAGAAAGTAAAAACCTTTCTGACACTACCATTTGAATTTGAGACAAACCAAGGAACGTTCTTACCCTTTACAAAACAAAATGGATCACTAACAAGAAAATATAACCAGTTGCAATCCAGACCGTTATCTGCAATGGGTAATAAAGAGCATAGTGCTTTAAGTCAATGTGGTAGAAGTAATCAACCTGGATCACATGTAGCTGATTTCCAAGGGCCAAATAACATTTTGGAGGAGTTGAGTCCAGAAGCAACTTGCCTTTATGAATGCCACATGGCAGTCTGTGATGAAAAAAAAGCAAATATTCCTTCATTTAGTCATACGGTTTCTGAACCTTTAGACAACTGCAAACCAAATGAGTCAAGAATACAAGAAAACTATGAAACATGGGAATATTCTTGTGAAAACACTCCAAGCTTGAATGAAGACTTTTTGTTACATGCTAACCAGAGGTCTACAGAACATAATGAAAATGGATGTCATTCAGCCATGATAAGTTTTCCAGAAGAAAATTGCAGCAAAAGAAATGGCTACTCTATTGAAGATATACCATATGAAAGCAGAGAATCAGAAATGGAAAATAATGAGCAGGTAGGAGAAACAAAAACTTCATTTTAAAGATTTTTGTAATTGCATGGCATAGAAGCAGCGTAATTTCCATGTAGTGAACTATTAGTTCTTTCAAGGTATTGCGGCTGGTGTCTAAACAGTTATAGCTGTGCATGTGTACTAAAGCCCAACAGGAATTGGTTTAGTGTTCTTTTTTTTTATTATTAACAATGATTCTATGTTGTTGGTGAACCTTTGTTTGTAACAGTTCTGTAATGTTGGTTGAAATGTTACTACTACAGCTTTAAACTGCATCATATCTTGTCACTATAAAATAAAGGCAATAATCTGGATGTAGAAATTACCTTGAATTGTTTCCACAGTCTGTTTTGTAGGAATCAATACCTTGGGGTTGATTGTATTTGCGTAGAGTGCCTTCCTCTGCAGTTGAGTGATTTTTCTCCATACCAGTACCGACTGCCACAAAAAGGTTTATGAGAAAAATGTGCCTACAGTAGGGGCTGACTCTGTGTGAATAGCTTGTCTGGTGATAACAGCTGCCATATGGATGGCTTTAAAACAGACTTTTATTCAGCTACTGTAAAGTACTAAATCAAGTCATTAATTCACATATTTATTAAAGATATATTCATTATTTTCCTTCTTATCACAAGCCACATTACACTGTTAAAAGTTTCCAAATACATGAAGGGTATGTTCTTTGTTAGTTTGGCTAAAACAGGAGAAATTTCCTTCATGTGGTCAGCTAAGACATTTAAAGCTGAAGTTCTATTATATAACTTAGGGACTGATAAAAGTTACTTTTCCAACATATGTATTATTTGTGTCTGTGTGCTACACTTTGATGAGGAAAAGTTTTGATACAGAATAAGTGTGATTTTTGCATAAGGGAGAACTGTGAATTACTTTGATGTGTTCTTTTCTTCCCTTCTCACTAATTTTATGCAAGTCCAAACCCAAAAGGTGTCTAGTTGGCAAAAACTATATTTTGAGTGGCAAAGCTTTGGAAAAATTTATTAACATCTTGTTGTTCCAAATGAACCTCTAAGAAATAGGAGCGAAAATTGGGAAAGTTACTCTTCCAGCTACAAAAGCCGGAATATCTTACTTAACTAGCTTTGCTGGTTGAGGTATTCTGTGCGTTGTAGTGGAAAACATAATTTTTTCCTATCTTGGCATACTGGAGACATCTGCATGTCAGTAGGGATTTGAGTTCACCATATAAGCATTGGGCCCCAGTACATCTGCACTTTTATTGTTGTCCTAAACATCACTAATTTTTTCATCTAGAACAGTTGGAATCATTTGATCTCTTTCTCTGGGTATTGAGATTCTGTAGATCATCTTGTCCGTATTGAAAGAGGATGTTCTTCAGATTTGTCATACATTTTTATGAGGAAAGAGTGCCAGGAAAGGTGAAATGACAATATACCAACATTTCTTAAAAATAATGCTACCTTCTACTGAATATACATTGTGACCCAAGTAACTTTGAGCAGTTCCATATGCAGAGGATATGAATGTAAATATGTCTTGATGTCAGTGGGACCTTTCCTGTTTTCTTTACTGCACGGCTTCCCAACCTTGAGTCTGCAGATGTTCTTGGACTATAGCTACTAGAAATCCTTGCTGGTGAGAGCTTCTGTGACTTTAGTCCAAGAACATCTGAGGACCCAAGGGTGGGAACCATCAATTTAGTGTTACAGATGCCTTTGAAAATTCACTGTTAGCAACTATTTTCTTAGCACTAGGAGAAAGGATGAGGCCCCTGCTTACTTCAGTTCTATTTAGTATTTTCTTCAGAATCTGTTCTGTGAATTTAAATGTCCTCTTTTGTTGCAGAAGTAAGGCTTGTTTGCACTATTTCTTTGGTAGTTAATATGTCTCCATTAATGCTGTAGTCCTGTTTCCTTTGTCCTTTGCTTTCCTTAAATGTATGTTTGTAAAATTGTTGCCTTCTGGTTTCATAATTATATTGTCACGCTTTTAAAACATCTTATTCTTTGCTATTCACAAATAAACATTTTCGTAATTCAGGCGTGACTGGGTTTTTTTTTTCCTAACCCACTTAATTCCAGTCATGGTGCTTCATCTCTTTTTGTGCAGTTGCTGTGCCTTTTGTACTGGAAAGTTGCAGCTTGTGTTTTCTTTATATCTGTTGCTTTGTGCTGGTAGCCTAGACCTTTAAATTAGAACTGAGATGAAAACTGATGCAGCAAATGTATTGGGGGGTGGGTGGAGGATACCATTTTTCAAATGGAGACCATTATCTTGGTCCCCAAATGAAACATGTTAGGACTGCCTTTTATCTATTGAAGATAAGAAATAGTTATTATAGGAAAATAAAACAGAACAAAGAAGGTGGAACCAAAATAAAACAAAATTCATCCACCACAAACTGCTGTGAGGCAAAAAGAAAGGGGGAAAAAGAAAGAAAAAAAGAAAAAGAAAAAGTCCCTTCGTTCATATCAGCATTTTGGAAGTGGAATTTAACAGCAGTGCAGCCAGTACATTTTTCATTAATATGGGTGATGATTTTTATTTGGATATCTGAGACAGAACTATGTAAAATGTTGGGATGGTGGTTTCTGGTATTTGTGCTCTAACTATTGTTGCACTTTCCTTGAGCATGGAAGTACATGCTCAAGGAAAGTGCAACAATAGTTACAGCATTCATGCATTCATTCTTCTTTCCCTAACACATTTTCCTAGAACAAGTGCTTATGTGCATTCATTTGTATACACTTGTATACATCTGAAAGACAGTGGTGTACATTGTTAATTGGTCAGCTCTGCTTTAAAATGTTACCCAGTTTCAACATCTCCATCTGTGATACTCTCCACCTGAGTACACTGAAAGGTTGTAAAATCAGTTCTATATTGTCCAGGGATCTCTGATGAGAGGCTTTTGGAGCATCTTAGAAGTGCTTACGGATTGACCCTGTTTTGAAAGAGGATTGACAGAAACGACAAATAGTACTGTTTTTTTAATGTCCACTTGAGAACTGTGTGGGTTCTTTTAAGGAGGACCTTTATTGTTAAAGAACAACAGCAACTACTATTACTATTACTATCTGTTGTCAAGTCAGTTTGACTTACAGTGACCCTTTCCAGGGTTTTCTAGATAAAGAGTACAGTACTCAGAAAAGGTTTACCGTTCCCTTCTCCTTGGGGAGCCTTGGAATTGTGCCCCCTTGCCCAAGGCTGCACAGACTCTCTCTTCTCCTTGGATGCACAGTGTGGAATCAAACTTCCAACCTCTAGCTTCACAGCTAGAGTAACTTACTTGAGCAATCCTGCCAGCATAAATTATGCATATGATGTATTTTATTTACTATCACATGTGCACATGGTACTATTGCTTTTGAATGTTAGGAGCTCTCTAGAATATCAGGCAGAAATCTTTCTTAAAACTCACTGGTCACAACATCTTTATGAGGACCAAACAAAATGTCACAAATAGTGAATAAGCTTTAGAGTTTACTGGTGCCCTTTAATCCACGATATTAGGTAGAACCTGTGTGCAAACAAAAGTGTGTTTGTTTTTATGTTGGCCAAAGGACCTCTTCTTCCCATCCTGATATTGTATGTTATCTTACTTGACTATTGAATATTAATTATATTTCCATGGGCAAGATTGAATGTTGGGTTTATGCTGGCAGGAGTGAGCAGACTTCTCACTGCAGGCCACTGTGCACCTCCAAAAAAACAGATTTGGGAGGGGCTGAGATAATCAATCACTGCAAGGAGCTGCAAAGGATAGGCAAAGTGTGATGATGGATTTAAGCCTGAGGCCCAAATGCACATGTGAAGATAATGCATGAAAATATAACCTTCCTTGCTGAGCTGTGGAGTTAAAGTAGAAGTGTACATGTATCTAGTTTTGGACTACAGTTCTTACAGTTGTAGAAGTTGTGGTCAAAATACACAAATAGGTACAGGTTATTTAAAGTAGAAATGGCCATCTTTTGTGGAAATGAGCAAAGCAAATAGACTCAGTCAAAAGGGAAGTAACAGCAAAGACTTTTTTTTAAAAAAAACTAAAACCCAGCTGTTTGTTTTGGTGTTATTGCTTTATGTCCCCATAAAATACAGTGTATTAAGCTGAGCTATAAAGGGATACCTTAATAAGAACAAAACAAAGTGTTCTGTTTATATACCATTCCATAGTGCTTAAAGTTCTTTCTGGGCAATTAACTATTTAATTATGCAGGTCACACATTGCACCCCTCCCCCCAGCAAGCTGGGCACTCAATTTACCAACTTCAGAAAGATGGAAGATTGAGTCGGTCTCAAGTCGGCTACCTCAGTCTGGAATCGAACTCAGGACATGAAGAGTCTTCGCTGCACTAAAGCAGTTTTAACCATTATGCCATGAGGCTAGTGAGGGTGAAGTGCTTCCACCTGTCTTTATAATTACGTACAATGATACCTGGAATGCAGGTAGTGATGGAGCAGGAAAGACTGATGTTCATCCATTGCCCCAGTAAGAATTTGCTGTAATATTCAGCTGTACTCTGTAACTTCTTACAAAAAGCTGCTTAGTAATTACCTCTGTATGGGCATGTTATATCTTGGTGCACTATGTAATAGCTTTAACCACTATACAGTTATTATGACTAATGAGAGCTTTCCATGTTATCTCCTCAATGAAAATAAATGCTAGAAATTGTGCTTTATTGTTGTTGTCTTTCTAGCAACCTTTTATTATGGCTGTTATTTCACTGGTGGTGCAACTGCACCTTTCAGTCCTGCAACTTTCGGAAAACATATACCTTTAATCCCAATTGACAATTTATGTAGGCAATCTAAGGTGAAAACTAAAGTTTTCTAAATCACTTTTTTTCTAAATTGACTTGGATTGGTGAGATGTAACTGATCTTGGGATGTGTTTCCTAGGAGAAACCTTTAAGCAACTCACCTACAGAATATGGCTTATCCTTTATTTTCAAAACAATTTCCATAAGATTCATTATTTTATTTAAAAATTTTCTGTCCCTTGTTCAAAGTTGCTATGTTAGAAGTTATCTTTAGTCAGAGCTTACCATTTTATGTGCTTAATGTTAAATTCCTTCAAACTTTTCTTCAGTGTGTTCTTAAATTGTTTCCTTTGTCCACCATGCAACCAAGCACCTGCAACAAGCTTTCCATTAATAATATGCTTTGGAAGATGGTTGTTTGACATCCTGACTTCTACCCCTTGAAATTGTTGTTGTTTCAGGATTGTAAAAATGGTTATCATCTGTGCTTGCTCCTGTACATGGGAGTCAGGAATATTGGTGTCCTGCATTTGATGTTGAGAATTGTCCAAAGACAGAAAATATGAATGTTATAGAGTTTTCTTGCATAGTGTTCATAGATAGTCCAAGTATCTATCCAGAAAGCAGGGAGGACAGAACAACAGGTTTATGCATATTCAGCCTAATGTATAGATTGATTCCACTTCAATTCCACAGAGAGGATAGAAGTCTTCCAAAGACAGAGCTAGGTTTTGAGATCTGTAAGGTCATTTCATCATGGATGGGAACACAGAGGGAAACAGTGTTCCTAAGAACTGACCTACTATAGAAACAAGGTGTTCATATACCTTCAGAACTGGCTACTAATAAGGTACATCAGGAGCAGGTTGAACTTTCGGCTGAAATAGATAAATACCAAGGATGGGGATGAACCACCAAAATGGTGGTTTGCCATGGTTTGTCGAGCTGGACAGACCATGAGCCATGAATTTCCCAAGGGTTTTCTGATGGACCTCAAATTGGTTTGTTAGGGTTTTAAAAGACAGCCCATTGCTGTCTTTAAAAAAAGCTGGGCCCCCTGCCTGCCCCCCTTTGTCTCCCTACCTTGTCCTGAGGTAACTGAACATGGGGTGCAGTGGTTGAATAGGATTTCTTAAGTGTCTGATCTTGCTCTATTAGTATGATGAACGTTTTGCTGACTTGGTGGGTTTGTTTGACTTTCTGTCAGATCCGTAATGGACTCTTCCACTTAAGTCAGTCATGCCAGTCTTCTCATGCTGGGATAGCTTATCCCACAGAGTCACCAGGACTGAACCCATTGGTTTACCCACATTTGGTTCAGTCCACCTGTTGTACCAGGATGTGGCTGCTGCACATGCTATATCTGCTTGGAGCCATAGATGACAGCTGACTGCCAGATGAGGCCACCAACGAAAGGCAAGCTCATAAAGAGTCAGACAGTTGCACAGGCACCCCATACACCCATCGCCAACTGTAGTATGCAAGACTAATATCTTCAACGGATAGGCTTAAATAGCAACCCCTTGTGTGTAAGTTTGGAATTCTGGATAGAAGTAGCTTCAGGAAATGGGTCTAATGTTTACAGTCAGCATGAAATTGTTAACTTTTAACTGATTTCTTTGTTATATACACAATGCTTTTCAGTTTTTTTTCTTACCTAAAGTACAGACAAATTATCTTTTCCTGATATTGATGTCTGTGTGTTTCTATATTTTGCAAAGAGAAAAACATTCTGCTTACCTTGAGCTAAGCCAGCTAAACAAAATCATTCTTCTCCCAAATATGGATGATTTGGACAGGCTTACTTAAGATTTTGTAACTGTGGATAACATTGTACTTCAAAGCTGTTGTTTGATACTGTCTGAGCTTGTGTCCTTTTTGAGCTTTTTCACAGAAATAATGATGTACTACATAGGGAACTGCGGTGGCAAGTGGGATTATGTTGTAGAATTTACTGGGGAATGAAAGTTAAAATACAAAATGGCTGCAGAAGTGTATTCATGTCTTGAATAAGGAGTGGAGATAGATCTGTGGCCTGTATGTCTGTGCTTTTAGCCACCTAGAGTGGTCGTATAGACCAGATGGGCGGGATATAAATCAAACAAACAAACAAACAAACAAACAAATAAATAAATTTTAGCATAGTTCTAAATAGTAACTGATCCTATGATTCTAAATGAGGAAATCACCCTAATTTCCACCAGCCCTGGGCAAGTGATTTGTTTAGTCCTTAAGAAATTGGCGTGTGTGTGTGGGGAGAGAGATAAGAAATGAAGTGATGGCACAAAGAGAGGAGGGGAGGCAGAGCTCCTTTGCCCTTCCTGTCCACTCACTGCCAAGATATGACAGATTGGCGCAGTGTGACCCTTAACAGAAAAATGGCTTGTTACCCTACGCTAAATGAAAGGTGTTCTGTAGAGACAAGCTACAAAACCAGTACTCTCCTATGATACGTTGCTGTGATTTCCTACCAGATGTCAAATCTCCCCCATTCTGGTTGCCCTTCATTGGTTACCGGTTCATTTCCGCATTGACTTCAAGGTTATGATGATAATACTCAAAGCCCTAAACCAGGGGGTCAGGGAATTTTTTAATCTTTTACTCCCCAATGATTTTTTTATATGTGCCAACATTACCCCGCCCCCTCCCAGCACCACCCCTCTGCTCTTGCTTTCTGCAGCTGACCCTGCCTCTGAGCACACCCGGGACCTGCAGCCGCCAAGCCAGGAAAGCGCATCTTTGGTGAAGGGAGGTGGGCGCCGCAGGGCCAGGAAGTCCACCGGCCATGAGCTCAGGTGATGCAGGGCGGGAAGGGAGCCTCCTCGCCAGTGCTCGCTCTCCCCGCGACGGAATGTCCACCTACACACAGTATCGTCAGAAATAAAATGCCTGGGGGTAATGAAGAGGGTCACACTGCCGCAACTGTCCTCATTACCCCCAGGATTTTCATTTTTACCCCATTTGGGGTAATTTACTCCTGTTCCCTGACCACTGCCCTAAACAGTTTAGGACCTAGGTACCTATCAGAATGCCTGTTCCCAGCCAGATCTGTCTGTAACACCCATTCTTCACAAGCAGGGCGGTTGAGGGCCTTGACCCCGAAGGAGGCCCAGAGGGAAAGAACAAGAAAACGGGCCTTCTTGGTGGTTGCCCCGCCCCGCCTATGGAACAACCTGCCTATTGAGATCCGCCTGGCACCCTCACTGGATGGGTTCAAAAGAGCACTGAAGACCTGGCTCTTCCGCCAGGCTTTCCCGGAGCACTAGGATCTCGCCCTCCCTTTTTACCATCCTCTCCACCACCATTTTACCACCTTTATTGCCATCTGTATTAATTTCCCTGTTCGTTATGTATTAATTTATTTTATCATGTTTTTAATATCATTCTTTATATTGTTGTTAGCCGCCCAGAGTGGCCTGGTTGCCAGATGGTGCAGGATATAAATTCAAATAATGAATGAATGAATGAATGAATGAATGAATGAATGAATGAATGAATGAATGAATACTGCCTTTTTCTCTGTAAAAAGATACAACAGCATTAAAAATGGGCAGACTATAGAAAAGGCAGGATAGAGTTTCTTTCCCCTTATGTGTTAGCTTTGTAAATCCATAGTTGTTGTTTTCTAAATTGCTTATTCCATGTTCTTTTTGACTCCTAGACTGTTGTTTTGTCCTGAATTTGTCATATCCACTTTTTAAACACTTTGTGACAGAAATTAATGATTGTTTTTGTGATCTGCATCCAAACACCAGCAAACGGCCAACCAACCTTTGCTGGAATTTGATAGAATAAATTTAAAGAGGCAATTTAAATTTGTAGATTCTATGGGAAAAAAGAAAACTTTTCTATGATAATCAGTCTTTATAATTCATCCTGTAGTTGCAGGAAGGGAATGTTAGAGGGATGTTAATTGGTCTTTGGCACTTGGAGGGTGTTTTCTTATGGCCATGTTGTTGTTGTTTAGTCATTTAGTCGTGTCCGACTCTTCGTGACCCCATGGACCAGAGCACGCCAGACCCTCCTGTCTTCCACTGCCTCCCGGAGTTGGGTCAAATTCATGTTGGTAGCTTCGATGACACTGTCCAACCATCTCATCCTCTGTCGTCCCCTTCTCCTCCTGCTTTCACACTTTCCTAACATCAGCATCTTTTCCAGGGAGTCTTCTCTTCTCATGAGAGGGCCAAAGTATTGGAGCCTCAGCTTCAGGATCTGTCCTTCCAGTAAGCACTCAGGGTTGATTTCCTTTAGAATGGACAGGTTGGTTCTCCTTGGATAAGTTTGTTCTCCTCTTATGGTCATAGGCTGCTTCTTTCTTTCCTTTTATTTGGTGAGCAAATGGGAGATGAGGAGTGTTGATCATGAGGAAAAGAGTCTGGTATAAAAATTAAAGAGGTAGAAGTAAATGGCTTAATGGCAAAGAAGTACCAAACTGCTAAACTCATCCTTCAGCAGTATCTTTTTGAACTTATGGTTGGTAAGCATAAAGAGCCTGAAAACATGTGAAACTACTGACTTAGTGCTACTCCTGTCCTCTGAAGATGCCGGCCAGAGAGACTGGTGAAACGTTAGGAAGAACAACCTTCAGAACGCGGCCAAAGATCCCAAAAAACCCACAACAACTACTGACTTAGTATCTGGTGCTGGAAACACTCAAGTATAAATAATACCTGTTTTTTTGTGGAGAAGTAAACTATATTCAGTGAAGTTCACTGTTGTTATTGTTTAATATTGTGGATTGCAACCACCCCAGGAGAACCTTATAGTATTTTTCTTGTTCCACAAGAGAACTCTGAGTGATTACAATGTAAATGTACAAAGCACAGCTGCCGAAGTGGATCAGGTTTTAGAACTGGCAGCTTAGAGATGGCAGATATGGTTGTAGAGATTCTGATATGTTGCAAAGAATAAACCTAGGGTTTTGTTAAGGACACGAACACAATGTCTGTTCTCTCAGATTCTGTTCTCCTTTGCTAGATTTAATGCTTATTTTGGAAGTTGAAGGTCCCTTTAAAATGCTGCTGTATTTGGAGGTTTTAATTTATCTACAGTGGCTAACATTTGCTATTCAATTGAAGCCTAATCACTGTTAGACCTCCATTTCTCATAATCTCCTTAATGGCTAGCAAAGTTCCTCAGTAGGTTATCAGTTGTTTCTCTGTTACTTAAAAAAATACAAGTAAAAAGTGGCATTGCTGGGATTTTGAACTACTGAATAAAGTGGAAGAAAACAGCTAGAAAGTAATCCCTCTCATTAAGTATTTTTAGGCCAATTTAGCACAAGCTGCCTAGAGTGGTCATATAGCACAGATGGGCGGGATATAAATCAAATAAATACCTGCGTGCTTGTGGGGCCATGAAGCTTGTATTTTGAATGCCTTTCTTTTGAATGTCTCCGGCAAAAATAAAACTGAAAGCAAAAGCGCCCAGCCTCTTAAGGAGCCAGGTCGTTCGGTTGAAATTGGAATCTCCATATTCTCCAGCATGGGACTACTTTGCATTCTCCTGCAGAGCTATATATCTGCCGCCCAGAGTGGTCAACCAGACCAGATGGGCGGGATATAAATCAAATAAAGAAAGAAAGAAATAAAATATATGCTGCTCAGACTCTCTTCTTGTGAGAGGGAAGGGGGAGGGGAGGACTTTTGCAATGGGAAGGGAGAGGGGAGGACTGCAGGATCAGAGGGAGAGAGATGGACTGAGGGTAAGGAGGCAAGGAGGGAGAGAGGGAGGGAGCTGTGGCTTGTCAAGCAGCATTTTTTCACTCGCCATAGATGAGTGGACGAGTGGATTTTTCAAGCCCTGGTTTTATATATACTGTATATATATATACACAGTGGTGCCTCGCACAACGAGTGCACAGTAGAATGACAAATCCGCACAACGGGGCTGTTCTAGCGATCGCAAATACGATCGCACACCGACAGCCTCTATGGCTCAAAATCGCAGAGCAAAGGTCGGTAAGCTCACCGACCTTCGCTTTGCGACCCGCCGATCAGCTGTTCGGCAGCTTCAAAATGGCCGCGGGAAGCCCCAAAATGGCCGCGCACAGCATTTTCGCACCCTCGTTAAGTGAGGGGGGGCGCGAAAATGGCTGCCGGCCATCGGAGAAACATCGCTGTACGGTGAGTAAAGCTGCTATTTGAACGCATTAAACTAAGTTTAATGCGTTCCAATGGCTTTTTTTGATCCGTACAGCGATGTTTTCACACAGCGAGGGTTAATCCAGAATGGACTAACCTCGCTGTGCGAGGCACCACTGTATATATATATACAGTATAGATAGATAGCTAGATAGCTAGATAGCTAGATAGCTAGATAGCTAGATAGCTAGATAGCTAGATAGATAGATAGATAGATAGATAGATAGATAGATAGATAGATATACAGTGGTGCCTCTTAACGAGCGCTTGGGTTAACGATGAATCCGCATAGCGATGCGGACTTTGCGATCGCAAAAGCGATCGCATTGCGATGTTTTGAATGGGAAAACATCGCATTGCGATGATCGGTAAGCATTTCGCTTACCGATCTTCGCATTGTGATGTTTTCAGAACAGCTGATCGGCGGTTCCAAAATGGCCACCAGGTGAAGAAAATGGCTGCCCGCAGCGTTTTCGCACAATTTCCTCGCTTACCGAGGCGGTGAAAATGGCGGCCGGATAGAGGATCTTTGCATAATGGTGAGTTTTCCATCCATAGGATCCACAGGGTTTAATGTGTTCCTATGGGGTTTTCCGTTCAGTATAGAGACGATTCCGGATAGCGATGATTTATCCGGAATGGATTATCGTCGCTATGCGGGGCACAACTGTATATAGACATAGAAAAGATAGATAGATATAGATATAGATATAGATAGAGAGAGGATATATAGATACAGTGGTGCCTCGCATAACGAGTGCACCGTTTAACGACAAATCCGCATAGTGATTCGGTTTTTTGCGATCGTTTTTATGATCGCATTGCGATGTTTAGATAGGCTAAACATCGCATTGCGATGATCGGTAAGCGTTTCGCTTACCGATCTTCGCATTACGATGTTTAGAAAACAGCTGATCGGCGGTTCCAAAATGGCCACCAGGTACACAAAATGGCCACCCGCAGCTTTTTCGCGCGCTGCCCTAGCTTACCGAGGCAGCAAAAATGGCGGCGCTATGGAGGATCTTCGCTCAACGGTGAGTTTTGTCCCCTTAGGAACGCATTAAACGGAGTTTAATGTGTTCCTATGGGGTTTCCCCTCCCCCCCACATAGCGATATTTCCGGATAGCGATGTTAATCCTGGAACGAATTAACGTCACTATGCAGGGCACCACTGTATAGATACAGATTTGATATCCAGTAGTGACAACTCAAACAGGCCCTCTGAATCAACTGGACTTATGGAGAAGCTGAGTCACCAAATCCCCAATGGTTTTGTGGGCATACTTGAGTTGTGACTTATTACTGGATTTCAGCTATTATTTTTGTTCCAGCAACAGCTACACTGAGAACCTTGGAGATAGATTGTGATCTTCCCCCAGATATTTATATACCTCTCTTTTCATTTTTTTTTTGAGGAGAAAAGTATTTTTGTATGCCATTAGGAAATAAACATTCTGATAGCTTTGACTCTTTAGAAAGCTACGAAATTCTGTACATATTTGGAGGAAGCCATATACCAGAGAAGTGATTATCTAGAGGTGTGGAATGTCCTCATAATGTATGCAACAACTATGTATTAAACTAAATTAAAGTGTCATTTTCAGTTGAGAACTGCTTTTCCTCTCTTAATTTTCCTTAACATTTTCTTTTCAGTGTGTTTTTCTGAAACATCTCTTAACACAGTATGGTAAACCACTGAAAGACTATGAGCTCTGGGCTTTATGCCATGAATGTTTACTTACTTTGGAAACATACTCAGATTATCCAGGTAGGAGCCTCATTACTTCCCTTTAAATTAATATATTTCATTATCAGCATGAAAGGCATACTTTATCATTCCATGAGTACCACCATTTGAGGCCCAGATGAGTGAGGGGTAAATTAGTGTGCTGAAAAATAACACAATGGCTTCCTGCTGTAAATTCTGAAAGCTTTTTGTGCAGGCATCCATGTATAAGAGCTGCGTGAGAAGAGAAGAGGATCAGGGGCTCATGAGATCCAGCAAAGACCATTTTTTCAAACAGGGCTTCGGAAGTTAAGATTCTAAAATCATAAAACCTTAGCCTGTGTGCCAGCTTTCACTGTTCTGAGGCAAATTAGCATTAGTATTTTTAACCAAGGTGACCATTATGTACATAAAGAAGCAGGAAGTATGTCAAGAATTGAGATCCTGAGGTGCAGGGGTATTGGCCAGTCTCTGGGTCCAAGTCCTAATTTTTCGTACCAAGTCTTGAGTCCCAAGTCCCTATTAAAACAAGCTTTGTTTTCCAGAAGAAAGAGAGAGGTGGGTGGGTTCTATATGGGGTCTGTGTGTGGAGGCTTGTGAATCATGCACTTTGGTCCCATCTGCCTTGCCTTCCCTCACCCTTACACCCCCCACTCTCAACTCTTCCTCCCTGTCGCTACCATCTCCTCTGCTGTTTGCTGGCATTTGCCTGCCTTTCCTGCACCTTCTGGTGAGTGTCGCGAAGCTTCTTCCCAGTTTATGATGTCCTTTATTAAAAGAATAGGAACTCAAAAACACCACTCAGAAAAATGGGTCCAAGTTGTGCGTTGAGTTGCCAGTGTGACTTGAGTCTGACTTGACAGTGATCTATGCGACTTGAGTTTCTAACCCTGCCAAGATGTGTAGAATTTTATAAGTTAAACAAAACACAACACTTTGGATTGGGCCCAGGAATTAATTGGGCACCAGTGGTGGTGGAAAGGACCAATAATTGCACTAAAGGTAAAGGTTCCCCTTGACATTTAGTCCAGTCATGTCCGACTCTAGGGCACGGTGCTCATCTCCATTTCCAAGCCGTAGAGCCAGCATTGGTCCATAGACAGTTTCCATGGTCACATGACCAGTGTGACTAGACACGGAACGCCGTTACCTTCCCACCGAGGTGGTGCCTATTGATCTACTCACATTTGTACATGCTTTTGAATTGCTAGGTTGGCGAGGAGCTGGGACAAGCGGTGGGAGCTCACTCCGTCGCGTGGATTCGATCTCACGTCTGCTGGTCTTTTGACCTTGCAGCGCAGAGACTTCTGCGGTTTAACCTGCAGCACCACCATGTCCCCTTTTAATTGCACTGAGTTCCAATTAAAATGCTGTTGCAGTTGTAGTTTGCATTAGTATTCTACATTAGTTAAAATATTAAAACTATCTTCAGAAGCAACTTATATGTAACACATTTTAGTATTCCAGATAGGAAATTCAGAGCATTCACTTGATCTTTCAAAATTCTACATTTCTTCATACTTTTTAAATTAATCACCCAGTCAAAGTTTACACAAATCCTTGCAAGTTTCCTAGCAATTCTAATATTTCTGTTTTGTATTTTTCCCCAGCATATTTATGTTTAGATTATGTGGTGATTAACTACGATGGAAGTGTCCTGTTTGTTCCACCCAGTAGTAAAGGTAAATGCATGCTGCTAATTTTATTAAGCTGTTCCTTTACCTTATGACCTAAATAAAATTTATTTATTTTTATTACCTTTAGGATCATATGATGTGTTTTATTTGGCTCCTGAGACAGCAGAAGAGGATTTTGTTCCTGAAAAGGTATTGTTACTGGATGTATATCTTTAAGAAGAAGAAGAACCGCATTTTCTTCTTTGTATAGTTTACTCCATGAGTAATTTGCATAGCTTATTTTCACAGGAATTTTAAACACCTGCCAAAAAGGGCAAATATGATATTTACAGCCAAAGGATACTTCCATATGGAGGTCTCTTACCATTACCAATCCAAAGCCATTTTGGTGATAAGTCCCCTTTCTACAGTGAAGAGCTTTAGGTTGATGGTGTACATTCTGAATATACTTCTTTGAATAAGGCAGGTTGGTTGCATAGTAAAAGATGCAGTCTGGAAGCATGCAGTATCATACTTACTAGATAGCTGAAAGCAAGTGAAAAACAGTCTGATGGTTTTCTTAAGAGCCAAAACAAGTATAAAATAAATGTGCATGTTTTTAAAGTATATATTAGTTATAAGTACTATCCTGTCTCATCCAGGCTGGGACAGTGACAGCTAGGGGATGGGAGACGTAAACCTTTTATTCTGTTGTGGTCCAGATACAAGTTGATATCTATTTGATTCCTCAAAACCATGCAATTACTAATTTGGTCGTAGTCATTTAGTCGTGTCCGACTCCTCGTGAGCCCATGGACCAGAGCACGCCAGGCCCTCCTATCTTCCACTGCCTCCCGTAGTTGTGTCAAACTCATGCTGGTTGCTTCGATGACACTGTCCAACCATCTCATCCTCTGTCGTCCCCTTCTCCTCTTGCCTTCACACTTTCCTAACATCAAGGTCTTTTCCAAGGGGTCTTCTCTTCTCATCAGATGGCCAAAGCACTGGACCCTCAGCTTCAGGATCTGTCCTTCCAGTGACCACTCAGGGTTGATTTCCTTCAGAAGTCATAGGTTTGTTCTCCTTGCAGTCCAGGGGACTCTCAAGAGCCTCCTCCAGCTCCACAATTCAAAGGCATGAACTCTTTGGCGGTCAGCTTTATTTATGGTCCAGCTCTCACTTCCATACATCACTACAGGAAAAAACATTGCTTTGAGTATTCACACTTTTGTTGGCAAGGTGATGTCTCTGCTTTTTAAGATGCTGTCGAGGTTTGTCATCGTTTTCCTCCCAAGAAGCAGGCATCTTTTAATTTCGTGGCTGCTGTCTCCATCTGCAGTGATCATGGAGCCCAAGAAAGTAAAATCTGTCACTGCCTCCATATCTTCCCCTTCTATTTCCCAGGAGGTGATGGGACCAGTGGCCATGATCTTGGGTTTTTTTATGTTCAGTTTCAGACCGTTTTTTGCACTCTCCACTTTCACCCTCATTACAAGGTTCTTTAATTCCTCCTCACTTTCTGCCATCAGAATGGTATCATCTGCATATCGGAGGTTGTTGATATTTCTTCCAGCAGTCTTAATTCCGGTTTTTGATTCCTCCAGTCCAGCCTTACGCATGATGTATTCTGCATATAAGTTAAATAAGCCGAGGACTATATACAGCCTTGTCGTACTCCTTTCCCAATTTTGAACCAATCAGTTGTTCCATGACCAGTTCTGACTGTTGCTTCCTGTCCCACATATAGATTTCTCAGGAGGTAGATAAGGTGGTCAGGCACTCCCATTTCTTTAAGGACTTGCCATAGTTTGCTGTGGTCCACACAGTTAAAGGCTTTTGCATAGTCAATGAAGCAGAAGTAGATGCTTTTCTGGAACTCTCTGGCTTTCTCCATAATCCAGCGCATGTTAGCAATTTGGTCTCTAGTTCCTCTGCCCCTTCGAAATCCAGCTTGTACTTCTGGGCGTACTCAGTCCACATACTGGTGAAGCCTACCTTTTAGGATTTTAAGCATAATCTTGCTAGCGTGGGAAATGAGTGCAGTTGTACAGTAGTTGGAGCATTCTTTGGCACTGCCCTTCTTTTGGATTGGGATGTAGACTGATCTTTTTCAGTCCTCTGGCCACTGTTAAGTTTTCCAAACTTGCTGGTATATTGAATGTAGCACCTTAACAGCATCATCTTTTAAGATTTTAAATAGTTCAGCTGGAATGTCATCACCTCCACTGGCCTTGTTGTTAGCCAGGCTTTCTAAGGCCCACTTGACTTCACTCTCCAGGATGTCTGGCTCCTTATGTACCAAATTATTTACATAATTTGGTAAATAATGTCAAATCTCTTTTGACCCTAAGCTTCTAATTTAAAAAGAGAAATTTTGGTTTTCATATTAGACTCCATTTCTTAGAATGGCCTGAACAAGAATCTAGCCATTGGTCCTACAAGGCCAAATATAGTTGCTTGCAAACCTTTTACTCACACAATCCACACATTTCTTTGATTCACCAAGGCACTGGATGTCTGAGAGCAGCAAATTTAATCCCAAAGCATGAGAATAGCTACACCAGATGGCAAAGTTAGAGACCAAACAAAACAGGGATAGAAATAGAGCTGAATTAAGCACTGAAGGACATCTAATTAGCTTCTGTGTCTCTCACAGCTTCTCAAGTTGTGATTAGTTTACTTTTCTTTGGTAATTGGTCATCAAGAGGAAACAGTGGGCTCTGTTTGCATTTTGATTTTACAAATATAGCAATTTTGAAGATGTATATATAGAAAAATGTCTTATTGGCTCCTAATTGAGAAGCTGTTGCATCTTTGTGTTTTTGCTGTTACTGCAATTTGTTGTTTTTATGTGCCATCACACATAAATAATAATAATAATAATAATAATAATAATAATAATAATAATAATAATAATAATAATAATAATAATAATAATAATAACAATAATAATAATAACAACAACAACAACAACAACAACAACTACTACTACTACTACTACTACTACTACTACTACTACTACTACTAATAATAATAATAATAATAATAATAATAATAATAATAATAATAATAATAATAATAATAATAATAATAATAATAATAATAATAATAATAATAATAATAATAATAATAATAATAATAATAATAAACCTTTATTGGCATGTAAAATAAACATAGGCTAGTTTGTTAGATTTCTGGATTCATAAGACAGCAGACTACCTTAAGGATCAAAGAACAGGTTACATGACACACATCACATAAAATACCATTCTGCTGACTGGGGAGATACTGTATCTCACTTTACTTAATGGCATGTCTACCCCTAGTGCTGCAACTAGTATGTTGTATCACTGGCCAAAATCCTATTGCTTAGTGTAGCAAATGGCATTAAAGTAGGTCCATTGAATCAATTGGAGAATCAAGTCCTTTGTAAGTTCTATTGATTCAAATGGGCCTACTTGTAACTTACTTTAGGATAGTAAGTTGCAGTTAGAGTAGGCCCATTTGAATCAATGAAACTTACAGGGGAGCTGTCATTAAATCCCTATTGATTTAATGGGCTTCTTCTAGTGCATTTTGCTATGCTCAGCAACAGGATTTTGGCCACTGTGTGAGCATCACACAGTCTTATTGGTGTTAATAGTTAATGGTGAGAGAGGGAATTTCGCTCCATGCAGACACTAATATGTCAAACCCTTATCCAGCCCTTAAAGGTAAAGGTTCCCCTTGACAATTTTTGTCCAGTCGTGTTCGACTCTTGGAGGCGGTGCTCATCCCCGTTTTCAAGCCGTAGAGCCAGCGCTTGTCCAAAGGCAGTTTCCGTTGTCACGTGGCCACAGAATGCGGTCTACCTTCCCACCGAGGTGGTCCCTATTGATCTAGTTGCATTTGCATGCTTTCGAACCACTAGGTTGGCGGGAGCTGGGACAAGCGACGGGCGCTCACTCCGTCATGTGGATTTGATCTTACGACTGCTTGGTCTTCAGACCCTGCAGCACAGGCTTCTGCGGTTTAGCCCGCAGTGCCACCACGTCCCTTATCCAGCCCTTACATTTGATAAATCATCTCTCTTTTAAAATTTTCATTTTGTTTAACCTTTAGTTCTTTGGATGTTGGGTGCTGTATGGTTTTTTTTGACCAGTTCATATCGTACAAAATCTGAAATAGCCTCCAACACTGTAACAAGCAGGAATGTGCTCTTTCAAAGTTGGTTGATGCGTTACTATAACTTAGAAGTCCATTCAGAGTTGATCTCAGCAGTGACTAATAAGTATTTGACATGGTTTTAGTGATCAGGAGTGAAAGCCTGCTGTTATACTGCATGATGTCCTGCCCCAAGGTGTATCTAGATTTGGCATGCTTACCTACAGGGGTGTCAGCACAACCAATTATGGATTGTCTTTTTTTAGTGGGTGATTTCTGACAATGACTAGAAACAGGCTGTTTTAAATATATGTATTTTCGAGCAAGGCCCAGCCTAAGTGCGGGTTATCCAGTGACTTTTTGCCTTTTCACTGTTTCATTTCCAACAGGTCTGTATTTACTGTATTACTGCAATTTTGTGGAGAGCTGCAAAATGCAATTTTCCACCTGATCACAAACTTGTGTTGCCAAGGAAACTGAAAAATTTCCTTTTGGATATGGCAAGAAAGAAGTCAGAAGACAGGCCTTCTCTATCAGATGCAATTAAGGTGAATTGAATTAAGCACTTTCAGTTTTAAAGGGACTGTTATCCTGAAAGTTAGCTTAAAGCGAAGATGATTTTCAAATATTTTTGTAACCATTTCAGTTTCAAATCAGCTTAAATTGCTCATGATTATACTTGTGACTTAATTGTCTTCTAACAATAAATGTGCATCTGTAAATTATAAATAATTAAATTATTTTAAGTAATTAAAAGTAATTAATTACTTAATTAATTAATTGAATAAAATTTTTAATTGATGAAATGGCATTAATTTCCTATAGTTAAAAGCATTGCAAGAATTATTTTTTTTCCTTTTTGAAAGCATCATTTTTCCACCTATCTATCTATCTATCTATCTATCTATCTATCTATCTATCTATCTATCTCTCTATCTATCTATCTATCTATCTATCTATCTATCTATCTATCTATCTATCTATCTATCTATCTATCTATCTATCTATCTATCTATCTATCTATCTATCTATCTATCTATCTATCTATCTCCCGCCTATCTGGTCTTGCGACCACTCTAAATTTAACAAATTTATGTTTCTAGATATGCAATAACTATCTGCTTGAACAAAGTTTAAACAGCAAGAAGATTCTGAAGCGTTTGATTAATTATGCTTTCCAGGTAGTTTTATTTTATATACTTTATTTCTGTGTGTTTTAATTCCCATGAAGTATGTTCATAGATTTTTATTTGATTCCATAAATGCTTCCATTCTCACCTTGGAAATCAGTACAGTGAATAATGTTGAGTATTGCAAAAAAAGTCCTGATTAAACAGAGTAACAGAAAAAATAAATACAATTAAGATTCTTTTCATTGTATGTGTACATGTGTCAACCTTCATTTTTAGAAAATTTACTTCTATTTATCCAAACAAACAATGTCAGACTAGGCTAGCCACATGTCCTAAAAACAGAAACCGTCAATGTTCTCAGGTGGTGAAATCCTGAATATATATACACGCTACTCTGAATTCTTAATCACTTTATTGTTGATTTAACTACTTTGGTCATTCAACCACCATTAGCATTACAATTAAATCATAAGTACAAATATAAATGTGCATATAGAGTGTTAACTTAACAAACAAAATGCTAGCAAATTAAAAACCATACATCACTCAAGGGTCTTAGAAAGTATTTCTCTTATGATTTATGCAATTTGCACTTGCGGAATTTACATACTGTTCTGTAAAACACAGCCTTAAAAAGCTGCTAAAATTGTTTCAGGCTGCAGAATGCCACAGAGGTGGAAAGGCTATTCTGTGCATATGCCTCCCCTACCCATCATTAGATTAAATGAAGTTTGTCAGTGTGAATTCAAAATGTGCAAATGCTTGTCTAATTATCAGGCTGCCACTCAAACTAACTCAGGAAGGATAGTTTAGAATCTAAAGTTCCACGGGGGGGAATGGCAGAATCAGGTTAACAAAGACAAGCAGTATCTGAGAATCCGTAAAGTTTTTGCTTTTGATACAACACTCGTATCAATATCTATACTTTGTATAAATACTTTGCATAGATAGACAGATGTAAAATTATTCAAGGGGAAAGAAACTTCCTCTTCATCATCATGTGCTGTCAAATCAATTCTGACTTACAGTGAATATTTTCAGGGTTTTCCAGGTAGAGAATATTCAGAAATGGCTTACTGTTCTATTCTTTTTGGATTATTGTGAGATTCTGCAGCTTGTCCAAGACCACACAAGCTGGCTATCCTCACAGGAGGCCCAGTAGAGTATCACAGCACCAAACTCCCAACTTTTGGCTCTGCAGCCAGATAAGTAAACTATTAAGCTATCCAGCCAACTTAGCATACCTAGGAACTACAGTCAAGCGAAAAAGAAAGTGCACCTCTTTGAATTCCATGGTTTTACTTATCAGGATACAGTATAATAAAAATCATGTAGTCCTTAGCAGGTCTGAAAATTAGGTAAATACAGTGGTGCCTTGCATTACGAGCGCTCCGTTTTACGACAAAATCGCTTTACGTTGAAGGTTTTGCGATCGCTGCTTTGGGAACCAATTCTCGCAAAGCGATGATTTTCGGCCAGCTGATCAGCGGTTTCAAAATGGCCGCGAGGTAAAAAACACGGCTACCCGCTCTTTTCTGGGACGGATTCCTCGCTGCACAGGCAGTGAAAATGGCCGCGCTATGGAGGATCTTCGCTGGACGGTGAGTTTCAAGCCCCTAGGAACACATTAATCCCGTTTTAATGTATGGGCTTTTTAATTTCGCATTACGATGTTTTCGTTCTACAGCAATTTCGCTGGAACGAATTAACATCGTAATGCGATGCACCACTGTACAACCTCAGATGAACAGCAACACATGACATATTACATTATGTCATGATCTATTTTACAAAATAAAGCCAAAATGGAGAAGCCATGTGTGAAAAATAATTTGGAGTAATCATTTTCTGTATGACTATATCACTCTCTCACATGGTCGTGGAAGAATTTTGGCCCACTCTCTTCTCCTTCTCCTTCTCCTTCTCCTCCTTCTCCTTCTCCTTCTTCTTCTTCTTCTTCTTCTTCTTCTTCTTCTTCTTCTTCTTCTTCTTCTTCTTCTTCTTCTTCTTCTTAATATTTTTTATTTTCCTCTTCTTTACAATGTTGCTTCAATTCGTTGAAATTTGTGGGCATTTGTTTGCATAGCTATCTTAAGGTCCCAGTACAGCATTTCAATTGGGTTGAGGCCTGGACTTTGACTGGGCCATTGCAACACCTTGATTCTTTTATTTTTCAGCCATTCTGATATAAATCTGCTGGTATCCTTGGGATCATTGTTGCATGACTCAGTTTCTGCCAAGCTTTAGCTGTTGAACAGATGGCCTCACATTTGATTCTAGAAAACTTTGGTATACAGAGGGGTTCATAGTCAATTCAGTGACTGCAAGATGCCTAAGTCCTGTGGGTGCAAAACAAGCCCAAATCATCATGCCTCCACCAATGTGCTTGACAGTTGGTGTGAGATGTTTGTGCTGATATGCTGTGTTTAGTTTACAGAAAACGTGGCACTGCTCATTATGGCCAAACATCTCCACTTTGGTTGTGTCTCTCCAAAGGACACTTTTCCAGAATTATTGTGATTTGTCCATATGCAAATTAGTAAATCTAAGCTGTGCTACCATGTTCTTTTTAAAGAGAAGATGGTTTCTCCTGGCAGCCCTTCCAAACCAGCCGTACTTGTTCAGTCTTTTTTAAATTGTAATGTCATGAACTTTAACATTTAGCATGCTAACTGAGGCCTGTAGAGTCTAAGGTGTAATTCTTGGTGGTTTTTTTTCAGTTTTCTGAGCATTGCACAGTCTGATCTTGGGGTGAATTTGTTTGAACGTCCACTCCTGGGAAGAATGGCAACTGTTTTGATTTTCTTTCCACTTTTGAATAAACTTCCTCACTGTAGAATTATGGACTTTACATTTTTTTAAAAAAAAATTGCTTGTAACTCTTCCCAGATTGATGGGCAGCAACAATTGCTTCTCTGTGAGAATTGTTAGAACAGTAAGGCAATGGAACCAATTAGCGTATGTTTCCATATATAAGACTATACTTTTGTCTAAAATATACCAGATCGGCAGGATATAAATCAAATAAATCAATCAATAAATAAATAGACTGAAAATTGTGAGTCGTCTTATACACGGAAGTAAGCTGAGGAGAGAAAAAACAAGTGGAGGGGAAAGCAGGGATCAAACTGATCCCCTCCACTTGCTAAGCCTTAGTGCTGCAGGATGGGGCTTAGCAAAAGGAGGGGGAAATGATCAAAGCAATCCCATGGCTGTGTAAGGGGCAAAGGGATCAAAACAATCATGCAGTCCCGGAATTGCTTTTATCCGTTTCCCCCTCCTTTTGCTAAGCCCCATGGGGCTTAGCACGAAGGGAGAAAGCAGGGATCAAAGTGACCCTGCAGTGCTTCAATCCCTTCCCCCTACACTTGCTAAGCCCCAGTTAGATTTCTTAATTTTGGGTTAGAAAAATGGGGGGGGGTGTCTTATACACGGAAAAATATGGTACCTTGAAAGGTGGTGAATGCTCCAGCACTGGAGGCATTCAAGAGAAATTTAGACAACAGCCTGGCAGCTATTGTTTGATTTGTATTCCTGTGTTAAGCAGGATGTTGGACTCAATGGCCTTATACACTCCTTCCAACATCATTATTCTGTGATTGTGTGATTCTATGATTATTTATGTTTTTCTTTCTTGGCACTGTGTCAACACACACCTGAATACTCCAGACTAGCAAACTGCTAAAACTTTGGCTTTTATAGAGGTGGTCACACTTGCTGATGGTCAGTTAGTTACTCAAGGGCATTTGTTTGGAAGCACGTGGCAGCTGCTTAGCCACTTAATTCCTCTAGAAGTAGTAAGGGTGTACTTAGTTTTTCACACATGACTTCTCCATTTTGGCTTTATTTTTTATTAAATAAAACATGACACCGTATAATATGTCATGTGTTCCTGTTCATCTGAGGTTGTATTTACCTAATTTTCAGACCTGCTAAGTACTAGATGATTTTTTTATTATGTCCTGATACATAAAACCATAGAATTCAGTGAGGGTGTACTTCCTTTTTCATATGATTGTACATTATTACATTTGTTTTGATATACCTTTGTTTAGCCTCTGAACCATCAAAATCTTTGTATCTTTGTTTTGACGCCTATGACTGCCTTTTTGCTAGATATAGGGCAGCCAGACTGTCATTCTTTCTAGTTCCTCAATTGTGAAAATAACCTAGAGTCTAACTGACCTGTACTATTATTCCTCATGAGTTTTGAATCTTTGTTCTAAAAGGTAGTAGTCCAAGTCTTCTAATGTTTCTCTTGACCTACAGTGGTACCTTGACTTAAGAACTTAATCTGTATTGGGACTTCGTTCTTAAATCGAAACGTTCTTAAGTCGAAGCATCATTTCCCAGAGGAATGAACTGAAAACCGATCAATGCATTCCGAGGGAAGAAAAAAGGCAAAAAGGCAGGGGGAAAGGGCTGGAAATTCAAATTTCCTGCCCTTTTCCCTTGCCTTTTTACCTCTGGAGGTCTCCAAGGGCTTTCCCCTACTGTGCTGATATTTAACAGATACTTAGGTTTTTGCTTAAAACTTGTATTTGTTATATAATACCAGTCAATGTTTTATAATTTTGACTGGGCCGGGTGTTTTTGAATCACCCTGATCTTCATTTATTTAGTTTATATGTCACCTTTCTCCCAAGTTAGGATTCAGAGCAACTCACTGGATAATTATTTTGAAAAAGCCAACATATCATAGCATGGATTGCAATTGCTAGCCCAAACTAAAATAGACCCATTGAATCAATGAGCTTTACATAGGTGTTCACTTATTCAATAGTTGATTTAGCAAATCTGCTTTAGATGAGATTACAATTGGATTTAGGCCCATAGGTTACTATAATGTTAAAAAGACATTTTAACTGATTGTCATACCTGTTGTGTTAAATGTTTCTTCACTTTTTTGCTCTCCTCCCTCAGCAAAATACGATGCTAACATAATTTAGACATTTTGATATTTTGTATTTTTCCATGTTTCTAAACAATCCTGGACAGCCCTTAACTGTGTCTTGCAGCCATATACTTGTACAGACAACACTGTTTTTCTTCAGAGTCTTCTCTGTTCTCTTATCTCCACTAGCCGTGCATTATATAATTGGATCTGTGCTGTATGAGTACATACTGGAAGCTGACAATTTCAAACTGAGTCCACTAGGACAGGGTTGCTTTCTAGTGTTCAGGCTCCATTAATTAAAAACTCCAGGGCCTCATAATGCTATGCTGTGCTGAAATGAGGAAATTTTTTAGAGCAGAAAGAGTGTCTGGTACACCTAGATGGTGGCTCTCCTGATTTAATTATGTACTTTGTAAAAATGGCTAGAATGTGTGGGGAAAGAGGGCCATGAAGAACTAGTCCACCCCTTCCCTTTTTCATTTTTGTGTTGCCATGGCAGCAGAATTAGAATGTGCTTGCTCTTTTATATGAGCAAAATATTCAGTGGTTTTAAGGTAGGCTTGGACCTTTCTGCCATGTGACTTGAACAACTAAAAAAAATTGACATGAAATTCCTCATTTTGTGCAAAGAAGGCAGAAGCCAAAACATCCTCCTTGAATATTGGTTTGTTAGTCACTTTTGTATGTGTATACATATATGTATACATATATGCATTTGAGGAGCAGATTTACAGGTGGGTTTGAGAGAGGTTAGTGCAGTACATGATTTGTGTACCTAAGGTATCTTGATCTCTAGATAGAGCTGGGCAAACACCCGAGAGCTATTGGCAGTCAGTTCAGACGGTACAGTATTCAATAGACAAAGGATCTGATTCAATATAAGTCAGCTTCATATGTTCCTAAACTTCCTAAAAACAGTCCATGCATTCTTTCCAGGAAGTATGCACACAAAAATTGAAATCATGTTAAATGCTGAGTCATTTCAATAATCATTTTATACAAAAGAAACATTTATTACTGTTCTGAAAATGACATTTGACTCAAGGACTTGCATCTTTGCTTTTATTCTTCTGACTATCTCAAACTGGAAGCCCTCAGGACAGAGGAGAGGAAAATGTAAAGAAATAAATATTTGTATTTATTGCTTTTCTTCTTAAAGACTGAACTTCTAATGCTTTCTTAAAACTACTTTGCTGCTAAACTTTGAAAGTAGATTCCTGTAATGATAGCTTGTCTTTTGATTTTCAGAGTGTGATAAATTCAGCAGATGATAATTTGGGTGAGTACTTCTACAGACAGATGTCTCTAAATATTTATTTTGGGAGAATGCTGCTACATAACAGGTCCAGTTCTTTTAGAAATAGTCCTAGTATGTCAACAGTTGTTTATCCGGTCTTTTTACTGAATAGATTCTTCTCTCTTTCTGTTCATCCATTTCCACCTACAGGATTTTTACCCATGAGCCATGAAAGTAAACTGATAGCAGTGAAAGGACCGGTCCCTTGCCAGCTGTCCTTAAAAAGAGAAAATGTAATGTTGCCAAACGCTTTCACTTCTTCAGCAACACACTTTAAGCCTATTATCCTACATCAAAATACAGATGTTAAAAAGTAAGTGTTTCATGTGAAATAGGGATAATGTCCCCGCATTTGATGTGAGGAAATTTAAACTTATTTAAAAGAAAAATTACATTGTGTTTAGAGAGTTACATCCTAATGAGTTTCTGTTGGCAACCCAGTTTATTGTGCACATTCCTCTTCAGATGTCTTTGAGCAACGTTCCTTAGCAAGGCATGAAGTAGATTTCCTATTTTCCCTGGTGTCATAGTAACAACCTAGAATTATTTTACTGGATCTGATCAGAAGTCTATTTAAATTCTTTCTCTCTCCACCCAAGAATAGAAGCCAATCAGAATTCTACCCATAGCATTTGGAACAGAGCACTGTATTAACTCCTCCTCCCAGGTGGCGGAGAAAAGAACATGTTGCCTCTGCTTTCCCTTAACCAGAACTTTTTGTATCATCTAAACCTAGCAAACTGTGGTTAGTGGCAAAAAAGCCAGCTTCAAGCTATGACTGGTTTGTTTAAACAAGCCTGTAGTTAATGTATTGACTACATGTACTACACATCAAGTTGTGGTTAATCAAAAGAAGCAAAAGCTTTTAATTGACTTGTCATGGCCATGAATAGAATAAAAGAGATAGGGGGAAATCATGGGAACCCTTACATTTTGCTATGCTATGATTTAACTTAATTGAGTTACATGGACTGCTTTCCCTGGATCTTAAAATAACCTTTGGAGGAACTTCTTTAGGGACCTTATGAGGTGAAGTGGGGCAAGTGGCAACTAGCAAGAAGGCTTTTTGCAGCTGTGGTGTACTTCTTATGGAGCATCCCTCCTCAGGTAAAGCCATGCAGCACTTAGATCTCTTCTGCACCAACAGATGACCCACTTATTTTTCCAGGGTTTTAAATCTTCCTGTCATCCAGCGGCTAGTAGATCTTTTGATATGTTTGGAGTCGTAAAATGTGTGGAAAGTTTTATCGCTACCATTAATCTGTTTGTCAATTTAAAAAGAAACAACAATCATGTGTGATTACAACCAATTTCTATGTTGCAAGTTATATTCAATTGACAGAAGCATTTAAGGTGAAATAATCCCATAAATACTGACTGTAAATTGTTGCTCATTGACAAGATGCTGAGTCCATTTCCGGAGGTGTGCCTGGTAGGGCACATGCCAGGAACATAGCCAGCACCTCCTTAATAGGCACCAATTTTCCACCAAGACTTCCACTATTTCTTTTATGAAAGCATTAGCATTAGGCTGTAGCATCCTGGCCAGTGCATTATACTAGAAAATATAATACAGGTAGTGTTTCCAGTTTTTCTTTTACAATTAAACTTTTGGTCTGACTCCAATGCAGGATTTTTCTGGAAGTGATGAAAGAGGATTCAAAGTAAATGTGTGGGTAGTTGTAGCTGAGATACTGTAACTCTTAAAGAGACTTTGGGAGTGATGTGTAGGAAGGAAATGGTATCTAAATTTTAAGCAACAGCTGCAGTTATAGCAAGTAGATGGAGAAATGAGCAGAGTCAAATTGGCAGAACTGTTCCGTGTCTATTTGAAAATAACGCACACTTGTGTAAGTTGTTCAAGTTGTAGTTTTGGTTTATTGAAGATCTCTGTTACAAAACATTTTTTTTGTTTTGTTTTTCAGAGACTCCTTTGCATCTGTGGTGGCACATGGGGAAACAACTGCAGAGAGAGCAGGACCTGTGGATGAAAAACATACAACATATTTAAATATTGATGCCAAAACCCAGCAAGATGGAGGCCCTGATTTGCTATCTGACTGTGTGGCATCTGGTATGCTGGAGCACAGTAAACGAAAAACAGAAATATTTCTTCAGCATCATCCAGAAGAGCAATATACAAACGCTAATTTACCCATGCCTAAATTACCACTGCTTTCTGAATCTTCTTGTGTCTCTCAAGAAGAGTGTAATGAACAAACACCTTCCTCAGACCTCTCAGACTGTACTGTGGGGTCGAGCATGACTTTCATAAATAATTTTCTCTTGAAGCAGGACCCAGAGACAAGAGTCTTAACTCTTGTACCAGTGCAGATAGCTGTATCTGAGCAAATACCAAATAAACCTCTTCATTCAAAAACAGCTTACAGTTGTTCTAGTCTGCATGTCCTCCTTTCAGATTCTGTACGGAACTATGATGCTGGAAAAGCTGTACAGCAAAATTCATCCGGGTGCAGTAAAAAAGATTTCAAACGTGGTAATATACCGAATGAATGTTGGGGCGTGAAAGCCAAGATTAATAGTTTATCTTCAACTGTGAATAAGAAAGAGACTCAGTCTGAAAGGAACAAGTTCCTTACATTTTGCGAAGAATCTGACACAGATTCCGAGAGCAGTGTCCCTTTATCAGATCTTACATCACATGCCTATGTGGGTCAAAATCCAACTTCTCCATTCATCCTAGAAACCTCTTATCACAGTAATCAGGTAAATGAAGATTTATTGAAGAAAGTGGTATGCCTTATCCAAGACGAGCTGGCATTTGGTAGCTGTCAGGAAAATACAGATAACACTCTGGATATAGGTATGCATTAATACTTTACTGTCTAATCAGTGCAAAAAATATAATGGGCCAGACACATTGCTAGGGTTTCTTGGGGCTTAAGGAGAATGGGTGGGTAGTTATTTTAAATTACCATTGACAGTAATTAAAATCCCCAAAGATTCTCTGTACCTTTGAAAGTTTTGTATAGAAAGAAAAAATCTATCTACTAGAGTTTATCCCATCACTGGAGCTCTATAGTGCATAAAAATACTTATATATACACTACTGTACTTGTTTTTTTAAGAAAACAAAAAACTTCACTCTATGTAGCTTTCATTTTATCTATTTATTTATTTATTTATATTTTTCTGGTGTGCTTCCTCCAAGGAGGTTGAGATAAGTTTGTGCAGTCACCCACTCATAAACATGCACATGAATTAGTTGTAGACTTTTTTTTAAAGAAACTGTTTGTTTGTTTGTTTGTTTGTTTGTTTATTTATTTATTTATTTATTTATTTATTTATTTATTCTTAAACCAGGTAAATACATTTTGAGTTTAAAGGATCTCAAGTATAACACTTTCTGTAATGTAATTTCTGAGAAATTTTGTGACGTTCACTGGGAGGAGGAACTGTTAGCAAACCTTTATGATGCAGTAAATGGTGGAACTCCTCCATCTGTAAGGTAAGTGATTCCCCTGTTAGACTTACTTAGATTTCATTTAATGTATTTTCTGGCTGCAAACAGTGATACCTTTTGGTGTCTGCTATTAACTAGAAGTAAGTAAGGTAGCATTACCACCTCCAGAGATGTTTTGTTGCTTCCTCCCTTGTAACTGCAAGAGCCAATAAAAGCCTTCCTTCCTTCCTTCCTTCCTTCCTTCCTTCCTTCCTTCCTTCCTTCCTTCCTTCCTTCCTTCCTTCCTTCCTTCCTTCCTTCCTTCCTTCCAAGCTGTTAATCTTTTTCATCATCCTTTTCTCTAAGGAACTCAGAATAATATAACTGACTTCTCACTTTATCTTTGCAATATTCCAGTGAGTTGCGTTATGTGGAAAGGAAATGATTGGTCCAAAGTTACCCAGTGAACTTCATGGCTAAATGGGATTTGAACCCAAATCTCTGCAATCCATACTTGGCTTGTTATATCACCTCCCCATTTTAAAAATGCACGAGATGGTGAAATTTGGGTTTGCAATTCCATGTTCTTCATCACTTTGTGTTACTTTTCTGCTGTTTGCTATCCCATGCGGTCTTTCAGTGTCCGCTGTTACATGTTTTATGTTGGTTGCTTCTTCTTCTTCTTCTTCTTCTTCTTCTTCTTCTTCTTCTTCTTCTTCTTCTTCTTCTTCATCATCATCATCACCATCATCATCACCATCATCATCATCATCATCATCATCATCATCATCATCATCATCATTATTATTATTATTATTATTATTATTATTATTATTATTATTATTATTTGGCAAGACAATCATTTCAATTACACTGCATATGCTTGGAAGGGCTATGAAAGAAGTAGTGAGACTGACATGAATCTTGGGTTGGAATTGTTAAGACTTTTATAGAAGAAGGGTAAGGATTCTTGTGAATAGTTCTGACAGATTGAACTTTATGCTCAGTGTAATCTGAATTTAGGTGACAAAACAACCTTGTTGATGGACAGGGTTTGATCAGTGACTGGATGGGAGACCAACAGGGGAATACTGGAGGAAGAGGTGGTGTTCATACTACCAACATCCCTTGGCCTGTTCTGCTGATATGTCAAAAAATCTCTTGTTTGTATTAGCCTCTTCTTTATGCTGCCTTCAAGTGATGCAGTATTACAGTGATCATCTACTCTTCATCCATTTAATTTTCTTTAAAATGTTTTTAAATGTGTGTTCGGTTTTGTTCTCTGGTGTGAATTCTGAGCAAGGCACTGGAATTCTGGTTTCAACTTGCATGCCAAGATTGCCTTCCCTTTTGATATCTCCCTCTAAAGCATGGAAGATTGGATCCCTGCATGTAATCATTAAAGTTAAAACAATGTAAATTACTTGTTTAGGAAAGGCATGTAACAAGAGGGGATTTAGGCATGTAAGAATTGAGCAGGAGCTTGAGCTGAATAGCACATCTGTATGGACATAAACACAGATGCACTGACATAAACATGAATACACCCATGAGAGGGTGTAAAGTGCTCCACAGTGGTGACTGCAAGTTGCTGTGCAATCAAAACACAGTCCCTTTTGTTCACGCTATGAGGTTTGCTCTCTGGAGGCTAGTTGTATGCAAATATATTAACTTTTAAAACTCCGTTAAGTGAATAATAAAGTTATTTGCCTTTTCAGCTTCAACATTAAGTGCAAGAAAGACTCAAACCATATGGTTGGCATTTAATGGAAGCTTATATCATGGATGCCTCTAGTGCGATTTCATGTTTCTGATGTCTCACTTAGTAAATATGTGGGTGTAATGCAGAAAAAGAAATCCGGTTACCTATTCCCTGACACAATATGTCTGAGGGGGGAAAATCTGTTAAAGAGGCAAATTTGTTTGCAAGCAAGAAGCCCCCAAAGTAATATACTTACTCTTTTATTAAATATTAGTGTAGTCAGTAGACGTAACTGAGAATTTGTCAGGGGGCTGATGGTTGAATAAAAGATGTGGAAGATATCTTAAGAATTACTTGTCAAAAATTGAGAAAAATCATAGAAACTCTAAGTTCCTGGTTCATTTTCTTTTGTGTTTTAGTGAGGGGCATGTTCAAACTTACTGTCTTGAGGGAACTTTCCCTTTTAGATGCCACAGTTCTTTTGGTGCTTTGCAGAAGACTTTGGGGAGCATATGCAAAGTTGGTTCATCTGAGGTATTAATTAATCTAAGCATGCTGACCCTAATTATTTTCCTCTATGAACAGGAAACCCAGAACAGCCATTCTCAACCTTTATTTGGCCACAGCCATAAACATAACATGAAAGAAATATAGGCCCAATCGGGATTATATACCATATTTTTCCATGTATAAGACTATACTTTTGTCTAAAATCTTTAGACTAAAAATTGAGGGTTGTTTTATACACAGAAGTAAGCTGAGGAGAGAACAAAAACAAGTGGAGGGGAAAGCAGGGATCAAAGCTATCCTGCAGCGCTTTGATCCCTTTCTCGCCACCCCTGCTAAGCCCCACTTAGATTTCTTAATTTTGGATTAGAAAAGTGGAGGGTTTTATACATGGGGGCATTTTATACACAGAATAAATATGGTAAGTCACATAACAAACTTTATAAGGTGGTGTGTGAAGAATTATTTCCAGTCTGTGGCCCCCTTCAAATGTGACGAGGGGGGCAGAGGACCATATTCCCCCCCTTGAGAATGGCTATCCCTAGAATATGCCTGTGTTGCTATGCTTTGCAGGAGAAGATTGGTAGTCGCAGGCAAGGGACACTTTTATGCCACTGCTGATCTTTACATTGAGTGACCCTGGATGAATAGCTAAGCAAACCCCAGAAGGCCATTTGAAAACCATTGCTCTTGGACAGATCTTACAATTCCTAGCACATATAATAGGAGATAAGAAAACCTGTGTCTGCAGAAAGTTTTATTGTTTTCCTGACTTATATAAGCCTTTCCTCTGATATAACAATTTGATCTGAACTATCTTTCTCTGTGCCATTCTCATAATTATTTGGCATTGTTGCAATCACTTCTTTGCCACATGACCACTTCTAGCCCATCTTTTTAGTCAGGCAGGCTAATTTTGGTTCTGAAGACTCCAACAACACTGTGTTTTTAATTGCATCTGCTGTTTTCCCCATCTTCTTTTTTTTAATATGTCCAAATTCTAAATCCTGATCTGCATGTAGTAGACATATGAATTCCAGAAGCTGTGATGGTATTGGCTAGAGGTTCTCTAAATGGGAGATGGAGGGACTGTTGCTAGGCAGTTGAAGAAGTGCTTCTGAACATGCCTGCTGGCAATCCCTCATATAATGGAAGTTTAATGCAACTGTTTTTCTATCTTTCTTAGAACCAAGGGGGTTTAGGAGAAGGAAGAAGGAGCAGCATTGTGAATAATCTATTCCCCAAGCTAGTGAGACTGTTGGAGTTTTGTAGAAAGAGAAAGCAATGGAGGGAAACAATAACAGTGGTTTCCCAACTTTGGGTCCCAAGATGTTCTTAGACTACAACTCCTAGAAATCCTGGCCAGCACAGCTAGTGGGGAAGACTTCTGGGAGTTTTGGTCCAACAACCTCTGGGGACCCAAGGTTGGGAACCACTGCAACATGAGGAAGAAGGAATGTAGAAGGACTATGTGGTACAAAGAATGGCTAGTTAAAACTATTGCCAAAACAAACAAACAACACCTGCAAAGCAGCTGGGATGTTAAGAGTAGACATGGTCTAGAGGGGCGGGGTAAAATTCAAACAAACAAACAAACAAACAAACAAACAAACACACAAACACATACATACATACATACATACATACATACATACATACATACATACATACATACATACATACATACATACATACATACATACATACATACATACATACATACATACATACATACATACATACATACATACATACATACATACATAAGAGCCTTTTGTATAATAGTCCTGCTCAGGTATTATAAACCTGGACTCACACTCTAGATTTGTTGGTTGGAATGGACACATGGAGTCCATCCAGCTAAAACTATTGGGGTAATGGAAAGTACCATTCCATTGACTATACTGCTGAGTTTAATACTGTATTCATAAAACCTGAGACCTGTTCCATACCTTTCAACATAGCTTGGCAGTGTATGAAATACTTCTATAAGAAATGTTGACATCATCTTTTACTTAGATGGTTTCAACTACAACTTTAGATCATTGTGCTGTAATAGGTAAGGAATATTTCAGTGTAGAAACAAATGAAAGTTGAACAATCGAGAAGGAAGACAAATATATTGACACATTGATGGATGTAGGCAAACTGTGTTTTTTTTAAAAACAGTCTTACTGTGCAACTTCATAGGAAATACATGATGTCACTGAGTCAGCCATAAACCCAGAAGGCTTTATAATTCGTAGCTTAATAATGCTGTGTTTAATATTTCAGCTGAGTCTTGCTAACCACAGTATGAAAGTTATTGCAAGAAAATCACATTCCTCTTCATTTCTGTCAAAGCCTGTCCCATGTGTTTTACATGTATGTAAAAGCTTTTCCTTTTGACTCTTATCAATGAGTCAATTAATATGTACCATGCAAAAGCACACAATATTTTAGTATGCTTTCTTTAATTCTTATGTCTGAGCCTTTCATTCAAAAATTTTTCATTTTAAAATAACTAACCAGCTGTTTTCCCCCACCTCATTTTCAGAATGGATGAAACAAAATCTTCTAACGAAGTACTTCAAAGCCCAAACAAATGTAATGACCTTCAGAATGCCACTGAGGAAGCAAATGGTAAGAAAAGGTTAATGAGTGTATTTTATTCTTGATAAGGAACCAGAGGGCTTTAGCTTGATATCAACTTAGTAATCACCCCTGCTCAACTGCCCTTATAGGAAGTGAAGAATAGGGGTTAGAAGCAGTAGGAAGGACCACTCAAGTAGGTCAGCTCAAAGGAGTTGTGACATATATGAAGAAGTAGCACTGAACCTCCTACTAGTACAGGGGTGGACAATCTCAGCAGGATTGTAGAGGCAGCATCTTTTCAGATTTCCTTGCAGCCTGAGTACCTCATTTTTGAGGAGGAGTGACACAAGGAAAAATGCTATATTCCATTGCTTGTTGTAGGTTTTTTTGTCTGGCCATGTTCTTGAGGTTTTTCTTCCTAACGTTTCACCAGTCTCTGTGGCTGGCATCTTCAGAGGACAGGAGTCAACTCTGTCCATGATCTGGTGCAGTTTTGTGGGATAGCTGAGCATTTATAGCTGTGGGATCAGTTTTTGTCCTTTTCAGGAGATTGGGTGATTATGGTGATCAGCATGTCTTTTGTTGTGGGTGTATTGTTGCGATAATGGGGAGAGATGACCTGTCACTGTGATTGATGGGTGTCGTTAGCTGGTCTTTTGTGTACAATGATCACTGGTCCTTGTGGCTGGGTAGAGTTTGTTGACCTTTTGCAGGCTGTGTTTTTCAGTGCTGGGAGCCAGGCTTTGTTGAGCTTTAGACTTTCTTCTTTTTTGTTGAAGCTCTGCTGGTGTTTGTGGATTTCAATGGCTTCCCTGTGCAGTCTAACATAATGATTGCTGGTGTTGTGCAGTACTTCTGTGTTTTGAAATATAATTTCATGTCCAGCTTGTTTCATGGGATGTTTAGATACTGCCGATTTTTCTAATTGTTTTAGTCTGCAGTGTCTCTCATGTTCTTTGATTCTGGTGTGGATGTCGCATTTTGTGGTTCCAATATATGTATCTGGTTTACTCCTGCAGTGGTGAGGGGGTCTCTTTTTTTCTAAACTATCTCAATATCCACCCAAATATACAATTTACCATGGAAAAAGAAATAGAGGGCCAGCTCCCTTTCTTAGATGTCATGGTCATAATCAAACCTTACCTCCTATTGGGACACAAGGTCTACAGAAACCCCCCCACACACACACACCGGTACCTACACAAAAACTCCAGCTACCACCCACAGCAAAAAAGAGACATAATCAAAACACTGGTAGACTGTGCAAATCAGAACTGTGAAGCTCAGTTTCTCAGCACCAAACTCAACCATCTGAATTGGGCCCTACAGGCAAATGGCTACTCCAAAAATGAAATCACAAGAGCCATCAAACCAAGGAAGAAACACTGAACTAAAGAGGAAAAAATAAATAAAGTATTTCTGCCATATATCCAAGGGGTCACAGATCGCATGGGAAAGCTTTTGAAAAAACACAACCTACAAACAGTATTCAGGCCCACCACAAAAATACAACAAATGTTATGGTCAACAAAGGACAAAAGGGACCCCCTCCTGTGGCCAGGATCCCGGCTGTGAAAGCCTTCAAGAATACACTAAATTCCATACTTAAATTTTTAATTATTTTTTATTGGTAATGATTATCACAGTGGGTTTTATTAACAGAAGAATAGGTTTAACTAAAAGGAAGGGTGAAAGGAAGGAGATCCCTTGTACTCTTGCCTGTCATAAGAATACAGTGTAATTCAATGTGTTATCCTCTATCTCCTCTTACAGATGTTCAAATAAATACTGTTAACACTGATGGTGTGGATACAGATGACATCTCAAAAGATAATAATGAAAAGGAAATCAGATTGCAGAATGTAATAGATGGGAGAAAAACGGAGGGAGAAGATTTGAGGACCAGCACGCATTGTATCACTCCAGATTTCCAAGAAGAGGGTCAGAAAGTTGTGGAAAAGATGGAGGAGAATATTGATAATAGATCTCCCTCCTTATCAGAATTAAGTGGATTGTGTCCTGGTTGGACCAGTGCATTCTATGGTTCAGAATGTTTTAGCCTGGAGGTTCACAACTACATTAGAAAACTTGGAAAGCGAAAAGCCAATGGTACTCAAAACATTGATGCTAAAAAAGTGGTAAGTATTCTGAATTGTCAAGATGGAAAAGAAATGCATGTGTATTTTTTTTTTTTTGCAAAGGGCTATAATAGGGAGTACAATAAACAAGATATTGTTCAGTTTTTCTAAAGAAGCAGCTAAAGGATCCCTAACAAGTAATAATAATGTGCTGTCAAGTTGATTCTGACTTATGGTGACCCTTTTCAGGATGTTCTAGGTGGAGAACCCAGAAACGGTTTACCATTCCCTTCTTCTGGGTCATCTTGAGAGTGTGCAGTTTCTCCAAGGCAGTACAGGCTGATTCAGGAATTGAACTCCCAGTCTATCCAGCCACCTAACTGTGTCAACCCTGTTTAAAAATGTCCAACAAAGGAGAATCCATCACCTTTCAAGTCAGAATACCAAGCTTTTTGTTCGTTTGTTTGTTTTGCTATTGTGTCACACTGTTTAGCGGGTGATCTTCTAAGACAATTAGATCCTTTTCATATCTTCTGCTGATGTTGCACCTATTTTATATTTGTGTGCCTTATTTTTCCTGCCTAAATGTGGAACATTATATTTCTATAGTTGAAAATCATTTAGTCTGTTCTATCCCAGGTCTCCAATCTGTTAAAAGTAGTCCTAAATTGTGATTCTGTCTTCTGAAGTATTAGATACCTGTTCAGTTTGGGGCTGGTCTGCAAATTTCATGAGCATTTCCTCCATTCCTTGAATTAGATTGTTTATAAAGATGTTGAACAACACTGGGCTGCAGACCAAATCTTGTGGCACCCCACCTGTCGCTTCTCTCGCGGATGGCGGTTAGCCATTGGTGAGCACTGTTTCTCAATCTTGGTTTCCCGCATGTTCTTGAATGAAAACTCCCAAAAGCTTTCACCACTAGCTATGCTGGCCAGGATTTCTGGGAGTTGTAATCTAAGAACATCTGGATGCCCAAAGTTGGGAAGCACAGGTATAGAACTATCTACAAACCCACCTAATAGTAGCACCATCTAGCCCAGCCATTCTCAATGGAGGGGGGGCATATGGCTCTCTTGGAGCCCTAGCACATTTGAAGAGGGCTACAGACTAGAAGCATTCTACATTTCTTTTATACTGTGTTTATGGCTGTGGCTAAAAAACAAACAGACAAACAAACTTGGGAATGGCTTACATAGCCAACATTTTACCATCTTGTGAACATACGAGGCATCTGTTGAAAACCTTGCTGAAATATAGGTGAAGAACATCTGCAATATTTCCCTGAGTTACCAAAAATGTAACTCTGCCAAAAAAGGAGGCAGAAAATTAGTTTGGCATGCCTGTTTACAAGGAACCATACTGGCTCTTAATTACCCACCTCTATTCTTCTGGAAGCTAACCTGTTCTCCAGGAATTCTCAAAGGTTATAGACAGAGGTTCTGTGATTACACCTGCAACCTTTTATGGTGCCTTTTGGATGTCATTCACCTGGTCCAGGAGACTGGAACACATTGAAAACAGCTAGATACAATATTCCTGTACCACCTCTTTAGCTGCCCTGTCTGCCTTTATTTTACCTGCATCAGATTCAGCACGGTTGTTCTTTTACGAGAAGAGAGAAGCAACTGAGGTTTTCAGCAGTGTTGCCTTCACTGTGTCACCTACTAGTATTTCTCCATCCATTTCACACAGTACATCCTTACCGCTTCCTTGTGCTTCCTTTTGCTTTCAAGCATAGCTGAAAATCCCCTTCTTGTTTTTAACCTCTCTTTCAAGTCTCAGCTCATTTGGCCCTTTAGCCTTCCTAACCTCTTCTTTCTGCAAATATTCGCTACTCATTTGTATTATTTCTTGGTGATCTGCCTCTCCTTCCATTCCCTATATATGCCCTTCTTAAAGCTTAGCTAATGTGAAAGCTCATTATAGAGCCACATCAGCTTTCTTAGATGCCTCCTGCTTTTCTTTCTTTTTTGTGATTTTTTTCCTGCAGTATTTCATCCCTAAGAATCCCTTATCCATCATGGACTCCCTTCTCTTTGAGTATATCTGAGCATGAGGTTTGATTTAGTGAGATATACAAAAAGCTGATGATGCTATCAGTAGGGGGGAGATTTTCAGAAAAATCACCCTCTGCTGATGTCATCCACCTTCTGCAGATGCAGTTGTGCAAACAGTGTTTCAGCCAGTGAGACTTAATCATTTCTACTGTTAAGCTCACAGACATCTATCACACTCTAGATACAGAAATCTTTGCCTGCAAAGGTCAAATATTTAACAGAGAGACATCATCTGGGGAACATGTCTTGAACTGAAAATCATTAGCTTTGATTTTGAGTATGTACACGCAAAGCCTGTTCTTAAGAAGAACTGTATTAGTTCACTTAGGGGTTGGTGTCCTTATCAAAGAAACCTAAAGATGTTAGCCTTCAGACATCTCTTGCTTTAGGGAGAGCTTAGCTAGTCAGGCAAAGGAAAATAGCCGTTCCTTTACCAGATCAAAAGCTTCTGCTGAGTTAAACGTAAAGATTTTTCTAACCCAAAGGAGACCTGGCTTAGCCTTGAGTTATATTCATGAATTTCCATTTTTATTTGTATTTTTTTTTCACAAAAGGTTTTTCCGCTAACAAATTCACGTACAATGTATAATGCCATACTTCAAATGGCAAAGCTATTTATGGTTAGTCTAATCGTCATTAAGCTAATCTTGGGAAAACCTATGAATCATTGTGCTTCAGACACTTGAATACTTCTTCTGTAAAGAATAATGGAAGCACATTATGTTATATAACCAAGTCACCTGTTCATACAGGTCTATCTTGCAGGATTTGGCAACTTGCGCTGTAGAACAGATTTCACGAACTGCAGTGAAGCTATTTAATATTTATTGAGAGCAGGATTTTAACCTTTGCTACTTTTATGAGGTTTTCACTGCTTGGTTCTTTATTTTGCAGAGGTGAGAGGAACAGATAACCCATCTCTCAAGTCTATGAGAACTAAGCTATACAATACATTAGATATAATGTGTTGAGGGCCTCTGAGGCCTTCTCTTTCACTTCCAAACAACTGCATAATCACCTGCTTTAAGCTTTCCCTGTCCCCAGCTTATTTTTCCCCCTAATCTTCCCTCCTGTAAAAAGCCATCCTTAGTACTCCTTGAGGGTTCTTCTCTTTTTTAAGCCCCTGTATGACAGGAGAGGAAAGAAGGAAAAATAAACTGCTGACAGGCAAGGTAGGGGGAGAAAAGTTTAAAACACATTTACCTATGTTTTGGTAGCCCAAATCCAGTTCTCATGTATTTATGTAGAAGTGGGGCTCAGCTGCATGGTGTATATTTAACATACTGCATAGAGCAGCTGAATAGTAGCTATTTTTAACTGAGAAGCTACAGGCAGAAAGTGCTTAGGAAAGCAAGGAGCAAAAATTGTTCATACAGTATAAAAAGCCACCATCAGTGTCTCATGACAGAAAGGTGATCTGTAGATAATTCAAAGCAAAATGTTATGTGTTCAATGTATGGTCAGGGTTGCAGGGAAGGTATTTGACTAGCCCTTATTGTCCTCAAATATCTTTCTATGCATTTTTGCATAGATAAATATTGATATTATATTCTGATTGAAGTTGGCTTCAGTTGATATCTATGATTCAGTTTAAAGCAACCTGGTGTTATGGTGAAGTGTTTTGTTGAATAATGTAAGTATAATGTTAACTAAAATATTTTTAAGACATTTAAGTAAATTTGGAGCTGATCTAGCTCTCTGGATTGGAGCACCTGGTTATAGAGCCCAGGCCATGAACTCAAATATCCACTATACCTCTCAGGGGATTCACCAATTGAGATCTCTAGAGTATTTATGGTTGGTGAAGTTACATACCCTGCCATCTTCATGGTCCTGGGCAAGCTGCACAGTCCTGTGATGCCACCAGAAGGAGGAACTGGTCAATTGCTTCTACATATACAGTAGGACCCCCTTATCCACAGGTTCAATATACACTGATTCACTTATCCAGTCTGAAAATATTAAAAACATTAAAAGAAAAAAACAGGAAAAAAACTATTTTCATATGTATTACCAGAACAAGCCACTAGAGGGAGACCATGCTATGAATACTTTTTAGTGAAGAATACCTAGCATGGTCTGTGGTGCCCTCTAAGGGCTGCTTCTGGTAATGCATGTGAAAGTATTTTTTTTCCTAGGTTTTTTCTTCTTTTACAATGCTATAGAGAGAGAGAGTGTGTTCACTATTATCCACAGTTTTCCATATTTATGAGGGGCTTGGAACCAATCCCTGGCAGATGTGGGGATCCTGTTGTATTGAAAAAACCCTGAGTAAGTCACTGTAAGTTGTTTTGTTTGTTTGATGGGCAAGTACTTAAACCAGAGGCTGAAATCTTGTCATGCAGCTCCACATGTGCAACATGAAGCTGTTAGGAGTGTTAGGAGAATTGAGGGAGGGCACTTCTGCATGTGTTCCATGCAACAGGCAAGCAGACCTTTACCACTAGAAAGGTACAAATAAGCTTCTTCCACTGCTGGATTGCTCTTCCTGTCTCATCTCTTTCCCCAGTCTATTGTTTGATCAGTGCTTTTGAAAAGCTAATTAGAAACAGGAGTAGGTAGCAGAGAATAATGCAGCATTTTTACAACTGGAAATGTATTTCCTCCCTCATCACCTTGCCAAGAAGGAGGTTTTCAAGGTGCTGAGCCAGCTTCCCCTCTCAGTCACCCACCATTTTCCCCCAGCACAGACAGACACAAGGCTGGGTGGATGCTCACATATACACATACTCATCCACACCTGACAACATGTTCCTTCCCTTTCTGCTTTTCCCTGACTCAGCCACCAAATCCTCTGAGTATCAGCTTTGAGGGAGCCAGCTACCTCTCTTGCTCTCTCATTCTGCTTTGCTTGCCTTCCTCCCTCCAGTCTAGCCTAACACCCAACACACGTTAGCTGGCATTACTTTACATTATATGGAAATGACAATCACTGTATCCATATTTGAGGTACTAAGGGAGAGATGAATTTCTGATATGTTTGAATTCGCAAATGACTACTTAAAAGAATGACAGCTATTTATTTATTTATTTATTTTAAAATAAACAGCTACAGGTAAGCAACCTGTCCATTTGTAGGGAATACAGCTGTTCTCAATCAGATCAACTGCTGTGTAATTGGACTGAGACGGTAATGTCTGAAAAAGGCTTATGTGGTTGATTGCTAGAAGCTGCCAGTGAAAATGTAACAGTGTTTTCGTCTGTCTTTTATGCTTTGCTTTAAAAGATAAGACAATACTGATGAATTTGCTGTTGAATGGTTCTTACTACACTCAGCTTCTGTTCATCACAGCTCTGCACAGAGGAAAAACTGCATCATCATTGCTTTCACTATATACTGTTCTTCCTGTTAGGAACTTGAACAGCTGATAATGATTGAGGGGAGAAACTATAGAAAGAGTATAAGATTCTACCAGAAGCTGCTGGGTACAGAGAGGAGAAGCAAAGGTATGTCTGTAATTCATAAACATCAGAGCTATGCTGTAGCAACTGTGCTAATACAAAGTGGTCCTCACTGCACTTTTTAAATCTTGAGGTGGTGAAGTGAAAACTATGTTGCCTAAACTGAGGGGACAACTGGAAGAAATGAAATCAAAGGTACAGTTTCTTGAACTGGTGAAGAAATATCTTCAGGTAATTCTTTGATTTGTTGGATTTTTTTAAACCCTGGAAATGAATCTGTTTCTTGTATTAGTATGACTAGAAGTTTTCATATGATAGTTATTGGTAGAGGAATTAAGTGAGGCGTGTCCAAAAAAACTAAAATTAAACAAAATGGAGAACTGAATTCCTCTTCATCAATATCATACACTCCCATCCAGTGCCTTGAGTAAAACAATACTATATTCCTTAGTACTGAAAGATACAGTAGGGATCCATGTGGATAGCCCCATCATATGTTTTTCTTGGCTATGCCATAGAATGTCAAAATGTTAGAGAACTTTCATTTGTCTTTTGTACCATTTTGTGTGCCTTGGCTCCTTTTGTTGCAGATTTCGTATGCAGAAAAATGGGGAGTGGAACCATGCAACCTTCTCACAGTTGTTAACATGACAAGAAATGAAACTCTGAACATCAGCTCCTTGGATGACATTCTCCTTTTCTATAATATAAGTGAAAAACAATATAAAGCCCAGCATAATGCTAATCAAAATCGGCCAGGAAATCTACAGGCTGGAACACCACTTGGGCTAATGGCCTATCTCTATTCCAGGTACCTTGTAGTCTGCATTTCCATAAGAGATGAGATCTACCTTGTCTCACTGTTTCATGGAAACGTAGAGGCATGCTAAGCTCAATGCTAGTCAGTGTTCTGTGTCAGCTGGAGAACAGAGGAAGATTGTATACAATGAGTCCCATGTATTTTCTAGCACAGAATTTTCTGTATTGTTCAGTAACAGTTTAGAAGAATTTTTCCAGGTATCAGAGAGGAGCCTTTCCTAGCCATGCTACATATTTCAAACTATGGCAATGGAGCGTTCATACTTGTTAACAGAAATATGAAGAACATTGTTCCATAGTTAAGAAGGGACGGGGGTTGTCCACATAAAAGGCTCTCATCCCCTCACTTTTTCAAATTTAGAGCAAGATGAACCTCAGTTTAGCTAGAGATGGAACAGAAGTCTTCAAGATCTCCTTTTCGATATTAGTGACAAAGTGTAGAAATGTACAGATGGCTAATCTGCACAGAAAGTATGATGAAAAGAGAGAAGTGGTTATAAAGCAATACCAAACAAATCAAGGTGTACCTTCTTGTTACTTTATAAACATAAGGACTGAAGGGAATTGGTCCCAATCTAACAAACCTACCTCCTTAGTTACCTTCTTTCCCAATTTAATTAATTAATTCATTATGTAAAGCATGTTTAGGATCAACTCACTAGTATCAGCAGAAAAACAATTGGTGCTCTAAGGTCTAAAATTGTGGTTAAAAAAAGGGAAGAGGTGGTGGTGGAAGAGAAAAGAAGCAAATTCAGATTGTAATCCTTGAGCATCAGGCATGATAAAGTGGATGAGGTTTGCTCAATAGGACAACTGGGACAAGAATGAGTTGGCCACTACTGTATAGTGAAATGTCTTCTCTAATGTCATGGGTGGAGAAAGAAAGCTGACCCCTCCTTTCTTTTAAATGTTCATTTACTGGACTTGCAATGCTTTTTGAGCACTCAAGGAGCAATTTACTACTTTATCCTCTTAAGGTCGAAGCTCCCTTGGTGCCTTTGTAGAGAGCACAGATCTTGTTAGTTTAGGCGTGATGAATTAAAACAGGGACAGGTTAGCTTAGGAGGCTTGGGGACCAAATTTATGCCTCAGCCCCTCTGCATGCTCCATACAGCTCAAGAATTGTTTTCAGCACATCCACCCACCCTTTTTAAACAAAAGTAAACACAACGTTCCTGGGTGGGAACCTTCAATTTTGGAGGACATCCAGGGACTTTCAGCTTTCCTCTTGTCCTCTGATATAAAAATTACTGCTCCTGGAAAGCCAAAAGGACCAAAAACAGACCAACCTGTGTGTACATGCATGCAGCTTTCATATTTTCTAAGTGCATGCATGTGGTCTCAAGCCACACATTGCCCACCACTGCTTTAAAGCTATTCAATTGTGAATGCAGAATTCTAATTTAAAATAGCTTCCCTTATCAAGGAAACTAGAAAATAAATGATATAAAGTGACCTAGAATATATTATTTTTGCTTCTCAGTTGTTTCTTCTGTTCTTGATTCCAAAACAGCACCATTGAACTTGCAAAATTGATTTTTCTTCTTTTTATATTCAGAGGTGCATTTTTGGAAGGCTATGTACAGCAGTTTTTGTACACATTTCGTTATTTCTGCTCACAAGAAGACTTTCTGCAATTTCTTCTTGATAGAATCAAGACAACTTTACCCAGGTATGTACTGAAATTGCATTGAATTCAAAGACATTTCAGTTGACTAGCACTGATACATCAGTAGCTTTCCAGCTGTTCCTTCACAATTGTTCATAATTTCTAACTTTTTTGGAAAAGAACTGAATACATTCACTTAGGGTAGGATGTATATGTTTTACAGTGGAACCTCTACTTACAAACTTAATCCATCCCAGATGATGTTCGTTAGTTGAAACGTTCATAAGTAGAAGCTCCATGTCCCATAGGGATGTATTGAAAAGCATTTAATCCATTCCAGCTGAAGAAACAATACCCAAAAATAAAAAAAAATCAAACACTGCAAGCTCCTGGGACTGCAAAAGACAAAAAAAAGTTTTAAAAAAGCAGCACGTTACCTCCATCACCATGACCGCCACTAACAGGAGGCCTCCTGGGCTGCTGCTGCCGGGCCAAGGCTTCTCTGCCACCGCTGTAGGCTTTCCCGGGGTTCGCCGCAAGTGCTGCCTTTCTCCCCCACTGCACGGCTTCTCTGCTGCCATGGGAGGCTTTCCCGGGGCTCGCAGAAAGTGCCGCCTTTCTCCGCTGCCATCCCCTGCCGGACCAGGTTTTTCACCAGGCCAATGTAGGCTTCCCCTGGTAGGCCCGGTCTACCTGGGAAAGCCTGCGTTGACAATGTGGAAACCCTGGCCCAGCAGCAGGTGGAGGCGGAGAAGGGCGGAGCTTGCAGTTAACCCCAGGAAAGCCTGTGGCAGCGGCGCTAGAAGCCCGGGAGGCTGAGTCCAACCGGGATGGTCCGGTGGCTCGCCTCCCAGCGGCAGTAGCAGCAGCGGTAGAAGTCCAGGAGGCTGAGCCTCCCTTTTCCTAACCATTAGGGCGAAAGAGCTACAAAGAAGCAGCCACTTCGCCACCAACAGTTAGCAAATTTAAATTTCCCGCCCTTTTCCCCTGCCTTTTTTTCGTTCGTATGTTGAAGCTCCATTTGCAAGTAGAAGCAAAATTTTGCGAACGGAGCTGTTCGTAAGTTGGATTGTTCATAGGTAGGGACATTCGTAAGTAGAGGTTCCACTGTATTTTGAAGAGAACAAAGTTTTCTGCTTGATAGAAGGATCACTACCCTTTTGGGACAAAAAATAAAGCTTCATTTCAATAGCTTTTTTTACAAAATTTCTAACAAAAGATGGTACAGTTTTATTACTTGTGTTCTTGAAGTGATAAGATTAAATGATCTGTTCACATATTTCAACACAGTAATATAATAATTGTCTCTGTATTAATAAGTGTTCTCCTCTTTCTAGTGCAAGCATAGAATATTGTTCTTTGCTTAGCCAAATATACCACCGCAGTTTCTCCATTCTACAGAGCTGGATTGAAGACTGTTATGCTGTAGACTTTACAATAAACCCTCACTTTATGAGTACACTGAAAGACTTTATCATTTCTAAGGTAATTCACTGTTTTGACAAGAAGCTTAAGGTAAATGTCATCTAAATCAAAGTGAGTTATGACATGCAAGATTGCAGCAACATTATATGAGAATCTGACTCTAAATATAATTGAAATGAGAAAGGAAAGCCATGCCTTGGGAATCCACACACATTATTTGTAAATGATTCTGGTAAAACAAGATTTATTTTACCCAAATTAAGGCATTTACAATTTGAAGTATAGATACATAGAAGAACGTAATCATGAACTCTTTGTAGGTAATTCCATTCAGTGGCTATAGCAAGTGGATGCTTTCATTGCTTGATGTCAGTACAAGCAGGAAAGGGAGCATTGTTTCGCAGTGCCACAAAATGGAAGAATGGAAAGAAATGGAGAAAACTCATGAAACACAATCTTCACTATCTTCGCGACAGAGTCCCACAAAAGATTATTTTAAAAGGGTATGTTGTTTCTTTCATTTCCTTCGTGGCAGTAGCACATACCACATGATTTAATTTTACTTAGTTACCTTTCTTATCCTACCTGAAATCTTAGGATATATTGCAATATATTTTTGTCTCTTGAGAAGGCAATATGCTAAGGGTGTCACGGGAACTTGGTGTCTTAACAAAGATTGGAAGTTTGATTTTTGAATAGTAATTTCCGCTTTAATGTTACAGATTATTGTAGTGTTACTTGAATTAGATTTCGGCTATTTTCAGTGCCTTGGAGCTACAAAAATTGGCTTATTCCATAGATAGGCAAATATGTATCTTGGAAGGTGACATGCCATAGCACTAATGAATCAAACATGTTTCTCCTCTCTACCTGAGACATACTATCACTGTAGTTAACGATGAGTGTCCTAATTGTCAAGATACCGTGGCACTGTATACAGTAAACAGTCTTATAATCCTGAACTTATTTGAAACATAATAAATGCTTCTGTTAGAAAGATGGTTGTACCAAGAAGGAAGCAAGGGATATGGGGCATTTTATTGGGGAGGAGTGGATTAGACCACTCCGATTTGAATAGCTATTAGCTTTTGGTGGGTGGGAGGACAAGGTACATGAGCCTAAGATTGCAACACAATTTCAGAGGTTTTGGCTCCATGTCAGTCAGACTCTCTGTTTTATTTTGGAGTGAAAAACACTATAATCCCTCTGGTGGAAGACTGGAGTAGTTTGACTGTTGGAGGAAATTGGTCATTCCCTTATAATGAACAGAGTATAAAATACAAAACACATCTACAGCACAGGGGAAATGTGAAGGAGAGAATGGCAAAATATATATATATATATTTTAAAAAATCCCAGTTTCTTTTGTATTAACTTGCCTTCATATATAAAGAGGGAAAAACCTCTCTTCTATTACAATCAGAAGAATAAAAGAAAGCTATTGCAGTCTCAACCATGTGGGAGATTGTTGTCCACCATGCTGGCCATATGGTCTGGGTCAGGAAGAGAAGTTACATGTCTGCTCTAATCTATGATTAAAGAGGAAAAGAGGCAAAGCAGAGCAAGAAAGACAAACAGGAAGAGGGAAAGGGCAAGCCAGAGGCATGAGAAAAGAATTCTGCTAATTGTTTAATGGGAAAGGAGAGAATCACTTTTGAGTCTTCGATTCCCTTGAACCGGGGAGATATGGTGTTCTTTGGCCTTTGTTCTTTGCACCTCTTTTGTAAGGATAGTGCCATGGGCCCATTTCTCTTCTTTTTGCTTGGTGGACAGTTCCACAGTTCCATTCTCACCCCTATGCTGTTTAAGATCCACATGAAATGTCTAGGAAATCACATGTAGGTTTGTGCAACCGAGTGATCATTTATGTATGATCCAGAGAACAGTGGAAATCTTTGTTGCATTTAATTGTGAAAGGGTACATAGGGCAGAATAAGCTGAACATTAATACTGACAAGATTCAAGTTCGTTTTAGGGGTAAACTAGCAATTTAGGGTTTGGGTATATAGATTATTTCAGATGAGGCTGTCTTCTCCTTAAAATATTAGGTTCATCACTTCCATAATCTGGCATGTTTGGCAGCATCAGAGACCTTGGTCCATGATTCCTAATTAAGCAATGACAATTAGTACTATTTTCTTTAGTTTTATGTAATATTTTGTTTACCATTATATGTTGATGTTGTTTTGGGACTTGCTATGTTAAGCTATTTTGAACTTAGCTGGAGAAAAAGGCAGGGTATGCGTTCACAAAATACTGTAAACCTCACATTGCATTTACATTTTTGAAAGATGAACAACAAATACCTTTAAGAATGCCATCCTAAGCATACTTACTAAGAGGTAAGCTCCACTGAATATGGTGGAATGTGCTTTCAAGCAAACGCATAGGACTGAATTTCACATGATGTTTGTGACCATAGATTTTGTCATCTGTATTATGTAAGTTGTTGACTGGATAGATCAGTGGTTTAGGTATCTGCCTGCAGAGCCAGAGGTTGGGAGTTTGATTCCCCCGCTGTGCCTCCTATGTGTACAGTCAGACTGTGGGGAAGCTGAACAGTCCCAGGATAGTGAATGGTAGACTACTTCTGTGTATTCTCTACTTGGAAACTCTTGAAAAGAACTTACTTGATAGCATATGATTATGGTTTAATATGTAAGTGATGATATAAGTATTAGAATTAAAGACTAGATATCAGAAGTCCAAAATATTATGTAGACTGCTTCAGAGAGAAATAGTTTGCTGTTGCATTTTTCAAAGCCTGCCTTCTATAACAGTTAATTAAACAGTTTCAAGTGCCTTAAAATATGCTGGATTTGCTAGTTTCAAAACAGTATTATCCCCTATTCTAAGGGTATAAATAGTACAGGGAAAAGTCATTAGTCATCCGAAGTTTACAATATAATGTGTTTACAAAATGTTTTTTCTGAGCCGTACTGAATCAAATGGAAATGGGGAAAGCTATTAAGCAGAGGAAAAGAGGCATTGCATTTCTGAAGCTTTTTGGTCTGGGAATCATATACATGAGGACAGACAGATTCTTAACATTTTTTTAGGGAAGTCTGCAATGCTGCTGGTTTTGAATTGTCTCAAATGGTTGCCAAACTGCTACTGACAAAAGAGTATGAGGATGTTGCCAATGACATTTACTTATCTGTTTTATTTACAAATCACAGTATTTTGCTCTGGAGCCTAAAGCTTTGGGAAGTAAGTTAGAGGCATATTGAACGACTGCTGTTCCTTGATCAGCAGATGCTTTGTTAGCTAGCTGCATTAAAAAGGTTCCAGAGGAGAAGGCCGCTAATGGATAAAGTGTGTTCCAAGAGCAAGGACACTCTCTGACACTCTCTCCCTAGATGTCGAGCTGGATAAATACATTGGCAAAACAGCTACCATGTTCTCTAGACTTACAAAGAGAGTATGACTTAATAAGAAGCTGACAGCATATACCAAGATGCAGGTCTATAGAGCCTGTGTCCTGAGTACACTCCTGTACTGCAGTGAGTCCTAGACCCTTTGTGCACAGCAGGAGAGGAAGCTGACCATGTTCCATATGTGTTGTCTCTGATTCATTTTTGGTATCACCTGGCAGGACAAAGTTCCAAATAGAGTAGTCCTAGAATGAGCTGGAATTTTCAGCATGTATACATTACTGAAACAGCGACATCTACGTTGGCTCGGGCATGTCGTGAGAATAGCTGGTGGTCAAATTCCAAAAGATCTCCTGTATGGAGAATTAGTGCAGGGAAATCACCCCAGAGGAAGACCACAGCTGCGATACAAGGATATCTGCAAGCAGGATCTGAAGGCTTTAGGAATGGACCTCAACAGATGGGAAGCTTTGACATCTGAGCGTTCAGCCTGGAGGCAGGCGGTGCATCATGGCCTCTCCCAATTTGAAGAGACCCTTGTCCAGCAGGCCAAGGTAAAGAGGCAATCTCGAAACCAGCAAAACCAGGGAGCTGGATGGGACAGATTGTATTTGTCTTCAGTGTGGAAGGGTTTGTCACTGCCGAATTGGCTGCCTCAATCACACTAGACACTGTTCCAAGTCCTCTGTTCAGAGCACGTTACCATAGTCTCTCATGACTGAAATATGCCTAATCTAAAAGAGCAGGGAGGAATCATTGCCTTCCTTCAACTGTCAGAGAACCAGTTGTTCAAGGTCACTTCTTTCAAGGCCTCTGTTCTCTTGACTGTGTTAGCAAGGCATCAGGTATAATGTTGGCAGTCTCTGTTAGCATTCTTGTTAACATTTTTCAAGGATTAGCTTGTATTGTGTTATGGTTTGGGGAAGAGGTAGAGATTTGTTTGATTGACTCCTTTCTTATCATGCTCTTTCTGGCTAAATCAGGAGATGAAGCTACAGTCAGCATTAGTAGTTTTATTGACAGTCATCCTTTGCTGGAAATATGCAAGCTGTCAACTGAAACAAATGGCATATAACTTCTTATCCCATGCAGTTCCTCCTTTAAGTTAATTGACTTTCCAGAGGTATATAACATATGTTGTATTTTTAGTAGTTTGTGAATACTTATTCTGGCCTCCTGTAGGAGGGAGTTCCAGAGAAGGCCTTCTTGGGTCCCGACCAAGTGCACTCGTGAGGGTGGTAGCACTGAGAAAAAGGCTTCCCCTGATGATCTTAACAGCCAGACAAGTTCATAAAGGGAGATACAGTCTTTGAGATAACATGGACCTAAGCTGTTTAGGGCTGTTATAGATTAAAACCAGCACTTTGAATTGTGCCTGAAAATGGATCGATAGCCAATGGAGCTGCTATAATGTTTGTGTGTGTGTGTGTCTGTGTGTGTTGTGTGATCTCTGTAACCATCTCCAGTTAACAACCTGACTGCAGACCTACTGAAGTTTCCAAACACTTTTCAAAAGCAGCCCCACAGAGAGTGCCTTACAGTAATCCAGCCAGGGATTTAATAAAAGGCATGTGTCACCATGGTCAAATCAGACCTCTCCATACAAAAGAATGAAAGGATTAATACAATACCTTTGAAAGGTCCAGCTGGATAATAATAGAAGGCATCTAAAGACCTGACATATGGCAGTAAAATAAAGTCAACACAATTTAAAAACTAATTTATTGATAGAGAAGCACCTGAATGTACAGTATATAGAAACTATAGCTGAAATATACTCAAAAGTTTTCCATGAGAACTCTTGTGGGTATGAGTGAGAGACTCTGCTTAAGGCCTTTAGTAGGTTGGCTGAGTGTGAATAGAGAGGGACGAGATGTTTACAGCCATTGGACCTGAGAATGTAAGGGAAATATTTGATCTTGATGATGGTCAGACTAGCTATTAAGGAGTAGGCCCATAGCTTATTGTCTTTCATGGATCCTTCATCATTGTTATATACTAAGGGCAGATTTTGCAAAATTAAGAAGAACATAATATGACTAGCTGAAGCCATCCATAATTCAGCAGTAGGATGATGCTCTGGCACTCTTCAGTTTATGGATAGCTCCAGTGCATCATTACAGACACTCTGCAACCTATCTGTCATGTGACTGTCAGAGCTAAAAGTGCATTTAAATTTTATTCTGATGTACCAGTTATACTCCTAGGATTTGGCTACCATCTTTTTTATCAGGAAATCTATTGATAGAGTTACTGTAACTTATTTCTTGTGCGCTTATTGGAAAACGTTTCAGAAAGGTCCATTGGTCCAAAGTGTGGCATGGCTTTGTAGGGAATTGACTTCAGAGCTGCCATAAAACCAAATATTTCTGTTTCTGTGTTGTGAACAGTTCATTTGGGGGGCTGAAGGCAATGTGCAGATGCCTGTTTATCAATCAAATGCATTTTTACCTTATGTAACAATGAACTTAGTTTTGCTTGTTTAATGCTGTAGGTGGAAAAGAACAGCTTTTATATTTTCTTGTACAGAGTTTTAACTGGAAACACTCAAAAGGAAGTGGAGTTGTTGCACCTTATCAGAAAGATAGGCCACAGACCATTGCATCAGCTTTGCCAAAGCCATGCTTTACAAGTATAACAGAAGAATCCTCTGGCTTCTATACCAAAATAGAAGGGGAACAATGTTTCTTAACCGAATATACTGCTCAACAACTTTGCTGTCAACTGACATTGTTAGAACAGGTAAATCAAGTAAGGATGGCATGCAATCAGTTCTCTTCACTACTCCTATTTTCTTAAGACCGTATATGTGGGATGCTGCTATGTTGTACAACCCCAGATTCCTCCCCCTGCAGAACCTCCTTTCCCATGTGATTTTTATTGTGCTTAAAAACTAAAGTTTGGAAATAATTACTTTTTTTAGACAAAGCAATTTTTACAAACAGAATACAATATATTTAATAAAGCACAAATGTATATATTAACTGAAATCTTGTTACTGAGTCTAATAAGTCACAACTAGAGTAAGCCTATTTAATTAGTAGTGATTTGCCATTGATTCAAGAGACTACTCTAGTTGTAACACTGTATTTTTCGCTCCATAAGACACACCTCAGCATAAGATGCAGCTAATTTTTAGAGAAGGAAAACAGGAAAAAATATTCTGAACCAAACAGTGTAATAAAGTTGTATGGTATCTCTATAGGCAGAGTGGTCCCACGTGAGGCGGTCTTTTACTTTATATAATACATTTCTGAATTATGTTCACCATTAGGGGAGTGAAGTAGACACCCCAAGGTGCAATGCATCAGTGTAAAGTATCAAAAATTCAGGTTTAAGATACCATTAGAGTGGGTTCCTTTGAATAGTATGACAAATCTCAAAAGAACTAAAAGCCTTTCACTCAGTGAGCAAATGAAACAAATCCTACTTTTCACCAACAATGCCTCATGTGCCCCTTAATGTCATCAGTCAGCAATCCAGCCAGGAATTCCTCTGTATTATGTTATTTATGGTAAATGATCTTCTCCCTTCCTCTGTGGAGCTCTCCTCCCTCTCTCTCTCTCTCTCTCTCTCTCTCTCTCTCTGTCTTTCTCTCTCTCTGCTTCCTCCAGCATCTGGCTGGTCACGTGATCCAGCTGTCCAGTAAGCAGCGCTGGTCCTACGGGGCTGCTACAGATGCCCTGTAGTATCAATGCTACTAATGAGTACAGTACTGGGAGGTCTGTTAAGCCACCACCATTTTGCCTAGTCCCAGCAAGCTTGAGGCAGTGTCCTTCCAGATCAGCATTGTAAAAAAGGTGTAATTATCAGACTGACCACTAGAGAGAACCAAACGCAATGTATTTTCTTCATAAGAAACACAGACTTTTCACCTCAATTTTTTTGAACGGAAAAGTGTATCTTATGGAGCAAAAAATATGGTCTTAAGCCAAGCAACAGGATTTATGCAAGTTTATTTGAAGGAAAACTGCTGCTTTGTGGATTAAGAAGTGAGTTGAACCTAAGACATGAGGATTGGTGCAAATTAGTATTCAGTTTTCACATGGTGAAAAAATGGAAATTGAGTGCTGAAATGAATCACTTCAGGATGTGCTTTCACCTCCAGCAACAGCTGCAATGGTTTTGTAAAGAGGACAGAGATGCTTCATGGCCAGTTTTCATATCAGGCTTCTTGAAGATGTGCTCTTTTTTATGTCCCTGAAAGCTAGCAGTGTACAGATTGGAAGGAAACGTATCTCCATCCCACTAGCATGACATACCTTCATTCAGAACCTGCATTATGTTAGAAATCGCAATCAGTGTTCACACAGGGGCTTCAGATTGATTTGGTTGTTCACCCTTCATACTGATTGCTAAGCAAATCACATTTCAGCCCACTGCCCTCTCTTCTTTCCTTCCTTTGGTCCCACCTTTGCTGAACCTTTTATGGTTTGCTGTGAAGCCACTTTCTCATTTAAAGCTTCACACTACTCATGATTTCTCAAAACCTTTTCTATAAAAAATAACACAGAAAGGTGCATAAGAGTACAGAACATCAAAAGTTTGAACAGTAATTTTACAAAATACATTATAATTCACTTGGCAGAATGATTCTATAACAGCGATCACCACCTTCCCTTTCTGATCCATTATTCGTTTCCCTTACTTTCAAGTAACACATGGAGGAATTACCTCATCTCTGTTTGCATATTGTCATGACAAATGTTTTAAGTCTACTTTCAGACCTATCAGTTAGATAATTAACAGCACTAAGCTTTTGTTTCGCCCAGAAGGTCCTTCCCACACAATCTGACGGGATTCAGAATTAGCTCCCAGTCCCCATCAATGAAATCATAGTGCTTTGGTTTTGCATGCCCCTTGGGCCTGAACACCATACCTCAACTGGCTACATCACCAAAATGCCACCTGTAGACATGCCTCCATCTTTACAAGAATGTACCCCAACTAGCTTCATGGGGAAAAGCCTGCTCAAATTGTTCTGGCTTGAAAAAGTAGAAGCCTCCCCACCGGCAGAGGAAAAAAGCTGCTTTGAGAGCAAAAAGGGCTGGACTGATTCAAATTAGCCTTTGCATCATGTGGTCATTAAAAAATAATTCAGATTCACCTGTTTTATAAGCAGAGCATATCCTGCTGGTATTTGACCATGTAGTTGCACTCTAGAGTTTCCATTATTAAGGCCTGAGGATGCTGAGGAGTTACTAGTCCCTTGCCCTTTTTGCCTGTTGTGGTAAGTGCCTCTCCCCTTAATTATTTTTTGGCTGCAATGGGGCAATTTTTAAAATATACATATATATATATATTCTTTTATTTTCTTTTTTTCTTAGGAAATATTCAATAAATGTCATCCAGTGCACTTTCTAAATTCAAGACAGCTTGGAGTCAAAGACAAAACTATGCCTCTCCAAAAGTGAGTTGGTACTTTGCCTGACTTAGTGGCATGTTTTGTACTAGAAATCTCTCTCTGTGTGTGTTCTGATTTAATATGTTCAGTGAGAAAATTAGTTCTGTATTTAAAGGTTGACTGAGCTCAGCATATCATAGGAGTCTTAAGACACCAAGATACCAGCAGTCAAGATAGTTCAGAAGACAATATAATCTGGATAGCATTTCAAATTAAACACTGAAATTACTTTTCTTAGTAAACACTTTTGACAAAATGGGAGCATGCACCTATTTTGTAATGCAACATTTTATTGTTGATGTTGATGGCGATGATAATTTAATGGACTTGTGTTATATGCTGGAGGCTTACATCCTGAGATTGGGAGTGAAAATTTCCTCTTTGGTTTTGCAAGAACAGTGACTAGACCTTTCTGCATCCAGTCTTCCAGGGTACATAAATAAATGCAGGATCCTTTCCCTATGCCATCTCCCTGTATGTCTTCACCAGTCAATACTGAAGGTGGCAGTCTTTACCATGAAGTCCACTATGTTTGGTTGTGGGTGGGTGTCTATGTCTCTCTCTAAACAGAGAAAAGGCACTTCTTCTATCCCATACTCCAGGAAACCCCGGTTTTGCTTGTTTCCCCGTCTGCAAGTGAATTTCCAACCCTTCAGCGGACATGTCAAGCCACTTTCCACTTGTGAACCTGGAAGTGTGGAATAACTCAGTGCTATATTTTCTTTATTAGATGTATTGAAAATGCCTATGCAGGATAAGAGGATATTCATTCTTGTCAACAGGAACAATCTAAGCAGGTTATAGCTTTAATGCATCTGTAAGCAATTTCCCTTCCCAGTGCAAATAACCACTCTCTCTCTTGCTTTTTTAATGCAGTAGAGACTCTTAAGAGTAGCGAGAGCAGATGGATTCTAAAGTACTTTACTGTGGCATGTAGGGGAAACAGATGGGGTTATGATTGAGCTTCTAAGGGAACACTCTAGTAAATTTCCAGACCGTTCTTTTCAGAGGTAAAGGAGCAGAAGAGGTTTGGGATGACAGCCTAGGAGAAAGATAGGGCAGAAAGGAAAAAAGGGAACTTAGCAATTCTACTGCAGTTATTGCTAGAGGTAAAAGAAAAGAAATGAAGCGTTTTAGAGTAGAAAAGTGATTTTTTAAAAAAAAAATGAAGATGGAGTGAGTTTTGAAGGTCTGAGTTTTTTACTCCTGGCGTCAAGAAGGCTAGAAACACTAGCCAATCTTGACAGAACAATAGGTTGTAAATCGGATAAGCTAAGTCAATTATCAAGGTTCTCCTTAAGGCCAGAAGTTTGATAAAATTCTGAGGCATCTGCTGCTTATCCTTATAATTGGCAATTATTAGGTCTGACAATCATTTTGGTTTAATATTCTATTCTCAGTATTCTAATATGGTAAATGGCTCATTACCTTTTCAAGGTATAATTACTTCCAAAATGCCCATGCTGTTTGGGTTGGTATCTTTTACACTCCATATGATTTACTTAAAATCATACTAGCCTTTGCACGATTATAATTAATATTTAAATGTTGTAGATGTTTCTCTTTTACAGAGCTACTGCCTCGGAGCCCTTGCCTACCCAAGTCTGTAACCTTTTTACGAAAAACTGTGTCCAAGACAACTACCTCTTGCAAATTTTGAAGTATGCAGACAATGTCAGTGCCTGGGTTGCTGGTGAAATTGTAACAAGCTACAGTTCTAAGGTTTGCAGGCCTTGTTTTCTTCCTATTTCATAACTATTTTTATATATAGTTATTACCTGTATGGTATGGATATGGCATTCAAGAGAAGGAAGAATTTCCCTTCCGTGAACTTCCACTATAATATAAATTATAACTTCATGCTATCAAGTCATTTCTAACTGACCCTTCTCTGGGTTTTTGAGGTACAAAATACATAGAAATGGCTTACCATGTCCTTCTTCTTGGAGCACTGTTTGACTTTGCAGCTTGCCCAACCCAAGCTGGCTCTTCTCCTAGACTACTGTGTTCCAACTCACTGAGCTATCCAGCAGCAGCTTCTGACTATGGAGTTCCCCCCCCCTAAGACTACAGCGAAAGAGAGAGAATTAAAGTTCCTGCCTCATAGAATCCAAAGTTGCCCAGGCTCTTCTTTTGCTGTTATTTGCATATCAAAAATACGCACAATCGCAATCACAGAACTAATCTTTGGCCCCTCCTTTTCAGGGGCAGAAGCAGGCTCTGGAAAATGAAAAGCATAGCTGCCACTCAAGGCCTGAACGTTATGATGATCATTATTAGTTTATTTGTGTGCCAATTTTCCATGGTAAGCCATGCTCAAAGCAGCTCATAACATGGGAAGAGTTTACATAATATTGCAACATTTCAATGCAGCTGTAGCAAAGAAACATAATTTAGTTATTTAAATATTACTAGGTTAATCAGAGCATCTCCTATGGATACACCAAGATTAAGCAGTGGAAAACGTATCTCTTTCTACAGCTTCCAGATCCCTCCCAGCCCACATAGTCACACATAGTTCTGTAATTCATACTAAGGCCTAGCAGGAGAAGTACAAAAGCAAGATTCAGGATTGTGTTGTTCTGCTGCATTCCAATGGACCAGAGAATCTGTTTGGCCTTGTAGGTTCTGTACCTCATTTTATTAGGCTTTTAGTTCTTTCCTGATTGAAGTGTGTGTGTGCATCTCCACGCACATGCAATCATTTATGTATAATTTTTATACTGTGTTTTCAATTGTTCATATTTGTTGTTCATGTGATGTAGTGTATGCAATTTTGCATATAAATGAACACATTTCAGCCAATTGTGACAGAAGGAAACCTATCTTTCTATCAAGATTACCCCCCCTCCCCAGAAGCTGTGTCATCTGGAAATGCATCTACAGTGGAGGATTTACTGATAACCCTTTGGGCTTTTTCACTTTCACTTTAAGGGCTGCAGAGCAGGATTCACAGCAGAGACTTAAGAAAGTCATAGTTGCAAAGATTATTTCATTTAATTCATTTGCCTCTTTGTAGCGAAGAACCTTTTTGGGCATATATTTCCTTCTGTATCTCATTTGATTAGTTTATGTTTCATAGTGAATGAACATTAATGTTTTCTGGTTATATTTCCACATGTGTGCGTGTGTGTGTGTGTGTGTGTGAGAGAGAGAGAGAGAGAGAGAAGTTAAAGAAAGAAAAAACTTCTGCAGTTAGGCCAGAGCTGCAGGCAGACTATGAGTTTCTGAAGTGGTATTAGAATTCAGCTTTGATCTTGCCTGCTACATATGTCTCTGCCAACAAGGGGCCTTTTCCCAGCTTGAGATGAAAAGATCACTACCCTATGAAAGTGAAGGTTTATAGAATGCTATTTCACACCAATTTGGTCAGGTCTGTACTATTTAAGATAGCCACGGCTACATGGGCACATGAATCCCATTTGTCAATTTCATGATTCAGGGCGTAATTCTAGCTTTCATTAAATCCCCTTTTCTAGGGAGGGTATCTTACACAAACATTAACCAGAGACTACAGCTAGCATATCTTCCCACTAATGGCCAAAAAAAAAAAAATGGTCCAAGGAACAGATCTGGTGATAAAAGCTTCCAAAGTAGCTTGCCTGTTGCAGCCTGCTTCTGGTTCAATGAGAAAGAGAAATTGAGATAACAGTTCCCCATGCTCACCTTTAGGCTGCATAATATATTGATAATGGGAACACGCATTTCGCTTAAACACCCATGATGTAAACAAAACATAAGCTCTATGCAGATCTTTGCCCCAACATGAAAAGGGCTGACATGTGGCAGTGATCTGGCCACACATGTAAGCCACACCTTCAGTATCCAGTTCACCCCACTGCATTATCACACCAGTGCAGTCAAAGGATTCATTAAATGTTTTCAGCTGCATGTTTTCACAGAATTGCTGTGATCAGAAACTCAGAAAATGTAAGGTTCCTGATTTTCTGTGAAGATGTTCAGCTGAGTGTGCTTACAGAATTCCTTGGTCACATTCTTGCTGAGCATGCAGAGATACAGAATGTAGTCAGTTGTGGGAGTGGAGCTTGTGTCTGTGTCCACGACACATCTCCATGCTGATCTTAGTCATGTGCAGATGAACACTTGTGTGTTATATTAAGGATCTGAGGTGAAAGATGCTTAAGGAGATTAAAGTATTGAGGCCCAACCTAGAGAGGAACAGGACAAGCAAAATGTATAGACACAGTTTGTGCCCAAGTTGAGCACTAAATGCTTAACAGAAATACATTTATGGAAAGAAATCCATGTATCTGCCTCAAGGTTTGGAATGTGCATATTGAGGCAAAGATCACCTGGTCTATCACTGCTGTTTCTACCCATTTGGAACACTCCGTAGCTGTAATTCAATACACCTCGTTGCTGGGCTGTGACTGTCAGGCTGCATGCGTGGATCTCTCATGCTTCAGCTGTTCCATACCCATCACTCTGTAGCCTTTGCAAACAAACATTTCTTTGGCTTCCAGTTGGCTACAGGGAAGTATTGCCATGTCAGTCTCACAGCAGGTATCTTCCTTGAAAGAAGTACAGCGGTGCCTCGCAAGACAAAAGTAATTTGTTCCGTGAGTGGTGCTGTCTTGCGAAATTTTCATCTTGCAAGTCACCAACACGATCGCAAAATGTTTTTGTCTTGTGGGTTTTTCATCCGGCGAGGCATTCGTCTTGCGAGGCACCACTGTACATTGCAAGCTTTACCCATCTAAAGACACTGGTCTGTTAGAAAAGTAATGAACACACATATATAGTGCTGTGTTTTCCTTGCCGTTAATGCTAATGGTATGCCAGTGAAAAGTAGTACTAAACCAACTTAAAAATTAACAAGTGGGGGTGACAACAGTGCATCACATCCTTAAAAGCAGACATAGTCTCTGAAGGCAGATGGTAGAGGGGGTTGCTTTGGTGACTGCAGCCCTAAAGGATTCTGTGGTTGTCTGAATGTTGTCCAACTGACTCGTTTGAACATCTAATATTCCTTGTTACTGAAACAGATTGCCTGTGCCAGTATGCTATTATTGGGCTGCTTTAATTATCCATTGGATGCTGTAATGGGGAAATTAAGGTGTTGCCATTATCCTGCTTTCCTATTCCATACATGTATTCAGAACATCTATGTAGAGGAAATTCTTTGTCATGTCATTTTCACAGAATTATACACTTCAACAAGAGAATGTTTTTGATATGTTTTGTTCCCAGTTTTTCCAAGCAGAAAGATTGCTAACTGTTCCTTTAATAGTATTTCCTGCTTTTGTCTGTAGCACTTCTCAGAAATGCATATTATTGTTAATTGGTAACCAGACAACAAACAATTAGCAAACAGACCTCTCCCACCCCTACCTCTTTGCTGTTCAGTAACAAGTTGATGGAGGCAGGGTTTCACAGAACAAAGATGGCATGAAATAAGTACTTCATGATTTCCTGCTCCCACATGTAAAGCAAGGTTTGTTAATTGTAGTAATTTATCTGCTCTGGCACTGTAAGTCTCAGTTTTTAAAACCAGCTTTTAGATTTGGCCATTGATGGATAATGTGTTTCATCTCATTTAAATGGTTGAGTTATTTAGCGTTGAGCTATTTCCAGTTGCCTCCTTTAATTGCAATGAGGCGCACTCTAGCTGCATAACAATATATAATAGATTTAATGGCAGCCTAGTTAATCATAAGTTTAATGTCAGTGTGTTCCAATCATATATTACACCTGTTCATACAAATGGTCATATATTTTGCAGAATTTTTATTATAATTGTTTTAGAATAGAATAGAAAAGAATAGAATAAAATAACATTTTATTGTCATTGCATATGCAACAAAATCACCAGAGTGCTATCCAGACAATATTATTCATTCAGTTAAAACTCCATATAAACTCCTTACAAAATTCCAACATAATACAACAACAAAAATACATTCACATGCAACCCTACAACAAGTCAGATTAAATCTTAACTGAATTTAGCAAAGTCATCACTCTTGGATACAAACTGTTTTTTAAATCTATTTGGCCTTGTTTTAATAGATCTATATTGTCTTCCTGATGGCAGTAATTCAAGCAAAGAGTGTCCAGGGTGGGAGGTGTCCTTTATAATATTTTGTGCTTTTTTAAGACAGCAGGACCTGTACAGTTCCTCCAAGGTGGGGAGGGGACACCCAACAATCTTCTGTGCTGTATTAATCACCCTCTGGAGCGATTTTCTCTGGGCCACTGTACAACCTGCGGACCACGTGCACATGCAGTATGACAATGCATTGTCTATTGAGCATTGATAAAAGGACACCAACAGTCTCTGAGTGATGTTATTATACCTAAGCATCCTTAGAAAGTACAACCTCTGTTGAGCCTTTTTCAATACCTCTGAGGTATTTATGCTCCAAGTCATGTTCTCCTCCATATGGACACCCCAAAAATGAAAAACCCTCACCCTTTCTACCCAGTCTTCACTGATGAATAATGGTGGGATGTCCATCCTCTTCTTCTTTTTACAGGAGCAGATGAACATGCTAACCAAATTTCTTCTCACTGCAAAATGTTGCTATGAGCAAAGAAATTTTGCTACTGCGATACAAATCCTGAGAGGACTGGAAAATCTCATTGTGAGACAATTGCCAGTGAGTAAATACCTACTTTGTAGCTCATACATGAAATGTAATTTTTATAGTATTTCATATGGGCAAAATGATGTATTCCACCTCAAAGACTACAGAGAACTAAAATTTTATTTTCTTCTTATATTAAGGTATGGAAATGTTTGGCTTCTAAAGTATCAGACATAATGGAAGAACTGAAGGCTGTTGAGGTACAGTAGAAGTAATAGTTTGTGAGCGCTGAATGGAGAAAGTTGTCTCCTTCTGATCACTCATTTCAGCACAAGCTGCGATGTGGCTAATGGCAAGCTTGACCTGCGAAAGCATTGAATTCTTCTGACTTTGCTTGGGGCCTTGAGGCCAGAAAAAAAAAAAGCCCAAGAGCACGGTCATTCTCACTTGCACTGTGAAGGAGTTCTCTGTTCACAAACCCCATCCATTCAGCTTAAGATATATGAGAGTGGAGGAGAGGGGTTGAAAGCAGATGCGTCCCTTGAGCCCCAACCTCTTGGAGGGCACCATGTGCTGGTTCAAGCCTGTTTTATGCTATCCAGTGTCCAGGTAAATTGGTTGTTGTGGACTAGTGTTTCTGTCTAGACCACGGAAAATATTCTCTTAGTTAGTTTCCCATTCTTCTTGCATAAGAAATGAAGCTTATTAGAGATCAAATGTTCTATGCCTCCCTTCATATACCTCTTCCCCCCACCACACTGCTTCCCTCAAAATTATCTAGTTCCAATAAGGAAATGCACGTACACATTTCAGCTTTCTTCTGAGGAACCTACATTGTCATTGGTGGCAAGTATCCCAATTTATTCTCACCCTGGGCTTTTGATTCTGCAAGAGATATTCTGAGATCACAGTTAGCTTCATAGTTTAGTGAGAGTTCAAATGCAGTCTTCCTTGTCTAAGACCAGCAGCTGAACGAATCGTGATGAGCAAGGGTCAAATTAGATGAAATGTACCACTTGCTGCACTTGCATTTTAGAAAGAGACAGCCCATTTGTCTGCCAGTAATGGAAGTTCTTCAGAGTGACCCACCTGAGAAATGGGCTTGTAAAACAAGCCTCTGTTTACCATTCAGTGACCAATCACTGAACAAAGCAAGCTAATTTGCAAAATGCAGAGGTGGGAAGAGTTCATTCGAAGACAACCAGATGTCTTTTATCACTTCAGGAAGCACTGCTTCTAAATCTGGAGTTCACTGTCTTGGTTTGACCCTTAGAAACCTTGTCTGTAGTAAGTCTAATCATTCCCCTGACTGGACAACAGCTTCTGAAAGGGATTGTAAGTTAATTTCAGATAAAACAGACTCCTACTTCTCTTGCTGTAGATGTGAATGTTGTGCCCCGATGAACACAGCCAGATATGACATTTTCCTGGGTAGAAATAATTTGCTGGCATGCCTCTCTAATCTGCAGAAATAACAATAGCTGAGAAAGTGCTGTCAAAGCTCTTTGATGTTTCCTTAAGAAGCTACCTCAGAGGCTTTTGAGCTGGGGGACCTCAATAACCTTACCCCCATGCATTATTTTACCTTTTATAATCTTGATTCTTCTCCTTAAATATGCTTAAATATGCTTATTTTAGCATTAGGTGTGTTCATTGCAGTGTATCAAAGCAAAGACTTTGCTGGAATCAAACATCTCCTTTTATGTCTTGCTGTAAACATCTATGTACATCTCTGTAAATTATCACAGGTGTTTTTAAAAAGTGACAGCTTATGTTTAATGGAAGGAGGGAGTTTTAGAAGTTCACCAACAATTCCATCTGCCCACATTTTGGCCATGCATATCCAGCAGCTTGAAACTGGAGGATTTACTTTGAGAAATGGCACATACAAGTGGACTAAACTCAGGTATTCTCCTTTACATTACAGAATTCTATAACAATGAATACATTCTTGCAAATTAAATGAAACTTAAACTCAGTGTATATTCAGTTTTTTTAAAAAAACTGGATCTATTTTTGGATGTTATTGCATTGCAGAGAGTCTTGTGCATGTTTGTGGGGAAATTATTTTGAATGTACAAACTGTGCACTACATTCTTCTTGTACTTTGTCAGTTTTAAAACAAAGAACTAACCAACGCATTTCTTTAATCTCTTCTCTTTTGAAAGAAACATTGCTAAAGTTGTGAGCCAGGTTCATGCATTTCAAGAAAATCCCTACATGTTCCCTCCAGATCACCAACTACAGTCTTTCTTAAGGCAAAGAATAGCCTGTTTTGCTGATGCAGACATCTCTGCTCTAGCAGCTGACAACTCTGCCAACTTTCACCAGATAGGAGCTGAAAAACAGTCCCGAAAAATCCAAGACACATTGCACAGGATGAAGGCAATGTTTCAGTAGTAGTTTCTGTGTCATTTTTCTCTCATGTTTTATGTTTAAAATTAAATTTTTTGCTTACCAGATGGTGCCACATGTGAAATTAGCTTTATATTGCAAATCAGATATAAGTTTGCTTGGAAGGAAGTCCAGTTGTGTCCACTGGAATTTGCTGTCACACAATCATGCCTATGGCTGCAGCTTCAAAGCACAGTCTCCATTTGGCAACAATACTAACAAAGGCTGTATATATGACTCAGTTTGTATTTAAAACATTGAAATCCTTACACATAAGGAGCAAGATAGTGGGATCAGATCTAAACGGTTAAAACACTCACCTTTTAGAAGCATGTTTCAAAACATCCTGAGATGGGAAAGGGCCTATCCTGTCACTATGAAGACAGAGAAGTCCATTAGAAGTGTTTTTCGGACTGGTCTTTTATTTCCAAAGGAATCTTTTCCCACTTAGGTAGAGAGGGGGAGTCTCCTCCTTGCCTGGGCAGGGAATGCTTTAGAAGTTCCTCTGTCTCTCAACTACTTATGTTTCTTCCAAGGACTTAATAACAAGAATTACATTTCGTCAGGTCAATTCTGACTTAAGTTGATCCTTTCCAGCTTTTTCTATGTATAGAGTGCTCAGAAGTGGTTGACCGTTCCCTTCTTGTGGGGGATGTTCTAGGGCTGTGAAGCTTACTCTTAGTCAAAGAGAAGAAATACTACAAAAGTCTCCTGCTATGTGAGTCCCTGTGTTCCTAGTTTCTCTGTGAAGACTCTTGTTAGTAAAAGGAACCACAGAGCACAAGGACTAAAGCAATAGAAGTCTCTGCAGCCCAAGAAGAAACAGGAGATTTCTAAAGGTGAGAGAAATCCAAAAAGGCTGAGAGCTGGATGTAGCCTGTGACCCATCACTGCCTTTCTGTGGCCTAGAAAAATAATCCATCTGGCAGTCTTAAGGACCTGAGGGCACATTAAGAAAAATAATGCACTCACCGCACATATGTCTTCTCCAGTACATTGCTCTTTAACACACTTGTTCCCTCTTTTTCTTCAAATGTTCATTTGCAACAGAGATGGGAAACGTGTCCATCCAGGTCCTGTTGCAATGTGGCTTCCATCAGCTTTAGCCCCAGCAGAGTCAATTGTGAGTGATGATGGGAGTTATAGTTGAATATATTCGCAAAGGCTTTCACGGCCGGGATCTAATGGTGGTTGTGGGTTTTTCGGGCTCTTTGGCCGTGTTCTGAAGATTGTTCTTCCTAACGTTTCACTAGTCTCTGTGGCCGGCATCTTCAGAGGACAGCACTCTACAGCAGAGCACAGAGTGCTGTCCTCTGAAGATGCCGGCCACAGAGACTGGCAAAACGTTAGGAAGAACAACCTTCAGAACACGGCAAAAGAGCCCGAAAACCCACAACAACCAGTTATAGTTGAGCTGCATCTGAATGTGGGACGTGGTGGCGCTGTGGGCTAAACCGCAGAAGCCTGTGCTGCAGGGTCAGAAGACTAGCAGTCGTAAGATCGAATCCACACGACGGAGTGAGCTCCCGTCGCTTGTCCCAGCTCCCGCCAACCTAGCGGTTCGAAAGCATGCAAATGCAAGTAGATAAATCGGGACCACCTCGGTGGGAAGGTAACAGCGTTCCATGTCTAAGTCACACTGGCCATGTGACCACGGAAAGATTGTCTTTGGACAAAACGCTGGCTCTATGGCTTGGAAACGGGGATGAGCACCGCCCTCTAGAGTCGAACACGGCTGGACAAAAATTGTCAAGGGGAACCTTTACCTTTACCTGTACCTGAATGGGCACACGTGCTCCATCTGATTTAGAAGGAAGATGATCTTCCTTTGCATGGGATCTCTAGATTACAAGACACTGTCAAGAGCATCTGCTTGCTGTAGCATAACGCAAACTGTGCCAAAAGCCCATCAACTTGTTTGTCATTTGTATGGATGATATTGTCTTACGCAGCTGAGGGGCTTCTCTGGTGCTGCTTTCAGGCTTTGGAACCCACTCCCGCAGGAGCCCAGGCTGGCCCCATCTTTGCCCTCCTTCTGCAAGCAGGCAAAGGCCTTTCTCTTCAGGCAACCCTTCCCTCAGGGACTGGCAACCTCAAAGGGGGTAGGTGGGTGGGTTAATGGATGGTTGTGCCTTACTGATCTGAATGTGTTTTTGATGTTGCCTTTGTTTACTGTCTTTTAATGTGGTATTTGTTTGATCTTTTTTAGTATTTGCATACTTACTGTTTTTAACTTTAAATATTGTCTTTTAATGATGTAAGCCTCCTTGAGTCCTTGTTATGGAGAAAAAGGAGGGTAAAGTATTTTAAACAAATAATAAATAAATAAACAACTGCTTTTTCATCATGCAGAAATATGCAGAGCTGACCAGGACTTGGCCTCTTCCCCCACCAAACCCAACTCCAACACAAATGCTGATTATTTCTAATGAACCCCAGTTGGGCTTGTTCAATGTGCACTGTTTTCCTTATGCCATCTCCAATGGAAGGCGCAGTACATGTCAGTCAGTATAGAATTATCCTCTAAATATTATTTTATATAATCTAGCAGCTATGTGTTGCTGTTGCTTTGACTGGACTAATTTTTGTGTGCCTGTAATTAACTATATTTCATGTATTTTTGCATCTTAACCCTTACACCCACTAAAATACTAGCTTTGCACAATGAACAAATGTAATGCGAGAAGCATTTTAGACTATTTGGTATGCTTATTAATCATTTCCTTGTTGCATTTAAATTAAAAAAAAAAGATGGCCTCCCTGCTTTATTTGTCTCAAGAAAGCTTAGTTCAGTTAAATCAGCAATCTTTCACTGTACAAAGTGGCTCCTAGAAGAAAATAAGCCTTTCTATGTGAAACTTAACAAAAGACTACTTATACATTTGCCTCTGTAAATTAAAATATAAAAATTATATGCTAAAAGTACCCTATTTTCAATTACTTAAGTCATGCTGCGTTGTCTTGTATCAATAAAGCTTTCTGATTTTTTAAAATGTGTTTGAGTTTCCTTGTGATGAAATCTGCTGTTTCTAGTATAGTATTTAACTTATTGTGTTTAAAAATAGCTTTCTTCTTTCTTTCTTTTTTCCTTTCTGAAACAGATGGTATTTAATACAATAAAATGTTTAAAGCCGCATGTTGGTGTTTTAGATCAGTGGTTCTTAACCTTTGTTACTCGGATGTTTTTGAACTGCAACTCCCAGAAACCCCAGCCAGCACAGTTGGTGGTGAAGGCTTCTGGGAGTTGCAGTCCAAAAACATCTGAGTAACCCAAGGTTAAGAACCAGTGTTTTAGATCATGAGAATAAATTGGTGATTTTATGATAGTTCTCTTGCAAGTGTTATACCTCTAAGTTTCTGATTCACTGTATTCGCGAAGGCTTTCACGGCTGGGATCTAATGGTTGTTGTGGGTTTTTCGGGCTCTTTGGCTGTGTGCTGAAGGTTGTCTTCCTGAGATCAGAGATGCCGGCCACAGAGACTGGCAAAACGTCAGGAAGAACAGCCTTCAGAACACAGCCTGAAAGCCCAAAAAAACCCACAACAACATTTCTGATTCACCTTTATATAGACTTGATGTTTTGCTAAAGAGGACGTTTTTGTTTTTTATGCCTTTAAAATGAACTCTTGAAACACAAAACTGATTGTTCTTAAGAGTAATTTTAGTCTGAAATACCGCATCTCCAGTAAACTTCCCCCCTGCCTAATCACCCTCATTCAAGAACACTGAGAACATATGGAGCTGTCTTATTCTCAGTTAGACCATCTGGATAAGGGTTAAGCTACAAAACAGACTGCAGGCCATGGGTAGTGACCAATATGGTTTTTTTTAATGCTTTCTCCTGCCCTCATTCCTTCTACTGAAACAGTGCTGCCAAAATGAGTGCACACGCATCCACTGAAAGAACTACTTCTGTGGATCACTGAAAGCAGTGTGAAAGAAGTGTCATTTGGAGTCCTCCCTTCAAAAAGGCAAGGAGAAAAGCTATCATGGAGGCTGCCAGGACGCTATGGTATAAATGGCACTCTAGTTGCCTCCTGCATCACAGAGAGGCATGCTGAATTTCATCTGCTACTGCCGTGGTAGAGGGAATATTTGTTGGCAATGGCAGTAAGAACTTCAGCAGCAATAGGGACCCCCAGTGAGCTTGAGATGGTCCACGGTGCCCCCTGGATCTTGGGAAGTTACACACTCCCAATCTGGGGAAAAAAATATATTTACTCTTGATTAGAAGGTTTCCAAGGTCTCTTGTAAAGGTCTTTATGGAATTTGCTGCCTTAGATCCTTAGCAAGGATTGAAGCTAGATATTTCTAAAGGCTGAGCACATTTGAGCTTTTGCGAAGTTGTAACAATGATATTTAATCTGTAAAGACTCATTGACACATGAGTCACATAGGTAATCATGGGACTGAGAAGGATAGAGAAGATCTTGGATCGATATTTCTCTGCTTCCAAGCAATCAGGCTCAGAGTGATCAATATTGTTGTAGCTTGCAGATCTGCAGGGAAAAAAAAAGATGCTTCTAATATTGGAGATGAGAGTGTGAATCAGTAAGGAACCATGGACGTAACACACATTTTTCACAGATGGTGCTATCTCAAAGGGTGTCAATACACAAAAGAATATTGCTCGTATTTTCAAAAGTATTGATTTGAGATTACTGTTTCCCTGTATTTGTATTTCACCAAAATACACACATTTAACAGAATAAATAAAATAATCATGTGCTGCCAAGTCAATTCTGACTTATGACAACCCTTTTCGGGGTTTACTAGGTAAAGAATGGTTTGTCATTCCCTTCTTTTCTGAGGGCATCCTAGGAGGCTGACTCTACTAATAGAGGGCACAGTGGGGAACTGAATTCCCAATGTCTGACTACTGAGCTCACTCAGTTTTTCAAATGATGATGACAACAATAATATTTGCACATATTGCAGTGATGACACGTCCATTAAAAACCCATAACCCGGGCTTTATACATAGAAAGGAAAGTCAAGATGGAAAATAAACAAAACTAGCCTTCGAGAATACAGAAAACTAACTAATTGCAAGAACTAGTCTGACTAAATCCCAAGGAGCCCTCCCAGTGTTACTCTACAGACTGAGCAGCAAAGAGAAGACAGTGGGGAGTAGTGGTGGTGATAAACCCTCTTTTCTGCTGCCTTCCATGTGTTTAGTCACTTGTGTTGACCATACTTGAACTCCATAAATCTCTCTCTTTTGAAATAGCTGTTTTGTATACATCAAATACAGCAGTATTTCTATGAAAATGCATTCTAAGAAGTGCAACATAAGGCATGGGCAAAAAAGGTCAGATCAAAACCAATGAGATCAGAAAATGCTGAAGCTGTATAAATTCCAGCCAATGGAGCATGTGTAAGGTCTTATAATGACATAGGCAGCCCACTGAAATTGGTGTTTCAAGACTATAAAAATGCTTGTCATATGTGTTTGCTCTAAGCCTCCAGTGATTTTATCTTACTATTTGAGGTTGAAAATTCTTCAAAGACAGGTAAGATGAAAACAACTGAATTTCCTTGCATGGCATTGTGAGATAGTCCATATCTCTGCTCCATAAAGTAGAAAGGACAGTGCAACAGTGTTGTCGATCTTCAACTTAGCAGACAGATTGGAACAGGGTACTTTCAATGCAGAAGCATAAAGATAGAAGGGACATGAACAGCCATTGAAACCAAGTTAAGGTCAAGGATCACACAGTCCCCACTGCAGACAACAAGTAGACTTCAAGAAGATGTGCTCACAGACCATATTAATGGTGGATACATCCCCCAATGAAACCGCTGGTATGTCAGACTGGATAAAGGAGAGGAGAAAAACATGATTTCCCTAGTGGAAAAGCTTCTTCCACAGTTCAATGATGGTATTCCCAATCCAAATTCATCTGTTCAAGAATATCTTATTCCTCTGACCTGGAGATAAATTCTTTCCTAATGATACAGCAGGCATCTCTTTACATCCTCAACACGTTTTTCTTGATTGCCAGGAAGAAGGGATCCTGAAAAGGACCTTTTGCTGCCTGTGGCAAAAAAAAGCAAATAATGCTTCCTCCCCCACTCAGATCAAGGCACATAGTACTCATAGCCAGGCAAGTGGGGGTTTTTTTTGGAGGGAGGAAGCTAATGAGATGGGAAATCCCATAAGCACCTTTCCACATTCCTGACAGTAAAATTAAAATCCCAACAAATAATGAGATTGAGCCAAGAAGTGAACAGCACAATATTAGCCACCACAAGTATTGTCCTTTCATAAAACCTCAGTGTAATGCTTAGGACATGAACCTCATTTGCCTCGTGACAGGAGGCCTAGCCAATGGTATTTGCTTTTGTGCCTGGCATTCCAAGCCTCAGGAGAATGCATCTCACTCTTATTATCACAATTACACCAGTTGCTAGTCCTTGTAAGTTAAAGATTTTATTTTTTGAGAAAGCACTTGTGGATAATTTCATTGTCACCCTTTCTCCATCCAAAGTTGGGCAGGTAGTGACAGAAAGAGGGGCTTTGTGATTATGGTGAACATCTAAAGAGCCCTGTTAGATCAAGCCAAACACCTTTCAAGGGGCTGCAGGATCTTGATAGCATTAGACTACAACTCCCAGCATTCCCCAACATTGGTTATGCTGGCTAAGCTGCAGTTTAACAACCACTAGTGGGATGTATTTTTTCCATCCTCGCCCTAGGTAGTCCATCATTTTGGTCACAGCAAACAGCTTCCCATGGGCAGCCCCTTAAGAGAACTTGCGTGCAGCAGTACCTTCTCAGGTATGTTCCCCAGAAAACTGGCACACAGAAGCACACGTGCCTTCAAATATTCGTACCTTTCTTTTTGTGCTATGGAACAAGTTGTTTCTCTCTTTCTCTCTGGTTTTAGAAAATGGCCATGCCTTTTGAAATCCTCACATTCATGAAAGTGAGCTTGACGCATGTAGCAAAAGGCAACACATTCCAATGCTTTGTTTAATCCACTGGATGGTGTTCTGTGTTCTTAAAAGCAGGTTTTCCAATTGTACAATGGCCCAGTTGGACACACCACACCACACCACATCACTTCCTTTAAAAGCTGCATTCAAAAAACCACTTTGCTCCTAGCAATAAGAACCATCTGAGAAAACTTATCATGGTAAGAAGGGACAACATTGAAACAAACCACCTCAGAAGGTGGCTTGTTTTTGTATTCGCGAAGGCTTTCACAGCCGGGATCTAATGGTTGTTGTGGTTTTTTGGGGACTCTTTGGCCGTGTTCTGAAGGTTGTTCTTCCTAACCTAATGTTTTGCCAGTCTCTGTGGCCGGCATCTTCAGAGGACAGCACTCTGTGCTCTGGCTTGTTTTTCTTTGTTGCTGGAGGCTGCATGGCTACCGACCTAGAATTCCTGCTAATTCTACCACACTAGGATTTCTTGCTAACACACTCTTATCAGTTGAGATTTCTCCTTCCAAGCTGGTAGTTCTCATCAAATGATCAGCAATGATTCATTTATCCATCTCCTTTGGTTGAGTAGCTAAATTTCTTATCTATGCTTGTGGCTCCATCAAGCTTGTACTGCGATAATTGGTTCCTCTCAAACACTACCCTCCCATGCCAAGATTTGAAATAATCCTTGAATGTATATAAAGGTTTCTGCCATACTCATATTCACATAACTATGCATCCTAATACCCTGCTTCTAGTGCATTATGTGTCAAATCCTCACTCTATTTCCCCAAATATACTTCCATCAGCCTTTTGTTTCTTATCATGGGGCATTCTTGGCAAAGATACTGGAGTGGCATTGCCAATTCCTACTCCAGGTGGATTGCATTTAGTCGGAACTCTCCACTATGACCTGTCCGCCTTGGGTGTCCCTGCACAGCATAGCCCATAGCTTCTCTGAATTACTCAAGCCCCTTCACCATGACAAGAGAGCAATCCGTGAAGATGGTTGGACAGTGTCATCGAAGCAACCAACATGAATTTGACACAACTCTGGGAGGCAGTGGAAGATAGGAGAACCTGGGGTGCTCAGGTCCATGGGGTCACGAAGAGTCGGACATGGCTAAACGAACAAACAAACTTCCATCAGATTTGTAATTTTTTTTAAAAAAAAAAACTGCCTACCTTGTGCTCAGCTGCACAGCTAACAAACCCACACTGGTAATGCCTCTTTCCTTTGCTCTGTTTGTTTCACTTCTGCTCCTTGCCTCTTCAATTTACTCTTCTGTCTGCCAGAGCATAAAGCTGCAACAATCTGGAACACTTTTATCTTGATGATTCTGCTGGTTGCCATAGAGTGGTGCCCCGCATAGCGACATTAATCCGTTCCAGGATTAACGTCGCTATCAGGATTCTTCGCTATGAGGGGGGGGAACCCATAGGAACGCATTAAACTCCGTTTACTGCATTCCTATTGTGGAAAAACTCACCGGTAAGCAAAGAATCCCCCATCCGGCCGCCATTTTCGCCGCCTCGGTAAGCGAGGCGCGAAAATGCTGTGGGTGGCCATTTTCCCCCAGCTGGGCGGTGCTGACTTCCGAGCGCCTGCGGTGGATGCTTCCCTGGAGGTTGCTCTGAAGCAGGCTTCAGAGCAACCTCCGGGGAAGCGTCCACCGCGGGCGCGCCGAACCTTCTCCCCCCAGCTGGGCGGCGCAGGCTTCGGAGTGACTGCCGGGGAAGCCTCCACCGCTGCCACTTGGAAGTGCCTACCAGTCAGCTGGGGGGAAATGGGGCCTATGGGGAAAAATCGCTTTGTGATTTTTCCCCATAGAAAACATCGCAATGCGATCGCTTTTGCGATTGCAAAATCTGCATCGCTATGCGGATTCGTCGTTAAACGGGGCACTCGTTATACGAGGCACCACTGTACCTCCAATTCCATCTGTAGGGGCCACTGCAGGATTGAAGCAGGAGCAAGTCTCCTGCACAAAGTTGAGTTTACAAGATGCAGTTTACCTGAGTGGTATATCAGGATAGCAGGGAGGGCAAAGCTTGGAGAAATTACTTTATCAGACTAAAACATCCAGATTCTGTATCACCAACAGCAGCCTAATCTTACAGGTGATGTGGGGGTGGGGTGGGGGAGACAAAGAGGATGGAAGGAAAAAAACCCTCTAGCCAATCTTCCCTAGAGGGAAAACACTTCAGAAGATCCAAGACAGCAACTGCCAGACTTCAGTGAAACTCTCAATAGTTTCAGAGCAAAATCCATCTACTTGGTCCTGATTACACTGGCCTGAAGGGAAATTCATTTCTATCCAGATGCATGCCAACTAGGTGATGCTGCCACCCTCCCACCCCACCCCCAACTAACAGCATTTGTCTAGTCTTTTATTGCCTTGAAAAGTCAAGGTGTAAAGATAGGAATCTAGAATGCAAAACACATACCTGGACAAAGCACTCTTTTGTCTGGGGCTAAATGGAGTCATTAAGGCCTTGTTAGGAATAAGGGCTTGGTCTAATTTTATTACCACAGGCTTCTTAAGACTAAGAAGATGAGCATTCCACCAGGGTTTGCTGTGGGTTTTGTTTTTTACTCTAAAGACCACCAAGTTTATTCATTTATTTATTCATTTTCCATTGAAACATCACAATCTTCATTCACTTGACACTGCACTCAGGGAAGTTTGGATATGTGTTTTCACTCCTTGAAATGTTTGGTTTTTCCAAACATCAAATCTGGTGACAGAGTTAGACTGCATGCCCATTTCAGCTACAGATTTAGCTGTGTGACTAAGTTATATATTGAAAATGTTCATAAGAGCTCAGTAAAGAAGAAAAAAAAATAAAGAAAATACTGTGTGGAAAAAAACACCACTGTTTCCTACAGAAGTGACTTGTAAAACTACTCAGTTCTTTGTGCCAATTCCACCCACCCTTGATGGTAGAAAAAATTAAAAGTTTTAGCTTCTTAAGAACTTAAGCCCCCCTACTTAGTGCAAGAGCCTCCAATATATCTTTCTGACCCAGAAAAGATCCTTATATGTTTTTGATACATATCAAAACTAGAGTAGTCTCATTGAATCAATGTGACTCCTGATCCAATGAGACCGGTCTAGTCACAGTTTACTGCTGAATTTCAGGCATAGGATTAGAAGCATACACCTTTATCAAACCACAGCTGGACTAAAATGAACAGTTCACAAATGGATAAGCCTTTTGTCATTCATTATTAGAAAGGAACGATCAATTTACATAAGCACATATCCTTATGTCTTTCTGATCTTTGGTCCTCTGTAAGTTCCATTGAATCATTGTGTCTGCTCTAGTTGCAACTTGGGTTTCAGCCCCTGGTTATTTACAGCAACACACTGGCAGGAATCCCATATTTTCCCCAGCCCCCTCTCTCCATTCAGGATCACTTGTAATGAGGGTGAAAGAGGAGAGTGCAAAAAACGGTCTGAAACTCAACATCAAAAAAACTAAGATCATGGCCACTGGTCCCATCACCTCCTGGGAAATAGAAGGGGAAGATATGGAGGCAGTGACAGATTTTATTTTCTTGGGCTCCATGATCACTGCAGATGGAGACAGCAGCCACGAAATTAAAAGACGCCTGCTTCTTGGGAGGAAAGCGATGACAAATCTTGACAGCATCTTAAAAAGCAGAGACATCACCTTGCCAACAAAAGTCCGAATAGTCAAAGCTATGGTTTTTCCTGTAGTGATGTATGGAAGTGAGAGCTGGACCATAAAGAAAGCTGACCGCCGAAGAATTGATGCCTTTGAATTGTGGTGCTGGAGGAGACTCTTGAGAGTCCCCTGGACTGCAAGGAGAACAAACCTATCAATTCTAAAGGAAATCAACCCTGAGTGCTCACTGGAAGGACAGATCCTGAAGCTGAGGCTCCAGTACTTTGGCCATCTAATGAGAAGAAAAGACTCCCTGGAAAAGACCCTGATGTTGGGAAAGTGTGATGGCAAGAGGAGAAGGGGACGACCAAGGATGAGATGGCTGGACAGTGTCTGCGAAGCAACCAACATGAATTTGACACAACTCTGGGAGGCAGTAGAAGATAGGAGGGCCTGGCGTGCTCTGGTCCATGGGGTCACGAAGAGTCGGACACGACTAAAGGACTAAACGAATCACTTATGCTATCCTGAAAACCATCTTAGGACCTTGGCAGCTGCTTCAGGAACTGTATCTGTAGGACTGAGCTACATCATGGCCTTGTCTTTAAAAAAACAACTAAACTAAAAGGGGGGAGGGGGAGAGTATTTCCAAAAACTAGTCGAAAATGTATATTTGAAGAGAAAGACCCTCGCCAAATCCCTGTGTATATTTAAATTCCCAATGGCCTTTTGAAGCCTCCCGCCATAAAAGCCGGGCAGTAAGCGCCACTTACATAGAGGGGGCCGGCCGGGGCCAGCTTGGGCTAGGGCAAAGGATGTGACAGGTAGTGTAAATCGCTAACAACAGAGTTTTACTGATCTCGGGGCAGACATCGTGGAGCCAGTATGCCTCGGGCTTTGGGAAAAGTGTGAAGAGCGCTTTTGTCGGGGACGCCTGATGACAATTAGAAGGTACTTATCTGCTCTTTGATGTTTATCGACACCAGCGGCTAGGGGTGCGGGGCCGGCCCTTATAAGACAAATCCGGCTCCGGCGGCACGCTCAGACCTCTGCCCCCAAGTGGTCAGGATCGCTCCCCTCAACGGGACAACCCGAAGGCGGCGGCGGCGGCGGCGGCGGCAGGAAAAGAAAGCGGGAGAGGCCGGCCAGCACCATGACCAAGGCGCCCTTCTCCGTCGAGTGGCTTTCTCAGAGCAGCCAACCGAGCACGCAACGCCGGACCAGGGCAAGAGAGGGCAAAGAGGCCGCTTCGTCCTCCTTTCCCGACGGCATCCCGGCTCAGCAAGGCGATCCTTCGCCCGACGGCCAGCAGGCGGGAAGAGGAAGCCAGCTGGACGACGGGACGGTCGGATCCGAAGTCGAGGAAGCGCCTTCCAAGCATCTCCCGTCACTCCAGAAGAACCTGGGCACCTCCTCTTCTTCCTCCGCAGGTAACTTAAGGCGGCCGATTCAACTCGTTTGCCTGGATTCTGGCTGCTCGCCTTTTTCTCTGGATTCCTAAATGCTGCAACAGAAAATACCACCACTATCTCGAATCCCTGCAAATGCATGAAACGAAATGGAAGGGTCTAAAGACCTAATAGAAAGTAGTCATGGAGACTTTTGGCAGGGTCTTCTGGGTGGAGAATACTCAGAATACTTTACCCCTTCTTCTGGGGGCATCCCAGGACTGATGCTTGCCTATGGTTAAAGAGGTGGCTCTACTCGCAGGAGGTACAGTGGGGAATCGAACTCTCAACCTGGGTTGCGAGTAAGGTGGCCAGTAAGTGAGCGAGCAAGACTGTGGGTGCAAGTAGTGGAGCTTATGTGAAGGAGTGACTCCGCAAGTCTTCCCTCAGTAAACCAGCTACCTTTGTGTGTTTTATAGATGAGTTGTCATACATTACTGCTTTGACTGGATTTTTGGTGCTATTTGTGTTCTCCATTTTTGCATTTTCCATTTCTCAGAGTGACTTTTTTGTATACTTATTGATTTCTGCCTTAATATTGCCTATTAATGTTGTAAGATACCCTTTATTCATTGTTTGTAGTTTTAAATACTGTCTTGTAATGATTCCGAGCACTGTTGTATACTCGTTTGCAACTTTAAATATTGTTTTTAATTGTTGTAAGCCACTTTGTGTCCTTTTCAAGGAGAAAGGTGTGATAAAAATATTTTAAATAAATAAATAAAAATAAATAAATATATTTCCAAGGGTCAGCTAGTCATATTAAATCCGTTGCAGAAAAGCTTCCAAGGCAAGCTAATTTTATTTGGCATAAGCTTTCCTGAAGCTGATTTCCTCTGATGCATCTGCTGTCCAGGAAAGCTTATATTACATACACCATGTTAATCTGTAAGGTATCGCAAAACTGTTTGTTGTTGCTGCTTTGGGCGCATATGGTTTCCTAATCTGCAGATTATACACCCATTCCTTTCAATACGGACCGTGTTTCCAGTCATCCCCTAGCTCAGAGCTTTGACACTCCAGATTTTTTGGAGTACAACTCCCGGAATCCCCAGCCTCTCTTGCCAGTTCTAAATGCCTGTGGGAGTTATAGTTTAAAAAACAAATAGATTGCCAACGATTCACCACCCTTGCCCTAGCCATTGGGGATGATAAGGGGGTGATAGGAGATGCAATATGAGACGTCCGGAGAGTTATCACGTAGGATGTTTTTACTGGGAAACTACGGAAGGTTTTCAATTTATTGACACGATCCTTGACGCCCTCTTTTTCTGCCATCAGCATTAGCTGCTCCGAAGCAGGCGTGGAGCGCTACAGAGTCTGGCTCCGACGGCGAGGGCAGCGTTTCCGAGCGCCGGAGCCCGGAAAGTGGCAGCGGCGTCCGAAGCACCAGCACCCGTCGCTTACGTACCGCTTTCAGCCTGGAGCAGATCAGCACCCTGGAGAGCTCCTTCAAGCGGCACAAGTACTTGGGCGCTGCAGAGAGACGCAAGCTGGCCACCAAGATGCAGCTCTCCGAAGTTCAGGTCAGTCCGGAGGGTACAAGAGGGAGTCAAAGGGATTGGAGATCTGTCCTCATCCTCCCTAGATAGTGAAAGATGATAAAGTTTCCTATTTTGTAGTGTGAAGTTGGAAAAAAGCAACTGGTAGGAGCGGGCGGTGGGGGGTCAATGGGAAGAAAATCCTTGTGAGCATCCAGAAGCTTGAAAGCATTTAAAGACTACTGTGCTCCTAGAGGAGGGAAAGCCCAATGTTTGAGGGGAAGGGAGAAATACCTATTTTGGCAGGATTTGTAGGGTGCATAACTTTATATTGATCTAAGGTGGGTTGATAAATGAATCGGTAATGTTGTTGCTGAACTAGGGCAGATTGATAAATGAATCATCACAATAGACAAAAACCAGCTATTACTATGAGAAAAATGCCACTGAAAGAGGGTGTAAGCAAAGAGCAACATGCACTTTGTGATGGGAGTGTCTGTCTGAGAAGACATGAATGCAGTTAGAAAATCTGTTTTTTTGGGGGGGTGAGCAGTTTTATTTGTGGAGAGCTGCAAAGAATTTTTCACCTCACTTCCAGTTGTCTTATGAATGTGTGGGCCTTCCTGCCTTTTGAGATATGTTGCTAGTGGCTTAAACCAGTGGTTCTTAACCTTGGGTTACTGAGGTGTTTTTGGACTGCAACTCCCAGAAGCCTTCACCACCAACTGTGCTGGCTGGGAGAGTGCTTGTAGCGCTATGGGGCGGTATATAAGTCCAATAAATAAATAAATAAATAAATAAGAACCACTGGCTTAAACTATAATTTGAAACCCCACACACCACTGACCCCACTCCCCCACCCTCATAAAACTACATTGTCTCTTCAGCCAAAGTCCACTTGCACTGACAGACTAACACAAATATAAAGACTTCAAAGCAGGCTGAAGAAATTTGATGGCTGGGGAGAGTCTCAGTTTAGTTTAAGGGCATGTGGGTTTTTTGGCATTCCAGTTAAAATAGTTACAAAAAATTAAAAAATTATTTGCCTTGATTATTTTCTTTTATATGCATAGAAACATTAGCAACAATAGGCACCTGTACTTATTTTCCCAGAAAAAGTGCTTAGGTATGTAGGTTTATTTAATTGCTTATAAGTTGCTCATTGGTGAGCTCCTTTGTTCTTTAGACAAAATACTTCAACATTTGGAGTTTCCTTTGACTAAGAAGAGTTTTTAGCTTTTCATAAGAATATTTTAGCTTTCGATTGCTCCTCTAGCAAGCTTGAAGATGTTTTAACACTTTAAAAATTGTTATTGTGCTACTAGTTTTCCGCTTAGTGCCTTATTTTTAATTCGGTAAATTGCAGTGGATTTGAGAAAGGGAGCAACCTATAGCTGTAAAGATGAAATAAACACATAATCCATTGTCTTAATTACTCTAAATTATTGGGCAGAATAGTATCAAACTTCTAAATACTTTCAGTCTGCTTGGTGGGTAGCTGTGTAAGTCTCTTGCAGCTAAGACAGCTGAGGATTCCTTGGTATAAAAAACTATTATTTATTTCAGCATTTTTTATTATAGCATGGACTAGTGCATCTCATAATACCAGCCTTTAAAGATACCATATAGCCTTTGGTTGTATAAGAAAGTGGTACAATTTGCTAGTGAAGGATATGGAACCATTCATGTTGGTTCTTTCATTTATGCAGATCAAGACTTGGTTCCAGAACCGGAGGATGAAGCTGAAACGTCAACTGCAAGAAATGAGGCCAGAAGCCTTCCATTCAGTTCCATTCTATAACCCACTGCCTTTTGGACCCCAAAATGGTCCCCTATCCTATGTTTACTCCCCACAGCAGCAGCCTTTCAACAGGAGAGAAGCCAGCCTGCCTTCTGGCCTCCCCTTCCCTCCAGTGTCTGCTCCCACCCTGGATCCAAGAAGCACCTCTGAAGGGCAGTCAGCTGCTCTTTGGCCAATGCCCATGCCCTATTTTTTGGGATACCATGACCCTAGAACTCTCTTCATGGCCCTCCGGTGATGAGGAGGGATGCCAGTGACCCACTGAAGGACTTGCACTATAGTTTGCTCTGCCATTGACAATCCAGGGGTATAGAAGTTCTTGGTGCTGTGAAGATATTTTGCACAGGGATATTTACATGCTGAGTGAGTGAGTGGAAGGTGATTTATTAATAGGAAGATGCATTAAATAAAGCTGATTTATTCAGTAAGGCCTGACAGGCTCTTCCAGTGACATATGAATCAGGCTGTGGTACACAATAACATAGGTAAGCTTTTAAGTGCCCCACTTGGATTCAGAGCATGGAAAAGCTACTTTTTTTTTTTTTACTATATCTCCCAGAATTCGCCAGCAATTGCCATGCTGGCTGGAGATATATGGGAGTTTTACCTTTTCCCGCTCTAGTAAAGGTAAAGGTTCCCCTTGACAATGTTTTTGTCCAGTCGCGTTTGACTCTAGGGGGTGGTACTCATCCCCGTTTCCAAGCCATAGAGCCAGCGTTTTGTCCGAAGACAATCTTCCGTGGTCACATGGCCAGTGCGACTTAGACATGGAACGCTGTTACCTTCCCACAGAGGTGGTCCCTATTTATCTACTTGCATTTGCATGCTTTCGAATCGCTAGATTGGCGGGAGCTGGGACAAGCGACGGGTGCTCACTCCGTCATGTGGATTCGATCTTACGACTGCTAGTCTTCTGACCCTGCAGCACAGGCTTCTGCGGTTTAGCCCACAGCGCCACCACGTCCCAGGTCTGGCCTGACTTAAATATAGGACACACCATAGAATGGGGAGGAGGAAAAAAACATTAGCTAGAGAAATCTGCTGTCCAACTAGATTTGGCAAGATAGGCAGCTCAAGTGCTGCACAATGCTGTCATCAAAACACTGGAAAAGGTACCCAGAAGTAAGTGATCCACTGAGGTTTCTTTCATTCACAACCCACTGACAGATGGTCTTCTGTTTTTGCAGGGTGATCCAAATCTCTGTGTTGTAGACGGGAGCTGTAATGGACTTCTTTGTTATTCACTGCATTGTACTATATTACACGAAGCCAGCCCATAGTTTCCTTTATATCATTGTCCTCCTTATAAAAATATTAGCACTTTAAACAAAGTGGTCTATTACCTCCCTGCTCTTTTGATTTCCAACTCATTCTGTATCTTAGGGATGCTTTTAAGAAGTATTCAGGAGAACAAAACAATGATTTTATTGACAATTTGTTCTACTTTGATTTATTGTTATGGCATGCCCCAAATCCATAAGTGTTGAGCAAAATACAATATTAAATGACTGTATTAGCATTCAATCAAACCTGAGTGCTCACTGGAAGGACAGATCCTGAAGCTGAGGCTCCAATACTTTGGCCATCTCATGAGAAGAGAAGACTCCCTGTAAAAGACCTTGATGTTAGGAAAAGTGTGAAGGCAAGAGGAGAAGGGGACGACAGAGGATGAAATGGTTGGACAGTGTCATCGAAGCAACCAACATGAATTTGACCCAACTCCGGGAGGCAGTGGAAGACAGGAGGGCCTGGCGTGCTCTGGTCCTTGGGGTCACGAAGAGTCAGACATGACTAAACGACTAAACTACTACTATTAGCATTTTGGAAATCTCCTCTCTCCATTTCAATAAGTATATTTTTATATGTTTCTCACATAATAAAAATCTTTGTATTTCCATTTGAGTCACACATGCTTTTTGTAAGTTACTTCTAACTCAATCTTTTTCCAGGTAAGCATTTTAAAATTAATACTTACTGCATTTGTTACATTTTCTTCTGCGAGACAGATTAGTATTCCATTCAAATCCGGGCCAAGTCTAAATCCACAAGTCAGGATGAGGTAACAAAGATGAATATTCTCTTTTTACCTAGCATGCTTATATAATACATCTATTTCATATGTATGTAGCTTATGGGTTTAGGTCCAAATTTAGTCATGTGCAAATGGACTGACAAACAGGTGTCCCTTATCATCTGGATTGCTTCCAATGGAGCAGATGGTGCCTCTGAGCAAAGACAACCCGGGGATCTTTGCAATCATACAATATTTTTACCATGCACTGCAATTTATGAATCATGCTTCAACCACATACGGTTATGATGTGTTTTAAAAAAGCAACACATGCTTGGCTTAAGAAGTACAGCTGCACTGAGGCTAGACCAAGCTTAGCTGCTTTTTGTTTGCCTTGCTTTTCTGCAGACTGTAACTAGCAGAAAGAAGGAGGAAGTCCAACAACATCTTACAGGTACAGGTGCTGGGCTTCAAAACAAAAAAGGGAACATGTGACCTTCCAAGAGTTGTTGCAGTGTACTTTTCATCCTTTCCTACCATTGGGTATCCTGGATATGGATAATAGTAGTTACAGTATTCTCGCCTCTTGAATAAAAATTGATCACCATAGTTATATGCTTTTGGAGCTCAAAGTAAGAATTAAACATTTTTACACGTTTGAGCTTTTGTGGAGGCCCTACTGTCTGGCTAGCACTTGGCTTTTTCCTTTAAATAAAAGGAGGGGGGGGAGTATCCATGCCCTGATCCTGAACACAAATGCTTCGGCAGCCTCTTGAAAGGAATCTCAATCTTGATCTACACTAGCTTTGATTTTCTGATCCTAGGTGTGCCTAGGATCATATAACACAAGATTTTATGTTTTCAGAATAATGAGACTTTTTGAAGTTTGCCATTTTAAAGTTCGTTGCAACGTGAAAATTAATTCTGAACCATCCCTGCTATTATATTCATATTGCTGTTTAGTTATTAAGTCATTTCCAACTCTTTGACCCCATGGACCAAAGCTTGCCAGGCCCTCCTGTCTTCCACAATAGGTATATTCATATACCTATTGATAAGTCATTGTGCAACTGTTCATGACACTGTCACCACTTATGGAGACATCTATATGCACCATTCTAGCAGCTTAGTTCAAAAAAGCTAAAGCCTTTTTCCTTTGAATCCACTGCAAATAAATCTACTTAAGATTGCATTGAGAGATAGCCCATCCCATCATTTTGTCAAATCATATTGAAATGTAAATAAGCATGCAACTTAAAGGTACTGGCTTTTAGGATTGCTGGTTTAAACAGGGTGTTGATTCAAAATGTCTGATTTTCATTGAGTCCTTCTTCCCTTTAAAACTGCCCCCAAGGTTCACAAGACCCGTCCCAAGCTGTTCCTTAGGCTTTTGCTGATTCTCCCCTCCCCAAAACAGACTATCCTCTAGAGATACTCCAGAACCAAATTGGCTGCATTTCACAGACAAAATTGGTGAAAAACTGGAGATTGGGAGACATTTCACTGATTTCCCTTCTTTTCAAAACTCCTTGTGTGATGGCTTCTGCAATGGAGATTAAAGAGAAAGGGGAATGGGCAAGGACAGCTACAGTGGATTACAATCATGAATCCCTTGCAGCAGGTCTTATCAGCAGTGCTGGAATAGAGATTTAGTCAAGGAAGCTGGTGCAAAAGTGAAGAGTTAAATTTCCTGTCTCAAATGGGAGTCCCTACAGACCTTCCTCAACCCAACTTCCACAAAAAAAACTCGCACCCATAGTGCAGGTAATAAGAATTATTATTTATTTATTTATTTATTGGACTTATTGCTTATTTATTGCTTATTTATTGTACTTATTATTTATTGGAATTATACTCGTATCTCATATACATGCCCATCACCACCACCCCATTTCTGTGTTAGATGTCCCAGTAATTTAGCCTGGCTGCAAGGGGGTTCAATGTTTTTGACCTATAAGAAAATCTAGTGCAGCATTAAGAAAGTACAGTGAGGCTCAGAAGAGAGTCCCAAGAGTCAGGATCATAAGGGTACTGGATTTGGACTAGAGAAACCCAGTTCACATTCTTATATAGATTCCTACACTTGCTTGCTTTCTTCTCAACCTAATCTTTACAAGCCTGTTGTGAGGATAACCAAAGATAATCCTTAATCCCCTTCCCTGAGCTGACTGCACAACTGTGATATTGCCCTGTATACTCTCACACAAGCACTTTATACTACTCAAACCTTCTATGATATCAAGTAGACTGGTTATTTACCCTTGGATATGTCACCATATGGTTAGTAAAGGTTCCAGCATCTAAATGCACAGTTGAGTGTAAGTATTACCAGAGAAGATAAGGAAACCATCTAAGCTACTTTTAAGATTAAGGAATACAACGTCATATCAAAGCCATCCATAAATGAGCATTAGTAGATGATGTTCTGGACCCCAGAGCATCATCTTACCATTGTTCAGTTATAGATGACTCCAAAATGTTGTTATATTCATTCTTCTTCTGAGCAAGACATCTACAAAGCTCATCACCATTATACCATGTTGTTGAGCAACTGGGAAAACGTGGCCAAAGAACCCAAAAAACCCACAACAGCCATTAGATCCCAGCCGTGAAAGCCTTCGCGAATACATATTTTTTGAATAACAATGCACCCGTGGACATGAAGCTAACTCAGTGGCTGAAATCCAGGAATAAGGCAGAACTAATGTAGACCTACTTAATCGATAGAATTTATGGAGGTGTTTATTTAACAAATCCCTACCGATCCAATGGGCCTATTCTAGTTGCAACTTACTTCTGGATGTCAGCCATTAAGTGCCAACTAGAAATCTTTTAATATGTTTATATTCCTTTTGATTATTTTTATTCCACAGCTCCTTTGTCAGAAGATGGCTCCTTAATGGCTGATCAAGCTTCTTATGTCAGAGCTTGGAGACAACTTAATCCTTCATTACTTTGGGAGATAAGATTTATAGCCTCAGAAACTCTTTTCATCTCTGCTCTGAGCAACTGATTCACAACTGGATAGTAAGAGAGAAGGTTACACTGCAAAATAGTACAGTCCCCTGCCCTTACCAGGTGCTGTTTTGAAGATACTCCCGTGATCAGTCATGCAGCAGTCAGCCCATGAAAGGGGAACATCTGCTGCATGGTTGCCCTTGCATGTGTGATTTTTCTTAGCAAGAACAAAGCCAGGATAGAAAGGTGAGATACAAATGTAAATAAATAAGTAAATTGTATTCTGAGTAGCAGAGGATGTCTTTCCAGCTACATCCTCCTAGGGCAGTGGTCCCCAACCTTGGGCCTCCAGATGCTCTTGGACTCCCAGAAATCCTGGCCAGCAGAGATGGTGGCGAAGGCTTCTGGGAGTTGTAGTCCAAGAACATCTGGAGGCCCAAGGTTGGGGACCACTGTCCTAGGACACCAATCTGAACTCCTGTTTCAGCTGCAAGTACTAATTTCCAAAGCTATAGCCCTGTTGGTTTACTTCACAGAAACCAGTTAGGAAAGAATCAGATATTAACTGGAGGGAAGGCCTGTCTGAACATCCATGTTTTTAATTGTTTTTTAAAAATACCCAGCGAGGTTAAAGTTTTTTAAAGGTTTATATAATACTTTAATGGAGCAAAACATGGAAGATGAAATGGTGAAGGATTGCATGGTAAAATGGGCCCAAAATATAGGTCATAATATAGAACTAAGTGCCTGGTCACAAATTTGAGAATGAAATATTAAAATGACTAAATCTATAAATCTAAAAGAAAATATATACAAAATGTTTTACAGATGGTATGTAACACCAGAGAAATTAACAAAAATGTATAAAATGTTTCTAATAAGTGTTGCAAATGTGAAAAGAAAGTAGGGAGCTTCTATCATATGTGGTGGATGTGCAGCAGAGGCAAGGACTTTTGGAAAATGATTCATGAAATGACAGAGAAAATTTTAGGGGTTAAAATTGCTTTGACACCAGAAATTTTCTTATTGAATATATTATCAGCTACACTAAAAAGAAACAAACAAACAAAAAACCAAGATCTACTTGACCTTACACCTGATAACTGCAGCTAGAATTGTATATGCCAGTAAGTGGAAGACTACAAAGGTGCAGACAAAGAAGAAATTTTTTGAGAAGATTCTGGAACTAGCAGAAATGGATATTTTGACAGATGCACTAAATGACAGACTGGATAATAATAAATGGGAACCTCTTTATACCTGGATGAAATCTACCCCAACTTAAATAGAATAGATTAGATTAATATTTTGTTAGAGAGTATAAACAAGATGAAATGAATGAAACATATCGTAATAAATCATTCTGGTTGCAATGGATAGAAAAGCAGAAAAAATACAATAAAAATCTGCAAATACAGAGAATGAAGAGATTAAAGTCTAGACTGCATTAACAGCCAGTGGCATAGGAACAGTGAATGTCTTATCAAATTGATTGCATACTTCTTTCTTTCCTAGGCTGAGCACAAACTATCTTCTTTATCTACAGCTGGTACTACAAAGGAGTTAATAAGTCTCTGTTTGTTTCAATATATACAGATGTTGAATCCTGGGTCCTAAAGCATTGTGAGAGATAATGTAGCCAAGACGCTAGGTTTTAGCTCCGAAGGGCATCCAAGGTCTAGGAACTTTTGATTGAATTAGTGTATGGGGTCATCTGAAACTTGAAAAGCATGCCATAAAATGGATTTAGGGATGCTGATAGACAATTTGCTTTAGGACAAGCGTTAGTATTTCATTTCTGACCCAATGAAGGCAATAAGGAAGATGATACTTCTTTAGTGGCATTCAGCCCCAATGAAGGCACAGATCATCTTGCAAATACTTTGGGGTAAAATGTTGGAGAAGGTATCTTGGAATCTAACACACATATCCATGTATGGTGTTTGCTTCCTCTAGCAGAAACTTGATAGGACAAAATATTGACTAACCATCCGAGCAAACAACATTTTCATGACTCTAAATATTGCTTCTTTGGCCAAGCTGGGCTTTATCTGAGCTGCTCTAGCTATGGCCTGCTGTGGACAAGTGGCATGGAAACCAAACCAAACAAAACAAAATGGAAAACTCAACTGAGCCTAAACTACAGTGCTTGCAGTTCTAGGTATTTTTTTCCAAAGAATGTGCAGCATCCAATACACAAAAACTTGACATTATAGCAAAGACAATAATTGCAACCCTTGAGAAAGTCATGTAAACATATCTACCAAGGCTTGGTTTCAGATGTTTGGCAATCATGTATGAATGGGTAGGCTTACTTACCACATGAAGGATGTTGTGCCCAACTTAAATAACTTTCTGTAATATGGAAACCCTTGTTACAACATGCCACTCATCCAACATCAACTCAAGCCCTTGCTTTTTATTTGACTGGCCCACTACAAAAAAATAACAATAGGTTTTGATTTGTGTATACATTTTTTTTAAATGCCCAGGTTATGTTTAGCCTATGTTCAGTGTGCCAATTTTTTAAAAATAGGGTTGACTTTTGCAGAACATTGAATTAGGTTTGATTCAGAAAGTATCAGTTAAGATTATTTGTCAGGGGTGGAAAATAAGGATGAGAGAACAAGAACATTCTAAACTCTGCCCCTGTTTGTCATGGGTGTCTAAGGTTACATCGAGTGCTGTCTCTCCAGCCATTGGATAGACACCACTAGCTGCATGGATTTCCCTATCCTCTGCAGCCTGGCCCGCACTCCTCCAAATCTTCTCTGAAAAGGAAGGACCTTGCAGAACAGATTTCTGTGAGGCTCTAGAACAGGTAGAAGGAAAAAAGCATGGGGAAGCCCTATTACATGAGGGAAACTCCACTGGCAGGATGTTTGATGGAGTTCCATAATTTTTACTATGCCCATTAGTCTGCTTTCAAGCCCTGTTTGATGATCCTGTGGGCTACAGTTGTACCTCACCACACTGTTGCTCAGGCTGAAGTATGGAATAGAAAAGCAGCCCAGCAAAGAGAGCTAATGCCATCTGCTTGAGAAGGAACTGTTTCTAGAGGAGCTGGGCTGAATTTAATTGATGGGAATTGTAATCCAAGCATTTGCAAGGGATTCGGTTGGGAAAGAGTATTTTAGATTCAAATACTGTCTTGAGTGTCTCAACAAGAAAAGGGGAGAGTACACAGGTGCACCAGACTATAAAAGTACAATAGTAATAAATAGTGTAACTACTACTGGCATGATGACCCAGTGCCTAAATGTATTCTGTTCAAGTTCTATACAGACATGACTTGAGTATCACTAACTTAACTAAAGGAAGCAGAGAACAAGAAATTCGTAGCTACTGAACAAGAGCTTCCAAACCCAAGCAATAAGTTATGAAGTTATTTCAGTCTTCTTTTTCTTCTGCTAACTTATGTCTTCCCCCTTTTTATTTCAAAGGATTCAGTTAAGATGTGACATGTGATCAGGATTGCCTATTTTTTTCAGAAGCTGCTGCATTCAGAGGTTTGTTGCCTCCAAAGGACAATTGGCACAGGGTCTTAAATAAACAGTTTCAGAGATACCATGACTGGCTAGGAGACAACTAGAGGGCAATGGGGGCAAGGTGAGATAAACTAACAGAGGAAAATGAAACAAAAAGGAAGTGAAAAGAAAATTAGACAGAAGGCGATAAGCTGATTAACTTACATATTTGTCAACAAGAGGTGTCTCTTTGGGTGCCAGAGTTTGGTGGTATATCAAAGAAAAGCAATCATCTTAACTAACTGTAGAAGCATTAAATACGTTAGAAATGCTTGCCTTGAGCCACTAAGGAGTTTGCAGCAGAGAGCAGGAGTGGATCTGTATACATGTGTGGATGTGATGTGTAAAGTATATGGAAGGCTCATCCATACCCCATGAAACTTGAGAGATTTAGATGAGAAAGAGAGTCCTTACCCAAGGCAATTAGTCATGCAATTATTGCTTATGGGCTAATATTTTTAGTAGACTAGCTTCAACTACAGTAGGAGGGTGAAAACTTCCCAGTCATACAAAACATTTACTTTTTTTGGAATTCACATTTCTCTTAATGAACATTGACACAGCAACAATGGAAAATGAGTGTATTCTTGAAAGAAAATAAGTGTCTTTTTGAACAAGAGGAAAGGTAGTCATTTTAGCTATAAAACAAATTCCAAATTTGGGACCATTATTAGGCCAAGCAAAGTAGTTCCAAAAAGCTTTTGAGATCATAGATCTCTTTTTCAAGGAAGATGTTAAATAAGTAATCGGGGCAGGGGGGGGGAAGAGAAGATGCCGTCAATATGGCATCTCAAATTATAACAGAGGAGAAAGATTAAGCATATTTTTTTCTTGCAATAAACATTAAGTATGCCGGATAACTCTTTGGTAGTTCATTTAAAAAAGAAAAGAAAAGAAAGAAAATCAATACTGTGCAATCATAAACTGAAGAGCTTTTAGACTTTCCTTCCAAGCAGAAAAATGCCCAAGGAATTTTTTGTAACCTGTCCAATCCTGTGAACATTTTTTTCAGAAATCAGAAGGATATTTTGGTGTGTTTTCTAGACTTCATTTCTCAGCAAGCTCATTCTTAATTTGATAATTGTGTCCGAAACTATATGCAACATAGCCTTTTAGGTGATCTACACACCTACTCATACATATTGTGGCTTTATCTTTTTCTTTTCCCTACGTGGTTTTCTTTTTTCCTTCTACTGTTGTGATGGAGAAGGGATCAACATGGGAGGAAAATATCTAGTTACAATCTATATAATCCCCATTGTTGGATTTTCTGGAAAACTGTAATAAATTTCAAGAATTCCACCCCACCCCCAGTATAGAGCACAACACATTACCAAATACCTCAGTGTTGTCACTGATTGCTGTAATCTTTAGCCTGAGCCTTTGATCATGAGAGACTGGGGAAAACCTGTTGGGCAAAGAGAAGTTCCAGAAACCCTGTCCCAGCCATCTAATGCTGTGTTTAAAAATCATGGCTTAAGGCTATATTTTGGATTACTTGCCAATTCATGGCAACAATTAGCACCTACATTTCCAGTGTCATCTTAGACACTTTAAGGTGTTTCATGTTTTATGAATTTTTTGTTTCAACAGCCTAATAAACTCCTTTTGGAAACCACCGTCTGTTGCATGGAGGGACTTTCTGTGGATTGTTCCTGCCCCCAAAAGTAACTCTGCTATCCAGATATGTTGGGTGATATATTTTAGTCACTACATCTCAGACTAATATTGTGAAGCAGTGTAGAAATGTTTCTGCTGATGCTATACAGAGAGAGAGAGACAATCAAACAAACAAGGTAAAAGTGGTCCAGGTTGCCTTAAAGTTCCCAGTCTCTAAGTGAAAATTAAATAAGTTGAAGATGTTTCAGTGAAATCAAAAGCAGAACAATCCACATATCCATATGAAAATCACAAACTAAATTCAAGCATGGTTCACCCTATTTCAAACCTGTGTCACACATCGCAATACATGTCACTCTGCAACCTCTCTTTGGATTAATGTCTGAACCAAAATGGGGAAAATCCCTATATTGTTTTCTTCAGTGTCAGCATTAAAACTCGTCCTCCTCCTAGAACTGCAGAGCTGGAAGGGCCCTTTGGATCATCGAATCCAGGTTCAACTGTTTTCCTGCTTTTGCACTTTTTGATCTCAGTAATTATTTCAAGCCCCTGCTTCTTCCTCACAGTAATAGGTGTCACTTGCATCTCTTGAATTATTAGTTCCTGTTTTAGCTTGTTTGATATTGTAAATTGTCTTTGGTCCTCTTGAGGAGAATGGCAGGGCATAGACATTTTGAAGGAGAAAGGAAATGTATCCCCACAGATACATAATTCAGGGCAAAGTTTCTAAATCAGAGGGTTTTCTTGAGGAGGTTTAGAGCTCCCTTCTAAGAAAGTCAGATTTCTGATTATTCCTTGCCTATGGACAATAAAAATAAAACAGAAGTATTGTGACACTTTTGTGATGAAACCGTGGGGCTACCTCTTTGCAAACTGCTGCAAGAGGATGTTTCTTGACCAACAGACTCTGGGAAAATGTCTGAATTAGCAAGGCATGGTGGGCTTCTGCTTGCATAGTAACCCTGTTAAGAATTTGGCCAGGAGTGCCAGCAGGAAGTTTAACAGTTGTGGGCCCAACCTTTATGGTTCCTGCTGTCTCCAGACACTATGGAGCCAACTCCATGGAGCTACCACAACTCCAGGTGAAACAATTCCATCTGTTGTGCTAAACAAGGGGAGTTCTCCCCATGCCAGGCCATTAGGTCTAATTGCTGCCTATTATCTCTCCCTTTGATGCACAATTAACTGTCAATTAACTAGGAGATCTCCCCCCCCCCCCAAAGGAGCTCAGAAGAGGCCATGGGAGAGAGGAACACCCATCCTTTGGGGCTTTCAGAGGGCATTTTGTGTAAGCTGACAAGTTGTAATTGGAAGGAAGGGAGAGAATGTAAGGTCCTGGTTTCATCCAGCTGTTTTCCACACATCTGTGGCACAACCTGAAAAGGAAGGAGGGATTTAAAAGAGATGCTGGCTGTGAGAATAGGAAAGGAGAAGTGGTTAGGAGTGTTAGAGGAATTTACTGAAAACAGGTATCCTCATGTGAATATGTTGAAAGGGACACATTTTAATAATACATAATATGGTAAATAGGAAGAACATTTGATAGAAGGCATTAAGATTTTTGTGGTACCTAAATGAGTAACAAATTATAATGTTACAGCTTTTGTGGATAAACATCCACTTAGTTAAATCAGAGTTTAGAATAATCATTCTTTTTGGACTCCAACCCCAATGCATGATGGGTGATTCTGGGACCCAGAATCCAAAAAGCAACTTTTGCCAGCTCCGCATATGATGGAGTATAATCATGGGTTGGCACACAGAGACAGAAAACAATGTGGCTGAAGAATCCTGATGGCCTCCTTTGCTCTCCAAGTATGGTGGTGGTGGTTGTTTCAAAATTGCTTCTGACCTAATGACAGCTCTAAGAATGAGTGAGCTAACAGACTCAAGCAAGTGGCTTGATGGAAATGAATCCATCTTATATTTGGTCTTCCTCTTTTCCTGCTGCCTCCAACTTTTCCTAGCATTACTGTCTTTTTCCAGTGAGTCTTGGCTTCTTATTATGGTCCCAAAGTCCAACAGCCTCACTTTCATCATTGTTGCTTCTAGAGTGAGCCCATGCTTGTCTGTCTTTAAAACCCTCTCCACCAGCACCATATTTTTTTAAAATGATTTTTTTTCCTGTCAGCTTTCTGGCTGAGCTCCTATGATCTTAGTAACATGATAAAAGAGAGAAATTCATCTAAATGAACTTCAGCTGAATAATACTCACGGTGTTCGTTCTCCCAATATGGTTGCCAACTTCTTTTCTGACTTGGCTCCTGGATCTTTATTAACGTGGTGAAAGACAGAAATTTATCCTAATGAATCATCATACTGAACTATTTTTCCAGTGAGGATGTCACAGTCCAAGAAATCCCAGGCAGTATCTCGCCAGGGGCAGGACCACTCCCCCACACAGAGTATCAAGTCCAAAGGCACTCACTGATCAGTTGGTCATGACCAAGTGGAGGCAGGAGCACCAATGGGCTGGGAGAATGGAGCCAGAACAAGGCGCCAAGATGCAGGAGGCAAGCAGAGACAAGAACAGGGGCCAAGGCAGGAAGAGAAGGAGATGCAGGAACACAGGGACTCTGGGACTCAGGGGCAGTAAGCACAGCTGAAGACCTTTGTTGCTGCACAAGTTCTGGGAGGGAGAACCACTCTTTGAATAGGCCTTCCCTCCAGGTTTCCAGGTGAGCCTCATAAGTGGCCCAGCAGCTGCTACACAGGCAAAGGTCTGAGCCTGCAAACAACAGACCATCCCTGGGTCAGGCTGGCCCCAATCCTGCAGCTGCCACAGCAGTGTTGATCAGATCCTGACAATGGAAACACAGTGATAGGGACTTTTTACTCACTAAATGTTTTATTGTTGTGCAGCTTAAAACTATAGTGTGAATCTGGTCAGAACAGGTTTTTTTTCATCACAGTTAATGGGAACAGTAGCCCCACATCTGTAGACCCCTCAATTTACTCTTATGACACAGGAACTCTAAGCCAAATCCAGATGTTACCAAACAGTACACTATGTCACATTGATCATTTCCACACACACCCACCGCCTCCACCAGTGGGACACTGGCTTTTCCAACGTCTCCTGCCTAGTAAATGCAAATTAGGTTTTCTCTGGGAATTTTCAATAAAGGTTAGATAGAAAATGGGTTGGAGACTTCCTTTTGTCACTTTGGCTAGGGCTTCTGCATTTTTGCACAAAAGTGGGTTGGGCAGAAATTCAACAGGCAGCTGCCTCCTCACTCTGCGAATGAATCTTTGATCAAGGCGTAAGTACTGTCTTTTGAAGCACTGACGCCTTGTTAATGTCAGACCCCAGTTTTTATTTGGGATCAAGTTTCAGAGCAGATCATTTGACTATGCTGAAAAGCTACTTAGACTCTATGCCAGTGGTTCCCGATCTTTTGATCCCCAGGTGTTCTTGGACTAAAACTCCTAGAAGCCTTCACCCCTAGCTGTGCTGGCCAACTCTGGGAGTTGTAGTCCAAGAACATCTGGGGACCCAAGGTTGGGAACCACTGCTCTATGCAATATCGGAGATGTGGAAGGTGGGAGTCGTAGAGTCTGCAAGGCATAGAGCGCATGAGCTTGCCAGAAGCTGAAATACACTGTGTGTATGCTTGTGTTGGGGGAGGTGTGTTTTACAAAGTGAATGCAGAACTTTAGTCTAAAGAGAGGTTCCTCTGGAAAAGACCAGAGTTCCAAGATGATATCAAGAAGGATCTCTGGGCAAAAGAAGGGGAACAAGTCTAAAATCTGTGCCTTTCTATAACAAAAATCTCAAATTCAGTGGAAGCAATCTTTGGTGACATGGATTCCATCTGAACATATCATTTCTCCTGGGCACTCTCTCTTTGTCTATACCTCAAAAAGGTCCAAACCGAACTTGGAAAAACAACGTGGCAATGCTAGCTGGAAGATCTGAAGCATCCTAGTTCCAAAGAAAAACTTTCCCAGGCTCTGGCCATGAGAAACAGCCATTTGGCCATTGTGTATGAAGGGGTGCGATTTACAAATCCCATTTGGTCTTTTCTTTCAGCTCGGCCCAATGTATTCAATAATTCCTGCCTTTTTGATCCTTTCTTTAACAAAAAGCTAAGGAAACTTGCTCAGATAAATCCAGCTGTAGGTTCCACAGCGTGATTATTGTTTCAAGGGGATTATTACCACTGTCGTTTAACTTTCCATATCAGAGCAGGAGGGGGTAGGGAAAGGGGGCCTAATTTGTAAAGAAATGAATAACTCTATCATAAAGATGTCAAGTGATCCTACAACACACAGGCATTTTTGCCTGTGTTGCACAATCCTTTCAGTAGGACACTGAGATATCACCTTCTCCAGCTTTGTCTCCAACAAAGCAAGGAAGAAGAAGGACAAAAGACAAGTTAGTGGTGACCGGTGCTTCAAAAGAAAGCTCTTCTTACTCCACTTAATCTCATTGGTGCTTAATTGACTATCTAATAGCAAGGATCAAGACATCAAAGGTCTAGCTAAATAAACTTGTTAGCATTTCCAAAGAGGGTGGAGAGTGTTACAAACAGCCATCAATTTGCTTATGGTTGGTACTTAAAAGGGAAACTGCCGCTCTGAGCAGATAATGATGTGTGATCTTAAATGAAGCCTAGGGGGAGGATGGGGTGGGGCTATTGTCTTCCATGCAAAACCTAAGGACAATGATAGTCTGGAGGGGATGAGCTGGGATTTCTTTGATCCCTAAAGCTCAGCTATGAGTAGCTAGAAATCATGTCAGACTCTTGGCGCCTGGTTCAGGGAAGAGAGCTGTCCTCCACAGCCTCTCTTTGCAATGGATTGGAAGGCATTGCCCAGAATACCATCCTGCTTTTGACAATGACAGTAATGTCACAGGGAAGATTTTACCTGTTGATTATCTGTGGATGGATGGATGGATGGATGGATGGATGGATGGATGGATGGATGGATGGATGGATGGATGGATGGATGGTAGCTTTATTGGTGCATGAGAGACATAAATTCCAAAGCCACACTTGGGCAATATCTTTCTTGGACCAAAAACTATGGCTAGTCTCCAGTCCAGCCACAGCTGAAAAGGGAAGGTAAATTGTGTAGATGTCTTCACCACTCCAACAGGCTCTCTTGTCTTGTGACTAGCTGTATGACTGATCTTGCAGTCAATGCAAAAATGGGTTCATGACACAGAATGTGCTGGAAACATATGCAGCTTCCCTTATGTTTTGCTTTCAGGGAGCAGGATATTAGTCTATGAGCATATGCCACAGTTTGAGTTCTCTAGGGCTCTTTATCAGACTAGGTCAAGTGAAGGAAGCTTCTTTCACCCACAAGACTGATTTGTATTTCAGACAAGTTCTTGAGGGTGGGGGAACCCTTCCTCTGGCAGGTAGTGTCAAAGGCAAAAGGGAAAATATAAACAGATGTCTTAACTTAAAGCTCATCTTAGGTGGGCAAATTGCTCTATTATAACTTCCAGCAGCCTTAGCCAGCACAGGTAATGGGAAGGCATGCTGGGAACTGCAGCCCAGCATGATTTAGGAAGCTGTCTTTTGCCCACCTTTGTACCTTGTGCTAGGCATGAACAAAGCCTTCAGATTGGGATGCCAAACTTTTAGGATAGAGGGAAAAATTATACTGGAGCAACCATCTGGCAGTGACATCATGAGGCAATTCTGTGGACTTCTGAGCAAAATCAGAGGCAGGGAATTGGGACCACAGGAAGGCCACATTCAGCTCCAGGACACCAAGCTTCCCAAATCCTTTGTTTTAGTCACACTAAATGTCTTTCCCATCACCTAGGGGAGGTACTAGAGCTTTTCTAGACCAAAAACAAAAGAAAAAGCTACCTCAGGAAAGCATCTTTGGATCCAGTTTTCCATACCTAGGACTGTTAAACACTTCTTGTGCCTCCACAGTTTATGCATGTTTGTGTGTGTGTGTTTAAATCTGGGCAGTTAGTTGTTTTATGTTGTCCCTATCAGAAGAAAAAAATATGTTGCATTTCTATTGCTATTTTTGATTGTTGTATTCCAAGTATTAACACTTTGTTCTTTTTGCTCTACATGGTGTCTGGGGGAAAAATTCCTGGTATACGTATATTTAATAAATGAAATTATTACCACTGTAGAAAATCTTTGGCATTCTCCTTGGAATTACTAAACTGTGGTCAAGAGTCAGCCCTGAAACCTACACTTCCATGGCCACAGTGAACATATATATATTGTAATTATCTCTGAAAATCTATTTCTTCTCTCAAATAGTAAGAGATAGAAATGCAAAATCTGGCATAAATACTATGAAGTTTCCAACTTAAATAACTGTGTAGGCTACATCTCAGACAGATTATGCTGGACCCTCTTTTTCTCTGTTCATTTGACCTGAAAGATCTCTGAAATGGTATAAGCTATAAATGTGACACTTTAAAGAGATACTATAATTATTATGTGCTGTCAAGTCAATTTGGACTCATGGTGATCCTTTTCAGGGTTTTCTAGGTATAGAAGTAATTTATCAGACCTTTCTTTTTTGGAACACCCAGGGACTGTGCAGCTTGCTCAAGATTCTATGGTTTGGATTTTCCCCTGGAAGACACAGCGGGGAATCAGATTCCCAACCTGCTGCTTAACCCACTGATCCCTCCAACCAGATCTGATACTACTTAGATACTACTTACTCCAACCAGCTTAGATACTACTGCTGAAAATACTACATTAGTAACATCTCTAAATTGGTTCCTTAGAGCCCTGCTTTTTTTAAAAATCTCCAAAATAATAAGAGCTTGAAATGCAAGATTTTGAATAGATAGCTGTTTTCCCCAGCTTCAATAACTGCATTACTTTTATCTCAGAATAAGGTCTCTCCCGGCTCTGTTTGCTTGCTTGTCCCAAGAGATCTCCAAAAGAGTAAGAGTTAGAAACAAAGTTTGAATGAGTACTACAGATTTCCTAACTTAAGTAACTGAATTGGCTCTGTCTCTGAATCAGTTCTTCCACAGCCCCACAAGGGATCCCTGATGTTTAGCTTTCAATAACAACTGATCACAGGCACTTGCACAAAAAATGAAGTGAGAAGGTAGGCAGATAGGAGAGACCAATCAGTATGAGAAAGAAGAATCTGAAGCATGGGAGAAAAGAGAGAAGGCACTGGGATGAGGGTAGGACTCTATGGTGCTTTCATCTGGATAAGTGGATGGATGTACAGGGTTGCACAGTGGCTACATACTTGGGTGAGAACTGGGTTGAGAGTACCAGGTTCGGGGAGAGAAAAAGGGAATCAGAAAAAAAAACTTGGGGCAAGGAAGGAAAGACACCGAGAGAAAGCACACTGAGGTGGGGATAGCAATAAGAAGTGTTTAACTTAGCAAAAACACATTCATTAGGTGGCAATCAAGCAAGCATGCCCAGAACATGCGCAACGTATGTTCTCACACTGTAGGAATACAGGAGTGTGGGTCGACAAGGCTTCCAGACCTAAAAACATTCCATTAGACCTACACCCTAAGGGTTCTCTGGAATTCCAATACCAACTAGCATTTTCTGTTCCTCTCAATAGAGTTCCCTTGTAAAATCCCTTAGCAAGCCAAAAGCCAGTGTTTGTTGGTTGCAGTACAAAGAAGACAGTGATTTACCCACACATGAGCACAAAAAGAAAGTAATGAGACACCACTCAGCTGCAGTAAATCACTAACCTTTAATTAAACATCTTTATTTTAGCACCCTAGTGTGCTCTAATCAGTCAAATAGTGTAAATGCTATTTAGTTCCTTTTAAAGTTTTGGTGCCTGGTAATGTTATGATGATACTGAGACCCCAAAATTTCAGCAGGGCATTTCCCTGCCCCAGTTACAACCTGTTCTCAAATGATAAGAGCTCATAGCTCTGCTTCTTCCTCTACTCCTGGTCTGGAGTGGCTGGATATTACATTCACCTGGATAAGTGGATTCTGACCTTTATGGCATGGTTTGATTCTACTGCTCACTTGAGTGAATTTCCAGATATTCACATTTGTCAACACATTCATTAGTATTATTGGAAGTTAACTGTGATGGTGACCTGAAGGATGAAATGTTTTATTCTGGATTTAAATTCTAGATCAGTAATGATAAGTCCTTACATAAATGGGAGTCAATGAATCATCATAGAACATAACAGAAGGACCCAGTAAAACCAGATTAAATTGTTTAGAAATCACAGGACCAAAAAAACCATTACAATCATTTGAGCCTATAAGAAGCACAAATAATTACAATAAACAATGGTGATCTCCTTCCTGCCTGCACTAATGGGGCTGGGACAAACAGAAAAGGGTCTGAGTGAGGGCATTGTCAAGAATAGGGTTTCACATCATCGTCACTGAACTCAGCTGCTCTGTTCAAGTTGCCTTGTCAGCCCATCCTGTGATATGCTGTTGCTAAATGTCAGTACTCTTTGTAATAAAAATCAATCACCATCCATGACCTGATCCTAGATGAAGGTGTTGAACAGGGAGTTATTATAGAGACCTGAATGAAACAACTGGGTGTGTGTGGGGGGGATAAATGGGGTCTCAGCTATGTCTAGCTGATACTTGGTATAGTATCAACCTAAGCTGGGGGCAGATTGCCATCACCCATAATAATTCCACCTCTTTCACAAAGAAACCTATTGACCAGTGGTGTCGAACTGTGGCCCTCCAGATGTTCTTGACCTTCAACTCCCAGAAATCCTGGCCAGCAGAGGTGGTGGTGAAGGCTTCTGGGAGTTGAAGTCCAAGAACATCTGGAGGGCCACAGTTCGACACCACTGCTATTGACCTTTACACCAGTTTTGAAGGTTTGTACCTTGGGCTGAGCCAAAGAGGCAGAACAGGTTTGATGCTGGTGCGGAATGTAGCAGGACATATTTTGACATAGTTTTTGCTAACAGAAGATGATTGGGGTGATTTTCACTAACTTAGTTGTCATGGTTAGAACATTTCCTTGTAATGCTTGGCTTGATGGCAATAGATCCTCCCCTCCCCACCCATTATGATGGCCCATCCTGAGAGATTTATGGAATCTAAACAATTAGTGGCGCTGTGGGCTAAGCCGCAGAAGCCTGTGCTGCAGTCGTAAGATCGAATCCACGCAACGGAATGAGCACCCGTCGCTTGTCCCAGCTCCCGCCAACCTAGCGGTTCGAAAGCATGCAAATGCGAGTAGGTAAATAGGGACCACCTCGGTGGGAAGGTAAACAGCGTTCCGTGTCTAAATCACACTGGCCATGTAACCACGGAAAGATTGTCTTCAGACAAAACACTGGCTCTATGGCTTGAAGAGCGGGATGAGCGCCGCCCCCCAGAGTCGGACACGACTGGACAAAAATTGTCAAGGGGAACCTTTACCTTTTACCTTTACCTAAACAATTCTCAAATGCTCTGGGGGAGTTCTTGCTTGATAAGGCTTGTGATTTGGTTGAGATTTTGGTCTTTCTATGGAATGGTGAGATGCAAAGGACCATCAATACAATTGCCCCTCCCACAGCACCTAATCTGATTTAAGTTAAGACCTACAGGTGACAAAACAAACCAGATGATGCTAGAATGCAGGTGCAGTGAGCCTCAAAGGAAAACTGATTAGTAATTAATTAGGACTCCTCACCTGCTTTTTCTGCTGAATTAAATGTCACTATTTTGTCTTTGACTTGATGTTCATCAGAGTTGTTCCAAGTGGTGAAGAATTTGTTGAGATTTGGATCAAAGAGCCCCAACCCAAGTGGAATCCTTGATCACTTGCAGTAAAAATATATATATAAAAATTGCTGAATACTCGAAAGAGCAAGTTGCTCTCATATTCACTTGGAACTTGACCCCACAACTGCCACAGAATCTGGGGTGTATGTGAGTTTCCAACACAGCATCTAGTCAGGCTTCCTGGGATCAGTTTCAGTTATTGCACCGTAGATGATATGGACAAGACACTTGAATAAGTGGGTTGCACTTTCTCTGAAGCAGCAGGTACATAGCCTGGGGTTACTCTTTGAACGATCTTTATAATTCAAGGCTCAGGTGAGCAGAGTGGCCCCAAGTGCCTCCTACAACCATTTTTGGACAGGGATAATCTGGCTACAATAGTTCATGCACTGGTAACCTCATGGTTAGATTACTGTGATGCTGCAGCAAATGCAAAATTGGCAGCTAGACTGCTAGCAGGAATGCCTTTCAGAATTCATATGACACTGGTTCTGACAGAATTGCACTGGCTGCCAATATACTTCTTCTTTGACTTTAAGGTGTTCATGGTAACCCATAAAGACTTAAAAGGCTTGCTACTCAGATACTTAAAGAAACACCTCTCCCTATACCTGTATACCTGCCTGATCACAAAGATCTGCTGGGGATGGGGGCTCTTCCATTGTCCTGCCATGGAGAATGATCCACTACACAGAGATACAGGGGAGGGCTTTTGTGCCACATTTATGGAATGCTCTCCTCTTAGGAGGCTAGACTGGCAGCAACACTAACCCCATTTTTTGCACCAAACATGGTTATTAATGAAGGTCTTCAGGGATTAAGGGTCATGGCTTTATAATGCAGTGGAAGCTTCTTTTTTGTTGTTGGTTTCAATGCAATATGTATCTTTATGTTTTAGATCTTTTTAGATGGTCCTGAATCATTTAACTGTTTTGTTTTCCTTTCATTGTTTTATCCCATCTTGAAATTTTAGAATATAGGGTGGGATATAAATCTCAAATAATTAAATAAAATACAGAGAAATAAGGGGGCTGTGCATCCCATAATATTTTATTGATTCATTACATGTATATTCTATTTTCCCAGAGTGAGCTCAAGGCACCTGAGATTATGCTCTTTCTGCTTTATCCATACCACTAGTCTATGAGGTATGTCAGGCTGAGAAAGTGTGACTGGCCCAATATCTCCTGCTGCGCTTCACAGCCTAGTAGGAATTTGAACCCAAGTCTCCGGAGTCATGACACACCGGCTCTAAATAACTGGTGGGCCACAACAATCTATATGACCAGCTGCTGCTGTTGTTGTTGTTTTTTTTTTTTTTTACAGGATCCGACTGAATCCCATTTGGCCCAAGGCTTTCTCTACACTTACAGTTTATAGCAGCACATGATAATTTTCACCAAAACAAACAGAAAAGGGTATGTAAGTGCTGGTATGCACCAGATGTGAGCTTTGGCCATGTCCAAGGCTTGCTCCTACACAGGCAGAGGAGTGCCCCCTATCACACAGGTGGGAAACAAGTGCTTCAAGAGCCTCAGTGGGGCCTCAGACTTTTCAGAAGTTAAGGTAAAGGTAAAGGTTCCCCTTGACATTTTAGTCAGTCGTGCTTGACTCTAGGGGGTGGTGCTCATCCCCGTTTCCAAGCCGTTGAGCCAGTGTTTGTCCGGAGACAGTTCCCGGTGTCATGTGGCCAGCGCGGCTATACACGGAACGCTGTTTACCTTCCCACCGAGGTGGTACCTATTTATCTACTCACATTTACATGCTTTCAAACTGCTAGGTTAACGAGGAGCTGAGACAAAGTGATGGGAGCTCACTCCGTCGCGTGGATTCGATCTTATGACTGCTGATCTTCTGACCCTGCAGCACACAAAGGCTTCTGCGGTTTAGCCCGCAGCACCACTACGTCCCTTCTCAGATGCTGGGACCTGTCAAATCTGGATCTATCCTCAGATTCAGGTAGTAATGGGGATTGACAGATTTCTGTTAGGATCTGCTGGCTAACTTCGGGGTAAAGAACAAAGTGATGGGAATCAGGAGACTCGTAGGGAATACCGCACAAGTAGAAGCTACTGTAGCACAACACTTTGCCCTTAAGTGCTAGCTGGACAGCCAGCTGGTTTTCTCCTGCCACCCAGTAACAGCCTCTGCAACTGGAAGCAAGGTAGCTCTTAGAAAAAGATTTGGAGAAAACAGTTTAAGGTGGAAGTCAGTATTGGTAATGAGGTCTCATGCTGTTTCCCTATGGACTGAACAGCAGCCAAAATCTGACACCCTTCCATTGAGGACAAATTCCCCTGCTGCCCCACCCCCATATCTATAGGGCTACACACTGGTATCAATCCACATGATACCAGTGTTGGATGGCTTCCTCATTTCAGGATCTTCCCTGTTCTAAAATGTCTTTCCTGAGGCTTAGTTATAATGAGTGAAACATATAAGGTAAACTATGCTGGCATCTGGAAGCCCACTCCTTGGCCAGGAATGTGACCATTGGAATGTGCCCTCCCCACAGTTCTTTGAAACTGAATTCAGCCCTCAAGCAAAAGGACGGTCCACAGCTTCCCTCTACCAGATATTAACTATGTCAGGCCCACAGCTTTCCCTGTACAAAGGCACTTCCAAACACAGGACACTCTGTTAAAAAGAGATGATGATGATGATGATGATGATGATGATGATGATGATGATGATGATGATGATGATAATAATAATAATAATAATAATAATAATAATAATAATAATAATAATAATAATAATAATAATAATAATAATAATAATAATACAAAGAAGGAGGAATTGAAGCATAAGAACACTTTGCACATATTAGGACTGTTTAGAATCCAAGCCCCCTTCCATATCATACATTGTTCTGGAAGGTTCTGTAGTAAATGGGAGGCGGGGCAGGTCACTGCAAGAAGAAAAGGGGGACAACAAACCTTCCTTCCATTAACTTACCTTAGGACTCTGACCTTTTATTTTTCAGTTCAGCGCAAGATATTGCCCCTCTCTCAGCTTTGCAAATATAGTAATTAAAATTTGTGTTTAAGATTTCCAGTTATTTCCTCTATTATCAGACACATGGCAGAACAAACTATTTTTTTTTCTAAGTGAAACACAGATGAGAGAATTTTAACTTTGCTGAGGTAACTTGCTTCCAAACCCAAACTATTTAATCAACATTTTGTTTCACTTGTTTTTCTTATTTGTGATCAAAAAGAAATCAGAAAAGAACAGGTTTAGTTTCTGTTGTTAAAATTTCAAATATTTTGGAATCTGGATAACAAAAAATATAAGGCATCTAGTCTATAGGAACTATAAATAAGTATTTGGTTCTATAAAGGAAAAAAAATAGAAAAATTAAATCTAACATTATTAGGAAGAATTGCAATAGGAAAAGCTCATATCTTACCAAAACTTCTATTTCTATTTCAAAACATCTCTCTACAACTGGAAACAAAAAAAGATAAAACAAGGGCAAAACATATTGGAAAAATTTATTGCAAGGAAAAGTAAATCCCTGAGACTATAAACACAGTTAAGTACGGCCCAAGACAAAATGGAGGGCTAGCAATACCACATTTACTAAAATATTATGAGGCTTTCCAAACGGCCCAAGTAATCAAACTTATACAGGACTGCAAGACTCTTGAATGGGCTAGAATGGAGAGAAAATAACAAGAAAGGTAATTGGATGTATATTTATATAAAGAAAGATTTTTGACAAATGAGAAACAAAGACAGAATCCTTTTACTAAAGAATTACACCAGATATGGAGGAAATATAAGAAAATCTTTGCTCCCCCTATATCTCCATTATGTCCTATATTAGAACTCCCTAAATTTTAATTTCAAGATAAATACACACAATTTAAGCAATGGAAAGAGAAAGAAATGTATAGAATAACAGACTTGTTTATACAAGGAAAACCTATTACAATCAGACAGCTCCAGGAGAAACTAGGCATATAGTAACAATTGGTATCAGATAACCCAAATTAGAAATTTGGCAACTCAACTACAGAAAACACCGGATTCAAATAGACCATTAACAGAAATAGAGAAATATTGTATAAAGATAGGAAATAAAAGGAAAACATGGTTAATTTCAGTAGTTTGGGAGACAAATTTAAAAACGGAGATATTAGAAAACACATGGAAAAGAACATGGACCTCTCTACCTTATAAATCAGTATCATCTCAAGCTAAAGAAACAGTGTTAAAAGTAGTGCACAGATGGTACTTATACATTGTAAAATTAAATAGAATAAATAAAGGAATATCAGACATGTGTTGGAGGAAATGCAGGAATAAAGGAACTCTGGAACATATGTGCTTAACATGCCCATGAGTGGAAATTTTCTGGTCTGAAGTAATTAAGGGGTTGGAAAGTATAACAGAAGGGAACAAAAACCTTGTGAATAAAGAACTAATTGTGATTATACAAGGACGAGTCTGTTATGAAAATGCCCAACAGTGGAAGGACGCTCAGGACTTGTCCTTGCAAAGATTTCAAAATAGAATATGGAGACTTGCTCTGATGGAAAAACTGACCTATTGCATTAAACTCTATAGAGGTGGCAAAAAAAAACACAAGATAAATTTATGGAAGTATAGTATCCCTTGTTGGCCTCTGGTGCAGGAGATCAAATGGAAAATGGGCTGAAATGCTGGTTAGTTTGAATAACTGTAGGGTTAGAAGTAAAACATATATAAATGTTTAAATACAGTATTATTAGTATTTAAATTATTATTGGAATTAAATTATTGGAAATGTAACTATTTATAGGTAATTACTACTTTTTATTTTTTGTTATGTGATCAGAGCATTGTTACATAATAATAAAAAATTAATTTTATAAAAAAAAACCAACAACCTGTTTTTCTTATTTGTATATTTCTACACCGAAGCTGAAAGAGGATCCATACTCTCACATCTGGCTTTTGGAAGAAAGCAAATTGGCTAAAGAAACATGATTTGCTAAAAATGTCTAGCCCACATATGGAATTTGTCTACTCAGTGATTTTTAAATATATATATACATTGTTTAATGAATAATCATTTTATTTCATCAAAGTTGCCCAGAAAGTCACCTTTTCTACCAAAAACCTGCCCCAGGCTGATTGTATATCTATCACACCTTGAGGGTTTGTGTCTCCTCTTTTATTTGTGTTTAAATAGTGGTATCTGATTCACACCTAGAAATAGGGTACAACCAGTTCACATAGCTAGAGGATGAAACTGTAAGGACAGTAAATGCAAGAAGTTCAAAGGAGGACAATTCCAGGCAGCAATATTGAGAGTGACTAATCAGAATAGTCCCATTCAAATAAAGAAAATGGCTCTAAGGTGATGAGGCAAGAGTATGGGTTGACTGATGTAAATTTAAAGGGGAAAAAGGAGGATTTCAATCAAGGATCCTGATGGGTGCTTAACATTTCTAGACAACGACCAACATTACTCTGGTTACTTACATTGCTGCTAGTTATTCACTAAAAATGGCATTCAGAATGACTAACAAGAATAAAATTGATATTTAAAACAATCTGAAATACAGTTAAAACATATACATAAATTTAAAACATATATTTAAAACATAATTAAATTTATACATAAATTTAAAACATCAGTTAAAAAAATCAGTATGCAAGCAGTTAAAATCTTCTTCCACAACTTTTCCCTTTATTGTTCTTGGAAAATGACATTGCCTCTCTATGTCTTGAGCATTGCTGGAACCTTTCCATTGTTTTTTTAAAAATTCTAGCAACATAAACATTTACCTTGTAAAACAGTGAATATGTTCGTTCCTTTCTTCCTCCCACTGCTGGGGTATGGGTGGATTCTGTTGAACTTCAGTTCCCATCAGCCCTAGCCAGTACAGCTAAATGTGAGGCATCATGAGATTTGCAGTCCTAGAACATCTAGACAGTTGTACCATTTCCTTTCCTTAGGACACCATGCTGTCCATCAATGACAGAAGTAAGAGGTTATAAGGAAAGATAGTTTATAAGATTCATGCTAAGCAAAGCAGTTTATTTTCACACCATGAAAAGGTAAGTTCCAAACTAAATAAATGTAGAGCAAAAATTTAAGTGATTTACAGCAAAAATAACTGAAGAGTTTCTGTGGCATATTAAAGACAGGCACATTTCATCACAACATAGTCTATACATGTCCCTATACATGATATTTGCTTTGCAGTCTTTTGTTGTAAGCAATCCAAAATAACTGTCACCATCATCTTCACTGAATATTGATATTTACCATGGAAGGGCATATGTGTTTGGAATGTACATTTGTTATACTCATTTCCCCACAACTGCAGGTAGGTGATTTGTATTGAACACATGCAATTCTCATTGTCCTTCCATCACATGCACACACCAAAAGGTTATTGTCATACACACAGCCATCACAGGAGCACCATTCTGAGATATGCAATAAGGCCCACCAGTTTTAGCAGGATTAGATCCAGGTCCAAGATCAATGAGGTATGGTTCACCTTGCAGCTCAAGGAATTATCTGTAGCCAGTCTTCTCGCCTAAGAAGAGCCCTGCTGGGTCAGGCCAAGGGCCCATCTAGTTTGTATCTCACAGTGGCCCCACCAGATACCTCTGGAAGCACATGAGATAACTAGATACCTGTCTCCTGATACCCCTCCCCTGCATCTGGCATTTTGAGGTACTTTCCTTTTAAGCCTGGAGATTATACATCCCAATCATAGCTTGTAACCTGCGATGGCCTTTTCCTCCAGGAATCTGTCCAATGCCCTTTTAAAGGCATCTAGGCCAGATGCCATCACCACATCCTGTGGCAAGGAGTTCCACAGACCAACAACATACTGGGTAAAGAAATGTTTTGTCTGTTCTCACTCTCACAACACTCAATTTGAGTGGATGTCTCCTGGCTCTAGCATTGTGTGAGAGGGAAAAGAGCTTCCCTCTATCCACTTTATCCATCCCCTGCATAATTTTATACATCTCAGTCATGTCCCCCATCAGGCGCTTTTTTTCTAGACTAAAGAGCCCCAAATGTTGTAGCCTTTCCTCATAAGAGAGGTGTCCCAGCCCAGTCATCATTTTAGTCTCTCTCTTCTGCACCTTTTCCATTTCCACTATGTCTTTTTTGAGGTGCAGTGACCCAAACTGTATGCAATACTCCAGGTGCAGTCTTACCAACATTTTGTATAACAGCATCATAGTGTTGGCTATTTTCAATCCTCCTTTTAATGATGATATTTACTTTACTGGGGACAAACACAGGAGTAGGCAACACCATTACAACCCACTAAAGAAGTCATTCAATTCTGCTAGCTTTCCTGGACCAGGGCCCACATCATCAGGTTTGCATCGGTGTCTTGTCATTAGTACAAAAAAAAACTAAAGTTCACAGCAGATGGATTTTGCCAGGTGTTTTTCTAGTTAAGGAAATGTGCAGGCTGCACTGGAATTGTGATTGTAAAATTATGGCTGAGGAAGCTGTTGATTGGCTATCATACCCCATTTCTTCAAACAAAGAAGCACAGGCATCATGCATATACCTGACAGCATTATTATTAAATACAAATGAACCAACTCCATGGGTGGATGCTCTGGGAAGAACAGCAATGTCGGTGTATGTTTATAAAAAGTCCTGCCACCTTAGATGTATAAACGACTCACTCATCCTGCCTTGGTGACAGCAGCCACAAAATTAAAAGACGAGTGCTTCTTGGGAGGAACACGATGAGAAACCTAGACATCATCTTAAAATGCAGAGAAATCACCTTGTCAACAAAGGTCCACATAGTTAAAGCTATGGTTTTTCCAGTAGTGATGTATGGAAGTGAGAGCTGGACCATAAAGAAGGCTTACCACCAAAGAATTGATGCTGCTGAATTGTGGTGCTGGGGGAGACTCTTGAGGGTCCCCTCGACTGCAAGGAGAACAACCCTATCAATTCTGAAGGAAGCCAACCCTGAGTGCACACTGGAAGGACAGATCCTGAAGCTGAGGCTCCAATACTTTGGCCATCTCATGAGAAGAGAAATCTCCCTGGAAAAGCCCCTGATGTTGGGAAAGTATGAAGGCAAGAGGAGAAGGGGACGACAGAGGATGAGATGGATGGACAGTGTCATCGAAGCAATCAACATGACTTTGACCAAACTCTGGGAGGCAGTGGAAGACAGGAGGGCCGGCGTGCTCTGGTCCATGGGGTCACGAAGAGTCAGACACGACTTCAGAGGCCTGGAGTAGGAACTCTGTCCATGCTCTGTTGCTGTTACTCAACTATCCAACAAACAGCAACAGAACATGGACGGAGTTCCTACTCCAGTCCTCTGAAGATGCCGGCCACAGAGACTGGCAAAATGTCAGGAAGAACAACCTTCTGAACACGGCCAAAGAGCCTGAAAAACCCACAACAACCATTAGATCCCCGCCGTGAAAGCCTTCGAAAATACGGTTGTTTTTTTTTTGCAAAGAAGAGGGAAATGTACGTCTGGTCCAGAACAAAGCATAAGGAAGAGGGGGGGCGCAGAGTGTCCCCGCTGTCCCCCTTCCTGCAAAGCTTCTGCAGAGAGGTGGAGGGGGCCCTGAACGGATCGCCCCCGCCCCGTTTGAACCCATTTACACGTAAGTCCCCATGAGGACATCAGGGAGCCACGTCCTCACGTTCTCATGCGGTGCCGACGGTCTTCCGAGGACGCGGTCAGTTGCTGAAGCGTGTTTTGTTTTAAGCGCGTCCCAGCGAGTCGCAGTTTGGCCGGGAACCCCGAGTACGGCTCCAATAAGGTGGACACACGTGTATGAGGTTTGTTTTCCCCTCCCTCCTCTTCTGCCCCCGAGGTAACTGCCGGGAATTAGCAGCCGGCCTTTCACGAAGTCACGAGGAAGGTCTATAAATACGTGGCAGGCAGGGCCAAGTTTGGCGCAAGGGTCTTCAAGGACGCGCCCCTTCGAGCCGGACTACATGGCCCACGAGCCCAGCAGTCAGGAAGGGTCCCCCGTCTCTTCCGCCCCTTCTTTTCAACGTGTCCCCCCTGAAGAGACCAGCCCCCCGGCGGACGGAGCCCTCGAAGGCCCCGCCCACCCCCAGGCGCCAGAGGGGCCCGCGGTTTGCCCAGGCGCCTGCGGTAAGTCAGGGCTGGCAAGCCCCCCCCCCCCCCCCGAGCAACGCGACGGCGGTGGAGAGGCAGAGAAACCGAGCGGCCGTCGTGCTGTTGCCGGCCAAACCTTGGCTAGGGCAAATAGAGGAGCCACGGCTAATGGTGTCTGGGCCACCGGCTTGATTCGGGGCTCAGTGTGCATAAGAGCAACTTCTCATCTTTAAAAACGATTGCCTTTCATTGTTGTAAGCCGCCTTGGGTCCTTTTCCAGGAGGAAGGCGGGGTAAAAATATTTTTAAATAAATAAAAACCATGCCAGAACAATACCCTTTCAGCGCGTCCCTATGATTTCCTTGCACCTCCGCAAACTGGGGAAGGGGTGCCGGACCATTACTGGGACCGCTGGGAGCCGGCTGAGGCCCATCAGCCGCGGGTTGCTCGAAGGGATTTTAGGAGATTATTTATTTGCTTGCTTATTCAATTAAATCACTTATAGCCCGTCATATATTACGGGATCGTGTGTCCTTTTTTAAAAAAAACAAAACCCTGATTGATCTATCACCGGGGAGGGGGATTTATTGGAGCGCTGAAAAAGAAATCTACCTGCAACTGCTCCCCCATTGTTTGTTTGTTCTCCCCCCCTCCATCTGTAGCTGTCGAAGAAACCCAGGCGAGTCCAGAGGGGGCGTCTGGGCAGGTGGAGGACCTAGAAGATGGTAGCCCGGAGGACGGAGGCAGCCAATATCTGCCGCTGACAGCGCGCCGGGCCCGCACTGTCTTCACCTCGGAACAGCTGGAGGTGCTGGAGGAAACCTTCCGACGAAAAAGCTACGTGGGAGCGGAGGAAAGAGGTAGCCTGGCTGCTTCTCTGAATCTCACCGAGACCCAAGTGAGTTGGGAGAGACGTTTCCCCTTATCTGAAAGCAGGAGGGCGGAGCAAAGTCGTCATCTTTGCTCTTGGGGCAGTGGTTCAAAGTTATCTCGCTTTGGGTTTTTTTTTTAAAAGAAACTTAGAGTTGATGAGTACTGTGGTTGGGAATGTAATTGAGCGGGCCGAAGGGGAGGGGGGAGAGAGTTTTAATTCTGTTTTTATTTTAAATTGGCAAAATTATCTGCTTTTTGTATGTATTGGAATAGCCCTTATAGCAGTGGTCCCCAAACTTGGGCCTCCAGATGTTCTTGGACTTCAACTCTCAGAAATCCTGGCCAGCAGAAGTGGTGGTGAGGGTTTCTGGGAGTTGTAGTTCAAGAACATCTGGAGGCCCAAGGTTGGGGACCACTGTGCTTATAGGAAGGATGAAAATGATGTAGATTGTGCAGCCTGCAAGCATTTCTTGAGCCTGCGCCACTGATTTTCCAAAACTGGAAAATCAAGCTTCCAAGAATCTGCAAGGCCTGAATTCCCACATTTAGGGGCCTCAGGTGTTCTTGGACGTCTTAATTAATAATCACATGGTCAGGTTAATTCCGCTTTAGGGTGATCCCTTCCAGAGCTTTCTAGGTGTAGAATACTCCAAAAGGATTTTACTATTCCCTTCTTGGACTACAACTCCCACAAGCCTTAGCCAGTACAACCATTGATCGGAATGTCTAAGAGTTGTAGTCCAAGAAGGAGCATCCACACCCTCAAGTTAGAGAACCAAATCTCCTTGGGATCTGGCTCTCCATTTCACAGCTGTCTAGGGGTATGTGTGGTCTCCACACCTTTGCATGATCCAGAAGAACCTCCCACTCACCAAAATGCTTTGGGGAAAAAGTCGAAGTGGTGGAAAATAGGACAGCTGGGCCCCTGGACACACAAGTGCCCTCCCCACCTTATAGCAACATACAGGAAAGGCTTCAAGTAAAATTATGGCACCTTCAGAGGTGGACACAATGTCTGTGTTTGGGTGAAGATACAGAGTATGGGACCTGTAGGTCTACCTCCTGCTTCCCTGTGTTTCTTCACAGGACCTGTAGCTCTTAATTTGACACAACCGAACCTTGCAACATAGCCCTGGAGGTTTTCCTTCCATCCATTGTGTGGATATGAGTAGCTAACACAGAGGCAGCGGTGATTAGTGCCTTGGAATGCAAGGCAGGTTTTTCTTTCCTCCAACCATTGCTAGTTTGTTTCATGTCTTGCTGCCTTGGAGTCTCAGTTGCTTTGGATATAACTTTTCCTTCTGGAATCTCATTGACAAGCTAGCCTTTTATGAGATCCTTTCTTTTATCAGGAATCATCATCCTGAATAATCACTGTGTAATGGTTAGAAAAGCATGCCACTTTGGGATGGAAGATTGGGCTACAAGTTACAGAACTAAATTGTCAAAATTTAATAAATATGTTTTAGAAACCAAATAATCCTGAAATTCACATCTGTATGGCCCCTGTAGTATCCTTGCTGTGTTTTGAGAGAGTAAGTTTCACATTTTTATGCTATAGTGGCACCCACACAGCTTTCTTATGTTATTTGCAGCTCATACCTATACTATTTACACTACTATAGTTCAGGTTACATTATATGACTATTATTTTTGTTTGGGAAGTCGACAAAGGAATAAAGTATGTTGGCAGCTTTACAGACTACAGTTGTAAAGTGGTGGCGCTGCGGGCTAAACCGCAGAAGCCTGTGCTGCAGGGTCAGAAGACCAAGCAGTCGTAAGATCGAATCCATGCGACGGAGTGAGCACCCGTCGCTTGTCCCAGCTCCCGCCAACCTAGCGGTTTGAAAGCATGCAAATGGAAGTAGATAAATAGGGACCACCTCGGTGGGAAGAAAACAGTGTTCCGTGTCTAAGTCGCACTGGCCATGTGACCACGGAAGATTGTCTTTGGACAAACACTGGCTCTATGGCTTGGAAACGGGGATGAGCACCACCCCCTAGAGTCGAATGCGACTGGACAAAAACATTGTCAAGGGGAACGTTTACCTTTACCTTTACTAGAGCTGGGAAAGGTAAAATTCCCATATATCTCCAACCAGCATGGCAATTGCTGGTGAATTCTGGGAGATATAGTAAAAAAAGAGTAGCTTTTCCATGCTCTGAATCCAAGTGGGGCACTTAAAAGCTTACCTATGTTATTGTGTACCACAGCCTGATTCATATGTCACTGGAAGAGCCTGTCAGACCTTACTGAATAAATCAGCTTTATTTAATGCATCTTCCTATTAATAAATCACCTTCCACTCACTCACTCAGCATGTAAATATCTCCGTGCAAAATATCTTCACAGCACCAAGAACCTTTACCTTTACCTAGGGTCATTGTGGAAAGCTTTCCTTAACGTCTTCGGTTGTGTTGCTTCCTAAATGTCCACAGGGAGGAGAAGGCCAGGCTTCTGCTGTTATTCCAGATTAGTGCTAATGTTCTTATCCTGAATGCCTTGAGCAGAAATACACAGAATGGAAGTAGATATAATTTAGATGTACTATATCTGGTGCTGTAGTGGACAAAGTGACAGACTAGGACTCGGAAGACCTGTATTTGAATCCACTCTGGATTATGAAAACTCACAGGGGAGGAGGAAGGGAACTGGTAAAAACAACAACAATCCTTAAATATTTCATTAACTTTGAAAGCATGGTTAGGGTCTCCCTAAGTTGGTTCTGACTTGAAGGCAAGTAACACACACATCTTGTGGCTGTAGCCTCTGGTACATCTGTTGAAGTTGGCTGTGATTAACAAACACTTCTGACATTTAAAGGTTGTTCGTCTTGAAGGCACTTCAGAGCTTTTCATTAACAAGTGATGCTGTGTATTTCCTTCAGCACCTTAACACAGTTACCACCACCCCCCTTGAAATTAGTCATAGTAATCGACTAGTCTGTGGGAGCTTCTGTGACTGCTTTCTGTACACTCAAGGCTTGCAGATGCTTTGGACTACAGTGGTCCCTCGCTTAACGGCGATAATCCGTTCCAGGAAAATCGCCGTTAAGTGAAAACATCATAAAGCGGAAATAAAAAGCCCATTGAAACACATTGAAAACCTTTCAATGCATTCCAGTGGGCTTAAAACTCACCGTCTAGTGAAGATCCTCCATACAGCGGCCATTTTTGCTGCCTGTATAGCGAGGAATCCATCCCTAAACGCAACAGGGAGCCATTTTATTTACCCGGTGGCCATTTTGGAACCACCGATCAGCTGCTGAAAAATCATCGTTTTGTGAAGAATTGGTTCCGAAGCAGGGAACCAATCATCCCAAAGCAAAATTCCTCCATTTAGACCATTGTTTTGTGATCACAAAAAGATCGTCGTAAAGCCGATTTGTCATAATGCAGTGCAATCGTAAAGTGAGGCACCACTGTATAATGCCCAGAATTCCTTATCATTGGCCCTGTTGGCTGAGGCTGATGGTAGTTACAATCCAAAGCATCTGGAACATTTTATAGGTGAGATTGTGAGTAAGAAAGAGCACTTGTTGGCAGCAGCCAAATAACCTGCTGTGGCCTGAAACTGGAAGAGAAGCTTTAAGTGCTGACTTTTGCAGATGGAAGGCTGGTACCTATCATATTCCCATTCATTTTGGAATGAAAAACCTGTTTCAAGGCTGATTAGGTACCCATCACGCCTCGCCTCTTGATTTTACTGTTACAATATGTAATCACATAGACAAATGTCTGAATGTTGGATAGCCTAAGCTTTTAAGTGCAGTGTTTGTTCTCTTGTAAAAATAGGTAGGACTACCCACATTTGGAAGTGCAAATGTACTTTGACTCAAACATATATATTTCTTTTCTTTGAATAAACCCTATTGCTGACTAGGGAGGAATGTGTTCGTTTCAGCAGTTTCATTGCCCTTTAGTGCCATGTAGCATGTTTACAGAGTTTCATAATAACTAATAGTGCAGTCTTTAGCACAGGATTAATGAACACTTGGTCTCTACTGGACAGCTGCTCCCATCAGTCTTCACCACTAGCTGTGCTGGCTAGAGTTCATGAGAATCTAGCAACATGGCAATCTAGCAACATCTGAAGGGCTAGACATGCCTCCATCCTCTGCTTAGTGTGGAATTATTTGGAGGCAGCCTCGGTGGGTGCAATGGAAGGTGCTATGGATAGATGACTCCATTATCTGGGAAGAGGCAAGGAAGAGCATTCAGCCTCTTTGAGATGAACTTATCCTCATTCTGAAATATCATGTTAGTAGCTTGGAAGTAACCATTAACCACCACCACCACCCCTTTCTGGTGTATAGAGCAGCCCTGCTGAGTACAGCAGATGTAAATTCTCTTTTGAAGGGATAAACAGGCAACAGGGATTCATACTGTAGTAACATTCTGTTTAGACTGCTGTTATGTAGTACTTATGAAGTTATACCTGCAGACTGTTTCCAAACTGCAATTGGTTCAAAATAAAGGAGGCCGGGTTTTCGCAGAGAAACTTCACAAGGAACACATTTTCTTAGTGTCACAGGTTTCTTGTGTGATTGCAAGCTGAGTTTGGGAGGCTAGTTGGTGCTGTCCACAGCTTAGGGCCTTGTACCTTAAGGCACGCCTTCCCTGTATCACCTCCCACAGGGCGAACTGCATGAGGTCACTGAATCTTCTCTGTGTAGGGCTACCATTAGAGATCAAAAGAGTGGCAACAAAGGAGGGGACTTCCTCTATGATGTCCCACCCCAAGGAATTCTTTTCCCAAGGGAGCTCATTGTATTTTAAGCAGCTGAAGGCATTTCTGTTCCTAAACCTTTGAATTGTTAGAATTTTAAGCACTGGACGGTTGCTCTTTGTAAAAACTGGAAATGACGTTGTATCACATTCCCATTAGTTAGTGTCAAGGTGCTATTCTGGGTGGTTGCAACACTTATAATAGAAAACAAAAATAAATGTAGAAACATTAAAAGCAGCAACAATAACCCTAAAAACAGATTGCAATGACTAATCACATGCATCCAGAGTGGATGTCTTTAATTGCTTCCTAAATCTCAACAGGGAAGGGGCTTGATGGAGCTTCTCTGGAAGCTGGTTCCATAAAGATGAAGCAACCATGAAGAAGGCTCTACCTTGTGTAGGGGATTAATGGGCCTCCCTCAGGGTGGCCACCTGGAGGAGCCTCAACGACGGGGATGATCTTGTGGGTTGGGTGGATGATATTAAGGAGAGGCACTCTGACAAGTAACAGGGGCCCAAATCGTGAAGGGCTTTGTATGTGAGTGTTAAAACTTCGAACCTGATCCAGGATGCCACGGGGAACCAGTGGAAGTGAGCCAGAGCAATGTGGTTAAATTTACTTGCACCCAACACCAGTCTGGCTGCCACAGTCTGGGCCCACTGACTTGTCCAGATCAGGCTCAAGGGAAGCCCCATGTACAGAACATTGTAGTAGTTGATCTGGGAGATGATCCAGGGCCTACACCAAAGTCCTGAGGGAGTCCTCATCTAGGTAGGGGTGAAGTTGGGCGATTAGCCTAAGCTGGTTAAAGGCTGATCTCGACTGCAATCTGGAACTCCCAAGAAAGAGCTGGGCCCAAATTATGCAGTTGGTCCCTAAACTGGAGGAACCAGCCTAGGAACCATTCCCCCTAACCTATCACCTCTGCAGTGATAGGTTACAAAATCTCTGCTTTCTCCGGGTCCAGTTTGAGCTTGTTAGCCCTGATCTATTCCAATACACTGAAACCAGGCAATGCTCAAGCATCTGGACGATATCCACTGCAGAGGTGGTAATAGAGAGAGAGAGAGAATTGGGTATCATCAGCATACTGATGACAGCTCACTCCAGATCCCCTGATGACCTCCCCCAACAGCTTAACAATATTGGGAATAATGTCAGTTGCTGAGAAACCCCGTATTGTAGGGTCCGAGATGCTGAAACCTTCTCCCCTAGCTGAAGTCTCTGGACATGGTCCTCAAGGAAGGTTTGGAGCCATGCTAAACTGTCAATCCCAACCCCAGAGAGCCTGCCTAGGAGGATACCATGGTTGACGGTTTCAAAAGCTGCTGAGAGATCTAGGAGTACCAACAGGGTGCATCTGCCCCTGTCAGCCTCCCTTAAAAGGTCATCCTGCAGCACCACCCGTGTTGTCTCAGTTCCCTGTCATGGCCTGAATCCAGACTGGAATGGGTCAAGGCAGTCCTGATCCTCCTGGTATGACTGAAGCTGATTTGTCACCACTCCCTTGGTCATCTCTTCCAGGAACTGTATGTTAACAATTGGACGGAAATTGTTAAGGCTCTCTGATGTGAACTGGAGGTGTTTGATGATGGGATGGATGATGGTTTCTTTTAAACGGAGGGAAGCATCCCCTCCGTGATGAATCAATAACATTAATGAACCAATCAATCATAGTCTCCTTTATGGCCCTAATCAGCTATGCTGGAAGGGTCAAGTGAAGGGGGGGGGCTACAGTTAGTGATCACCCTAGGACTATGAACATTTCTTTTTCTTATTAGGTGAGAATCTGGTTCCAGAATCGCAGGAGCAAGTTCAAACGACAACTACAAGAACAGTGGAAGAGTGTGCGGCAATGTTATCCCTTCTCTCCAGAACTTGACCATGAGAGGCAATGCAGACTCTTTGAATTTGTCATGTATTCTGTCCTACCTCAAGAGACCATTCTGCCTTTAACATGGCCTCTGAGACCAAGTTTGGGCATGCCATCTGATCCTCCTGATAGTTTTTTTGAAGAGCATCACCCTCCAACCGACCCACCCTTGCCTTGTTCTTCTCTGCCCTCTTCCCCAGAGCATCCTGTTGCATGCGATGGACATCTGGACAGTGAGCAATCTTCTGCAACACCTGAACAGGAAGAGGGGGACAGTTAAGACAACATTTTCTATCAAGGATTTGATGACAGAATACAATGGTGATTGGGGACAGCATTTAGGGAAATTTTAACAACTACCATTAAAATGTTTTTAAATCAAGCATCAAAACAGTGTTGGCTGTGTATTTTTAAAGGTTATTGTTTTGGTTGATGGCTTTGATCTAGTGTTATAGAAAGGCATGCATCAGAAATCAAGCTGTGATGTAACTGCTATGTGTATAAAGGTCTAGCAATCCTGAATACATCTATTGTATCTGATTTTTGGAAGCTAAGCCGCTCAGAGCAATGTGATTCCATCAGACAATACCAGGATCAATGGGTATGTCTAGGAAAGAATCATGTCTGAACTCTTGGACAGGTATTGCTGCCAAATCTGAGCAGACAATACTAGGCTAGAAGGACTAAGGATCCTACTCAATGCCTAAATACTCTTGCCTAAGTATGCTGGAATAACACAAAAATGCAACTTTTGGAGGTGAATTGCCGTAAGAAATCACCATATACATCATTATTAGTCTTCTTTATCTCCGAAGACACAAACATATTATTTAGCACTTTTACTTGTTTGCTAGTGATACCCGCCTTCTCCAATCTGGCTCCTTCCAGCTGTCTTGGACTAGAACTCCCATCATACTAAAGAGTGTGGCCATTGCTGGCTGAGATTATGAGAGCTGCAGTCACATACAGCTAGAGGATGCCCGGTCGGGGAAGGCTGATCTTGAGTATTGTGTGAAAGCAACTTGATTTCTTCTTGAAATGTTCTGGAATAATTTGAGTTGTTAGGAGTGACAGACTTACGTTTCAAAGAGAGGTGACTCATTGGAAATGAGTCATAAAGGTGCACAACTCAACATACTTTTCAAGTATCCTTGGCTTTGGATATCTTGCTGTACAAGGCATATATGAGCAATGAGTAGCATTTTCTTCTGGGAAAAAAAACTTTTTGTGTCTAGTAAAGAGTAAGCAACAGTAGTTGTCCGGATAGAGTTGGATTGTAGCCCCCATCATGCCCCACCATTGGCAGTGCTGTTTAAGTCTGGTGGGTTCAAAACAACTGGAGAGCTGCAGCTTAGCCAAACTATGGTTGAAATCCTGTTGTGTAGTTGGTGTAATATTTAGACAAGAATTGCCATATGTTGAGAAAACTCCATAGGCATTGTCTGTTGCATGCCAAGTTGCATGACTCTGTATAGCACAGATAATGTCTATGGAGAAGTCTGAACTTGTAGCAATATGCTTCCAAATGTTACACCATTGGCATAACTGCTCAACAGGATTTCAGCCTATATTTGGCAAGGCAGGACAGGAGTACCTTTGTCCTCTGACTGTCTTGGTCTATTTTTACTGTCATTATTAGAATGTTCAGTGATAAGGGATTGTGAAAATTTGTCAGCCATCTGGAGGAACAGAGATTCCCCAACCCAGCAGTAAGAGAGGAGGGACATAACAGAGCTAAGCTAAGTGGTTTTTTTATGCTCACTAATGACATCGACTGTACCATTCTATCAATTTAGTTGATAAAATCAATGAATTACATTAATGAGGAAATGGAAAGAGTTTTCAGCTGTGGAATGTGAAGCTGAATAGAAACATTACATGTAGTCTATGAAGTATTGGAAGGCAGTACTCACCAACTTAAATTAAAATTGAAAACATCTTAAGATAATCTTTGCTTTCATATAAACAAGGAAAAGGCCATGTGGTCTTCAAGATTACATAAATGTAAGAGTAGGTGATACCTTTCATTGGACCGCTAAAAAAATCAAACAAATTGCAAGCAGTTAACATAGTCTTTAAGTTACATTAATTATTCTACAAGTGATATAATAAAAATAATTTTAGAATGGCAGAGCTGGAAGAACCCTTATGGATCATCAACTCCAGCCCTATCAACAAGGTACAGTGTTGAATCAAACTCTATTCCCATTTATATTGCTGTTAATTTTTTTTGTATGAGTTTTAGACTTACATTGTAAGACCCCACCATATTGCTGAATGGTTTTTTTAAGTGGGAGTCACATTTTAAACATTAAATTGCCTAGTGTAGTACTTGTACTAATGGGGGCAGTATAAATCAATCAGTGTCAGCCAAAAAAAATTATTTAGAGCCGCCTAGAGTGGTCTTAACCAACTAGATAGGCGGGATATAAATAAAACAAAATAAAATAAATATTTGATTAAGAGTGATTGATTGACTGATTGATATACCGCATCATCAGGGCAAGCACTACTCTGGGCAGTTCACAAGTTTGTTTATTTTAGCAGTGTAATTGGGCGCTGGCTAGTCATATTTTTGTTGTTGCTCTTATTAAATAATTGGGAACAAAAATATGTGCTGATCTATTTAAGATCACTCAGAGATCTGCCAGTAGATCCTGAGCCACTATCTTTGAAGTGGTCACATACTGTACATTGTATCTGTGATATAAAATAGATGGTCAGATTGGATACCAGATAAGGCACCTCCATTGTAAAATGCTGTGAAGTAATATTGCTCATTTCTGATTCCCTGTGTGAAATAGTTGCTTGATGGGATTGGGGTTATACACAAAATGGCACTTCATAGAAACAATGTTTGCTTTAATACATCCATCAAGCCTTTATATTTTGAACAGAGATGTTATTCCATGCAGCTGCAATATTGGCCCAGTGGTTTAACCTTAAGCCACTTCTTCCTGCTTGAATTAATGTAAGAAGAAAGTGAAACCCATTCATGTGTGCCGCTGCCTCTGAAGAAGACTGTAAAACTTTCAGTTTCCTTGCACCTGGCTTTACTTGGATGTGGCACACTAGGCTTAGCAATTTTTGAGGAAGTAGTCCTGCTACAATAATGAAAGGCACTGAATTCAGCTGAATGTAATGGAAATGTCTGCTTAAGTGTAGCAAGACTTGATCACATCACCTATGACTGCAGCCTTACAGTGCAATCCTGTATGCGCTATTAGGTGAAGTGGTTGGATTGATGGTGTGGGACTCAGGTTCACGCCTCCATCAAGCCATGAAAGTCACTGAATGATCTCAGGCTAGGCATGTTCTCTATGTGTTTCCTGCTTCACAAGGCTTTTGTGAAGATAAAATGGGGATGAAGAAGGCTCTCTGGGCTTCCTTGAGATCGCTGGGAGGAAATGTGAAATTTGAATGTCCCACATGAATGCCTGCTGAAAAGTAGGTTCTATTGTTGTTATGTGCAGTCAAGTCACCTCTGGCTTATAGCAACTCTGAACTGAGTCATCAACAGTCCTGCTCAGGTCTTATGAAATCAAGGCTGTTGCTCCCTTTATTTAGCCAATCCCTCTTATATGTGGTCTTCCTCTTTTTCTGCTGCCTTCAAGTTTTCCCAGCATTATTGGGAACCCTTTCCAGGTCATAGTAGAGGGGAATTGATAGTGCCATTAGTGATGGGAGTGGAGTGACTCCTAAAGGACAACTCAACTGACAGTAGTAGTGGAAGGTGACACTGCCAGAGGAATGTTGATAAGACAACCAGTGGAAGAACTTTCAGTGGCACTGTGGCAGCCCATGGCACTCAAGTTTACTTTGGTTAGCACTGCACAACATTTCTGAACATTTTAATTTGAAAACCCTATTATCCAAAATGGAGTAAATAAAAGATTGGGTTCAATGAGGCAAACTTCTCAATACAGTAAGTGGGCATCAGATTGCCGCCTGAGAGTCATTCTACCGATGGGACTACAGTATTGACTCGGATACGTTCAGCACCACGGACAGCTGCAGCTCCTGGGCGGCGCCGAGATGGGGCGCTTCCCGGCAGCCCTGCTGGGAAATTGATGCTGCCCCAAAGGCTGGCGCCACAGTCTATATACCTAGCCTTCTCATCAGCGTTAGGCTACAGTGAGGCCCGTCCAGGCGGTGTGTGATAGCGATGCCCATCATCCTTGACTCTGCTGGCTAGGGCTGATGGGAGTTGTAGTCAGACTATGCGGAGGGCCGCGCATGCCCCAACCCTGCCCTAGATCTTCCACTCCTCCGCCGAAAAGCTAGAAACGGGCAGCTCTCCCCCGCCCCGCTCCCCCACCAACCGATGCTTCTTCAGATGACCCACTTGCTGCGTGACACCAGCCTCCGAATGTGTGCCGTCTCTTCTCCGCCGGCGCTTCTCCTCGGCTCGCGCATCTCGAAGGACGAGCCTTTTGATCAGTTTCAAAAAGCCGAAAGAAGCGCTCGGATCGGGCCGCGACCGAGATCGTTTGCGTCTAAAAGGAGAACTCCCGCTGGTCGGTTTCCACCCTGGGCGGCCGGATGGCTCCTCCTCCCCCCCGCCCCCTTCCTGTGCCACCCCCCCCCCCACCATTCCCAAAGCCGGTGAATTTCAAAGTAAATGTTTTGACAAAGGAGATCAAAGGTGTGCCGCCAAAAAGAAAAGAAAAGAAATTGTGAGTCGCAGCTCAAGCCATTTGCAAGGGCGGGCGCGGGCTGGAGCTGCGGGGGTGGGGTTGGATTCGAAGGAAGGTGAGAAAATCGCCACTCTTCTCGGCAGCCTGAAGTGTGTCAGGGACGGCGGGGCCCAGCAGGAAACGGCCGCCCGCAACGCGTTTGCCCGTCCTGTCACTCCATCACCACCGCCTTCTGAGCCGAGACGGGGCCGGAGATAATGAGAGGGCAGGTTTCGCAGTTGGGAATTTGAAGCGAGGCGAGAGTTGCTTCAAAGGGGATTCCCGCAGCTCGGCGATGCTCCGCGCCGGAATGAGAGGGAGATGAGAGGAACTCCCCTCCCCTCCCCGCTCCACCCCTCCCCCCGAGCCCTGCCACGTTTCAAGGCTGAGTTCAAAGAGGCTTCGTCATCACCACCTACTGGACACAGGCATCCATTGCACCTCGGAACTATCAGGCCAGAGAGAAAGCGCGCGCGCGCTCTTGTGATCTTCTTAATGCGGCTGGGTTACCGTTCTCAGTATCCTTCACCCTTAGCTCTGCCGTTTGGTGCCGAAGGTCTTGCCAGATTTTACCCACAATTCATACAACCGGCTTTGTAGGCCTCCCGGAAAGTGTCCAAGCCTTGACCGATTTCTTCCAAACCGTGCAAAATACAGAGCTGTTTGTTAGTAGATTCTGGGAATTGTAATATATAACACCATAAAATTTCTAAGTGCTGGAAAATACCCTGCAGGGAAAACAAATCTGTGATACAGCGTTTCATAAGCCCATCCCATGGTGTATTTAGAAAACCCTCAGGAGATAACAGGGGGTTGAGGTTGAATGCCGTTGTAGAGGACAAAACGTTTGAAGGATCCAGGAGTCCCCAATCCTTCCATAGAATAATCCCTTTAGTTAGACCAATCCAAAAAGGCATGAGTAAATCTGGTGGAGGTGGAGGCCAAAGTTTCATTTCCTGGGACATCTCAGGCTGCCACAAGGCCTGGAAATGCTTAGAAAAAAACAGGAAAGAAAATAAAACTGGAAGTGACCAGAGGTCTCCTTCCAGCTTTGATTTTTGGGCTTCTTTTTGACTAGGCGGGTGCATGTGACCCAGCTACAGCAATGTCAATGCCACTGCTTCTGGACTATATTGGGTTTGGTAACTAGCAATATAGCATTACTCATAGGGTTCCTTTCGAGTCTCTGTTGGTTTCCCTTCCAAATCTCAGATTTCTCATTTCTTGCCTGCAGTCTCCCTTTGAGTGGATGGTTGAACTTAGCTGTAGAGAACCTTCAACAATTTCAGTGTCTTCAATATTGAAATTAAAGTTCTGTAATTCTTCTGTAGATGTTGTTTTTGCTTTCTTAGTGTTCAAGTGTAATCCTTTTGCATTTTCTTACTTCGTCTTCCATCAATAGTGACTTCACTTGGTTGCTATTTTGTGCCATTAATATGGCATGTCTTCCATTACTGGTGTTCCTTCCACTGATTTTCACAGGTCATATATCTGATCTAACTTTCCATGCGAGATGTTTGCATACAGACTGAACAGATGGGGAGATAAAGCACACCCTTAGGGTCTAACACCTCTGCCGATGGGAAACCATTCTGTTCCTCTATATTCTGTCTCAACAGGAACTTTATGCTTTGCCTATCTCCCACCCAAAAGGAGTTTAACACATTTTAAAGTTCATCAAGTCTCTCACTTGGGAGGAAAGATTGCTCAGCAATCTTTCCTCCCAAAAAAATTGCTACCTGATCCACAAGCAATTCAGCCTTTATGCAATAAAAGCTACAATCATACTTATTACTTGATAGAAAGTCTCAGTGAACTAACTTGGTTTACTTCTAAGTAAACACATAAATCCTTATCTGAAATTTACTTGGAAAATCTTCCTGGATATGTTCAGTCTTCATGAGTAGACCAAATAAGAGGTGAATTGACTTAATAAAGGAAGCCAAATTGGAAGTGACTTGACTTTGACAGCACCTAACAACAAGAGTTCACTTCCAAGGGTTACTAATGTTTTAACCAACCACTGTCTATAAGAACATTCTGACGTGCAGATATAAACAGGAAGAAAACAAACCATCTACTATACTGATTTCTCCATATCAGCTTGCTATTAAAACTTGCAAAAGAACAAGCTCTCCTGATTATTTTTGATAGTCGTTGAGCAACCCTACCATCACCTACATTTTGGAGAGAAGCATTTGCATGTTTATCTTGATCTTCCTCTCATACAGAGAGGCCCTTGTAGTCTGAGATGCAATTATTCTAGATTTTTGCATTCTAGTCTTTTGTGGTTTTAAATTATATTAATACACACAACAACCAGGAAGTGTTCTAGCTCTGTTGTAACTGTTAGCTTCACAATTTTTTTTTTGTAAAGCATGGCTTATATATGGCCTTGCTGATGAACTCACTTCTTTACAAGTATTGTACATGGTACAAGTTCCTGTACTTTTGGAGAAAGTTTGTGCACCAAAATAAGCTTTACATGAGTTTCCCTACACAAATCTTTGTAGGAGCAAGGAATAAGATGAACTACATTACAGCAAGTAAAATATTTTGCCTTCTGTGTAGCTATCCATCATCACACAACGCCATCTATAATGGCAATGAGAGGCTGTCAGATGATTATAAGCTGAAGTTTAGTTCAACTTTATGTAAGGGATGAAAACAAGGGTGTTTGGCAGAGTACGAAGGCCAAACAGAAAATGCCTGTTAACAGCACGAAAGGAAGACTCAGAGGCTTGGAGTTGACTAGAAATTGAGCCTTCTCAGGTGTGGCATTATCCCTCTGAAATGGGCTTCTAGCTGAGCTGTGCCTGGCCCCCAACTGCCTGACCTTTAAAATATCACTTAATGCTCTTTACTGAAGTATTCAAGGGCATCGTCCCAAGAATTTCCCAAGTTTGTGCTGCCCATCCAATGAGTATCTGATGTTATTTGAATTACTTGTCTTATATTGTCTTATTGCCTTGATTTTATTTTATTACGTATGCCTTAGTGCAACTCTTATACTATATGTTTTGATCTGGCTGTTAACTGCCCAGGGTAGTGCCTTGAACTAATTGGGTGGTCTAAAAGTTTAAAAATAAACAAATAAACAATGTAATATCCTCGGTGCAAGACGTGTTTCCAAATATTATGCCAGGGATACACAACGTTTGGGTCTCATCTTTTCCACTAGGAATTGGAAAAGTAAGGCTTCTAGATGGTATTGGACTACAGTTCTCATTAGCACTAGGTGCCATACAATAAGGAATGCTGCGAGGTGTAACCTAGCCACAGCTTACCCACTCCTGCTCTACAAGTCTCAGGGGGAAAGGAGAGGAGAGGAAAGGAAAGGAAAGAAGAAAGAAGAAGAAAATGACTAAAGCTTCTTTAGGCTAAAATTCTGAATTCACTCACCTCAGAGTAGGTTCCATTGAAGTCAGTGAGTCTAACTTCTAATTAAACAGGATTTCACTCAGTATACGGCTGTAATTTTATTGTTGTTGTTATATGCAGTCAAGTTGGAACCAACTTATAGCAGCCCTAATAGGGCTTTCAAGGTAAGTGAGATATTTATGGAGTGTTTTTCCCAGTACCACTCCCTCAGTGAGTTTCCATGACTGAGTCAGGATTAGAATCCAGGCCTCCTGAGTGCTAGTCTGTTACTCTGTCCTTTACAGCGTACTAGGCATCCCATAATTATTAGATAATTATATACCTAAATATTTGGAAAACAAAACAGAAGCCAGATTGACAGATTTTAGTGGAACCTACCTCTCAATAATGCTATTTTCCTGTGAGATTTCTAAATTGTATAGTACAGCAAGACAGGGAATTAATGACCGTTGTAACAAGCACTATAGTTACAGCATTGCATATATATGCAATGCTGTAACTATAGTGCTTGTTACAACGGTCATTAATTCCCTGTCTTGCTGTACTACACAATTTAGAAATCTTTGACTTTTCAGATGTTTTAGACTACAACTCCCAGAATCCCTTGTCACAGGAAAACAGCATTATTGAGAGGTAGGTTCCACTAAAATCTGTCAGTCTGGCTTCTGTTTTGTTTTCCAAATTAAGATGTTTAATTACTGCAATACAAGTCTATCTATAATCATGAGGAGCTGAAGGCCTTGCTTTACAGGCTTACAATTCAATATTTAACAAGATATTTAATCACAAATAATTACTAAAATATGAAATCAAATGGTGTAATGTTTGAGAACTGAAATGAAATTCAGTCATTTTATCTGTAAATTTTACAGGCTGCGATTAACAGATGAAAATGGGTTTGGTAAAAATAAAAGCCATTTGCATAAAATTGTGTTTTTCTGAGCAATGGCCAGAGGAAATTCTATTTTTAGCCTGCATTATATGCTGGAAAAGTAAAAGTAATGGAATTCACTCCAAGCCTTTCATTCAAATGAATAGCAAGAAATTGGGACACAGCACAGAGAATGTGGTGATTCTGCCTCTCAGCATTTCCCCCTTTTAAGTATTGCTTGTGCTGTACATAAAAGCAGTTTGGAAAGAAGAGCTACTTTGATTAGATAATGGATGAGTCAGTTCTTGATAATATTATCTGTAGTCCTACAACGTGAGAGCCACCGTTAAAGAAGTGATTATACTGTGTTGCAATTTATTGTCAACAGTGATTTGATAAAACAATGACAGCCTCCTAACTCCATTGTCTGAATAAAACAGTGGAAATCACATTTTGGAAGGGGAAAAATTCTAAATAAGAGAAGTGGCATTGTTTTTCCAATATCTATTCTAGAATTGTTTGGGAAGAGTGGCTCGTTCAACAATGTAAGAAGGCCAAAGGCCTTTAGAGTGGAACATTTGCTATCACATGTTCTCATGATTCAAAACATCAGGAAATGGCCCAGTATTGCTGTACAATATTCTGCCTGTGTTGACAGCAGGGGAAAAAAAGATGCCAAATTTTACATAGCAAAGAGCAGCCTGAATGTTAACGACCTTCTTGTCAGCAGTGAAGATGGTCTATAGCAGTGGTCCCCAACCTTGGGCCTCCAGATGTTTTTAGACTTCAACTCCCAGAAATCCTGGCCAGCAGAGGTGGTGGTGAAGGCTTCTGGGAGTTGTGGTCCAAAAACATCTGGAGGCCCAAGGTTGGGGACCACTGGTCTATAGGATACCCTCTCGAACTCTCTACCATTCACAAAGAGACACCAAGCAGAAGCAAATCCCAAAACCTGATCCCGCCTCCTGTTTTTTTTTTCAGTCAACCACTTAGCTAAAGAACAAAACAACGATGCCAAAATAAGTGCTGATTGGAAGATCAATATATATATATTTTTTGTTTGGGTTGCCACCATTTTTAGAATTGCTTTGAAGAATGTTGACTTGCTCTGCCAGCACAAGATCCTTGCTGCAGCAATAATACTATCTCTAGCATTAGAGTGAAACAGCTTGTACTTACCTGGGTTGTAGCTTGTAAAGTTACCAACTAACTCACCTAAAATCTCAATACTCCCCTGCTCTAGTTTCTTAAACAGTAATCTGATATAGAAAAATGATCTGCTGAAGCTTTTTCACAGCATGGAGACAGAACACAATCACTTTCTGAATAGCTGTGAAAGGCATGGTCCGGGGCCAGCTGAAAAATTGACCAGCCTAGGAATTCAAAACACAGAGAAGTAGATGGCATAAGGTAGCTCTTTCAAAGTGGGTGCTCTCCCAATATGCTGATCGGAGCAACCATGCTCAATGGGTAGTGAGGGGAGTTGTCAGCCAACACATCTGGAGGGTACCAAGTTGAGGAACATTGGTATAAATTATGTTTTCTGCAGTGCTTTCAACCTGAGCCCAAATGCTTTGACTCTGAAACAGTGGGGAAGAAGCATAGTGCGGCAACGTGTTTTGTATGAAGAAAATCAGCATGTTAATCCTTAACCGAGGTATAGGCAACTTCAGTGCCTAGGGGAGAGAGGGAATTTTGTCCCCTTAGGACTTGCCATGGGCCACACTCCCTGCTACTGCCAAATTTTGGCAGCAAACCAAGAGGGCGGACATTTAATATTAGCAATTTCAAATGTAGATGCGCTGCAGTTTGATTTATGTCTGGAATAGGTTTATTGTTTGTATTATGATGTAATGTATGCTTAATTTGTTGTACACTTCTCAGAGTAGCAATTTGCTAGATGTTTGCTACATACAGTAAATTCAATATATAAAACAAATACTGCAGAAGACTTGCACTGAAGTTCTGTGGCAGACCACAAAAAGCCATTTAAAGCAAACATTTGCTCACTTGAAATGGGGCTTTTCGTCTGTTGTGGCTGAATGTCAACAGCAACCTGTAAAATGTGAAATGCTTATTGCAAATGAGAATTCTTTTTTCCAGCTGCCAGTTTACACACTTGGTGTGTAAAATTTGGTGGCACCATTTTCAGGGATGCTTTGGCTTCTCCTGCCAGAACTGCCTTGAGGCTGTATGTGGCCCACAGACTGTGTGATGAGCGCACTTGCCTTAGTATCTCCTGTTCCAAAAAGTAAAGAAAGAAATGAAAAATCTAAGTCAGGGCTGAACTGTCATCAGCTTCATAGATGCATCAACCTTCAAATTCCAACTCCATCGAAGGTGCCCACTGAGAAGAGACTATGGGAACCGTTGCCTAAAATCTGGATAGCTCCAGTTTCTGCAGTCTTGACCTCAGGCTAGGTAAAGGCCTTTGCTTGCCTGACACCTTGGAGATGCGGCCAATGTGATCTGATAGTACTGAGCTAGGCAGGCAAATCAGTTGACTCGATATGAACCAAGCGTCCTATGTTCCAAAATGAAGCAATTCTGATTTGAACTGATTTGCCTCCTAAATCGTCTGGATTGCCATCTTGATGGGGAAATCCATACGTGGTTAACCTTTTGATATGTGCTTGCTCAGTGTGGGGAGGATCCCTAAGAAGGTTAAGTTATTGCTAGAGTAGGATTGCCAAACAATCAGCAGGCAGAAGAGTGGAGAGGCAGAGTGAAAATTCAGATTTAATATGGTTTGAAACAGCAAATGATGTTTTGAGAAGATTGTAATGTGGTTTGAATCAGAGAAGGACATTGTCCGGGGGAGTTTAGAGTGTGGTGTGAGGCTGCAACCAGCTGCAGAAGAGTTCAGGGAAAGTTTAAAGCAGAGAAAAATGGAACAGTCACTGAAAATACTATGGGTATCTAGCTCAGTACAATTGACCCTCAGGTTCCAGGCTTGTAAACAAAGTGTTCTGTTGTTCTGTTAACTTCTGCTGAAGCCTATATGGTTTGAGAACTGTGGATTTCGGTCACACTGCTATCAGCACCTGGGAAAATACACATTGCTCCTTTCCTCTGTAGTATCCCTTTACTGCATGAGCAGCTTGATGAGTGTTTTGGAGCAGGGAATAGATAGAGAAGCAGGAGTCCTGGGAAAGAAGGGGTGACCACCAAAGTGAGGGGAGGGCTTGCAGGTGTCACCACATAGCCAAAACAGCACCATCCATGTACACAAGAAGTAGGTGTCAGCAAGCTTGGGGTTAGAGAGTAGGTAGGAACTCCCCACATGCCACAGTGATGACTGAGGGTGCTCAGTGATTGAAGAATGATGGTGGTATTGAAGGTCAGGATAAAATGAATCTATAATACTGAAAGTAAGCACTGCACACTCTTAACATTTTATTGCTGCCCATGACTTTTTCTTTTGAATATCCAATTACCAGGGGTGCCCCAAGACATTCTGCTGCATAGTGTTGGGGGATAGCAAATGGTATTTCCCACCCACCCATTAACAAAAAGTATAGCTCCTTAAGGGAGCTGATATACTTGTTACTGGAGAAAGGAAAACAACTAGGTACTTCTTTCCATCCTCTAGTACATAAAATACAAGAATAGTAAGTTAATTAGGTAAGGGAACTCCAGATTCTTGTCTCCCCTTAGCCATGAAGCCAACTGGGTGACATTGGGCTGTCATCTGTCTCAGACTGACCTACCCCACAATGTTGCTGCAAGAATAAAACGAGGAGGAGGAGAGCCATGTAATCTGCCTGGGACCTGTTGTAGGAAAGATGAGGTGCAAATGAATCTAATAAATAATACTCCTAGTTTTCTGTGCCATATGAGGCACCCCACCTTGTGGTCAGGAGACAACAATCAATAGCCAGTCAGCAGAATTATGCAAAGTGAAGTGAAGTGTGTGTATATCTGTGTCTCCCATCCACTCAAGTCAACATGTGTGGATGAAGCCATCTCAGGGGCTATTTTAGCTGCCAAGTCAAGCGCCTCTCTACAAAAGAGCAGATCTTAGGAAAATGGCTTTCTGGACTATCATAGTGTCAGGAGAAGCCTGTGAATTTTAGCCCTTCTAAAAGAGAGCAGTTTTTCCAAACTCTGTGCAAGAGTCATCTACGGTGAGTGTTATAGTGATCTGCCTCAGCAGTGTTATGTTATTACCCAGAGAGAAATGGTTATAGCACTCAATCAACCCTTTCAGAAAGAGTTCAACAACTCTTTAACCCCTGACTAGAAAATTCTAGGACTTCTAGTTAAAAAACAAAGCAAAAAAACATTTCCAAGCTCTGGAAAATTCAGTAACCACAACTGATATGGATTACTCTTTAAACCAGTTATTGAAAAACAATTCTTGTAGTATTGAATGCCAATGCTTGAAGAGGGAAAGGCAATAGTTAACACAATCAAATGTCCCTGAACTGGTTATCTTCCAGATACATTTCTCAGGCATCAGTGATGATTGCATTTAAAAAGGCAAAAAGTCTATTGTATATTTGATTATAGCAATCAATTGCATTGTCTTTGTTTGGGTTTTCTATAATCTATAAAAATGCAGACAATGGAGCAAGATGGTTGATGTTGAGCAATCAGTGAAATTGTTCTGGGATAACTCAAATTCCTTATCAAATTAAGCAAGCTGCACACTCTTCTCCAGCTGCTAACATATCATGGTTAAATAAACAGTGCAAAATGGAAAATTTACCTCAGAAAAAAGCTCACTAAACTAAGTGGGATTTAATTCTAAGTAAATATGCACACAATCAAATTGGTGAATACTGTTTTACACAGTGAAATGGGACCCATTGAGTGTCATAAATTTGAATGCATGTTGAAGATTACTTCACTGAGTAGGCCTGACTCCTGATGTTTCTATAACAACAAAGCATCTTAAAGCCTACCAAGTTTTATTTGACAAAAACATTCATGGACCGTAGCCCAGTTTTCAAATGTGATAGTCTTTAAAGTATCACTGGATTCTGTCATTGTTTTATCTTCAAAAGAATAACATGGTCACCCCTCTGGAAATGCCTTATTTTCACCATGTATGCAAGCATGTCACTTTTTCACTAGTGATCAACTCTTGGAAATATTTCTGGTAACATATTTTAATGTTCATGGACAGAAAATATTAGGTCACTATCTTAGGCATATTCAATAAGAAACAATAGGAACACTTCCCTTTAGCCTTATTGCAATTAATGTTTGAGTATGCATGAAGTCAAGGTTTCAAGGCACACAGTGATCCTTCCTGGACATGATACAAAAGCAGGGGGAGGAAATCTTTGGTTTTCCAAATGTTTGACCTATGGTGCCTGTGATCCCTTCCATGATGGGTGGGGATGATGGCACTTGTAGGCCAAAAAATGTTGTGGGTTCCTTGTTCCTGTACTACTCACCTATGAGATAGCATGTCATGCAGAAACAGATGTGAAACTCCAGTCCCCCTTCTGAGAAGGGAGGTACAAGACAGTGATCGGGTGCATGCACATCCTGTTTGAAATGTAGCAGAATTCCCATCCAGTCCCAATAGAAGAAGTGTGGATTAGTTTATAGCTCAATTCCAAACTTCCCACTTTGGTGCCCTTCAAGTTGTTTGGGATGGCACTTCCCATCACTTCTGACTATTGGCCATGCTGGTTAGTAATTGTAATAGTGGAAACTATTTTCCATTAACAATACTTCTTTTCTTCTTTTAAGGAACATATTTAAGGAAAAGAGTTCTTATTTTGTTTTGTGTGGCACAGCCCAAACCTTTCCTGAGCCGCAGCTAAGCCAGAGCTCAGCCTGCAGTGCCCTCTGCAGGACAACCTGAACATTTAAGAAGTGAGGAGCTGCTTTCAAGGATGGACACAGCCTCTGATTTCTTGAATGTTTGTGCTTTCCAAAATGCACTCTCACTATCTGCCCAGAGTCTTTGGGCCTCACCAGCTTCGTCATCCTTTCTGATATTAACCGAAGTGCTAAGCCTGCAGAGTCTTTCAGGAACTATAAGGTAAAGCTAAAGGTTCCCCTTGACAATTTGTCCAGTCGTGTCCAACTCTAGGGGGCAGTGCTCATCTCCCTTTCCAACCCATAAAGCTAGTGTTTATCTGTAGACAATCTTCTGTGGTCACGTGGCCAGCGTGACTAGACACAGAATGCTGTTACCTTCCCACCGTGGTGGTACTTATTTATCTACTCGCATTTTGCATGCTTTCGAACCGCTAGGTTGGCAGGAGCTGGGACAAGCCATGGGGGCTCACTCCATTGTGTGGATTCAGTCTTACAACTGCTGGTCTTCTTGCAGCACAGAGGCTTCTGCGGTTTAACCCACAGCGCCACCATGTCCCTTAGTGGTGCCAGGAACTGTATGAAGCCCATATAAGTTGAGGGGTGCATCATAGCCCCATCTCTGCCATGGCTGTACCCAAATTTCACATCTGTTTCCATGTGACATCATATGGTGAGTACAGGAACAAGGAACCTTTGGCCCTCCATTAGTTTCGGACTACAATTTCCGTCATCCCCACCCGCCACAGTGGCCAAAAGAGACTGAATGATTTGGCTGAATGATTTGGAAAGTGAAAGATTTTCTGACCCTGCGTTAGTATAATGTCTAGAAAGGACTACTGTGGGCAGAAGAACCCAATTGTCTAAAGACAGGACACTATCCTATCCAGGCAACCTTTACAAGTTAATCAGAAAGGTATGGCTCAAGTGGAAAAGCTATCTGGATACATCACATTGGCCCTCTTCAGACATTCTTGTTCTCTTATTCAGCGTGGCAACACAGAAGGAGGGGCACATTCCCCTCTACACATGGGCTTCACATATTTCTTTAATGACTAAGTAGGAGACTTGTGGATTGCAGAATACTGTGATTCAGTCAAACCAACCTGAAAGATACTGGCAAACACTTATATAATGAATTAACATGTTGCATGCTTGCGAAAACAGGAAGGAGCTTCTTTATAACAAGTGAGACCAACAGTCCATCTGTAGCGAAAAAGCACCAAGTGGGTAGAATCTCTCCACGGTTTCAGGAAGGAGTCTTTCCCACCTGGAGACGCCATGGATTCAATCTTTATGTCAAGCGCGTCCTCTGTCAATGAGCTTCGTCCCTTGTACACAAAACAGAATGACACAAATGGTGATTAGCTCCATACAGAATCTGCTCATGGGGAAATCAATACACATGTAGACTCAAGGAAAAACATAAGCAATTTTAAGGCCCAGTCATTTTGGTAGGGAGACAGTGTGATTAACTGCATTCCTTCAGATCCTAAAGCTGCAGGCCGAGCCTGTTATAAAGTTTTGCCTTCCTGTACCTGCCTAGCAACCCATTAGGCACTTTGTAAAGATCAATGAAGAAGGAACAACATCTTTTTATTGTAATATCGAAGAAATTACAGGGAAATTTAAACAAAGATTAGGCTTATTGAAAGATCAACATGCAAATATATTGTCTGGTTAGGATAAAATAAAGAGAAAGCAGAAACAATACACTAAACAACTATACAGTAGTGCCTCCCAATACAAAATGTACCCATTCCGTGGTTAATGCCGTCTAGTGAAAATTTCCTCTTGTGAAGTGCATTTTCCCATAGAAATGCATTGAAATTTAATTAATGCGTCCTATTGGGGGGGGGAAGTCAGAAATAAAAAAAAAGTCAGCAAAATGTCACTTGCCAGGTACAGTAGACTGAGCCCCGCTCCTCACAGTGCCTTTGTAGCCCAGGAACAGCTGGAAAAAGAGTGTCAAACAGCTGAGAGTCGGCAACCAGCAGGGAGGCGGCAGCCATTTTGTGGTCCTCTCCGCTCCTGCCCCCCCGCCTCTCGGCTGATAGGCACTGGGTCTAAGAGGCTTTTTCCGTGCTAGAAAAAATTGGGAAGATTTGGAACAATTGGGAAGAATTATGTGCCAGGAGTAGATGAAATACCAATATAGTTACTTCAAACTACAGAGCCAAACCTATCAAAATGCTAATAAGGATGTATCAATAAACATGGAAATCAAAACCACGGCCCACCAGCTGGAAAACGCAACACCCATTCCATTCCCAGGGGCAAAAGGAAATGTCAAAGATTACAGAAACTGTGGGACCATCATATCCTTGTCTGATACCTTTGCCAACTGGAAACCATTTTGTTTCTCCATATTTTGTTCTAACAGTAGTCTCTCATCCAGAGTATACATTACATGTTAAGACAACTCTGAGGCACACTTTTTTGAAAAAAGAATTATCCATAGCATAGAATGTCCTTTCAGGATACTCCACGTCATGTTTCCCAATCTCTTCAACAGTGTATTTGGTTGTTGGGTTGTGTTGTATCTCCCTTTTTTCATTCCTCACCCCACCCCCAATATTCTTTCAAAATTATCTCTTCAAAACCTTGGGTTTTTCTCTATCCTGATGATGCCTCTTCCTCCTCCTTATTTGTGGACAGGGCTATTTTGGCTACATAAGGGACAGAAGTCAGGCAGCTCAGCCCCTTGTTAGTATAGAGTTGTAATACAAAAGAACAAGATCCAACTTTGTTACGGCTGATCTGCCCTCTATCAGAAGATGATAAAATTCTTACTGTGTCTCTGGTACTGAAAACAGTTGGCATGGCAATTATCAAGAGACCTTGAGCAAGCAGGCTGGGAGGCCCCACAGATATTCCAGGCCTGTCAGCTGGGATTGTTAGGAGTTCTCAAGGAAGAAGAGAAACAAATCTTAACACTTTTGACAATGGCTGAAAATTCATTTTGGGTGTGCCACAAGATGCATTTAGGGTTCCGGTCACAGGAACTTGCCTTAAGTCAGACCATTTGCCCATCCAGCAATATAATGCTTAATCCCACCTTCCCCAAATGATGCCTTTCAAAAGCATTGGACTACAACTCCCAGTATTCCCAGCCTTCACTCTGGAAGGGTATGGTGAGAGATTTTTAGACTTGGGGAAAGTGACCTATTCAGACTTGCAACCATTAATTAGGGCAGGGGTGAACAGGGCTGGACATCCAGTTGTTGTGGGACTGTAACTCCTATCATCTCTAAGCACTGTCTAGGAATGATGGGATTACAGAGCTACAACACCTGGAGGGTTCCTCTGCACCCTTCTGTTCTAGGATCGGCTTTAAATAAAATGTTCAGGAAGAATCCTTTGCCCTTAACTTTGTGCCTGCTTTTCTGGATTAATAAATGTATCTGTGCATGCACCCCTCTGCCTTTATTCTCAATGAATGTTCCCTCAGCTGCTGTGTAACCCATGTTTTCAAACAATGCTTCTCTAAGAGTTTTTCTTTTGATTAAGGAAAGAAATCCTGATGCAGAGTCAATTACCCCTCATTGTTATCAAAATCACGACAGGCATCACAATTGAGATGTTATCAATGCAGTCCAAAGCAATATGGGCTTCTAAGAACTTCTTCTCAGAAGTAGATTCCATGGGGTCAAAGGGGCCTACTTATTGCTATAAAATTGCTTAAGATTTCACTGGCAAAAAGCAGTTTTGAAAATAATACAGTTTTGAAATTGAAAGCATGACACACACACCCAAGTTGTTGGAGTACAACTTCCATCATCCCTACCATCAGCTGTACTGACTAAGGCTGAAAGACTTAAAGCAGTGATTTCCAACCTTGGGTCACCAGATGTTTTCGGACCACAACTCCCAGAAGCCTTCACCACTAACTGTGCTGGCCAGGATTTCTGGGAGTTGTAGCCCAATAACATGTGGAGACCCAAAGTTAGGAACCATTGGCTTACAGTTTAACAACAGCTGGAACACCACATGCTCTCTCTGGCCAAAAGCTGTTAAATGCTGTCAAGTTGCATCTGACTTATATAAACTCTAATAGGATTTTCAAGCTGGCTGAATAGCTCAATGGTTTTAGCAGAGGTAAAGGTTGGGAGTTTGGTTCCCCACCGTGCCTCCTGTGAGTAGGACCAGCCTGTGTGGTCTTGGGCAAATTGCAGGGTCTCAGGATGCCCCCAGAAGGTGGGAATAGTGAAACACTTCTGAGTATTCTCTACCTAGGAAACACTGGTAAGGGTTGCCATAAGTCAGAATTGACTTGGCAGAAAATGATTATAAAACTGCTGGACAACATAGTGTCTGAGGCATCAGGCTGTGGAGCCAGAGGTTGGAAGTTCAATTCCCCACAGTACCTTGACAGGGATGGGACTCAATGATTCATAGGGTCCCTTCCAGTTCTAAGATGATGATGAATAGGATTTTCAAAGCATGTGAGACATTGAAGGAACAATTTTACTATCACCACTGAGTTTCTATGGCTGATCAGGGATTTGAACCCAGGTCTCCTGAGTCCTAGTCTGTCACTCTATCCACACTGGCTGTCATAGATTGTCATAGGTTGTCATAGGTTGTTAAGAGATAGCGTCGATCTGATTTTTTTAAAAAGTCACATTCATCAATGAACCATTAAATCTAATGTATATAGTTCCTATTTTCAACTAACATGAGTCCCATCCCTGTCAAGGAAACACCGTGGGGAACTGAACTTCCAATCTCTGGCTCCACAGCCTGATGCATCAGGCACTGTGTTGTCCAGCAGTTCTATAATCATGTTCTGCCAAGTCAATTCTGACTTATGCTATTAATCCTATTAATAACACTGTAACTGCTTACTATTTGTACCCCACATCCCTGCAGCAACCATATAAACTGGCAGAGCATGTTGTTGGTGTTTGTCATTAAGTCATTTCCGGCTCTTTGTGACCCCATGGACCAGAGCACGCCAGGCCCTCCTGTCTTCCACTGCCTCCCGGAGTTGGGTCAAATTCATGTCGGTAGCTTCGATGACACTGTCCAACCATCTCATCCTCTGTGTTCGCGAAGGCTTTCACTTGCCCAAGCAAACCATTCCAAATGGAAGGAAACAATGACATTCAACAGGGTAATTTACATTATAATCCTAAATCTGATTGACTAGAACTGATTAGCTCACTGATCTCCTGTAGGACTTACTTTCAGACACAAATGCTCCAGATTTCCAGATTAGTAATATAATGTGAAGGTGAAAGAACAATTGGCCAAGCAATTTCATTTGGGCGCTCCTCAGTAGTTTTAGTTTTAGCCAAATTCTTCAATTATGTGCTTAATTTAAGTAACCGGATTAGAGAAGGACACAGATCCTGTGCATCTGTCAATAATTCAGAAGCAGGAGTTTTAGCAGAGCCAGCTTGCCATGCATGGGTCAGAAAATTTGAACTCCTTGAAATCCCCTCCTTCATAAAGTATTAAAGAAGCAGCACCATTTCTGTTGAAGCTGATCTGTAGATGTGCCTTTCTCTTTTGGAGTCTGGTTTCTCAGCCATTCCAAAATACCCAGCTGTTTGGGAATTACGAATTTGTTATGAATGGCATTTATTCATTTATTTTCCTCAAGAGAGGTCCAAAAGCCTGGCATGAGCTCAAAAGTCCTTGTATCTTCTAGTCCCTATTGGTTGCACTGGTGTGTGCTGATAATGACAGTACTTAAAAGCACATCCTCACCAAAAAGGCCAAAATACAGAACAGAGTGGCAACCCCTATCAATAAATCAATTTCAGCAGTTCTGTTTGCCACCAAGAGCAGGTCTTTTGTATGTTAAATGGATCTTCATTGCTCTTTTGACTCCAGAGCAACATCCACGGGATATTCATACGCAAGTATTTTTACTTGGGGCTTGTGCCGAGTACCAAGGGAGGGAGCAGGGGGTTGTTTCCCACATGTTATTTCTTTTCTCCAATCAATCTGACTCACTGCAGGATTTTATCAAACCCCTCTGTGTACCTGAGTCAAAAGGTCCTCAAACTGACTTTTTGTTTGGAATCCCAACTAGAGACAGGAAACATGTGAGGGAAGCCCCACTCTGGGTCCTGCAGTCCAAAACGAATAACTGTTCCTACCTCTGACCCATAGTACAGTACTGTAATGCATATTTGCCTGGGAAGAAATGCCAGTAAGGAAAACGTTAGCTGGCTGGATAACTCAGTGGTAGAGGCATCTGACTGTGGAGACAAATACTGGGAGATCAATTCCTCGCTGTGACTCCTGTGAGCTGAGCCAGCCTCTGTGGCCTTGGGCAAGCAGAAGAAGGGAGCCATCGGTAAACCACTTCTGAGTACTCTCCACCCAGAAAATCCTGAAAAGGGTCTATTAATATTAAGTTTAGTTATTAATATTAAGTAAAATATTAGGGCAGGGGTGGGAGAGGATAGATTTGGAAGCAAATCTATTCCAGTTATTTTCAATTTAGTACCAGCTATTTTCAATTTAGTACCAGCAACTTGTTTAAAAATATTTTATCCTGCCTTTCTCCTTAACAAGAGCTCAAGGGGGCATAACATCATTAAAAAGACAATATTTAAAAGCTAAAAATAGTAGGTATGCAAATATTTAAAAAAGAATTAAACAAATATACATTAAAAACAGTAGTAAAATCAATACTAAAACACAGTTAAAACAACAGAGCACAAAAATCCATTAAAAAACCCCTGTCAGACCACCTGTTAATGGTAGATATTTGCTTTTATTCATCTCTCAGAAAAATGCTTCCAAATTCTAAGACAGAAGGGAATTTATTAATCTATTGTGATAAATTTTCACTGCTACTTGACTTTAGTCTTCTAGCTATTTTTTATTTTCATTTTATTTCTTCCTAAATCACTGACAAATTAGATTGTTTCCTTTGGGGAAATTGCTGTTCCATTCTGCAAACTGAACTGAAATTTGACTTCAAATCATGGTGTTTCAAGCTGTGGGACTCTAGCTACCACCATTGGCTATATAGGTCAGAGCTGCTAGGATTTGGGGTTCAGAAGCATCTGGAGGGCTACACTTTTCTAACCCTTGGTCTAGCTCACTGGTTCTTAACCTTGGGTTACTCAGGAGTTTTGGACTGCAACTCCCAGAAGCCTTCACCACCAGCTGTCCTGACTGGGATTTCTGGGAATTGCAGTTCAAAAGCATCCGAGTAACAAAGGTTAAGAACCACTGGTCTATCAGATATGGGGTGCCTGTAGCCTTCAGATGTTGTTAGTCCAGCCACCATAGCTGGTGATCAGGGATGCTGGGACTTGTAGTCTAGTAATATCAGAAGGCCACATTTTCTACCTGTGTTCTGCACAATGAGCATTTGATGAATCCTGTATTAAAATAAGTCACATTTACATTATTATGCTTATAAGAAATGCAAAGTTCTCCCTGCAGCTGTTCTGCAGAGGATCAGACCTAGCAAATATGCACCTTCTTTGCTGAGCTAAGACCCTTTCTGGCTTGCCTTTCCTTCCGTAGTTGTCTTTTGGGTATCTGTTGCAAAGGTGGGTGGAAGATGGATTGGGATCCACTGGTACAATTTTGGGTGACTGTCTAAAGATCAGCAAAGAATACTGGCTCCAAGCAGCTTATCAGTAATCACAGTACTGTTCTATTCCAAATTATGCAGATGGAGAGAAAATAACAATAGACAGGAACTTGACCAAATGGCTGAGCTGAGCGTATTCTTAGAGGCACCTTATTCTTCAATTAGAATTGTAGAATAATGTGCCTCTGAGAACATGTGGCACATGGCTCCAGTTGTTGGCTCCAAGGTTCTAGCGGAAAACAAAATCCTGCTGGTCTGAAGTTTGCCTTCCCCTCATTTATACATCATGGGTTTTTTAAAACCATTCATTCACAGAATTATCTGTATGTGATTAATTGATTTGGAAAGGGGCCTATGAGGCCATCAAGTCCAACCCTCCAAATCAAAGTATGTCTGACAGATGGTTGTCCTATTTTCTCTTGAATGCCTCCTTCTCTTGGAGTGCTCACCACCTCCCAATGTAAAAAGACTGACCCCCTGTATTATGCTATAGGTGCACCATTACTTTGTTTCTGGCAATGGCAAGTAAAGCTATATAACCCCAAGCCCTCTTTTCTACATAACTCTTAAAACAAGAATGAGGAATCTGAACCACAATGGGAAGTTATTGGACTCCAGGTCTCATCATCCCCAAATGACCATAAGAGCAAAGGCTGGTGGGAACTGGAGTCTAGAAGAGCTGCAGAATGGCAGGTTTTCCAGCCCTGTCTTACAGGAACAGGAGTTCTGTCTACCTTTGAAAGGATCCTCTCAGATGTTTGAAAGTGGTGACACAAGGAAGAAGAATCATTGGTCCTGTATGTCTATTTCCCCACAAATATAGTAGTTTCCCTTAAGACCGCTTAGGGACATTTTCCCAAGCCGGCTAGCAAATGATTGCGGCCTGATTCTCCCAACACCTATTTCTCAAGGAAAGCACTTAAATTATGTTGATTTGATTCATCCCTTGACATCAATAAGCATCTTACATTGGCTGTCTTCTCTGAACCCCAATTTACTGATCCTAAGATTTTTTTATTATCATTGTGGGATGCAAAAGATGTTTGTATTCCTTCTTCCCCTCAAAAAGTTGAAGCTTTATCCATTTCATTTTATTTCCCTTTAAAAGACATGTGCTTCAGTAGCTACCCACGAAGGAATTAAGTTTTGGATTCATGATTCTATACATGGATCTATCCACTTTCTCCAATGGGACAGCCAGCTCTAAGGCATTGTACGGTATACCTGTGAGTTATTATGAGCACCACATGACTTATAAAAAACAACAAACCCTGAACACCCTGAAATTATATTACTAATGAGTTTCAGGGAAGTACATAATTTATTAGACACCTCATGGCTTGGCTTCTCTTCACTGTCATTCCTGACCCCAGCTGTCCCTCATACTACATACCTGTTTTTGAAAGGAGATACATTTAATACAGAATATATTTATATTAAAAATTCCACCTCTATTTTCTTGCTTTATTACAGTATTGCCATCTTTTATATGGACAGAACTCCTGTGAGTTTAACAGTTGTGTAGTACACAATATGTTACTGTCCTCCCCCACCCCACTGAAGGAGGAGGTAGAGTACAGTGAAAAGCCTCTCCCATTGATGTTTTACTCGCGCAGTGTCAAACACCCAACCCTGCTATTCATATAACACCCACAGGCAAAGCTTTATTAATATTGCTGAAGAACTTTTAACCTGTTGAGCATTGACCAGTCCTGCAGGTGTTTCAGGCACATTGCCTGGCCAATTAAGAAAAAAAAAGAGGTAAAGCCCCAATTTTATCCCTCCCTTCCTTAGACTGCAGACATTCATTCTGGCTGCAAAGCCTCCCCCCTTTCCCCAAGTCCTGCTGACCTGATTTGAACGGGACTGAAGTATACCTAAATGGATGGAGAGCTTTTGCCCAGCAAGCAAAGCATTTTCAGCAGCACTCCTGAATGCCACTGATTTCAGTGATGTGCAAATGCTGAATAATACACTTAAATCCTCCCGGTTCCCATGGGAATTAGGACCATCTATTACTATTGTGATGGATCCCTGAATTTTGAGAGGAAATTTGATTTTTGTTTAAACTATAGTACAGTGAATCTAAAGCACTACTATGCCTGAACATACAATTATGTGATAAAGTAGCTTGAACAGTACAAACTTTTTTTTTATCAATTCAGTTTCTTTGGAAATATTTGTTTCTAGGAGCATCTGGGCTCATATACCTAGATTACAATCAAAGTGGTGCAAAACTACCAGCCTTCCTGTGATGTACTGCATTGAAAAACCATATACTCATTGTGCAAGTTAAAATACACTGTTTTATTGCTCTCCCCTCCCCATACTCTTCACACCAATGTGGAATAAATAAGACAGGTATCTTCGTAGTACTTTTATTATTCTTAACCTCAAAAAGGCAAACAGCAAGACACATGATTACAGAGCAAACAAAAACCAACAGAAGAATGGAAAGAATTTTTTTTAATAAATTGCCTTGTTGGCATTATTACAGTATATGTTCACAATGAATATGCAAAGTGTTTAAGAAAACATTAACAAGCATGCATGAGACTGGATCGTTATTCATATATAATGGGTCTTGAAGGCAACAGTCTTACCATCAAGTTATAGTGCAATTCTAAATAAGGTTACTCAGAAGTAATGTGTTTAATAGGGCATACTTCTTAGTAGGCATTGCAGGACACCACCTTAAGACACACTTAAGCATGCCTACCAAGTGCTGGATTTTGGTCCCTGTGTTTTGACAATTTTTCTCCTAAGCCCCATAAGGTCATCGGAACCCCATTGTAATCATCATCAGTACCCCACATAATGGTGTTAGAATTGCCTTCATCTTTTCCTTTGTTAAAATGAATCCATGAATATGCAAAACAATGAAAGAAAAGGTCATTTATTTTCTCTTTACCATTGAGAGTTGTGCGGAAAACCAACCAGCCTGTGGATTAAAAAAAGAGAAAGCATAAGTTTTGTTTTCTTGTTTGCAATATAACAGGAATGAGCCGGGACAGCGCTTCCCATCTCATGGGGGAAGGGGGGGGGAGAGAAACTGACCCTGTTGAATTTTGCTGGCTGTGCAACTCTTAAAGGCACAGACTTTTTTTAAAAAACAGGGAGTGACATTTGCACAGCATCTTTCTAAAATGCCAAACTTGTTCAAGCAGGTTTGGGAGCCTGTCCGGGATCACCTCTCAACATACAAAAAGCTGTGCAAAAAAAGGAAAAGGAAAAAAAAAACATTAAGTAGTAGGGTCAGGACAAGATCTGAAAAGCTGGAAAGGCGCAGTTTACTGATCCGGTGCAGAGCCCACTTACTTAGCAGGTTTTCAACGTCATGTCACGAATGCCTCCGGAAGGCGCCTTGATGGTGGAAGAAGTTGGTCAGTGGAATACCTCGATTGCCCCATTTTCCCATGCCGTATGCCTCTTTAGATTGAGTTCTCAAAGAAGTATATGCATAGGAAAAAGGAACAATGAGTAGAAGAAGCCGGCAGACAGCCCACCGCTGCAACAGGTGCCTAAAGATAAACAGAAGGGAGAGACAAGAGAGTCACACCGCGCAACGCACACGACCCACACTGCCAGAGAAGCTGCGTTTTTCAGCAGCCTCCGTTCACCTTCTCTTGCAATGGCACGCAAGATCCAAGGGAGAGAACGAGAAGGCTAAAACGGGAGGGCGAAAGAAACCCACAGACTGAAGAGCGGGGTTTGACAGCTGGTTGCTACCAAGCTGGGGAGCAGGAGAGCAAAACCGTTCTCATGAAAATAAAAAAGAGGGATTTCATTTATTTGAGAGCGCCAGTGAGCAGGAGGCCTCCTTGCAGTTCCTGAACTTTAAAAAAAAAAAAAGGGAAAATATTTTGCACCGGTTAGCAGTAAGAGTTGTCTTACTGCTAAGCCGTGCAAAACATTATTTAAAAAAATAAAAGAAAGGAAAAATAAAACCAAAGCACCCACTCCCACGGGCCAATTCCTTCCCTCTTGGAAGTCTTACCTCCTTTGCTGCCGGGGATCCCGAATACTCCACATTCCCTTTGCTCGGAATTTATGCTTTGCTCAAGACCTTGAAGAAGAATGAACAAGACAGTGTAGCTGTTTGGGGTTTTGTGCGCGCCCCCCTCGCCCCCCTCGGCAGGGATAACCAGCCTGCCCCTTGCCAAGGCCTCGGGCGCACCTGCAAAAGCCGCGCTTCGCAAAAGGGCTGGAAGTTTGAAAAGTATCTCTTTCTTTCATTTTTTTGCACGAGGGGGCGGCCAGGGCGGGAGAGGGGGGCGCAGCTGCCAACCGGGCTGATAGGGAGGGACGGGGAGGCCTGGCCCAAGACGGCGCACTTATCGCCTGTTTTCCTCTGGCGGACGTCAGCAACTTGGAAAATGCGAGCCTGGGAGAGAAAGGCCGTCAAGTTTGGGAAATTTTGTTCCTCACTTTCTTCTTTTTTTTTTTGCAAACAGCCGCCAAGGTCATCCTGAAGGCTCTTCCAGTGATGAACGGGCAGCTCCAGTCCAGTTCTCTGCCAAGGCTGAGGAGGACCCTCCTTTATATTTATTATTTATTGCTGTTCCTGTGAGCAGGCCTGGAATGTTGCTTTTTTTAAAAAAAAAATCAACGCGTTTACATTACTCTGTTTTGTGGGATGGGGGAGGTTATATGAACACACTGCTTCTAATAACACATCATCTAAGATCTGTTTAAAATTAGAAAAATGCAGCAAAATAGGAAAAAACTAGGGAACCCCCCCACTTCCTACTGTGACCCAAATGCCCACCATTTTGAAAGTAGCTTATGTTATTCATGGGTACCCCAAAGTTATTTTGCTAAAGAAATGTTGTTATTCCCTCATTAATCACCAAAGTAATTGTTATATTTATTCCAGATTATTTTGTCGACTTCTTTAAACTCATTATTGACACCCATTTTTGATATTAATTTAACTTTTTCTTCAGCTGTCTCTTACATATGCCCATTAAACCGAGTAATGAAATCTCAAATTCTAAACCAGTTTACTAAGAGATAAGGTGAGTTGGCTGTGTCTCAGGCTGGATAGGTTACAAATAAAATAAACTGCATTTTAATAAGTGGGAATTATTTCTGGGTAAATATGTACGGGATGGCCCTTTATAGCTGTACTTTTATATGCAGGTGTTTGAAAACTGAGCATCATAAATGGACTCAGTTACTTGGATGTAATAGTAAAATATGTGTTATCGTTATATGAAAAGTCTCCTACACATGCAGTCCCCCTTGTATTATGCTGGGCTGGATGATGGCAAACAAGCTAAAATTAAATCCTGATGAGACAGAGATGCTGCTGGTCAGTAGAAAGTCAGGCTTGGGAACGGAGATTCAGTTTGTTCTACAGAAGGTAGTAGTTCACCCTACAGTTCAGAGTTATAGCTTAGGAGTGTTCCTTGAATTTGTATTATTCCTGGATTTGCAGGTAGCAGTGGTGCCTGTGCGCTCTTAGTGCACTATCTACAAACTTTCCTGAGCTGACCTGGCTTGACAACACTCATCCAGATGTAGTTTCATTGTGTCTGGAAAAGACTACTGTAATGCACATTGTGTGGAGCTGTCCTTGAAGATGTCTTGGATCTTCAATTAGTACAATATGTGATACAGTACCTAGGTAGTTAACTGGTACACAGTATTGAGATTGTATGACACACACACAACCCCGAAAGGTCTGCCCTGGTTGCCAGCCATTTGCTGGGTCCAGTTCAAAGTGTTATATTTTTAACACCAAATGGGTTGGGGCCAAGCTATTAAAGGGATCATCTATTTTCCTATGAAACTGTCTAGGACTAGGTCAATGGTTTCCAACCTTGGGTCCCCAAATGTTCTTGGACTACAACTCCCAGAAATTCTTGCCAGCATAGTGGTGAAGGCTTCTGGGAGTTGCAGTCCCAGAACATCTGGGGACCCAAGGTTCGGAACACTGGTCTATACTGTAGGATCTTCAAAAGAGGCCTTCTTGACAATAATAGCAGCTGCAATGCCTGCTTGACAGGAATGTGACACTGGGTGTTTTCCTGTGTGGTTCCCAGACTGCGGAATGCATTCTTTTCAAAGCTGCAGTGTCCACTCTTACCGCCTTTAGGAAGCATTTAACCTAGATTTATTGTGATGGTTTGACCTTTGTAGGTTTATTGATTTTTGTTTTTGTTTTAATTTGATTGCAATTATTTTATGGTTGATTGTTTTCACTATTTTTTGTGTGTGTGTGCTATAAATGTAAGCCATACAATGTAAATATCAAGAACATGCATCAAAGGTGGTTATGTATTAATAAATCTTCTTTGAAGGAGCTCAACTGATTTATAGGCTTCAGGGTGACCTTCTGTACCATCAGATCCTCCACTTGTTTTGGACAACAGGCTTCTTTTAGTCCCAACCAGCATGCCCAATGGCTCAAGAAATATGCGCTTTATAGTCCAATATGTTGGAGCAGCTTGTTATAGAGTCTCTCAGGAAAATATCATGATAAAAGAAACACAGTCAGAAAAGATAAGATTTGTCTTTCTTTTATTTAGGAGAAATCAAGCCCAGCTCTCTCTCTCTCTCTCTCTCTCTCTCTCTCTCTCTCTCTCTCTCTGTGTGTGTGTGTGTGTGTGTGTGTGTGTGTGTGAGAGAGAGAGAGAGAGAGAGATTGTGTCCATGCATTCTTTTATTGACAAAATACTTTTAAAACTTGGTATACCGCTATGGATTCCACGGAGCCTGAAGGAGTCCTTTCAGTGGTGAAAGCTGATAGGACCAGAATGATTTCGTTTAGATAATTTGAAGCCATAGAGGCATGAAATGTAGTTGGTGAGAGAAATAGAAATGCCAAAAGCTTTGTCAAGGAGGTGAAAAATGGAAGCAGTAGAATTGCTGGAGGAGAAGGAAACGGGCAAGATACTGTCCATCTGAACTAATGTGCCACTGTTAGAAGAACACAAGATAGATTCTGCGTCCTTCTCATTCCCCTGCCCTGCCCCAACTTGGCCCTGCAATGTACAGATTGTCCGTCCAAGGCAAGAGTGGCAAGATAATAGGAAAGGCAAAACTGGATTGTGCTTTGAAACATTTAAAAGCATATACAGTACATCACCCTGACAATGGCTAGTTGATAACAGTGTCTTAGAGCTGCTGCTAGGAAGATCCTGTATTCTGGCTAGGACACTCAGAAGCAAAGGAGAGAGAAGGCTTGCTGCTCACTGCCTGGTGACTCTTGGTTATGGCACCCCTGTATGGTTATTTCCCACCCCCACATTAGCTGGGAAAAGTCTTATAAGTGCTTAAATGGCCTGGCTTGGGGTAGAGTTCAGTGAGGATGGAATCCTCAAAGGGACCATACAGTTGTATAGCTGCAGTTCTATAACCACTTGCCTGGAAATAAGCCCTGCTGAACTCAGACTGAGCAGCTGGTGGCAGAGGACAGGTAGTAAAGTAAAGCCCTTCAAATGTTCCTATACTGCAGCTTCCATCAGCCCTTGCCTGTGTAGCCAGTGGTGAAAGCTGATAGGACCTGAACTTCAAAACTTCTGGAGGACCATGTGTTTTCCTGGCTTGATCTATACTACTACTGCTACTAACATTGTGGGCCATCAAGTCAATTCTGACTTATGGCAGCCCTTTTCTAGGTAGAGAGGTGTGGTTTACCATTTCCTTCTTCTGTGGGCATCCTGGGACTTTGCAGCTTGCCCAAGGCCACACAGGCTGGCTCTGGGATGCACAGTGGGGAATTGAACTCTTAGCCTCTGGCTCTGCAGCTGGATACCTCTAATGCATTAAGCTACCCAACTGGCTTGATATATAAATAATACTGCACTATTACTTTACATCTGTCACCTAAATCTGATTACTTATCAATTCAGTCAGTGGAGATTATTAAGTGGGGATTATTGTTAATTCAGCAACTGATTTGAAAGATCTACTCTAATTGACTAGCAATTGTATTTAGTCCCATGAATGGTTGGTTTCTTACAGTGATACCTCTGTTTTCTACTTTAATATAATATGGCTAAATAGACTCTCTATTGTCAGAATATGTATACCTTTCAGCACTAGATTTTCGAATGCTACGGACAAATAATGAAATATGGCATTTGTTTTGACACCCTGCTTTTGAGTGCCTCCTGGTGGGCATATGGCTGGCAAGCTTCCTTAGATAGACTGTTGGTTTGATCCAGCTGGACCCGGATGGGTTTATTGAGCAGGATCAGGCAAATTTAGCTGAACCTTCGTCCAGTTGTGCTAGCTTACTATTCAGTTCATAAGAGACTTACTCTTGAGGGGACTAGAATTGTATTTTCAGTCTGAAGATAATCCATAAGCCTGGAATAGGAAACCTTTTTGGCTAAAGGGCAAACTGGCTTTGGGAAATCTTATTGGGGGCACAGTATGAGGGTCCATCTGACCTCTTGTCTGTGGCCACAGTGTGATTAGACAGACATAATTCACATAGCTAGAACTGAAGCCAAGCAACCTTTTGTATGTTTGAAAACATACAAAAGGTTACTTTATTTTTCCATGCCCCCCACCCATCTGGATTCATAGCTTGCATTCAGTTCTAGAGAGATGGTACTATAGTTACAACTTGGGGAAGTTACTTTTTTTGACTATAGCTCTCCGAATCACCTGGAGGCTTAGCTAAAACAGAATGCAACTGTATACCCTAAGTATTTACATCTTTTTAAAAAAAAAAAAAAAAAAAAATAAAGTTACATCTATAAATCAAGGCAGGGTATCTTGCTTAGTGTTATAAGTTGCAGCTAAGGTAGGCCCATTGAACCAATGGAATTTATAGAGAAGTTGACTAACCAAATCTCCACTGATTTCCATGGGCCTACTTTAGTACACGAAGCAAGAAGATTTAAGCCACGATGAGTTACATAAACCCTTAAACTTTATTTAAAAAACAAGCAAACCACAGTGGAGAACTTGGAAGAAAGACTATGTTGCAAAGTTTCTGTTTAAATCACAATGGTTCTTTCTTAAACTTGTTAGAGTTTGAATGTTGTTTTGTCATATTGACCTTTATTTGAAGTGAAATTCTTTATAGGGAAAGGGGAGGATTCAACACACACAAAAAATCTCAGTGAAGGACCTTGGTGAGACAGGAAAAATTCAGATAGCAACATTTGTTAAAGGGTATCAAACAAACTGAGGGGAGGGGAAATAGCGAGGGACAGAATTGTCTGATCATCCTCTGCGTGGGAGCAACAGAGACACTAACCTTGGCAAAGAGAAAGCATCCGAGTGAAAACTCAGTGATGTTACTGAAGAGTTATGGACACAGCCAAACCAAAATGCCTAGAACTAATGGGGGTGGGTGTCGCTTGTTTCGCCTGCTGAATCTGTGTAGCTGATTGTTAAACAGCTAGGATCCAAGGGCCGCAGAATTTTCAGTAAAAAATGAATGCCTAGCTAGTGCAGTGAGGTGGTTTAAAGAAGGATTGGGAAACCATAAAGTTCCTGGGTTAAATACATGTCTGGCTTTACCATCAGGAAAAGGGAAGCAATCACCAGATGTGTAAGATGCTGGACAGCCTTGGCTGCTGCCTGGGCATTCCTTAATAGCCCCCCCCCCCCCAAATCTAGCCATTCCCTCTCTCAGACAGCAGAGTTGTGCATACCACACAGTCTGTTCTGCACCCTCCAAACCATGGATGGGCAACTGTGGCAGGTTTAGGGGCTATGTCTCTGCTCCTGGAATCCACTGGGGGACACACAGATCATCCAAAATGTGAAAATAGTGGGGGAAAGGATACAAGCTGTGTCTTTTACTACATGGATTGGGGCAGTTTCATGGAACCAGAGGCAGTAGTAACAGCTTCAGTGGGCCACATATCTCTTGAGAACCATACTATACCCCTCCTACCCTAAACTAAACCTACTGCCTTAGTGGATGGGGCCATTACTGTTAGAGAATGAAGCAGCTACCTTAGGGGTGTGTGTGTGTGTGTGTGTGTGTGTGTGTAAAATCACTATGGCAGTGTGTGTGTGTGTGTGTGTGTGTGCGTGTGTGTGTGTGTGTGTGTGTAAAATCACTATGGCAGTCATCTTGCCAGTGGCCAAATAGAGGATGTATATGCCCACAAGACATATCCTCATCTTGTGGTCCCCCTAAACAAGCACTCTTTTTAACTCCCCCACCCCCACCCCAAGCCAACCATGCTCCTTAACGAGTCTGCTTCCCTTTGAGACAGTGAAGGATACAGTATATTCCCGTCACCACTGTGGGAATAAGATGCATCTGCCAGTCCGGTCAGCTTTTGTACATGGAAGAGGAGGGTGGGTTTCGCATCATTTGCTCCAGGACGTCCAATGACCCTGTCAGAAGGGATGGAGACAATAAGTGTGGGTCCCTTTCTCATGACTGTACTTTCCAAGGGGATAACTAATTGCTTTTATTACACCTTATTGCAATTTAATGGAAGAGTGGGAAGATTGTAATTGGAATCTGTGAGATTTGCTTCCATTCTCTGCATGAGCGAGATGCAGGATTCTAGTCCTGCTAAGCAGAAAGGATATATGCCATAAAAAAGAAGATTGGTTTATTTTTTTATAATAACTAGAGCCAAAGTCTGATTTTGACAAAACTAAGCATATTGGGTCACTGTGTAAATTAGGTGTAAAATGGCAGGAAACAGAATAACGACAGAAAAGAGTCAGGTTAGTTGGCTGTGACAAATGCATTTCAAATCACAATGAGAATGGTCAAACTTGTAAAGGATAGGATCAACCAGATAATGAGGGAAAGAGTTTCATTAGGAAAAAAAAATTGATGAGAATTAAATTGCTTTTTAGCAATGAGTTGCACTGAAAACAATTTAATACTCAGTTGCAATTCCCACATGGCAGTCTTTCAACTTTTATCTTGCTGATCATGCACCTCAGGGATAACTTGGAATAACTCTCACTCTGTGGACAGGATGTGAGATTGAGAATTGGAAACAAAGAATAGCTGTTGCGGCAATAAAACTAGTTATTCTTCTGAGCCCATCAGATTTATAATAACAAATAAAGTTATGGCTGGGATTTGATGGCCTTTGGATAAACAGGTGAATGGACATGTTATGATTACCCTATTCTTAGAGGAAGTGGGAAACAGTGTTCTTCCTTTCTATGTGTGTTACCTGTACTCAGAGTCAGATTAAATGTTACATGTAAACTCAAGGTTTTTGCCAGCGACAATCAGTGCCAGCACAAACTCTCTTACCACCTGAGATAGGAAGAGGAGGGCTGTCCCCTATTGCTCCTGCCCCAATCACAGCCTGGCAGTGCCTTCATTGGAATGAGGAAGAGGAGGAGGAAGGCAACAGTGGTGATGGCGGCAGTGGCCGCATCTTCTTTCCCCTAATCTCATCTCAGCCATTATTCAAACGGTCAGCCGAGAAACAGCCCATCTCCATAGCACAGCTGTTTCTTAGCTGACCGGTTGACTAATGGCTTGAATAATGACTGGTTGTGGTGGTGGTTCAGTCCCTCCCCCCCCCCAGTGCTCTGCTGCCTGAAATGATTGCTTCACGCAAGGGTAGTTAAAAAAAGAAAGAACCAGAAAGTGGGAAAATGGGGATGTTGGGGTTGCCCATCCATGGTGAGTAGCAACTAGAGAGCAGACTCTCTAGGCATCTTCCCCACTCAGTTGAGATGTCGTGGAAGTACTTAAATGATGAACAAAAATCCAAATTCTGCATCTGTGTGTATACATTACACATGAAGAGTTATGTAAATCAGTGGTCTTTTCTGTCTTTTTTTTTTAAATAGTGGCATCTCCTCCTTTTGGGCCATGTGTAAATGGCCACCCTAATTCTATTTCTCTCACCAGCTCTAGGTGTTTGAATCTAATGACCTGCGTAATTTCCCACAGCATGTCACAGATACATTATATTGGTCCATTGTGGGGAATTAAAATGGTGGTCGGCCCTCCTCAGCTGTGAGTGTTTCCCACCAGATTTCTGGGTCCTTGACTGCTACACAAGATGCTGAATGCTGTGACCAGCTTTGTTCTGAGGTCAGTTCACTGCAGTTAGAGGCTCATATGACTTTGCAGCAAAAATTGCAATCCCTATGTACATTAGTTGTTAAGCATTGTCAAGCTGCATCTGACTTATGGCGACCCTAATAGGGTTTTAAAGGGCTGTGAGATGTTTGAAGGATATTTTTATCAGTGCCGCTTCCCAGTGGATTTCTATGGCTGAGTCAGGATATGAACCTGGGCCTCCTTAGGCTAGTATGTCACTCTATCCACTACATCACACCTAGAGGAGTTTAAGTCCCATTGAACAGAAGGGAAGTAAATTCTGAATAAATATGTATAGGATTGCATTACACATGCTGGTTTCCTGGTATGCAAACAGCTGCTAAGACTCCCAGCTTTCTTGTGAAGTTAATATCAAGTAAGGTTAGCAATGTCTAAGGTCTGTGCAGATGACATTTTCCATCACAGTCCTTTCGGAACCTTCAGCAATCACTCCAGCCTTTAAAAAAAGAATATGATGAATTGTGGACTTATTTTTTTATGACTTTTCAGTTACTGCTAGCCATCTTGGAAGCCTGTTGGGAGAGATGTAACTAGCTTAAATAATGAATAAGAAAAAACTCATTGACATGTCTTTCGTTGTCCCAAAGCTCCTGTATTGATAATTCACATTCTGAAAGCAGGAATACATTTGCTACTGCCAGCGAAAGACTATTTCAAGTGTATGGAGAGCAGAACCCTCAGGGCCTGCCCTGCTATTAGGCACAATGCAGCCATTTTCTCAGGTGGGCAGCAGGCATCGTGGGGCAGCAGGAACAACACCTGCCTCTTCCTTTTAGATTCCCCAGCTGTGCCCTTCTGTTAGAGCAGTGGTCCCCAACCTTGGGCCTCCAGATGTTCTTGGACTTCATCTCCCAGAAATCCTGGCCAGCAGAGGTGGTGGTGAAGGCTTCTGGGAGCTGTAGTCTAAGAACATCTGGAGGTCCAAGGTTGGGAACACTGTGTTAGAGGGCAGAGCTGTGTGTAGCCCATACACCTCTTCAGACCCCCCTCATGAATTTGCTGCTTCCATTGCATTGCCGGTGCTGATGGAAGATTTAACTGTAGGACAGGCCAGCTTCTGCACATAGAACGGAGAGGTGCATGTGTCTTATTTTCTGCCTCAGGTAGCAAAGTAGCTCAGGAAAGTCCATGGGAGTACCCAGCCCTTTGTAGTCTGCTACAAATGTGGTTTGTTTTGCTTTGACTACAGACTTGGTTGCTGGTTGTTTATGAAGTAAAATTCACATCCTGCCTTTCCAAACAAGAAATGTAAAAATGTCCCATTTTCAGACTTTTACTGCTTACCAGGCTGTCCTGGGCAGTGTCCAGACCAAATCCCAATTTCCTCTTGATACTGACAATCAATTCAAAAGAGTTTTATTACTCATGAGTGAGTACATGAGCCGAAGTCATCTTTCCACAAATTCACAACATTAATTCTCCCCCTCCTCCCTTGTTTTCTCCTTGTTTGTGCGGTGTTCACATTGTAAGAATTCATAGTGACCCAAGGGCATATTCAGCAGACTTTTATTTATATTTATATGACAGAGCCATCGTTCGCCATCATAAAACCGGAGAAAAGGAATAAATAGCTGTTTTAGGATGAGGTGCATGGGTAAGAGTGCAATATTGGAGGACAAACTACAGTACATTGATCTGGGATAAGATTATAAATCTGTTTTGCTCCAAAAATGTGAGGTTTTAGTTCATGGTTCGTCCTGTAAGGTTCAAGTAGCAAGTTAAGTCCTTGGTTTTGTATCTAGTATCATATGTTTCTAAAAACTCTTCCATCCACAACCAAATCACGTGCTGTTTTTAACAGACTGTGAGTGTATTAATCAGAATGGATAAACCGGCAAGCTTGTATATATTTTTCTACGCTTTTCTCAGATTGTTGTGCCTGGAGCTATCTTGACTGGTGCGCCTGCAGTATCTGTTTCCCAACAACTTCTGGAACACTAGCAGCAACATTTTGAGAAAAGGGACAAGACCTTTTGAAAACAACAACAACACCTGCTTGCTTCATCAAACTGAGGCTGATTTTTAGAAATGTGCGTATATTATTGGACAACAGTGGCCAATATGGTAAAACTCCAGCTTAACAGAATAATAGTGGTTGCTACAGAGTGCATTCACACCTGAGTACTTAATGTACATCAAGAGAAATCCCAGTGTGGGGGGGTTAAGTGCAAATATTCACTGCCACACAGAGAGAATTTTTAAAAAAGCCTTATGGTCAAAAGAATGTGCACATTTTGTAGGCTTTTACAAAACAGGAAAAGATCACTGCATAACAGATCCTTGCCATTTATGACTCAAAAATACATTTGAGGCAACCAAACAATGAACTATGTTTGTGTTTGTTTCTTAATGGTCTAACCAGTGGTTTACTACACCAAGCATGATGAAAAGAATAATTAGAGTGGTGATAGTGTTGCCCCAGTTTTATGAAACAATTGCATATAACAAATGGGTCATTACTAAAAGAATGAGTTTGTGCCACTGTTCATTGTTTGCTATAATGAGGAATTTAAGTACATTGCAGTTTGGGGGGATGGGATCTGGCATTAGGATCTTGTCTTGTTTTTCATTAACTCTTGTATTAAAAAAAACCCTGTTTTAAAGTTCTCCCAGTGATGCTAGAAATTAATCAAATCACATGAGCTAAGGGACAGCCTGAAAGGTGATGTCCTCAAGAGAAGAAAGGTCAGGAATGGAATAATTATTTGACAATGAATACATCTATTTCTTGCAAAATGATATAAAGGTAGTTTGGCATAATGGGCTACATCCAGTTGGTAGTCCCAGGCAGAGGAGAGTAAATCAAGTCAACTTGTATGCAAATCCTATTGATTCAATGGGTCTGCTCTAGTTGGGACTAGCAATTGGATTTAGGATTGTAATACTGAAACAACTGCAGAAATTTTGCTTCCATTCCAACATGTTATTTCCAATATATTTTCATTTTTAATTGTTCATTTTTTATTATTAGTTGGCCAGCATCTGCTTCAGTTGATTGCACATGGAACAATAATGGCACAAACCTTTTGATTCTCTCTGCCCTCTGGGGTGTCTGTCATGTGCCAAGACGTGCACTGGTTGTACATCCGATTGTGTGACATGTTATGCAACTGGGTACGTGACAGACATTTCAGAAAATGAAGAAATACACTTCTACTAACACCATTCCATGCCCAGCAAATTGATCAGAACATTGTCCCTTGTTTTCCCTTATCCTTTCTCCAGGAATCATATGGCTTCTCCATGGTCCATTTTATCCCCGGAACCACCCTGTGGGGGAGATTAGGCGGAAAGAGAGTGAATGGCCCAGGGCCATCCAGTGAGCCTTATGCCTGAGTAAGGATCTTTAACCTGCATCTCAACAGAACAAAGGCAACAGTCTAAACTAGTGGTTCCTAATCTTGGGTCCCCAGATGTTGTTGAACTACAACTCCCATAAATCTTGGCCAGCACTCCTAGTGGTGAAGGCTTCTGGGAGTTTTAGTCCAAGAACATCTGGGAACCATTGGTTTAACTGCTACACAGCTGGGGCACATATGGGGGGGGGTAGGCAGTTCCTACCCTAACATGCTTTGTGATCCTTTGGATTGTTCTCCTGCCACAGTGAAGCTGCTGAAAATGTGCTGACTTCAAATAAACCAACCTCAGCTGAATGTGTTTAGCTTGGAGAAAAGAAGGCTGAGAGGTGATCTGGTAGCCATCATGCAATATTTGAAAGGCTGATAAATTCAAATTAGAAGAAAGAAAATTTGGCTTAAACATAAAGAAGAACCTCTGGTTAATAAGAGCTATTTGACTGCGGAATGAACTGCCTTGGAGGGTGGTGGACGCCCCTCCATTGGAGGTTTTTAAAGAAAGGTTGAGTGGCTGTCTGCCCAGGATATTTTAGGTGTAGATTTCCTGCTTTGGCAGGGATTTGGAATTGATGACCCTTGGAATCCCCTCCAGCTCTACCATTTTATGATTCTTTTTTGCTTTAGTATTGAGTCTCCAGTGGGATTATTTCTCCTCATTAAACACAAACGCAGCACAAAGATCCAGTTTTGGAACGGTGCATTCAAGAGGTAGTAACACACTGCATTAATAATATGTATATGTCTTTATAAAATCCTAGTACAGGACCTTTGCAGTTGAGGCACCCATATTGTGAGACTCTCTGTTCTGATGAATTGGTTTATCACATGTCTAATTTGTTATCTTTTATGTGCCATTTGGAAACTTTCCTGTTCGTATAAACTTTGAGTGACATTTGATTGATTTGTCCCTGTGTTGGCATATGCTGCTTTATTTGCTAAGCCCTGCACTGTAGATTTGTTCACTTAAGTTTTTATTGTTTAGCAGATACTTGTTTTTAGTGATTGTAAGGCATCTGTAAGAACAGGGGCTCTTGTAGTGTAATCTCACTGTGTGAACTTTATCATCTCTGAGCCTGCTCTAACTCATAGGGTGTTTTGAGGTCCAGGCTGAAAAGGTAATAGAGTCTCAGAGGCCAACTTGACAGAAAGACGGAAATAATAGAAAAAATTGCAGCACGCTGATGCAAAACAAGTGTTTTCTTTTCTGAAAGGAAAAAGAAAGAATTGCCACTGTTCAGACTGCTATTCACATTTACAAAAGCTTGTCTGCCAGTTCACCTGGAAACAGTTCTTACTCACCATTGGCACTAAGACAAGTGGCTTTTTAGAAACTGGGTAAAATTGGGAATAATGCTGCATTATTAAATATAATTTCACTTCTCACAAAAATTTGCACAGATGACAGAAAAATATGGGCAATGTTGGTTTCAACCAGTTCTATAGCATTGATGAGTCAGAAATGTTAAACTCCCATTGATTTCAATGAATCTTTATTACTTATGTATGTATCCTACCTCTCCTCCAGATAACTCCAAGCGGCATCCATAGCTTTCCTGCTCCTCCTCCTCATTTTATACTCACAGTGTGAGCAGGAGGTAACACCAAAACAATTTGGACTTTTCCAGGAACAAGAATAGCTGGTACACAGCACATGTATTTCTGGTCAGTGCTGAGACTTGAGCATCTAGCTCTCAAGGATGAATCCAGGAGTGTACTCAAGATGTAAATCACAATTTTCAGTGCAAATATAACCTCTTCAAATGCTAACTGATTCCCTGTTCTCTGATCTGCCTTTTGGCTGAGCAGCAGCACCCTTGTGTAGCTTTGGTTTAGACACTGGTTTAGAATCAAGACAACTTCCTTGGTCTTTGATGGAGTGATAAGAGTTTTGTCTCACCAACATGTTGGTGGCACCAAATCCCCAAACTCCAAACAATCTCTTCCAGTGGTTTCATGTATGTGTTAAATAGCATGGTGGATAGAACAGAACCTTGAGGGACTCCACAGGCCAAGGTTATGGCATAGAACCCAAGTAGTCCCCCAATTCTACCTACTGAATTTGCCTGTCCAGGAAGGATCAGAACCACTATGAGACAGTGTATCCAAATCCTATCCTAGACAGACCTTCTAGAAGGATACCATAGCTAGTGGTATCAAAAGCTCCTGAGAGGTCCAAGAGGTGCATACTACCCCAGTCCAGTTCTCAGCATATCTTGTCCACCAAGGCAGCCACAGATGTCCCTGAACTATAATCAGGCCTAAAGGCAGATTGAACTGGATCTAGAGAATCCAACTCATAGAACACATGTTCTAGCACCTGGCCCAAAATTGGAACATTGGAGACTTGCTCATAGTTATCTAGTTCAAGGAGGGCTTTTGTACTTAAAGGGCTTTTACCCACCATTTTTAGGCATGGCAGAATTCTGCCTTGATCTAAAGAGACATGCACCATTCCCCTTACCTATTTGACCCATTGTTCCGTGGCTGATTTTTTTAATTCAGGAAGGACAAAGACATGTGGTTTTTCTCACCTCTCCAAGGATCCAGCCCACATCCTCAGGCAACACAAACAGAAGAGAATCCACTTTCACAGAGCAAGCAAGGACAATTTTTATCCACATGGCCTGTGTCAAATGCAACATACAAGTGAGAGCAGATCCAAGGTATTTTATCTGCAAAGTGTCTTGCAGATAGTCTTCAAAGCAGGCTTTGGAGTAGTCCACAGTCTCCTCTTGTAATAGGCTCTTCACTAGTTGAAACTGTTTCTGCTTGAGAACTCTGTGCCAGCATAATGGTGGCAGAGACGAAGGACTTGTCTGCAATAATTTGGTTTTCCAATGAGCTCTCGTCTGTGTGTGCTTAAACCTGCTCCAAGTTATTCACCTTTATCATTGTATCTCACCCCATTCTTTCAACACCGCCAGCTTTCAAGTAAACCAGGGGGTTCAACCTGGCTCTGCTTCATGGGAACAGATGCTTAGAATCTATTGTCTGCAACACCTGGCTCATTTATCAGTTCCAGAGGTCAACCGGGGCTTTAACAGGATTACTTACCAAGGTGACAGAACATAGAAGAGCTTCAGAGAATCATTCAGCTCCATTAGCTTCCTGGAGAAGACCATCCAATTCCAAACCCTGCTGTGGACCCTCTGAGTTACAGCATCAGGTGGTGATCTGTGTCTGGTAATAGAATTGCAGAGAATTCCTCCATTCCCAGTTCACCTTCATCCTTCTCAGGACAGAAAATCAGATCCAGAGTGTGTCCTGCTACATGAGTGAGGCCAGGTATAATTTAGAATAGACTCATGGTCATTATGGGGGGCATGAACTCCTGAGCTTCTCCTGATCAGGTGGTCTTAATATAGACACTGAAGTCCGACAGCATGACAAGCTGAGTGAACTCAGCTTAGCTAATTCAGGAAGGGAGACTTGAGTAGTTGTAGGCAGGCACCCATCTTCGGTTTAGAGACTCTCAAACCTAAGAAACTGTGAGATGGGGTGTTGGGCATTGGGGATGGAATAATAACATCCTCACCCCTTTAGTCTTACCTCTTCTGTGGGATGTGGTGGCGCTGTGGGCTAAACTGCAGAAGCCTCTGTATGCTGCAGGGTCAGAAGACCATCAGTCGTAACATCAAATCTACGCAACAGAGTGAGCTCCCATCGCTTTGTCCCAGCTCCTTGCCAACCTAGCAGTTTGAAAGCATGGAAATGTGAGTAGATAAATAGGTACGACCTCAGTGGGAAGGTAAAACGGCATTCCCTAATGCTGGCCACGTGACAACGGAAAACTGTCTTCGGACAGGCGCTGGCTCTATGGCTTGAAAAGCGGGATGAGCACCGCCCTCTTAAAGTCAGACACGACTGGACTGAAAATGTCAAGGGGAACCTTTACCTTTACCTTACGTCACAGTGAACCTAAGGTGCGCAAAATAGAGAGAGACTGAGCTTTCCAACTCATCCAGACAGGTCTATGTTATGTAGGACTGGTCAAGATGCTCATCCAGGGTGAGGTCCCAGATGTCTGTTGATTTCTTCTTCACCAGCCTGGCGTTCGGCAACAGAACAAATATAGTATAAGAAACCACACAGATAATGAATGTTATTCTCCCATGTGTGTGCCAGTAGTTGAAATAATATTCAATTTGTCCTGGTAAAACTTTAAGAATGTTTACTATATAACATATATGTAGAATAAAATAAAAGTGCTTAAAAACATTTGTCCTTGATACAAATTTGACAGACTTGTTAGTCTTTCATAACATATTCTTATCAGACATAATAACAGACAAGTTGTTAGACTAACAGTACAAGCAGACTCCTAACAGACAACACCTAACAGACTACACATACTAATTCTAACAGAATAGTACTGCTTTTTCTATCTTGTCAGTTAACCCACTTAACACACTGTGACTAATACCAAACAGAATCTGATTGATTACATAAGTTCCAATATGTAAATTATACAACTCAAACATTCTTGTATACGCTTACATACTTGCTGGGTTGCACATTTATATATTCCAGCACAAGGGAAGAGTAGGGATTAATGCTTGCAAAATGGAGATCCCTGTTTCTGGAAGGAATGCCTGCAAGGGAAGAAGTCTTATCCCAGCTATCAAAGGTACAGTACTTGGCGTTTCTCCACATGCAAAGGTTGTCCTGATCATGGACTACAGCACTAGATGGCAGTATTAGCTAATGAAAATGATACCTTTACCTCTGCCCTGTAGTAGTAGACAGGAACATTATATTTAATGCATTATTATCTAACAAGTCCAAGATAAGGACTTTGCAAATAAATTTGCTGTGATGTTTTTGGTCTGTTCTCTCTAAACAGTTAAAATATAGCCTTGGTTTAAGGTGCTGCTGACAAAATACTTGATCAACTTAAAAGATTTAGGGGTGGGGGACAAAGAAAATATCATATTTATATATGTTTAGACTGAATGACACTCAACTTGTGGGACGTTTTATAAGAGTCTAAACTCTAAACTGTCATCTTTATATTTGGGCTACAATTTCCATCATCCCCAAGTAGCCTAATTATAGTCCAGCAGATCTACAGAATATCAAGTTGAGGAAGGCTGTTCTACAAATACCTATGGGAATGAGGATGCTTCTAGGATGATGTATAGTCATGACCATGTCTTCTGTTTTCCATGAAAGGTGGTGGAGCTAGATAATAAATAATCATTACATTGCTAGATTAAATTGGGGCTATATTAAGCTGCCTTTGGTCCTTTTTAGGAGAAAGGCAGGGTGTAAAGATTTTAAATAAGTAAATAATAAACAAATCCCATTGATGTGCATCCTTCCTTTAGCCAAGCAGGAATGACGTTAAAGACAAGACACCCTGACAAAAACACACATGAGATTTGTTTTTCCTTAGATATGACCAGAGACTGCTTAAGCTACATTAAACAGAAAAGCAAAAGAACTCTTGATTTTTGTCTATCAAGACCAGTTTTTGCACAAAAAGTTTGTTGCTAAGAAAAGAATAAGATTGACTCTGAACCGCCATCCCACATGGGGATACAATAGAATCTCACTTAGAAAGTAAATAGGAGATGGGAAATTTTTAATCAGTTAGATTTCAGTGTCATCATCTATTAAAAGCATAGACATAAGGGCTGGCTGTGGGGTAGAACAGTAGGCAAATTGCATTTAGGCCTCCCATATATAAGCTGGCCTAATGCAAAGTCCAGGGCTGTAGTCAATGACCAGAATTCATATGTGTTTCAAGCTGTGAGGACAGGTGGCTTGATGGTCTGAGAGACGGTGTACAAGGAGCAATGATAAGGCATATTGTTCCAGGAAACTCACCATATGCCTTGAGCAGACTTAATCTGTCATGTGGCAACTGCTGAAGATTTGCTCACTCTCTAGCTATCCCTTTCTCCCGAAACCTATCACAGGAGATAGCAGCACTGTTAGGAACAGCAAGATAAGGCTCTTTGTAGGATAGTGTCTGAGAGATAAAACTCGAGAAGATTGCATAGGCTGGCACTTAGTTAATCTCCACTGAATTTGCCCTAGAAATGGCTTGATATCTGATGCTCTTTTACCCCTAATCACGTATCTGGTGTTTTACTGAAAGTAAATAAAAATGGGCCTCTCGTGCTATTCCATGTCATCGGGATCGTACTAGGACACTCTTTATTTTGGGCGGAGGGTACTTACAGGCCACAAGATCCTTAAAGGAAGCCTCCTGTGTTCGATAGACATACAATGTTTGGGCATGGAAGGAGGCCAGTCTTGCAGAAAAAGTTGAGGAAGATAAATAATTTCCTTCCTTTTGGGTGTGGTGCAGGTCCTGCTCTCCCGTCACCTTCGCCATCCACCGTCTCCCTCCTTCCCTTCCTTCTTTCTGGAGTTCTGCTGTAGCTCTACTACAGCAGAAACAGCTGCTGCTACCCACACCCACATGAGATCAGTGGCTTCAGTGGAAGACTGAGGTTGCATGCCGCACACAGATTTTTGGAGCGAGAGCAGCGGAAGAGCAGGCTACAGTGGTTCTCCAGATAGGAGAGGCCCCCAAAGTCCTTTAAAACTCAAGCCAGGGCAGAGACCTGAACATCTTTCCTGCTGCAGGAAAGTGGCCAAAATTGAGTGTGGAGTCCTGTGAAGTGGAGCCCCGAACAAGGTTCTCTTAATTCTTTCTTGGCTTCCTGGATGTGGATATTTAGAAGTGGGAAGGGTGATGTGCTTGATCAGGAGCTGTGGGAAGCAGGTTTGTTGGGAAGATCCATGCACATACACATCAGCCCATACTTTTCCTTTAGGATGATGGATGCTAGCTTCCAAGGAACAAGACTTTTTACTGGAGACTCCTTCTGTCCCTCCACTCTTGCCAGCCATGGCACTGAGGGTTCAGAGCCTCTTCATGCCCCATTAATGGTTTGCTTCCTGGTTTACAAAGTATGCACAAGGGCTCCTTATTTACCATATATACCTGGCCCCTTCACCTGCATGTTAACTGCCTGAAGAAATAGTAATTCTTGCCAAAGGACCAGAAACTGCTTCTTCCTTTTACACCACAGATTTACTTTTCTTGTTGCAGCTCAAAATAATTTACAGTGACCTATTTACCTCCCTCCTTTCAATAAAATTGAAAAGACTGAGGTCACCTGCAAAAATTGGAATTCAAAAGGGTCTGTGTTGGCCCCATGATCTTTCATCTATATTTTGAAGCAAGTTTTTTTTTTCCACTGAGTCTCCCAGCCTTCTTGGGCCATTTTGAATGGAGAGCCCTGCTGTAGCCGGAATGAAATGGTTCACTTGTGCAGCTCTGAATAAAAAGAGTGTTTAAAAAGCTATTTCATTTCAAAAGCATTTTTAAAAGAAGAAAATGGCTATTTTATTAGTTATGTATGGTTTTTGCAGCTGCAGACAGAACAGAATCTGCAGATTTCACACCTGGAAATCCCATTGCCTAAGGCAAGGCTTGGACAAGTTCTTCTTTTCAACTGAAGTTTCTAGAATTTCACTGCAGTCATGGTCACAGGCCATCTTGACTGGTGGATTCTGGTAGATGTAGCTAGGTTTAGTCTGGGAATAATTTAAGGAGATAAGTTTCTGGTCCCTTGGATGGTCAGTAGGACCTTCTGGAAGCTATCACTGACTTCTTATTGTACCACAAAAAAGACAGCCCTTCATCCTGCATTCATCAATCAATAAAATTTCAAAGAAAGTAGTTCTTTCAAAGTGATTGTGTGGATAGCCAAGAGAGGCTGGATGACACCTTTGTACAGGCTGTAGCTAATGACTCCTAAGAATAATCTTTATTCACTTGGCCAGTTGTCCACCAGACTTTCTTTATACTGCTAGAGATATCAAGTAGACAAAAAACTGCAGGGATACTAAGATCCCTGGCATCCAGGTGTATTCACTGGTGAGCAAATATGCAATTTTAAACAATTTTGCTCAGTGATCTTATAGTATGTGACCAGAAGAAGACAGGAGGCTATTAGTTACCATCCCAAACCCTTAGGGGCATCTCAGGGTTTCTTTCTGTTTTTTTTTTTTTTTTTTTGTCTCAGTCTGAACTAATAACATTTGGAAAAGCAAAGAGGAAGGTCAGCACCTGCCCCCAGCTGCAATATAAAGTGCTCCTTATCAGTGAAAAATGGCCAGGCCTGTACTGCTAGCTATTAACTAGTCAGAGCTGTATTTTTTTCCCTTAGGACCACTAATGATCTACCCTCTTCAAGTTAAATCTTTAATGTGTTTGATCTCTGTCTTAATGTCAGTTTCATTGGAGGCCACAAGGCCACATTTTTAATCAGTCATTCTCTGCCTGGGAGTAAAACAGCTGCCTGTCAGGGGTATGAATTATTGGGTTGGTATGAATCCAAGAGGTAATTAATGTCTCCCAGTGAAAAGGAAGGAGTGATCCTAGTTGCCTCACAAGCAATTGTGTGTAGGCATCCCTTAAGAAACCTTATCTACCTCATGAAAATTGTAATTAATAACCACTCTTGGCCACTCAAAAATGTTCTCTTGGACAAAATGCCTGTCAGTGTCATGGCAACACCAGGGCAGATGGTCTGAGTGAATCAATAGGTGCCCTTTTAAAGAAAAGAAAAGGAAAAAAAAAGAAATGTGTGCCTTGTCCAGTTTGGTCATTCTGAAAAAATATATATGGGCAGACCATTTCCTGATCATTTGGAAATCCTGACCTATCCGCCCACCCTGAGTGTTTCATGCTAGTTGGATGTTTAAAAACTTTCAACAGACAAGTCATTATGGTGCCTTAAAGGCTAAGAGGTTTTATTTAGCAGCAGTTTTCTTGAAGAGTAGGCCACCTCAGCTGATGCATGGAGGGTTGTCTTGGCTGGCAGCTTTTTAGGCACATGCATAGGTGGGTGGATGGGGCATGAAGTCCGAGCAAGTGGAGAAGTGGAAATAGTGATAACTGCCTTACCAGTGGCAGTTGGGTAAATAGTAGTTGGCTGATTACATGGGCATCCTTGCAGTGATGAGCCATTTAGCACATATGGGGAGATAAGACACATTTGCTTCTGTTCAAAGGACAGGCAATAGAGCTGGCTAGATAGCTCAATAATCTGGGTATCTGGAATTTGATTCTCCGCTGTGCCTCTGGGGAGAAGAGACATACTGCATAGTCCCAGAATGGGGTGCCCCCAGAAGAAGGGAAGTGTTAACTACCTAGAAAACCCTGGAAAAGGTCACCACAAGTCAGAAATTATTTGACAGCACATCGTTAATTATGGGTTTCAGGAGATTTAACCTCAAGTTTAACATCTTGATGAACTCTTGTTCAGCTTCCCCACCCCCCTTGGATTCTGTCTTTGCCATTTTATTCTCCAAGGATGGCTTCTCTGAAGACAGAGACAGAATGCCTTGGAAACTCAAGCTATTTCTCCACTTGTTTTTGAATTTTGCTGTTTTTGATGACAGATAAATCTGTATTTAAGGCAAGAAGGGCTACAAGCTTGCAGACCATCTTGCTTTCCTTTTTATCTCTCTGTCTTGTGGTGTGTGTGCATGTGTGCAAAAAGAACAACCCTATGTGGAGATTATCAAGAGGTGATAATTCCTTTGTCAAATATATTCCCTAGCCATGGGTGGCTTGTACAGGGCTTTGACTTATTTTTGGTCTGATAGGTCTAATTACCAGAATACAACTACATCATTTTTTTTTTAAAAAAAGAACACCCTCATTTTATAATGGTCATCAAAGAAGCATATCAAGGCTTGAACTTGCATTCTCACTGCACCACAAAGTGCTTCAGGAATGAACACGAGGGAATAAATCCCTTTTGTGCAGTGGTGTCTGACACGGAGCCAGTTGAGGGATTTGTTTTAATTGTATAAATATGGAATTGTCTGTAAAAATTTAATTCTTTGTCATCACTCTGCCTTTAATTTAGCTTAGAAGAAAAGCTTCCAGTGAACTGGCCTCTTTTTTCCCATTGTTGCCTTTCAAACCTACACGAGGGGTTTCAACTTCGTACTTTCAACTAAAGCCATGCTGTCTGAGGTTCTGCTTTTAAATAAGTACCATCAGAAAATGCATTTAATCTGTTCATTCTTTTTGAAAGAGGGTTGTGTGAGAAATTATTTTATAGATCTCTTAAACCAATTCTATTGCGCTTTTGGGAGTTGGAGGATCTCAAAAATCAGCCTTCTTCTGGATGGCACCGTCTGGATGCAATGTGCAACAAACTCCATCATCCCCAGCCAACTGCCCTGCTGACTGGGGATGATGGGAGATGTAGTCCAAACCATCTGGAGTGCAGCAGAGAAGCGTTGCTTCGATGCCAACAAGATGACGCAAAGAAAAGTGAAAGTGCAACAAAGGAAATGTTGGAGAGGCAATTTTATCTTTTTTTTAAAAGGACATCCTGACAAGTTTAGATAAGAAAGCTATAAGCTGACAAGATGTTCTCCTTCCCCCTAACATTTTCCCCAATTCTTCCAGCCTAGAGAAAAGCAGCTAGTAATTACGTTGCTGAACCTAGCAGCGGGAAGCTAACATTTCCCAGATTTACCAACTGCAACTTGAGTATCTCTTCAGTGCTAAAATTAAAACTGTGAGAGCTCAGGATAAATTGCCTGCTTAGCAAATTCTAATTTTTTTTTTGTTTGCTTATTTAAGAAAGAAAGTGAAGAGACAAGGGAAGAAAATCATATTGTGTGTTAAGACAAGAACAAAGACAAAATCTAATTAAGAACACGAAAGTAGACAATACTCAAGGCCATCTTGGGCGTTGCCATTGTGGGAGGGCAGAGGGCAGGGATGAGAAGATAAACAATTGTCCTATTAGGCCTGATCAAAGCACTGCGTGTTCCTTTGCTCTAATAGATCTTATTGCCCACAAATGAGATATGACCCTGGAATAAGTATGAAGAATAGAAGCCTTTCTATGTCATAGAAATAGGGGCTATTGCACAGAAAGCTTAGCTTCCTGACACTTGTTCTCTGTCTCATTCACCTTGCAGCCCCTCTCAGGTTCCCCGTTCTCTGGGGCAGAACAGAGAACAGTGTTGTTAGCAGTGCCTTGATAGCTGTTGAGTACATGTACTAAGTAAGAACATCTTTAATATCTGAAAGACGAACAAGTTACGTTTAGTATACATGCAGTTTCATACTTCTTCAGAGGGGACCACAGTCCACAAAAAGCTTATGGTAAACTCAATGGGCTCTATCATAACACTCTTTACTGGTTTTGCTGCTACAGGCTAGGATGGGTCACCTCCTGGATATATTCTGGGGAGGTTCACCAAACACCCAGTGCTTTCAAGAAGTATGTATCAATCTGACTTTGCCACAGTGACTTGGGCTAGTTTAGAACGTGGTCCATTTGCGCTCATTTAGGAATCATAAAGGAACTCCATCCTAAAGACTGTGAGTGCAGTTTTTTCAGCTCTGTACTTCATTGACTTGTTGACTCTCTCCTGTTCACTGCTTGATCATTATATGGCTATGTTTGCAGGGGGATTCTAACAGGTTCAAGGTGTGGGTAGTGCAGCCAATTGCCAAGAGAAAATAACCCCCCCTCAAAAAAGAGCAAAGGCAGATGGCAATGGTTTAAAATAAGTCTAATATAAGTCTCTAAATGTTGATTTAGAAATAATTACTATAATTTTACTAAATATTCAGTACCTGTCACCATAGTGGGAAGGATTATAGCTGGGTAACCTGAGCGCCTGCTCAGTCTTAACGAACAACTTTTGAGCCTCTGTCACCCTTGTTATAAATCTTTACACTTAAACCAGGTATAGCTTGGGCAGTCCATCAAGTAGAACTGAGTTGGGGGATGTTTGACCCTCCAGATGTTGGTTAACTTATACTCCTCTCACACCTTATCATGGGAGACATGGAAGGAGCTCTTACACATTCAAGTGGCCCCTGGGCAATGGCAGTTTCCTGTCAGCTGATCCTTCGAATGAAGAAGATGGCTTATCAAGGGCTATGCTAGCTTGGGCTGGTAAGAACTGGGTTTCAACAACATGAAAGTGGGGTGGGGTGGGAACCAAAGTTTCCCCAGGACTGAAACAGAGAATGTTTTGAAATAGAGGACTTCCCCCTGACAGCTTTTTGAGCAGAGCACTGTCCACTATAAACATAGGGTCACATAAGCTGCAGATATGGTCTAGGGTTTGCATAGGAGGAGCTGATTTGCTTGGTAAGGAAACCACATGAGCCACAAGTTTGATGTTATTTTTCCATACCTCAGAAATGTGATTTATTTAGAGCTCAGAACTGTTTACCTTTTGGGGGCTGAAGTTACTTTTCAGGGGGGGGAGGTAATGTTTCCTATCTCTAGATTTATTCCCTCCATCTATCCAATACCTATTTAAAAAATAAACTTAGCTTGGATTTTAGTCTGAACACTCTTTTGTACAAACACGTTCAGAGATGACAGACTGCATTGTTACCTACTTACATAATACAACATTATATAACCAAGTGAAGCCATGGCCTTTTACTTCCAGTGTTCATATGGCCCTTGATGTATAAAAATTTAATTTCTGGATAACAATTCCCAGCAGCCAGAGTAACTGGGGGATTCTGGGAGTTGTAGTCTAAAAAGGTATTTTTTTTTCATGCTTTGATATGACTGTACATGTGCAGAGTCTTCTGACTCTCTCCTCTTTTTTCTTTAAACAGGGAGACCCTGCATGCATGAAGCTCCCCTGTTAAATACCACAAAGGTGGAAATCATACTGCACATAGCAATTGGATGTTTACAGGCTTCAAACAAACTTCCTTCATAGAAGCAATGCTACAAAACAAATCATTTTAGAAATTAACCGTTCAGTCAGAGGAAAAACAACTATCATTTTTCCTCTTCTTGCAGTCAATTATTCTTAATTCTGGAGTATGCGTGAAGCTAATTTGACATACATGTCAATGTAGGAAAAGTGTCTTTTCCTCCTTCCAATTGGTTGCTAATTCTGAGAGCAATTTAAAACCCTAGGAAACTGTTCAAAGCTAAATTCATCAGTAATGGAAACTGTGGTGTCAATTAGTCATTGGTTACCATTATCATGACACTGTTGAATTGCTTTCCCTTTCCACTGAACAAGGAAGCTGATTTAAACAGAGATGCAACATTGCTTCTCTGTGGATATTTTTTCCCCTACAGAAAAAAACTGTGGAGTTTCTCTCTGTTTCTCTTTTATTTCCCCATTTTCCTGCTGCACGGCAAATTTCTGTCTACTCTTGGCCAAGCTAGACACGGCGAGCTAACCTTGCACTTAATCTACACATTGAAAAATATACAAAAAGCATTCAGGATGACAACTGATAATTACTGGGATACAAAGAGGTGGGGAGTATAGCCCTATCTTTTCCTCATGCGATCCTGAGGAAAATCCTCACCCTCCCCACCCTGAAGATGTCAGTTCAAGGGGGGTGTGTGCTTTCCTCCTTATGCAAACAGGAGGTTCAAAGGAGCTGTTTTGCATCAGCATCACAGGAAAGAAAGAAAGGCTTAAATTCCTAGTATGGAAAAATTTCTGTAAGGCAATTTGAGGACATGCTGGAATCATTTGTTAAGTAAGGTATGGTAGAATAATGCTCCAGGTCCCAGTACAGTAATTGTTACTGTCCTTCTTTTTAATGGTAGCTTTCCAAGAGCATATCTATGCTATAAAATGAGGGGGGGGGGAAGAGATGCAGCTTGAGAACTCCAGGGCTCCCAATGCATCTCCAACACCCCTGGACCCTCAGCATCCCACCCCCTGATTTTTTTTTTAATTTTTAAAAAAACTGGGGGGGGGAATAACATCACCTTATACTCTCTACGGGAAATGGAGGCAATGCTGCATGTTTTGAGGAACTCTTATCATCCCTGGAAGCAGGATGTGGATCTAAACCTCCCAGCTGGGCTTCCCAGTGTGGTACAGTAGATAGAGTGACAGACTAGAACTCTGGAGAATAACGTTCAAATCCCCATTTGGCTATGAAAGCTCACTGAGGAATGGAACCGGTAAAAAAAAAAGTTAAAACCACTCCTTAAATATTTCAGTTACCTTGAAAGCTCTATTAGAGTCACTATAAGTTGGTTGAGGCTTGATGGCACAGAACACACACACATCCTCCCTGGAGCTCCCACTCTGCATTTTAAAAAAAAAGTGCCATGAGAAGGGTGCAAGGGTTTATTTTTCAGTCTAGAAAAAAACCGTAAGGAAAAAAAAATAGGAACGGATTGGGGTTCTGAAAGTGGGTGCAGCCTTCCAGCATGCAGAGAGGAGCATATGCTCCAGATCTGCTATGGAATCTTGGGACTTGTAGTTTGACAAGCTACCCAGAAGCTTGTGTTGCATGTAGTGCAGGGGAAGGCACTCAAGCTTTGCTGTAAGCTGTTCCAAGTGCCTTACCAAACTCCAGATCTTCATAGCCTGTAGGGTGGAGTTATTGCCTGCAGAGTAATATCAAACTGTTGTTAAGTGTGTGGTGTGGATACATTTCAGATTCTAGTTAACTCTCAGCCCTGGATGTGCTGTGATCTTGGTAGTTTTGAGTGCTTGCTTATTTCTCATGTTTTGATAGAGAACATTGCTTCTTTTAAAAAAGAGATTTTCTTTAAGGAACAGAATCTGACTGGAGATGTTTGGGTGACTTTGTACCAAGATTCAGCAGCTAGGACAGGAGAAAATAATTGCAGTGTTCCAGAAGAGGTAGTGATTTAATCTAGGGAGTTTTGCTGGCACCATCGCAGCGGTGACAATAGTCCTTGTTGTGGATTCCTATTTTGCAACCCTATAGACATTTTAGCTTTGGGCCCTTCTCAAGATGCAAGAAATTAAACACGAAGATCTGAACAACAGATTTTGGAGCATGCTTGGTTGCCTCCATTGGAGCATGCTCGGTTGCCTCCCTTCTGTCACTAGTAACACTGGGACGACTTAGAGATAGAGCTTTGTCTCCCGTCTTTCTTGCTCCCCCTTTTCCTGAATGGAAAAGACAGAAGATTGCCGGTGTCCATGTTGTGTTCATTAAGAGTTGAGCCACATTCTATCGGGGACTTTGACTCAGTTAGTAAATGATGTTGCTTTCTGGAGGTGGGCAAGTTAAGTTCCACCCCTCTCACTTCTGATGCTGGATGTCTCCCCTAATTGAAATTAATCAGAGTTTTCTTTTTCTCTGAGCACTTAACTCTGGCTAAAAGATGCTAGTAATATCTATATCTCAATGACCATGAGGCTGAAAATGTAGTGCAATTTCATGTTATGCTGCATAGAAAGAGTTGATTTATTATTTGAGATCTGTTGCTTGACGTGGAGCTGTCATTTCTAATCAAAGTCACAAGAGAAACCCCAAAGGTCCCACGAACCAAGGTGACTGCCTTGTTAGAAAGACCCCTCAAGGAGCCGGACTGATTATCTGCCTTTGAAGGGTACATCGGTTCTCTCAAAATGTTTGAGGGAGTGTCAGCTGGAGGCCAGAAGGCTTTCCCAAGTATCTCTTGGAATTAGCATAGCTGAGCTGTTGTGAGGTTTGTAGCAGATGCACACATACTTCCAAAACTTGATCTGAGCTTGAAAGGAAAACATGACAAGATATCTTGGTGGAATCCTTGTCAGACAAAGACAGCTCTGTCTCAAGTGGATATCTGGAGAAGATGTTATCTGACAATTACACAGGATAGAATCTGCTACCAGGGAAGAGCTTGCAAGCAGATTTTATGCAGCACCTCTAGGCTGGTTAACCTTCACTATGTTGATTTAAACTTCCAAGTGAAATGTGGTACACGCCGTGTAGGCTGCACTACCAGAACTGTGTGCAAGTAGGTCATACTTGTTTTGATGGAATGTATCGGGATTTGTATTTGGGCTGCAGGGCTGTAAATATCATCAAGGGACGGATGTGGTACATTGGCATGAAAATCTAGGAGAAAGAAAATAATTTGCAGTCTCCAGGATTGCAAATTATTTGAATGTTCCCTGTTGATATTACTAAGCAAATAGAAGCTGATCTCTAATTGTAAAGAGGGAGGGGCCTTAAACGGCATGAGAACTGTTAAATGTTCCAGTATTTTGTGTGACAGTGTTAAGATAAAGAAACTTTATGAAAACTGCAGTAATCAATGACCTTCCTCAACTGGGCATTGTCCATATGTGTGGGTTTCTAGCACATCATGCAAGTTGCAGCCAAACACATATAGAGAATGCCAGGTTGCGGGCGATGCTTCTGTATACCCTTTGTTTCTAGAATCTGGCATTCCTGTGGCAGTGATAACAAATGATTGTTCCATTTATTCTGTTCAGTGGCTTTGGAACCCTTGAGCTTTTGTCTGCATTATTGGCGCTCTGATCCAGCACACACTTTCATGAGTTACTCAGCCAACCGTTTAATTGATTTGGCAAAGCCTTCAGTCATAGATCTCTTCCTGCAACAGATAATAATCAGTGCTGGTTCAGGAGGGGGCAAGTAAGCCAAATCCAAGCTTTGCCCTCTTTTCCCCTGATGGAAATCAATTTGGAAATTAGGTGGGTGGGTGGCTTTGGCCAGGAAGCAGTATGTGGGTTTAAACCAGGCAAACCTCACAGCTAGGAGTTGCCAGGACCCTCGAGGCTCTGGTGTAGACTATGGAGCTGTGGCCTTATACACAGAGTCATAACTAGCAATGTTGACACCCAAGGCAATTAGCATTCCCCTCTACCCACTCCACCCTGAGGCTTGAGCATGAGCCACCCCCTCCCAAGGAAAGGGAGAAGGGGAAACTGAAAGCTTATGCTTTCAAAGGAAACTGTATTTCATTGGGATGCATTGCTATTTATTTTCTCAACACTCACCATTAGGTTCATCCTAGATTTCAGCACCACCTAAATTTTGATGCCCTGGGGCAAATCCTGAGGCCATGCCATGTATGCAACTGTTGTGCACTAGAAAAATGCAAAGGAGCAGAGTTTGGGATTCATTCCACAAGTGCTATGAAGCCCCCTTCATAGGAACAATCATTACTAACTGTAAAAGGTTTGTTTGGCTTTGCCCAGTTGGAATAGCCCGTAGAATCATAGAATCATGAAGTTGGAATGGGCCTATAAGGCCATCGAGTCCAGTCTCCCTGCTCAATGCAAGAATACAGCTGTCAAGGAAAGCTACATGGATGCCAGTATTTGGCAGATGGTTGCTGCTCCAGCAGAGAGAAATCCATGGACCTGCAACCACTAGGATTGCTCATTGCCATGTTGTGGAGGATCTGTACCTAGATCCCACAAACACAAGGTCTCCCCACTCCGTGCCTCTTACATCAGGCAGAGGGGCAGCCCCATAGATCTACTGATTCTCAGTCAGCTGGTGGATTGCATGTTTGGCCACTGGTTAGGAAAGTCTGCCATACAGAGACTCAAGCTGGTACTGCAAACATGGACACATTTAAATGTATTAAAACTAAATGAATGAGTGCTAAAGAGAGAGAGAACACCCGAAATATGGTGCAAGGCAGTAAGAGGTCCTTAGAGTACATGCAGATTCCAGAAGTGTTTTCAAGCTACTGCTCTAACATGCAGACTGGTAAAGAAGATAGGCGGACATGAATATACATGTGCGCGTGCACATGTGTGTGCTCACACACACACACACACACACACACACACACACACACACACACACACACACACACACACACACACACAGAGAGAGAGAGAGAGAGAGAGAGAGAGAGAGAGAATGTGCCTGGACTTTCATCATCATGGGTGTTCGGAAGCACTTTAAATGAGAAGGCTGTTGGATCCCAGTGTACTAGAACTGCTTTTGGCCAGGCAATATTCAGGTAGATGGTGACAATATAACTCATTTACTTCAGACTGCCTAGGAGAAGGAGGAAGATGTTGAGGAAGAAGAAAATGTACTGGTAGAAAACTTAGAAATGAAGAAATGTGCTTCTTATCTGTTGAATGAAATATGGGTAGAAAAATGTCGGAAAACAAAGTAAGATCTTATTACGAAGCAGAGTAATTGGCCTGAGTTACCACTTGATGTCATCCTGGTGCTACCAAAGACAGCTGAAAGGCCTTTATAAAACTTTGAGTGGTAAAGAAGAGACTCTAGACAAGGCTGGTGCAGAGAACCAGGCATGTCTCTTGTCTTGACAATTCTCTTCCTCACTTCTGAACAGAACTTGGCTGTCAGTCTCAAAAACTTTGCTGGAGACAGCTTAATGGGAATTTAACTCTATTGTTCAGGCACAGCTTCAGAGGAAAAAAAAAAGAAGACCCATTTTTTCTTGTCTACAAGAACGATGCGAGTGAAGATAGTATTCTGCTGATAGATTGTTCCTTTCTCTGAAAGTCAGCTTTAGATATTTGTAGAACTCAGCTACAAATGTGCAGAAAAGAGCGGGAAGTTGATATACTCTGAAAAAGACAATAGCAAGTATGTTTTGATTTGGCAGCACTAAAATATCATTAGGCTGCAATCCTAATTACTTCCAGACTCAGTTATCTGAAAGTAATCCCCACAGAACTTAATGGGGTTGATTTCAGAATTTAGTGTTGCAGTATTTGTGACTGGAAGCTGTTTTGCCTATGCTGGCCACCTTCATGCGCAAGTTAATAATGGGGAAAAATTCCATCTGGTTTGTTTGTCTTAATAGGAAGTGTTCAAAAATTTTCACATTTATGAATAAGGTAGATCACTGCACCCAAATACAGTCTTCTCAGGATTACTGGATAGCTCAGAGATTTAGGCATCTGGCCGCAGAGCCAGAAGATGGGAGTTTAACTCTCCACTCTGCCTCCTTGACAGGGGCTGGACTCAATGATCTATAGGGACCCTTCCAGCCATCCAGTTCTAAGATGATGATGACAGGCATGTGTAATAACTTCTCCATGCTGGAAATAGCTGTACTTGGAGATACTGGATAATTTTGTTTGACATGTAAGATACTGCAAATATTATCCGAATTCTTAAAAAAATTAGCAGAAAGAACAGATTAAGTACAAAAAATATTCAAATGTGGGGAAAAAATGAAACTAACAAAATAATCTATCTCTAGTCTAGGTATGGGATACCCAGTCTGTTGTAGTAGATAGAGTGCTGGACTAGGACTCAGGGGGCCTGGGTTCAAAGCCATGGAAACTCAGGGTGTAGAGCAGGTAAAACCACTTCTTAAATATCTCGCTTACCTTGAAAGCCTTGTTAGGGCTGCTGTAAGTCAGTTCCAACTTGGCAGGACATAAAAAAGCAAAAAAGCTAAGCATGTTGCTTATATACCACCTCATAGCTCTTAAAACACTCTCTGGGTAGTTTAAAATGTAATTATGCAGGCTATACATTGCCTCCCAGTGAGATGGATACTTACGGTAACTTACTGGCCTAGGAAGGATGGAAGACTGAGTCAACCTTGACTTAACTCAGGTTGTGAGCAGAGTCTTGGCTGCAGTACTGAAGTTTAACCATTGTGCCATGATGTTCAGGGATAGATGGATGATTGTCCAAGCAAGATATTCTACTCTATCCTGTACTGATCTCATTGTGCTTGGAATATTGTATACAGTTCAAGGTACCATGATTTAAAAAGGACATTGACACACTGTAGCAAGGCTGGGGGAAAAAGGAAGCAAGATGGTATGGCTCTGGAAGTTAAGCCCTATGATGAATAGATGAAATATTTGGGCATGTTTAGCTTAGTCAGAGGAAAAGTAAGGATCATCTAGACATTACTGGGAATGTATGCTCCCCTCCTCCATTAGCCTGCTTTCCATCAAGACTTGCAAATTTCAAAGTAAGCCCATGTTTACCTTCAAATGACTTATCACAAAGCAAAGCATGCTAAATGCAAATTATGGAGGTGAGGAAAATCATGTTTCTGTGGTAAATTGTTGTCTTCTACCAGTGGAGGCAGCACATCAACAAATAAACAGGGGGAAAAGGAATCTAGATACAGTGGGGTCTTGACTTAAGAACGGCTCGAGTTAAGAACATTTTGACTTAAGAACTACTCTCATAGGAAAATATTGACTTGACTTACATACTTAGATTTGAGTTAAGAACTGAAAAAAAACCACGTGGGAGGCAGGGAAAGTGCAAAATTTGAACTTTCAGTTAACTGTTGGCCAGTGAAAAGGGTGCCTGTCTGCTTCCTCACTCCTCCCAACATTTAGAGAGTGGATTGGGAGACAGTCTTCAGACTGCCTGGTACTGTACTGCCTGGACTGTATTTTCCCTGCCTTCCCTGAACCTTTCTTGACCTAAGAAAAAAAGAAACAAAATATCCCCCTCTAGTGGTCGAAGGCGGAATAGCAGCTTCCCATTAGTTTCTATGGATGGAAAAGAGCAGATACAGATCAAATGGTTTTCAATGCATTCCTATGGGAAATGCAGATTTGACCTGAGAACTTTTTGACTTGAGAACCGCCTTCCAATACGGATTAAGTTCTCAAGTCAAGACCCCACTGTAGATTCTAAGGAGAGACACAATAGCAAATATGTGAAGGAAGTCAGACATAAGATGGAGGGGACTTTCTGTTGCTCTTGAGGGCAATGCAAAAGTGGAAGAATCAGTCCAGGATGCTGAGAAGTCAAGCTGCTCTCAGAGACTCTGTAGCTGGGTCCTCCATTGTATGTCCCTTTGACTCACTATAGAGGTGGGCATTGCAATCCCCACCAGCCTCTGCCAGTGTAGGAATTGGGAGGAATAATGGAAGTTGCAGTTGAACAACATCTGGAAGACCTCATTTTTCCCATCACTGTCTTTGGATTTGGACGGCCTCCACAGTTCTTCCAACTCTAGCATTCAACAGATCTGTGCCTCTGTGTAAGATCAGTGTAAGTCTCATTGATCTCTCAGTATTTTTAATGCATCCTGCTAAAGTATGAGAAGGGAGAAAAGGTGCAGACAGCACTCAGGGAAACTATGTGCAGATAATAGGGAATAAGAAATACCTGGTTTCTCCTAAAGAGATAACATTGGAAGCAGTTGGATTTGGAACTAGGTAAAAGAGTAGAATAGGCTTGTTAATAAAAATTAATGCCAAAAGTAGTGGGATATGATGTATCACAACAATATTTGACAAATCAAGCCTACCGAATACCACTCTTTTAATAACTTAATAATAAAAGATTATTACACAACAATTTAATATTGTCAAACGAGCTGGAACAAGCAGAATGGCTCCGAATGGCAACTTCTGAGTAGGGTAAACTGACCAAATTCATGCCACAGATGTGACTGGATGGGGCTTATGCCTAGACAAGAGGAGGCTAAGGCAATAAACTTCAAAACATCCACAGGAACCACATTCCAGTTGCCAATCTGTGCAGAATTTTTATGTTCTACAGAATAGCCTGGAATGGCAACTTCCAAGTGGAAACCCAATGAAATACACCTGTCCCTTCAGGGGTCTGATACAATAAGCCTCCAAAATTCCACAAGCATCAAATTCCAGTACATGTTATGGGTAGAAAAACCACATTGCCCAAAGCATCCTGGAACGACAATGTCTAAACAGGATAAACAAGATGAGATACAAAAAATGTGAATGTTCTGTGGCTTCTTGAATCACTCCCTGGAGCCTTGTATGACTACTCAATGAGCTGGCTTTTGCTATGTGGAAGCTGCCATTCTATGTTTTCCCCACAATATGGATTTTCAGCCCATAGCCTTTTCTTTAGATGTTTTGTGGCTTTTTTTTTTTGCATCAGTCCACATGTGACTCGTGAATTTGGTTGGTTTACCCTATTTGGACACTGCTGTGCTGGGTCATTCTTTTCTATTATGGTTGGTTTAGGGGCATCACAGTGTTAATGAAAGAGCTCTATTGTTCTCTCCTATGTCCATCACATCCCACTAGTTTTGGCATCAGTTTTTCTTAAAGTGGCTGTTTCAGCCTGCTACGTTCCATGGCATTCTGGCTTTTTATCTCTTTCAGTTATCATTTCACTAATGAGCAGGAGCAGTTAAGTTATCAAGGAGTAAAGGAGCAGAGTAAAGTCATTCAGCCATGTAGTTAAATGAAAGTAGTGGGGGTGGAGGAAATCAGCTATGCTTCCCATTCTGTTCTGCAAGTAACAGGAACAGGGGATAACATGTCTAAAGCTACGCTTTGGTGCCTCTTTCAGTGCTAAAATCCATGGATAGCCATTATGCTTGTTACTGAGAACTGAGAAAATTTTACTTTCTCTTGTTGATACATTTTACTAATGGTTTTCATTACACTTCATCTGATTCCTCTTCCTTATTTTCAGCTGTTACACTGAAAATGGGAAAAGATGGGCTTGAGTCACTCTTGCTTGGGAAGAGACAGACAGCTTTAAATGAAGTTGTCTACACAAATCTGAATGTCACCAGATGCGGATAGTACCAACATTTCCTGTGGAGACAAGAAAACATCGATCTAGCAATTATTAAGCATACATTAATTTTTAAGGTTTTCATTTTTTAAAACTCTTTCTTTATCACTTTCCCCAACCAATCTGTGTCCCAAGTCTTGGAAGAATAGCCATACTAATAGCAAACCACTAACATTTCAATTGAAATGAATCCACAAACAATATCCACATGGCAATACTGAGATTATAACGATGCACCCATGAAAGGTTCTTTATATATCCCCCAACCTCCCACCCATCACCATTTAAAGATGGTACAGTTACAAACTCAGCTAACTCCAAACATGTCAAACTATACCATTATTGAGATGAATGAGACAAGAGGCATTATTCAGCAAATGTGAGTCACATGTTGAAATGACCTCAAAGCTGTCTCAAGGAGTTCTGCTGCCTGAGGTGAAGAGCAACCATGTTGTTCCTCCCCCCTCCCCCAATTTCAGGTGCAGAAACAAGTTTTATTGATGGTTAGATCTTAATTCTAGTGCTGGCAATAGGATAGTATCCTCTGCCACTCCTGAAAGGAGCAGACTCTAGAGTCTGTGGTGCATGGACCATTCTTGTTGTTTAGTCGATAAGTCGTATCCGACTCTTTGTGACCCCATGGACCAGTGCACGTCAGGCCCTCCTGTCTTCTACTGCCTCCCGGAGTTGGGTCAAATTCATGTTGGTGGCTTTGATGACACTGTCCAACCATCTCGTCCTCTGTGGTCCCCTTCTCCTCCTGCCTTCACACTTTCCCAACATCAAGGTCTTTTCCAGGGAGTCTTCTCTTCTCATGAGATGACCTCTACCAATGAAACTTACTCAGTTCTGTTCCTAGATTACATCTCAATCATCCTCAGCCATACATTCTCATGGCTGTAGTCCAACATACCTGAAGGGTGCCAAGTTAGTGAAAAGATTGTGCTGCACAGACTACTGTAGCTGATCTATGAAAATGACCCGCATTTCATCTCCTATGGTTGTGTAAATCTTTGCTAGTGAATTGTGTTCCATTTCCAAACAATGTGCCAAGTCCAGTTGCTTTGTTGTTAGCAAGCTTCTACAGATGTAGAGTTGCATAAAAATCTGTGATGGCTGAATATTGGGTGAGTGTCTAAGTTAATATGAGAACATACTGGCTTTTGTTGAAATGGTTTATGGCGTGACTGAGTGAGTGTGCCATTTCACATGTGTGGTCGGGAGCCTACAGCGAGCTGCTGTCACTCACACTGCTGTCTTTATGAGCAATTTTGTCAAGCATATATGACTCCAATGAGTTTTTAACAGCTGCAGAAGACAGATAGAGAAAACGGTGAAAGCCTCCAGGAAGGGTTTGTTGCGGGGTGGGGAAGAAAAGGAAAATGGATAGAAATATGACTGCATTACCATAAGAAAAATGAAGAGACACACAAGTCCAGGAAAATTGAGTGCAAAGGGGAAAAAGCAGGGCTTGATTGAGGTGAACAATATTGGGAAGAACTGATTAGCTTTTAACTTCATGCCTCAGTGCAAGAGGAAGTGAAGAAAAACAGAAGGATTTTGCATGTTGGCAAGTGACTGGAGTTCGATGGATCTCTGCTGGAAACAAGCTTCCTGTTGAAAGTGTGACCAATTTCTGAGTGAAAAAGCATAAGATTATGCACTAAGAGATTTAGACATGAACCCAACCACAGCACCTTTGCATCTGCCAGAACTCTTTCTGCCCAGTTTGAGCACAGTGGTGCAGACATGTAAACACCGACTCTGGACTGAATGGTCTTGCTTTGTGCGCTCCCACTTCACTGAGAATGTACCTCTGTTCACTTGATAAGCCAGACCTGCTCTATGGGGGTGCCTTCTTGCTCATTCTCATAAATGGAGCCCTGGACATCTGCTCCCAAACCCTACCTCCAACTGCATCAGTGCTTAAAAGTAATGTGAGGATGGGACAGTCTCAACAGCAGCTGCTCAATTGAAGGCTGCCTTTGGCCATTCTTCTCAGGGGAGAGAAAAAAAAGGAAGGCCCTTTCCCTGAGTTGGTTCATGGCACTTCTTTGCGATGAATTGCCAGTTGGAGGCAGTTCAGTTGAATGGAACATTGAAAGAAGCCATAAGAAGAGAACTGGATTTAGATTTCTTTGTACTCTCGAGCTGGCCTTTTAGGAAAACATCAGTCTTTCCACTCCAATCTGGGAAAGGTTAAGGTGCCAAGTCAGTGTGATGTCATGATTAGAATAGCAATCTGGGTTCTAGACCTCACAGAGCCATGAAACACATTGGGTGACCTTGGACCAGTCACTCTTCCTAGCCTGCCTCATAGGGTTGTTGTGATAATCAAATGGGAAGATAGAGGGCCAGGTATACCATGGTTAGCTTATTGATATCAGAATACAAATATAACTATTAAATAATCAAGGTGGAGCAAGGGTCATGCTTTGAATTGATTGACTTTTGTACAGTATTTGTTCTGAGATAGGAATCACTACTAAGAGATTGCAATTTTGCAAGCCTTTTTAGGGCTGCTATGATATCATACCAGGATCCTCACTGAGATAAGTAATTCATGCCACTCTAGCTTCCTTCACATGTACATCCTGAGAAGAGGAATCACATCTGGGATGAGGCCAGATCTATCCCTCCCTCCCTCCTTTTCCTAAAGCTGCATGGCGATGGGTGGAATTTCTATTCTGAGTGCAAGTGGAAAAGGAAAAAAACAAGGTTCCTAAACAAAATACGATAGCAAGTCCCTACATACCAGAGACTGGAAACGTTAAGATTTTTTGTATGTCATTCCCCGAATTCAGTGACCCATAGTTTATGGCGTGACTATGTTGTGGTCCAGAAAAGGAATTTTTCCAAGTGGTGTGGTTACCCTGTACCTGCAAATAAGTGAATGGATGAATAAACAAACCTCAAAGAGGCAGCTCTGGACTGTGCAGTAAGCCTAATGTGCTGTAAATGTGTCATATACCCTTCAGGAGTACTAATTCTTAGTGTTTGTTTATGATCTGTACAGCTCAGAACTGTGCTGTCTGCACTATGCCTCCAATTTCCCTCCATCACCTTATGGAAAGAGATGAACCTCAACTTTATTCAACATAACCTTCTCCAATTTTTCTGCTCCAGAGATGCTGGACTTGAACTCACGTTAAGTGAGGAATGGGGTGGGTTTTGCAGTCCAGGTTATCTGCAGGGCGGGTGAAGTTTAAGGAAGGCTGATCTATGGACTGGAATGAAGCAGCCATAGTTAAGATTCATGCAGAGATACTCATTAATACATATTTGAAATAATTTCTAATATTCTAAAAAGGGAACAGGAGTACAAGAATGAAAAATTGATATATGAGGAACAATATATGTGACATGGCTGATAAATTTTCTTCTGATATGGTAATGAGTTTGAGTTTGAGAGTTGGCAAGAGAAAATTTATTAAGATTTTAATAAAAAAATTTGAAATGAAATGGCATGAATGAATGAATCCCTCTGTACTGGGAGAAACAGATGGATAACATTTAAATGGAAGTTTATATCTTCTAATTCTCTATACCCAGGAAAAAGTAATGCTCCTATAATTTTGCAACTCTTTCAAATATGCATACATACTTACTTCATTTGACTAATTAATGTTTTAAAGTTGTTATTAGCATAAATTTGTAACAAATATAATGAGAACCAAGATCTGGATGATTTAAAAGCTACATGTTTGATTAATTCTGTATAGTAAAACAATTAAAATACACATAGATTTTCAGATTGGAGCCAAACGGAATCTGTGATAAAGATCCTCCTATATATTTTCACTGATTAAAAAGTGTTACATCCAAACTTGTATATACTTTTTAAAAAAATCCTGTCTGAAGTTTTCATGAGCCTTTATTACTGAAGGGAAGCCAAACAGGATAATGCTCAATATAAAACAATGGATGAACTAAATATACCCAGGTGAGTATTCCTGTTTCATCTGGGAGTGATCCTAAAGTCTTACAGAGGGTGGCTGAAAGTCTGTGGGTAGGTCTAGAAGCTCCAGATCCAAGGTTGGGAACCACAAATTCACAGCCATAGAAGGCATGAGAAGAGAATGAGACAAGCCCAGTGGATGAACCCTGAGAAATCCCTGTACTTCAAAAAGCTTACAGATCCCTGCCTCTAGAGATGGGTTGGTATGTTTTGTTTTCTTCCACATTTCAGTTTTTGAAATCCCAAGCTCTTTCCATCATATGTGGGAAGACTGTTCTGTGTGTGAAGTTCTTAAGTTCTTAAGGATCACAAATCAAATGAATCTTCAGTTGTCTGCACTGGTCAAATTCAGTAGGTGCAGTTACTCCCAGGATAGGGGGAATCTTTTGTTCCTGTTTATCATGTTGTTGGTGAAAAAAGAGAAGTCTCTCTCTCTCTCTCTCTCACTCACTCACTCACTCACACACACACACACACACACAAGGTTGAAGCTGTAATTCAGTTCCACCAACTGGTTGAACATATAATGGGTTCAGTGACAAGACTTCTAAGAGCCAAGTGCTCAAATGCCTCTGTGTGTCTGTCAGATTTACCTTTTGCTGCATTCATTAAAACAGAAAGAGAAACAAAACAGAAAAAAAAACCTCAACTCCCCAGTGAAATTCTCACCAACTTCAGCTTTCCCTCTTTCTCTTTGTCTGTCACTTGAACCATATAATGACCTTCTAGTTCCTGTCCATACTGAGGGGAAATGGCTTCACTTTCATAATCCAGAGAGATTTCTGTGTTGATCCCAAAATATTAATCACCCAACCTAGGTGATTAACCAAGAATGGCCAGACAAAAGATAGGTTCCTGATTCCAGATTCCTGATATATTTTTTTAAAAAAATTAACATCACATTCTAAAGAACTAGAGAGCTCTGACTAACATGTGAGAGGTGGCTCTCACAAATGTTGTGCTAAAGTTAACTTAAAATTTCCAGCGATTGTATTTAATGTATATATTTGAGTTACTGTCATAAAAATTCAGGATTATTTTATTAAACATATCAGGTTTTAATAAAAATACTGGAAAGTATGTGAAATATCATATGCAAACATGTTTTCCAATTAAAAAAAAAACAGTGCATGAATTCAATTGTCTACCAGTGATTCCAGTTATAAATTGAAAAAGGGTAGGTTTGAGCAACATCTTGAGAGCTCTGACACTCGTGTGGTATGGCATGGCCTGCGACAAATCGCGGGGCAGAATAACAAAAACAGTCTGTTTAGCAACAGTGATTTTTTTGGCTGAGCAGTTAAATCAATTTTTCAGCCGTTTTGAGGTGGAAACAGGAACAACTATTATTCCAGCACCTACTATCTATAGTATATCACTAGAATCTACCATCGGCAGACAACTACTACTGCAGATTTCAGATGTGAGACGTACTTTCCAGAATATTAATGTCTGAAAGGCAGTTGGACCAGATGGAATCATGGGATGAGTTGTTAGGGGCTGCGCTGCAGAATTAGCTGGAGTTTTACGGATATTTTCAATCTATCCTTGTTGCAGTGTTCTGTCCCCACTTGCCTGAAGACATCTATTGTAGTGCCAGTCCCCAAGCAGTCAGCTGTGGTATTAATGATTATAAACCAGTAGCTTTAACATCTGTTATTATGAAATGTTTTGAGAGATTGGTGCTGGATTACATTAAGGCTATTTTTCCACCTTCTTTGGACCCACGGCAATTTGCATACAGGAGAAACAGCAGCCTTGCATAAGTTCCCTGTTGTTTTAAGTGATTCAACACAGTATGGAGAACAATGGACACAGGTTGCCATTGGAGTCCTCTTCCACTCCTCCATCACAGACCTGGTGAATGTTAGAGACCTTGTGCACCTCCACCTTCTGTTTCAGGATGCCTCACAGATGCCCAATAGGATTTAGGTCTGGAGACATGCTTGGCCTATCACCTTTACCCTCAGCTTCTTTAGCAAGGCACTGGTCGTTTTGGAGATGTGTTTGGGGTCATTTTCATGTTGGAATACTGCCCTGCGGTCCAGTCTCCAAAGAGAGGGGACCATGCTCTGCTTCAGTATGTTGTAGTACATGTTGGCATTCATGGTTCCCTCAATGAACTGTAGTTCCCCAGTGCCGGCAGCACTCATGCAGCCACAGACCATGACACTCCCACCACCATGCTTGACTGTAGGCATGACGCACTTGTCTTTCTACTCCTCACCTAGTTGCCGCTACACACACTTGACACCATCTGAACCAAATAAGTTTATCTTGGTCTCTCTGAACCACAGGACATGGTTCCAGAAATCCATGTCCTTAGTTTGCTTGTCTGCACCAAACCATATGTGGGCTTTCTTGTGCATCATCTTGAGAAGAGGCTTCCTTCTGGGACGACAGCCCTGGAGACCAATTTGATGCAGTGTGCAGTGTATGGTCTGAGCACTTACAGGCTGACCCCTCCACCTCTTCCACCTTTGCAGCAATGTTGGCAGCACTCATACATCTATTTCCCAAAGCCAACCTCTGGATATGACGCCAAGCACAGGCACTCAACCTCTTTGGTTGACCATGGCAAGGCCTCTTCTGAGTGGAACCTGTCCTGTTAAACCGCTGTATGGTCTTGGCCACCGTGCTGCAGCTCAGTTTCAGGGTTTTGGCCATCTTCTTATAGCCTAGGTCATCTTTATGTAGAGCAACAATTCATTTTTTCAGATCCTCAGATAGTTCATTACCATAAGGTGCCATGTGGAACTTCCAGTGACCAGTCTGAGAGCATGAGAGTGGTAACACCTGCTTCGCCTTCGTACCTGAGACTTGTGACACTAATGGGTCTCATGACACCAGGGAGGGAAAACAGCTATTTGGGCCCAATTTGGACATTGTCACTTAGAGGTGTACTCATTTTTGCTGCCAGTGGTTTAGACATTAATGGCTGTGTGTTGTGTTATTTTGAGGGGACATCACATTTACACTGCTATACAAGCTGTATACTCACTGCTTTACATTGTAGCCAAGTGCCAGTTCTTCAGTGTTGTCACATTAAAAATGTACTAAAATATTTATGAAATGTGAGGGGGTGGACTCACTTCTGTGATGTACTGTATGTTATTGGGGAAGGCAAGAAGATGTGTTTAACATACTCATTGAAATCAACAGATTTCGAAAAAAACTTAGGCTGCAGAATGGCCAGCCATTGCAAAGAAACAAAGCAGTGATTCCTAAAATACTGAAGGTGTGCACAAATGGACTGAGGGTAGGAAGACCTTTAAAAATATTTATTTTAATTTAATTCTTCTCTTCCCCCTGCTTTTCAACCAGCTGGCTCCCAAAGAAGTTTGCAATAATCAAATCTGAATGCAGAGTAAAACAATTAAAATCACATTTAAAATCCACTGGTGACAAACAGTCTGGAACAACAGGGAGAACATTGGGAGGTTTTTATTGATTTCAAGGCAGGAGTTGTTTTATTTATTTCTTTATTTTTTTTTCAGTATCCATCTGCAAACGTGATACCTCCCTCCCCTGAACCTGGCTTGGTTCAGTGCTCCACCATCTTATTAAAGATTAAGATGGAGCATATACAGCCAGGTGATCTCCCTCATTTTCTGTGGTTTGGCCCTTGAAAATTCACTGGATTTGCTGGGACTCACATCCTAACTATCTGCCCTCAGATGGGAATGCAAAGGAAAACAGAACCCTTGCCTTTAGGGAGTCAATCTTGATTACCAGTCAATGGGCTTCCCGAAAGTGTTTCATTGCCTTCATCTCCCTGGCCAGCTGGTCATACAGCAATGAGCAATGAGGCAATGTTTTCTTTTTTTTAAGCTGGAGAAGCAGCTTAGGAACTTGCCCCTCAGAGCCCCTGGAACTCCCTCTGTCTGCTTCATGATGTGGTCAGATTTACTTTGTTCTGGGAAAAGCCATGTTTCAACAAGTTGGTATGAATGAAGAGAAAAGCAGTAAAGGCCAAAGGCAGTGCCTTTGGAGCTAAAAAATGGGAGAAACCTTCTAGTTAGTCCAGCTCCCTGACATACGGACTATAAGAGGCCACAGTTCAAGCCAGGGCTTTGCTGGCTGATACAAATGCTTTGTGGACACTTATATGTTCACACTGATGCTCAGAAGTGCTGTAGCACTCAGCTCGTCCTCTGGTCCAAAGTGGTACAAAAAGCAAATCAAAGGATTTTGGAGGAACAAAAAGTTGCAGAAACCCATTTAAAAATAAATGTATAAATGTAAGATAAGAGGAATATCTTTTGGATATGGGGAAATCTGCACTATGTTGAGTACAAAACTGGATAGTTAGAAGGAAACAAATGCTCCATCTGGAGGAGCCTTAGACAGAGGAAGAAATTAAAATTTGGCCTTGCCCCATTTTCTCCAAAGAAGGTTCCTTGTAGGATAAAGGCAGAGGATGTTTTTCTGTTTCCCATCTTAGAAGCTGCATCCAGGATCCAGATGAATGGCCTTGTGTGCCTCACACCTCATAGAACAGGCCAAAACAAAACAAACAAAAAACAGCAACAACCCCAAACAAAAAAACTGATTTGCATAAAATATGCATTTGTTAATTTGATGTATAACTGCACATTTACTAGGCCATATGTGAAAATGTATTTCTCTATAGTTAGGAAGTCTGTGACCAGGTGATGTGTGAGTGGGCCTGCTGTCCAATTGGTAACCATGGATGGGCAGCTTCAAGGTCCCTCATTATCTGCCTTATGGTTCTTTATCTTTAAAATCGACCTGGACAATCCATATTCAAAAAAGGGACCATCTTTGGTATAGAGGAACAGATGGCCACCCTTGGAGTAGAGGAGAGAGGCATCATGGGGCATTGTATCCTTCCTTTAGAATCCTGGTCCACAGGAGCTAAAAAAATGAATGTCCCTACAGTACTGATAGGGCCAGCACAAGTCTCAGTGGCTTTTCATTCATCTTTTTTATGTTTATGACTCACCTCAGGCATGGATGGGGAATCTTTACAACCATATATGCTAGTATGTGGCTGCAGATGCATGACAACAGCAGGTCAGGCCATCCGACTACTGGCACGTAGTCCCTGATATGATTGCCCCATCCCCTTTTACAGATCCATGCACTCTCCTGCCTGTATTTCTCTCACACACATGTATGTGCACTATGTGACCATGCATACCTTTGGCAGGCATGTTTCCTTCACGTATGGCCCCACTTATTTTATCTCTCAGAAATGTTGCAAACTTTTAAAAGGAATAAAGGAACCACATCAAAGGAGGGGATTGTGTGTATTGTTGGGCTTATAGGTAGGGGGCTGGATGCCACTACATTATTTATTTATTTATTTATTTATTTATTTATTTATTTATTTATTTATTGGACTTATATACCGCCCCATAGCGCTACAAGCACTCTCCGGGCGGTTTACAATTTTAATTATACAGGCTACACATTGCCCCCCCCCCAGCAAGCTGGGTACTCATTTTACCGACCTCGGAAGGATGGAAGGCTGAGTCAGCCTTGAGCCGGCTACCTGGGATTTGAACCCCAGGTCGTGAGCACAGTTTTAGCTGCAGTACAGCATTTTAACCACTGCGCCACGAGGCTCTTTGCCCACATAGACTCAGGCAGTGGTTAAAATAAAACAGACCATTCCACTCACAAGGCTGTAATAAAGCATATTATGCTGATGGTTAGCATTCAGGTCTTTCCTTATATTTGTGTCTTCTTTTATCTTTCCCTGAACTCTGCAACCACTTGCTCATTTTACATAACACCACACTGCAGTCTCTTCTTCTCAGAACTAAAAGCCCCATTCCCATGCTCCACATTATCTCTTTCTCTCTTCTACTTTCTCGTTGGTCCAGCCAACTCATTCTAACTCTCCTACTTAAGCCATCTTCACAGGATGCTGAAGGCTGCGATAGGATGAGCCAAACAGAAGACAGACCCCAGTGCCATCCATCACACATCACAATCCTCGTCTGAAAAGTCCCTTCTGCAATTTGAAAAATCTCCACTGGCACAAATGAGTTGCAATTGGTATGTGTATGTATCATATTTTCATATTTTCATAGAATCATATAGTTGGAAGGGGCCCATAAAGCCATCGAATCAAATCCCTGCTCAATGGAGGAATCCAAATCAAAGTATATCTGGCAGATGGTTGTCTAATTTTCACTTGAATGCCTCCAGCATTGGAGTGCTTGCCACCTCCTGAGCTAACTGGCTCCATTGTTGTACTGCTCTAACAATTAGGAAAGTTTTTTTAAAAAATATATTCAACCAACATCTGGCTTCCTGTAACTTGAATACATTATTACATGTTCTGCACTCTGGAATGATCAAGAACAGATCATGCTCCTCTCTTTGACAATCTTTCAAGTATTTGAAAAGTGCTATCATACTTCTGCTCAGTTTTGTTTTGCCAAGAATAAACATGCCGAGTTCTTTTAGTCTTTCCTCATAGGTCTTGCCTTCCAATCCGTTGATCATTCTTGTTGCCCTTGTGTGAACTTGTTCTAGTTTGTTGGCATCCTTCTTAAAATGTGGTGCCCAGAACTGGACACAGTATTCAAGGTGAGGCCTAGCCAGTGCTGAATAGAGAGGGACTAGTACTTCATGGGATTTGGAGACTGTACTTCTGTTAATGCAGTCTAAAATAGTACTGCTTTGTGTGTGTGTTTGTTTTTGCAGCCACATCACACTGTTGGCCTATATTTAGCTTGCGATCTACAACAATTCCAAGATCCTTCTCACTCACAATGTTACTGAGCCAAGTATCCTGCAGCTTGTAACTGTTCATTCATCTCACCACCCACCCACCCCCACCCGCAATGTAGAACTTTGCACTTATCCATGTTAAATTTCATTCTATTATTTTCAGTCCAGCACTCAAGCCTATTGAGATCTTTTTGAATTTTGATTCTGTCTTCAAGGGTATTCGCTTTTACACCCAATTTCATGTCATTCACAAATTTGATAAGCATTCCCTGCACCCCTCTACCTAAGTCATTAATAAAAACGTTGAAGAGCGCTGGGCACAGGACTGTGCTTCGTGGCACCCCACTTGTTACCTCATCTCAGTTTGAGAAGGAGTCATTGATCAACACTCTCTGAGTACGATTCTGTAACCGTCCGTGTATCCACCTGATGGTAATTCTATCCAGTCCACACATAGTTAGCTTGCTAATCAGAATATCATGGGACACTTTGTTAATGGGGGAAGATTTACCTCTTTCATTTCCAGTAGACTGTCACTCCATCAGCTAATATTTTTCAAAGCCTATATTAAAATCACTGGATGCATTTAGAAGCCTGGCTGTGAAGGGAAGTGGTTTTTCAAGGGGAGGGTTGCAGTAGTCACTCCTTCTTTCCCCAGCAGTGACACTCCCCCGCTAAGAATGCTTTCTGTGCTGCAATCAGTCACTGAGAATAATATTTGACGCTCCTTTGGACAGACTGACCCTGAATTTTCTTTTCCTGTTTGCTCTGCATCAAGGCGGTGACATGTTAAAAATGTGCTTTCATGGAAGACATTCTCTCCTCTATAAATGAACGCTAATTTTTCATCCTTTTATTAATTGTGCAAAATCTTCCATGGTAGTCATTAGCTGAGAAATGTTGGAAGAACTTCAGTGGATGTTTATATAACTGTACAAAAAGCATGGTTGGAAGGGTGTGTGAGAAGACAACATTGTTTAAATCCTCCCCCGCCCGTGATCTTTGTACAGTTTTCCCTTTCACTTCAGCAGATCTTTGAATGCTAGCACTTTGAATGCTAGATGGCACCCACTGTTAGCAACACGGAGGCAGTCTGTTTGACACAAACAAAAAGTGCACTCTTCTAATAAGGTTTAATTGTTATGTATTGTTCTCCATAATTGTTATGTATTCAAGTTCAGCAGAGGTCAAAGAATGCTTGACATTGAAGTCACGTGAATTAGCAGCATGCTTGCTATTTTGGAATTCCTTTCCACTCCTGGAAGAATAACATCTGGTCCTGGCGATTCGCTCCTATTTTGGGTGAGAGTGTGTGGCATCTTCTCTGTTTGTCACATTGTGTTGGACAGCAGGAGCAACCCCTGAAGGCTTTCTGAGGACAAACGAAAGCGAAGCTGCAGAGGCCTCAAGAACTCAGTGCCCTCCTTTCAAATAAGAAGTGTCAGATATTTGAAAATAATGACTCATAACACCCTCTGTTAGAGACATCTGCAGCTTGTCTGGAAAGAGTTTGGGTCCCTTGTCTCTCGCTCAGTTAATGTGGAAACAGCTGAAGTTGGGATGAAGAGCAAGTTTAGCTCAGGCTGTGAGCAGATTATCCTGGATCTTAGCAATGCCTCCCCCCCCCCCCCCGTAGCCCAGAATCATTCCAGGTGCATAAAAAGGAATACAAAAGGATCATCATTTCTGTAGAGACAGGCCTTCTAAGAAGTTGGCCACATTTTTCCATCGCATCACTTGTCAACACAACACTCTGTGCCAGTTATTAGCACCCAGCTGGGTAGGTATGTGACTTCCATCACACGAGGACAGTCTTCTGTTAGAAAGTAGCTTCTGTTTAAAAGGCTGTCCATCCAAACTTGAGAAAGAGCCCTGTGGAGCACAGTTTGAACTGATTTGATTCTATCTGCATGATTTTCATCATTTGTATCTCTGTTTTTATCTACTGCTAACCACCAAGAATAGTGCATTGCCCTAATGGGGTGGTATATAAATTGATCAATCAATCACACAAAAAAGCAAGCCTCTGCTCACACCTGATCCTGACAGATTCAGGTAGCCAGCTCAAAGCTGACTCAGCCTTCCAGCCTTGCGAGGTCAGTAAAACAAGTACCCAACTCGTTGGGGCGAGGGAGTTGTGTGTTTATTTTTTGCATAATTATATTGTAAACCCTGTTACCCTTGTCAAAGATAATGATAAATGAAATTGTCACTGTTATATATAAAAAAAGTGTTGCCAGAAAATGCTGTATATATATTCCTAAGATTGTTGGTTTTTTTAATTGTTCAATTCAAATAGATTATGCTGCCTCTTCTCTAAAGCTTGAAGGCAATAGCGTTCTGTAAAAAAATGTCAAATTTTCCAGGATTTTCTGTTATACTATGTAGGCTTCTGTTACAATGGAGGAGAAACATGTGTGTATGTGCATTGCACATGTGCATGCACAGGCGTGCAGGAAATGCACAGAGGGGATGCAGCAGTGCATCACATGTGCACATTTTAATAATAAAACACTGTTGATGAATTGTAAATGCCCATGGACAGAAAGGAGCCAGAGAATGGGGCCATTCACTAGTCAGTTGCCCCATCAGACCAATATTTTTATAACAATATGGCAGCTGTGAAGGTAAAGAAATGCCTAACTCTATAGTAGCAACCACATGGGGAGAAAACCTGTGACTCCAAAGGAATATGAAGCAGTAAGGCAGTGGTCCTCAACCTTGGGCCTCCAGATGTTCTTGGATTTCAACTCCCAGAAATCCTGGCCAGAAGAGGTGGTGGTGTAGGCTTCTGGGAGTTGTAGTCCAAGAACATCTGGAGGCCCAAGGTTGGGGAACACTGCAGTAAGGGACAGGGAAGTGCTAAGATGGTTGTAATGTTTTCATGGATGTGTCAACCTCTCAGCACTTCCTACCCTTCTGGTTCTTCTTGGCATGTAGAATTCCTTGGCCCTTCTGGTACCCTTCAGAACACATTCAAGATTAGGATTAGGCATCCTTCAGTCTCGAGGGACTATGGTAACGTGCTCTGTATGGAGGACTTGGAACAGCGTCTAGTGTGGCTGAGAAGGCCAATTCGAGAGTGACAATTCCTTTCACAATGAAGATAAATACAATCTGTCCTCTGTCCAGCTCCCTGATTTTGCTGGTTTTCGGACTGCCTCTTTGCTTCGGCCTGCTGAACAAGTCTACTTGTCAGCTTTCACCCTAAACCCCACACACCCCATGAGGTTAACAGACCATGATGAGGTAATACCTTACTGGCTGGGGACTGCCCAGCTTTAGGCAGGCGGTAGCTACCTAGTGAGGTGCAGTGACCTCTCCCACCATTGGAAGTAGCCCCTGGTGTCATGCTCTACGAAAATCGAGCAAAGACTTATAACCAGTAACTGCTACTTCCTGTGTTGTTTTGATGCTGTATGCAAAGCTGGAGTGTCCTCTCCAGAGCACAAAGCCTGAGTAAAATAATACTGATGACAGGCTGTTACCCAAACGGCAAATCCCCCCTCTCCACAACGCTGAAATAGTCCAATGGAAAGGCAAGAGCCAATACAACTGGTTCCAGCAACATAGCAGGAGTTGCCAGAACGACACGAACTGCCTCCGGGACTCCATCTCCGGATTTTGCCTTGAGGTTAACTCCTGAAGCCTTTTCCATCTGTGGATATAGCCACAAGGCAGTGGAGGTTTGAAATTGAAGTTTTTCTTCTCCTACATACAAGAGAGCTGTGCTGTATCCAAGGGATGGACATAACCCATATTACATTTTTTTAGCTATTCCAGAAGCAACTGAAAGCTAGTGAAAAATGATCAATTTGTCTTAAATTTTTTTCTCTAGAGACCTCTAGAAGTAGCTGTTTTACTTGGCACCTGCTTCTGTTTTAACTAATAAGCAGATCATTTCTGACATGAAATATTTATGTATGGATATTGCGTACGTTACAACATAATATGCAAATGACTGTCCTTCACCTACTTGGAAAGCTTCTTAAGAGCAGTGTGTGTTATAAAAAAAGATTGCCATTCAACATGGCCTATAATCATCCTATCACATCCTATCAGTTGGCCACTGTTCCTACCCAGCTACAATCAGGGATAGCCTTCTTATTAGGCAGGGTGAGGACAATGCCTTGGACTGCAGAGCTAGAAGGGAGGAAGAAGAAGTGGTGATCCTTCAGCTGTTCCTCCCAAACCTTCTGCTTATTTCTCTTTCTTAGAGAGCAAAACAATGCACATCCTGCCCCTGCCTTCAATTAGCCTGTTGCCTTTGACTGTCTCATTGCCAGTGTTGACATAAGATTCACTTCCCAGCCTGGTTGGCTTCTGAGCATGAAATGGGAGGTGGAAGCCATTCTGTCCTTTCCTTTAGATCGCAAAATAATCTGGACTGTCCATCATCACAACCTTTCTAGTCTCACCTTCCATGTCTTGGATTGCCCTCAGACTTATACAACATCTGGCCTTGAGCTCATACAAAATGAGATGTAGAAGAATTGATAATTCTGTACAGTATTTGTGGACAGCAAGGCTTGTATTTGTAACTTGGGAGTTTCATCATGAAAGGAGTACCGTGAAAGGAGTGTTTAGTTTTTGTAACAAATAAGAATATGGCAGCCAGAAGATTTGGGAGCAATGCCTGGTGGGAAAAAAAAGTTTTGTGACTTTCCTTTTTCTAATCACTGAACTGCACTATCAAGATTCTAGTGCCCCCCTTGAGACTGTAAAATGCAGGCCTGGCTTAAAACATTATGTTGCCTGAGGCAAAGGACAAAATGGCTCGGAGAGCTTAACTTTGAAAAAAAAATCTGGCTTTAAATTTCCATGACCTAATATCCTGTTGGGGGCAAATGTGTTGTAGAACAGCTTGTTCTGTGTGTGGTTCCTTCATCCTAGCAACTCATACAAGGGCAAATCTTTTACACAAGTGGAAAACCCTGTTGTCATTAATGGATCCATTTCTGGCTTTTGTGACAAGCTGGATCACCGGGGCGAATGCTCCACCCATGGAACCCTTTTCTTTCCAGCAGGATGCTATGTCCATGGTGGCTGCACTGAATTAGGATTACCATTTTCCTCCCTTCCTTCAGCTGGACAGGCTCTTTGTTCTTTTGGGCCAGGTTCCTGATATGCTAGAGCAGACAGACACAGTGTGATCTGGTCCATGCTGGGAACAGCTGTACTGCTTAAATTTGAACAATGATGTTGGTCATACTGACTGGGGATTGTGGGATTTGTTGTTCAACACATTTGAAGGCCATAATTTCTCTACTGTGAAACTGCGTGCATTCATCTGTCCATTGTGACCCCAAATTGTCATCTTCATGTTTAAGAAATGGTTTTAAAATGATCTGCACTGGACAACTGAAAAGGAATTGTTAACGACAAGCTTGTGAACCCACAGGTGCAATCAATTCTTTTAACAGATCAAGATAATTTAAGACACAACAGTAAAAAAAACAGCTGTTTAAATGATTTTTGTTTCTGCCAACTGTGAAGATCTTTTGTATTTCTGTATAAGTTGGTGGATAAGTTGCTGTGCGAGAGAGTGGAAGGCTTTAGGTAATTAGTAGAAAGATTTTTGTATTTTAATTTTTAAAAGGACAATTTCAAGATTGTGATAAATATGTTTTTCATATTAAAAACAAAACAAAACCCTTTATTTGGATCAAATTAAATTTAATATATTTGCTACATACGATCATCATCATCATCATCTTGTTGTTGTTGTTGTTGTTGTTGTTGTTGTTGTTGTTGTTGTTGTTAACAGGCAGCAGGAAAGGGAAGCCAGATGTAGCCAGAATGTATTGCTGTGTGTATCCAACAATCTGTGTGAGATGATGACCGAAGAAGGACGTGGTTATAAAGAACAAGAATTTTTCCTTCCTTGCAGTAAATGTAGTCATTTATATTTATTTTTCCAGTTTTTTATTTTAAAAAAACACTGCATCTAGCTTATTATTTGCTATCTTACTGAACTCTGATTCCTGCTGAAGATTGAATTGGTGGGGAAATGGGAGTTATGCATTCTTATGGTCATTACTATCAAATGTTTAATTCATAGAGTAATGCAAAAGAATGCTCATTATGCAAAAGTGAACCAGCCCTATCAAGTTATCTATTGCAAATAATCATGGATTGTAATGGGTTAAATTTCTCTTCAACATGGTACTTCATGTAGTGCTTTAGAAGGAAGAAGTTCAAAGTATTACCCAGCAGAAATGAGCAGGAAACTTCACAACACAGCACCAGGGCTGGCTTACCATACTTTGAAATATATAAAGTCATGTGAATTACCATTGAAAGAATATACTCATACGACAGTGGTTCCCAACTTTGGGTCCCCAGCTGTTCTTGGACTGCAACTCCCAGAAATCCTGGTCAGCAAGTGGTGAAGGCTTCTGTACGTTTTAGTCCAAGAACAGCTGAGGACCCAAGATTGGAAACCAGTGCCATAAGACCATTAAGTTTAGAGACTCTACATTCCTAATTGCACCACTGCATTCCAAGGAAACTGTTTCAGGGTGGGGCCAACTTTAGGTGAACATAGATAACAATTTGTCATATGCAATGTGGAATGATGTACTTATAGTTGTTTTCTAATCAGGTTGTCTGTGGATTATTTCTTATACCGTCTTTACCAGAGATTGGAAGTAACTGGTTACAAATAACAATGGATTTGTAATTAATTCCCTTGTGCAGCAACTAAGGCATGCTTAAGGGCTCTTCCAGACAGAACATGTGTTTTCTCAAATATACCTAATTTCTTCCTGGGGTAAGGCTCGCGTGGTAGCTCCAGTGATAAAATTTTGTTTACTTATTGGTCTCCCCCTAAAGGTTTCACATTTTTTTTTCTCCAGAGGGCCAGAGTACAGTGCTATGACACTTTCCCTTTAAGTTTGATTTCTGCACTTAGGGCTTCCTGGTTGAAAGCTTTCAATTTCCATTCAATTATTGTAGAATGATTTCCCACCCCCCTCTAGAATGGAAACTCCAGTGGGAAAAAACGAATTTCCTGCACATTTATTAAATATCTGAAGGATTTCCAACAGACAAGTGATTTCCTGGGGAGTGGCTCCTATTGGTGAAGTTTGGATATGAATCCTGGGAATTTTGTGGCCCCTTCACAATAGCCAGAGATGACAGAACCCTAAGTTATACCCAATATTTTGCCAGAACAAGGGAAAAACCTCCTGCCTGTTGTGGTTGTGAACGTAAAAGTTGTAGATATAGAGTTGGGATTTAATGATCTTATAGAAGAAGGCTTGTTGGGAAGAAGAAGTGGGCCCTGGAATAACAGGTGCCTAGCAGAGCCTATTTGTGGTGCCTTCTCTTTCTTCTGCAGGTATATCCAGCATGATATTGCTGTAATTTAACATGTGCATGAAACTGAGAGAAGGTGTCTAAGGTTGTGGCGCCACCAGTATGCTGATGACACTCAGCTCTATTTCAACCTTCTGTTTAACTTAAAGAAAGCAATTTCAGCTCAGAATAAGTATCTGGTGTCACTGATGGGTTGCATGAGAACGATCAGATGGAAGCTTAAACCATAGAAGACAGAAATGCTCTCAGTCAGTTGAAAGGCAAGTCAGGCAAACCCAGTCCTAGGTTTGCAGCTTGGCTAGACATATTGATTCAGCCTTGAGCCTAGAAGTTCAGTCTCCAGCAAGCCCAAGATGCTGTACCCACTAGATGCTATTGCTAAGAAGAATTCAAAGTTCTGGTTTTGGCCTATACATTCCTAACTGCACTTTCCTATATGCACTTTCCTATATGTACCTTTCTTCCTGTTGCTTCCTTCGATAGCCGCCTTTCCTCTAGCCTCCATTTTCTGATCCCCATAATAGATTGATGGAGATGTTAATCCACACTATGTATATTAAAGAAAATAGCCATGAACTGGAAGGAAATGAGTTTTGGTTGTTGTGTGTTTTTTGGGCTCTTTGGCCGTGTTCTGAAGGTTGTTCTTCCTGGTGTTTTGCCAGTCTCTGTAGCCGGCATCTTCAGAGTCCCGGCCCTGAAAGCCTTCACGAATACATTGAAATGAGTTTTGTTTACTTTGACCAAGAAGTAGTCCAACTGACCATGTTTCCTTTTCCAAGGGAAGGAGTGCGCCTGGGGCACACTCATACTTTTCCATGCTTTGCTCTGTATCAAAAAACAAATAACCAATTTCTACATCTCTAGAACATGATGGTGGCGGTGGCGGCTGCAGTGAAGGGAGAAGGAACAAGCAAGGAACTGGGCTGCTTGTTTAGGAGGAAGAGAGATGTCAGATGTAACAAAAAAGAAGAAAGGGGATGATAGCCACAACCATTTTGGATGTGCAAGAGGGAAGTGATGTGGCACTCTGCCCTTTGCCATTTCTACCACCCTGTTGCATCACTCAGTTGAATGCAGAGTTGAGTGGGGCCATGCAGTCGGCTTTGGGCAGCTTCCTGGCTGCTTGGGAAAGGGTTTTAATGGAGGATTATGCACTTATAATAGTTTTAAGTAGTTTTAATTTTCTTAAATTAAGTGGTTGTCTAAGTAGGATAATATAATCAATTGTTTTTAAAAATAATGTTCTTTCTTTCTTTTTAGCTTCCTTGGTTTTTTCATTTTTTGTAAGCCCCATTATTGGGAGAAAGGTGAGTTATAAATGACATGAATGAACATATGAAAATGAATTCATGGGATTGTGTGCAGTGCTAAAAATGTGTATCAGTTAAGTCAGAAGGAGGCATTCCACTCCTGCTGGGTCAGGCCCTGTAAACCTGGTCCGAAGTCTTATAAAGAAAAACACCAGGGTTTGAAACCTGACTTCCCAGGTGCAACTTCACAATGGTTTCATTCACACTTTTCTTGCTGTCTAATTGCACCCTGAATTACTGGGATGCTAGTATCCCATGCACAGGATGCTGCTTTGCTACTAACAAGCAATCCAAATCATGTGTGAATCCATCTGATGCTACTGTCCCAAAGAGACAGATTGATTTCTCTCTTGTGTCCTGTTTTTGCCTTGGAGAGGAAATAAGTTCCCCATTCTGTTTCAGAATTTGCCTTGAATAGGACTGGCTTCTATTGAAAAAGGGCACAAAGGCACACAATAAGCAGTCTCAACATGTTGGGGAATGACAGGCAGATGGATAACCCCAGGTGTGTTTTTTTCTTTTGTCCTTTCCAGATCTACATGAAGATTGCCATTCTGCCTTTTTATTTGCTCCTTCTATGAGTGAACTTAGGGGATGGGTGTAACTGGAAATTGAGCCAATGCTGTGGCAGTGAGGAAAAAAGAGGAAGTTCAAACATATTCAAAAGAATCATGAGGTTTGCAGAAGTATGTACTGCTTCGCTTGTAAAGATGTTAACAAAAAGGAGGAGAAATTTAACACGCCATCTTTCTCCAAACAGCCCGGTGAGGACTGTACTCATGGAGTAGGCATGGAATGTTGAAAGTAAGTTGGCAAGGAAAAACAGAGGAGACTGAGGCACAAAATGATGGTAGAGATAACATGTTGTTTAAGAGTGGTGCTCCCTGAAATGATTTTAAAAATCTGATTGTTCCAGCATGACATTGTCTCATCCCACGTTGTGCAAATTGGCTACGTTTTCCTTTGTGATTGCAATGGTCATTAAGAAGGAAACAAGGACTCAGTTTGCAAGTCTGAAGGAAGCAGGTGCCTGGAAGGAAAATATTACAACAACAGGAAACATGCTTTCCTTTTAAGGTGTGATTTAGCCCTGGGTAGAGAGTGTCATGGAGGAGGACATGGCTAAGCCAAATCCTGGACAGAAATGCTTCTGTGAGAAAATAAGGCTGAAACACTTGGTTTCATTAGTATTTCTTTCAGGTGCTACTTCTGCATTTCTTTAAAGTGTAAGTGCAGACACCTGGCAATACAATGTAGATATAAAAACTTTCAGTTACAAGAGATATTGGTAACAGGTTTTGTTGTTGTTTTTATTCTCTCGGCTTTGGGAGAAGCATTTTAAGGTCAAATCTCTTCATTTCATGAATTAGTAAAGTCAGAATTAATTCAAAATTTCAAAAAGACTCTGTAAAGGGAAACAAATCAAAGCCAGGCACTGAGTGACAGTGAAGATGTGTTTATGTAAAATAAACACCTCGGGCTTCAGTATTAAAGCTGAGGAACGAATCTTGCTTCCTTTGATCACAATGCACAGAAGGGTTACCAGATCAAAATTTCAAAAATATGGAGGCACCTTCGAGCAGAGGTGTCTGTTCTGCACAGCTGGATTCTGAATAATGGAATCCATTATGGGCTAGCAGTAGTACTGAGGATTCCAAGAGGGACTTTTAAAGAGGGTTTCCAAACATTGTCACAAGCATGCCTTGAGCCAGAATTTCTTTGGGGAAGAGGAAGTCCTACTGGAGGTGATAGGGAAAGAGTACAATAATGGGGAATCATTACAGAAGAACTGGAATACAAACAACAAGGTGTTAAATATGTGTAAAGCCATTTTAAGTGCATTTCCTCCCTTCAATTGCATAGAATACAATTTGCAAGATTTTGCTTTCATCTCTTTCAAATTAAAGTGCTAGGGAATGATGTTTAAAAATGACATTTAAAAATGTAGGGACCAGTAGGGAATATTCTGAGGTCTTCTGAGACATGACTGAGGTCTTCATTGTGCACCAGTTGGGTGGTTTGAAGCATGATTAGGAATCCAAGCAGGGGCTCATTATTTCCTGGCAATTTGCTGGTGTGAGTTACACCATTTCCCTTCCATATACACAAGTGGGCAACAGGATTTCAGCCACTGACAATTTGTAGCTGTTTTCTTTCTTTAGCATCTGGGAAACTGAGGGGACTCAACACGATAAGGAGAGGAAAAGATTGATAGTAGAGTGTGGGCCCAGTATCCTAGCTGGCTTGACCAACTGCCAGGGGGAACACTTCTCTTATAACGATGGAACAAGTTTAAATGGTAGACAGTACTGACCATTGTGTTTTTATGATACTCACTGTACTAACAATGAACATTCCTGCTGATTAGAAAAGTCTACCTATGCACAAAGCTGGCAGCTATGTATATAGTCTACTGACGGCAACACCAAAAATTCTAGGCTGTGGCAGGAAATTGTGACAGAAAGGCAGTTTTGATGAAATGGCCAGGAGAAAATGCTACCTCTATACAAGTTCAATGTACATGTCTATAATTTCAAAAGTGTTACTTTGCTTAGCCACAACGACAGGATTTGCCAGCTGGCAAAATCCTAGCCTGTGCTGGGTAGATACTCTGGGAGCCATAGTCCATGGAATATAACATTCGGACTCTGATATAACTAAAGATCTATCTGTGAATGTTGCAGTGGGTTTTCTCATTAAGTCTCTGACACTTTTATGTTTCTGCTTCAATCACTGAGACTGATATAATTGCCTCAGTTGGGCAGAGCAATTCAGTGAAGGCCAGCTAGAAGGAAGTAAAAGTTAGTTCATAGATTTTTTTTCACTGCCCACTAGCAGGAGGAGAAGTGGGCTCATAGAAACATAACATACTAAGTCTGCCCATTGGTTTATCTAATCCAGTATCGCCAACCGTGACAAGTAACTGCTTCCCAGGGTTGCAGGTAGGATTCTTGAAACTGCAAGCCTCTGCACACAAAGCAGAGCATTTGACTGCTCAGCTATGGCTGCTTCAAATGTCCACAGTTGTGGAAGTCATCTAATGTATGTTGAAGGTTGCAGCATCTTTGGCTGAAGCTGGAATATATAGTTGTCTGAAACCTACAGAGACAGTGCAAGTCAGAAGTGTGGCCTCCAGGTGGTGCTGGACTTCATCTCCTGTTGCCCCCAAACGGCATGGCCAAAGGAGCAGGATGAGGGGAGCTGCAATCCAGCAAAACTGGAAGGAGACAATTGGTGTAGACAAAGCACAGCTAAATGGACCTATGATCTGGTCTGGCTAAAAGGGGGGTTCCTGTGTTGCAGTTCTTCTGTGGCAGAAGGTTTTATTTCTGTGAGCTTAACAGATATTGAAATGTTGAGGGTGTGGCTGAGAGAGGAATGGTCTGAAAGCAAGAACAAAGCAAATTATGCTGCTTATATACCACCCCATGGCACTTAATGAACTCCCTGCACATTTTTGCAATTTAATTATGCTAACTACACATTGTTGTCCCCCCATAAACTGGATACTAAATTTACTGACCTCGGAAGGTTGGAAGACTGAGTGAACCTTGACCTGACTACCTGGTACAGTATCAACATTCCCGAGGAGGGAAGGGGAGTCCGAGCCGTCTGCAGCGTGGAATCGGAGCTCCGGTATTTTCTTTTACTTTTGCCCTCCCAAGTCTGTAATCTTGTATTTCCCTTACTATGGAATTTTGCACTCTTGGCTGAGAGGCTGTGATGTTTATTGGAGTCCTGCTGCTGGCTTATCTCAGAAGCTAGGAGTGCTTTGTTTTTCTTCTCCGGCTGGCCTCTCCCCGTCTACCTTGAAGACGCCATTGTTATCTACTCTAGCAAACGGTTTGTTTTCTTTCTTCCTCCTTCCCCTAAGTTTACAATTTAAATGGGGAATCCCAAAAGAGCTCTCTCTCAAACCAGTCCCGATTTGGCACAGACTTTACCTTCATCCAAACAGCTGCGGTTGGACTCTTATTTCCCACCCCGACCTTCAACATCGACTACAACATCGTCGTCACGAAGAGCTCCTTCTACTAACCAGACCCAGAAGGACCATATCCTCTCATCTACTCATTCTCTCGAACAAAGCTACACCAAGCAGCTGCCTAGTGAGAACTCTCTCCTGGACTGTGATGTTATAGAGTTCATAAAACATTATTCTACACTAACTGCAAGAACGGTTTCCCAGATTTTCTCTCAGCTTACTTTCCTTACAGATTTCTTAAAGGGTCCACGCTCTAGTTCTCCACAGTTTCCATCTTGCCTCCACAAAACTTCAGATAAACCTAATTCAGATGCCTGTAAAGTAACTTCTCCTTGCTCCCTCCCTGATGGCTGTCTTCCTCAAGCTCCTCCTAAGTCCACAACGCATTTGGTCTATGTTCCTCACGCTGCTGTTGTCACAGTTTCTCCCCCCAGTGGTTTCACAAGTTTTCCACGCTGGACTAGAACCGCCCTGGTGAAGAGACATCTCGCCTTCCTTTTAAAAGTGAATGTCCGGAACATCGATCTCTCCAGGATTGAAATTTTGTCAACATCTTATTACTCAACTAGACTATTGCTGACCTTTCACTCGAACTATGTTCCTGGGATGTTATTCTCGTCTGTGAGCCTATTACAACGATGGGGAGTTACCCCTCACCGCTTCTTCAAGAATACCACCACTGCCAAGCTTATTTTGACGAAAGCTCCCCTGCAACCTCCTCCTATTGGCGCCTCCCCCTCTTCCAAGTGGATAAACCCTCCTCGAACGTCCAGACCTACTCACCTCCCATCGGACTCCTTGCTGCTTTCCTTTACTTCGCCGATCCCTCCATCTCCAACGAGAAATGAACCAATCCATGCTCCTAGGCCGATGGACCACCTGACTCCCCCCTTGATCCCCTCTTCTCCTACCTTGCAACATTCCTCTATTTCTCTGGAGAAGCCTCAAGTCATCACCTCAGATCTCCAGCCGACCAACGTGTCTCCCTCAATCCAATCGGAAGCTTGTGACTGCCTTCCTGCATACTCCAATCCTTCTCCTGCTTTTCCTCCCTATATTCCCCTATCCCCTACATGTATTGTCAACCGGGGTGCCTCAACCAGTTCCTTCGCATTGGTCGATGCTACGTCCCAGGATCCCCCTCCTCTTAATTTTGATTTTATCAACCCTACACCTGCAACAGTTGCTCCAGCCTCACCCTCTGACCCTGTCTGTCCTCCAGCCCCTGTCCCCCTCCTGCCTTCTGTGGATCCCCCTCCTCATCTAGACTCTAACACTGCCCCCTGCTGACTGACTGTTCCTCCCCCAGCCCCCCCATCTCCCCAACCCTCCCTCCAACTGATCTCATGGAATATAGGCGGCTGGAGGAAAAAAGCCCCGGACAAGGACCTGCTTAAGTTTCTCTCTAGCTTTGATATCATTCTCCTACAGGAAACCTGGTCATTAACCCCTCCGTCTATTCTGGGTTTTTCTACTTTCCATCTCCCTGCTGTTAAATCTAAATCAAGAGGACGTCCCTCTGCGGGTCTTTGTTGTTTCTTTAAACCCTCTTCCTTATTTACCCTCATCTCTATCCCTTCCCCCTCATCCTATATTCAAATTTTCCTCCTCCAGTACGGCGAACTTAAAATTCTACTGCTTAACCTTTATTTCCCGCCTCCATCCTCTTCTCTGAACAGCTCCTGGATGGAGGTAGAGAATCTTGCCAACCTTAATCTGGAAGCCAATCCATCTGCCCATATTTTGATCCTGGGGGATTTTAATACCCGGTTAGGACCCAATAATTCTGCCCTAGCCAAATATATAAATTTGGAGTTTGATGAGTCGTTTCCCCCCTGGCTCAATTGCCCAAGGTCCTCTAGAGACAAGATTATTACCCCTCATGCTATCTTTTTAATCAATCTTTGTCTCAACCTTCATATTGCCATTCTCAACGGCACATGGGGTAAGGATATTCCTGGGGAATATACCCACCTCTCCACTAGGGGACCAAGCGTAATTGATTACGCCCTTGCTTCCCCAGCCCTCCTCCCTTTTCTTTCTGATTTCTCTGTTGGAGTCCGTGCCGACAGTGATCACTTGCCTCTTCTTCTGTCCCTAACTTCTCCTTCCCCAATCTCCTCCCCTCCTACCCTCCCCTTACAACCTTCCTCTCGCCTTAAATGGTCTCCTCAAACAGAAACCGACTTCTTCTCTTGGATTCTATTGCCAGAGATTTCCAATCTCCACCGTACTATCGCTACAACTGACTCTATCTTCACAGCTATTACCTCCTACAACACTCTTTTAGACTCCTTAGTTATCTCTCTTAGCAGTCCAACTAACCACCCTTCTCATAATCGAGCTACCTCATGGTTTGATTCTGACTGTTGGCAGGCTAAGAAGCAGGTTAGGTCCCTCTTTCACTCTTTCCGCCTTAACCCTACCCCAGCTTCCTTACAACTCTACCTTATTGCCAGAAGGTCCTGCTTATTAACTCTAGACTCAAAAAAACACCTCTTTGCCCAACGCAAGTGGTCCGACCTGCTACAAGCAATCTTATCACATAACTACAAAGCCTTCTGGTCTCTGGTTTCCTCTTCCACTACTTTCTTTTCTCCCGATCCTTCTTCCTCTATCCCCTCGGAAGAATGGATAGCCCACTTCTCCACAATTTTCTTCTCCCCGAACCCTAATCCCCCCCCTGATTCCTCACTTCAGGCCCTATCTGATTGGCCTCCCGTTACCTCTGATGAAATATTGGATTTAATTAGTTCATTGAAGTCTGGTAAGGCCCCAGGCCCAGATCAAGTTCTTACTGAGATTCTGACTAGTAACCCCCATTGGTGGTCTCACTCTTTGGCCAACCTCTTCACTTTAGTTAACCATTCTGGTATCTTTCCCAACTCCTGGTTAATTTCCACCCTGATCCCAATTTTCAAAAAAGGTGATCCCTCCCTTCCCAGTAACTACCGTCCAATTAGTCTTTTATCTTACATTGGCAAACTTTATTCAAAACTTCTCCTTTCTAAACTTTCTGCTTGGGCCTCTTCTATCAACCTTCCGGGGAAAGAGCAAATAGGCTTTCGCTCTGGAGCCTCCACCCTTGATCATGCTCTACTTCTGTCCCATCTAGCAGAAAAATATTCCATCCACCATAAATCTAGACTGTTCGCCGCCTTTGTAGACCTTCGAGGCGCCTTTGACTCCGTTAATAGATCTCTTTTATGGGACAAACTATCCCAATGGGGCATTGACCCTCGTCTACTTTTTCTGCTTAGGCGTCTCCATTCTTCAAACTCATGCCAGATCCGCTTTCCAAACTCCAATATACTATCTGATAGATTTCAAGTTAATAGGGGTGTCCGTCAAGGGTGCATATTAGCCCCCTTACTGTTTAACCTGTTCTTAGCAGATCTTCCCCCTTTCTTATCTAAAGCTGCCAACCCTTCCCCCTCTCTTAATGGTGCCCCTCTTTCAGTTCTCCTTTACGCAGACGATGCAGTCCTGCTTTCTCTTTCCAAAGCCGGCTTGCGTCTCCTTTTAGCCAAATTCCAAGACTACTGTTCCGTCAACGATCTTTGTATAAATTCCTCCAAAACAAAAATAGTTGTTTTTTCTAAATCCAGCTTTCTGTCCACTTGGACAGTTGGTACACATTCCTACCAACAAGTGCCAACATTTAAATACCTTGGGCTCACTTTCCATCACAAACTAAACTGGATCCCACATAAAAAATTGGTTATCTCTACATCAACTACCCAACTCAATGCAATTTCAAAATTCCATTATCTTTCGGGCAACCAATTTGTTCCAGCAGCCCTGCATATTTTTCAGTGTAAACTTCTATCCCACCTTTTTTATGGGGTGCCCATCTGGATAAAGGCTGTAAATCATGACATTGATTCCATTGCTGCTGTTTTCCTCAGAAAGATCTTAGGTGTTCCCAATATGATCCGCCTCTCCACCATGGTACTCGAATTGGGAACCCACCTTCCGTCTACTCTTGCCTGGGTCACCACCTTCAAATACTGGCTCCGCATTCATCTTCATTCTAACCCCAATTCTCTCCTTTATGACCTTCTTAGCGATTCTTACACATCGAACTGGTTCCAACTGATCGATTCTAAACTTCTTTCCTTAGGACTGAACCTAGAATCCCTCTTTGATGTTGGATTACAACAGGCCCACTCCTTGATCAAGCACAAACTCTGGCAGCTTGAGTATGAGACACTTTCAGCCAATTTGAACCCCACCTGTTCTCCTCTTTTTTTCAGTCTTCCTCCTTCCCTAGGACGTCCTTCCAACTACTTCTCTTCACTGACTAATCCTGGTCAGAGAAGAGCTTTTATGCTAGCTCGCCTGAATATTTTCCCTTCGGCGGTCCATGTAGGCCGTTTCTCCAAGATTCCCCGTGTAAACAGGCTCTGTTTTTTCTGTCATACTCTGCCAGACTCCCTGGACCATATTTTATTTCACTGCCCGGCTCATTCCTCTCTGAGAAAGCTTTTCCTAGAACCGTGGCTTTCTTTTTTCCCCAACTCCTTAGCCTTTTTCCTGAGTGATTCTTGTCCTTTGATTACATCTGCCGTTGCAGGATATCTATTGGAAATTTCTATTTTAACCCACAACCTATGATATTACTTGCTGTTTGAGTGTAATTTCTCACTTTACTTTTCTCTTGATTATTGTTTGGTTTGTATCTACGTTTTGCTCCTGTCTGTTCATATGCCAATAAAGGTATCGAAATCGAAATCGAAATCGTAACATTCCCTTTAATTTTCAGTCCCACTGGGCAGGACTCAGCCCTTTGCAACTCCACCCCCCATGCAAGGTTGTGTCATGACTGGAACCCAAGGAGCTGAAAATGATTGCTGTAGGTGCATGGATGAGGAGGAGTCCTGCATGGCAGGCAGGGGCAGAGTTGCATATGCACACACAGGTACACACCTTAGAGGGAACCTTGCCTGGGACTGAACCTGGGTTGTGAGCAGAGTTTTGGCTGCAGTACTGCAGTTTAACCATTGCTCCATGAGACTCCTCTAAGCGCCTTTGCTGTCGTTTATACTCAACAGTTTCGTAAAAACAGGTTGATGTATGAAATGATATCCACCCAAAGCCCTGAAATGAGCAGTTCAGTGCTGATCATTCTGATATTGCAGGTTTTCCTTTTTTTAATGGGCCAAAATTTGAGATTGGATTTTAGAAATATAATAAAGAAAATGAAGTCCATTATGCTACTTTCAAATAAATGGAAGTGGAATTGCTTGGGCATTTGTTCAGATGCTGGTTACTAGCCACAAGCAGTAATTTATTTAATGGAGTACTTATGGATATTAATTCACAAGTGAATGCATTTTACCTGATACAAATAAAATAATAAGGAAACTGAAAGATAAAAGCTCATCACCAAAGATGGGGGAGGGAATCATCAACCTGGGAGTCTATAAATTAGCTGCCAAAATCTAAAGAATGTACTGTATTTTTTCCAAGATAAATTAAATCTTCTCAAGTGATGCTTTTAGTGTGGGAGTTGCTGTAAAATTGCTGACCTCATTCTGGAGTCCTTACACAGGTAAACTGGGATAGAACTGGTTGGCACAGAAGGAGGTGAACTCTTCACATCAGTGACACAGGAAAAGCACTATAATAATACCCATGCCCTGCTGCTCATAACATGAGATGTGGGCATGTAGATCAAGGGACTAATTCAATTCTCCATCTTCTTTTTTAAACACTCTGGTTTATGAATATGGAATATTGTACTTCTTAATCCATGATTCTAAACACACAAGAAATATTGTGCCCATTTTGCCAGCAGGGACAAGGATGCCAAGCTTTACACAACACCAATGCCAGCAGCCAAGATACCCTCTTGTGCTCATTACCATTCACCAAACAAAGGAAAATCCCAGAAGCTGGCTCCTTTTTTAATCAGTTAACCACTTCTCACCCAAACAGAAAACAATTGTCAGGCTGTTTTTCAAGAAATGTGAATGGTAAATTCATTAACTGGAGTTTCTTTAAAAAAGAACTGAATTTCCTAGATTTTTAAATCAGAAGTCTACATATACATACACTACATACACGTCAACAAAAACTTCCTTCATGTAGGGAGGAACATATTCATATTCAATGCTGGAGGATTCCAGGGGATGAGCACATTATCTGTACTGTGGTTGCTGGCAAAGAACAGAAGGAAGAACAACCGGGATGTGGCTGTAGTCCCTCTGTATCAAAATATTTTGAAGGGCTGTTATTGGAGTTAGCAAAAGTGTTAATAAGTGCAACACATACAATGGAGAAGCATACACACCCTTTAATCGTTCAAGTAAAGTGCCCAGTTCGCAGAATGCAGACTAGAAATCTATGTTCCAGTTTCCTAACGCTTTCATTGGGATAGGCAACCAGAGGAAGAAAAGCAATTATGCCAGAAGTTGTACGAATACGTCTTTTACATGTTTTTCAAAATATCTCACCTCGCCTTTTGAAATAAAAAGAAGGGAGAGTTGGGTGTTAACAAAGATTGCAACCGGAAACCAAGGTCAAAATCACCCTTACTGTGTGAAGACAGTAAGGGTGTGGCACGGACAAAATTCAGCTCATTTGGAATGTGGTGTTGGAGTTGAAATGGCCAGAAAGGCAGAAAGATGGGTGCTCAGCTGAGTCATGCATGAACTCTCACTAGAGCAGAAATGAGTATGCCAAGACTATCCCACTATGCACATACTGTATAATGAAATACAGAATGGACCAGAAAATACGACATTGCTGGGGAAAAGGAAGACCTAACATGAGATGGGTTGACTGAACAAAGTAATCCATGAGTGTGAGTTGCAAGACTGAGCAGAATTTATTGGAAAATACAATATTGCTAGGAAGGGGGGTGGCAGTAAGACGAGAGAACAACCTGACTTAAGATGTTGTTGGTTTGCAAGATCTGAGCACAACTGTTGATGAGAGCATATTTTGGAGATCATTAATTCATATAGTCACCACACATCAGAAATGACTTGATGGCACATAATATCTTTGGAGGGTTTTTTCCCCTTAATTACCAGACAATGGTATAGTCAAATTAACAATGCTGGCAGACCTGATGAGAATTGTACTTCAAATCATCTGGAAGGTACTGCTCTGCCCCTCAACTACCTATTTCCTATTACTCTAAAGGCAGCATTGGTTACAGCTGGTTCTACCATTAGCATTACTATGTAAACTCAAAAGGAGTTTTGCAGAATAATCTTAGACACATCTGAAGTTTCATTGGATAGAGTATTGTTTACTCCTTTTGCTTGCACAGAGGGTTGGACAGTTGCTGAGCTCATATAGAAAAAATATTATTGGATGCTGCCTTGTGCAAACTCAGTAATTATACAACTGCTCAAGCAGCATTAACACACACAAACACAGACAAACACAGACAGACAGAGCCAAATGCTGAAGAGGGCTGACTAGTCAAGGCAACTGTGGTCAAAGGGAAAATCCACAGGGGAAAAAGGAGAGTCAAGTGAATGAGAGCAACTTGAAGTTGTGCAGATGGTCTCCTAAGTGTTAAATTAGGCTACAGTGTTAAAGTCTGTGTCTGGGTAAATGGGCAAGAGAGAAGATATCATTTTATCATCACCACGGTTAGTTTTCTGCAAATGGAGTGAAAAAGGCAAGCCGCATCTTGATGACTGTATCTTAGCAACAGGAAAGGAGATCAAATTAATTTTTAATAAGCAACAGCTTAAATTTTCAGACTGCCAGAGAGTTCTTGAAGGCATAAGCTCAGTGTTTTTAAAAACATTTTATATATATATATAGGAGTCCAAGCCAAAAGGGAGCCCAAGGGTCATGAGGTGCAAATAGATATCCTGAACAGAAAAACCTATACCTGCATCTGGACAGGTGTCTCTCAACTTTTCCTTACTCCTCTCCAAGGTAGAAGATGCCATGCACTCTCCAGGTAACTAATTACGTGGCTGATTTGTTCTCATTTGTTTACAATACAGTACTGTGTTTTACAGTCTTCAGTCTTAAAGTATTCCATTGTGTTCTAGGCAAATATAGCAAACAGTACCTTCTCAAAGTCCTCCATATTTTAAAATGCCACCCCATCTTCACTTGACTGATCCAAATATTCTGTTTTCTAAGGCAGCCTTTCCAAATGAGTGCTCCTGCCTCCCAAAGTTCAGGACTATGCTTCATTATCTCCAATGATTTGCCCTGATGGCTGGGAATGATGGATGTAATAGTCCAAAACAATCAGATGGTACTGCATTGCAAAAGCTGTTCTAAAAGACAGTATGTCATTTCAGCAATATTTAATATTTGATGTTTTTATGAACTGCACCACTTAAAGACTGCCATGGCTAATAACCTGTTGCTTAAATGTGGAAGGGAAAGGAAACTGCAAGCTCTTTGACAAGCTCTTTGTTGCATGGCGAGTTGTGTGACTGACCTTGCAACTGGTGTGAGACCCGGCATGCAAAGGGGAGCCTGCCGGAACAGGAGGGGAAAGCTACAAGCTTTCTCTTTCAGTCTGTGTTCAGTCAATAAGATGCTAGCCCTTGTCTTTAAAACGTTTCCAGAAGTAAGATATTCTTTTCTATCTGTAAAGTTTTCAGATGAAGCATTATGATGATGATGATGATGATGACGACGACGATGATGACAATGTTGTTGTTGTTGTTGTTGTTGTTGTTGTTGTTGTTGTTGTTGTTGTTGTTGTTGTTGTTGTTTTGTATTACAGCAGAGGCAGGCAGTCTGGACCTTAGAGGCTCATCCCTGTTTGAGTAAAAAGAAAAGCCCCTTGGTGCCTTTCTAGAGAAGTGCTGGAGGCAATTTTGTTATGCTTTGGCTCCCCAATCAATCTACTTGGTCCACAAGTCACTTCCAGTTTTGAATCTTCTCCATGCTTTATGCAGACTTTAATGTTTAGTGCTAGAAATACCAAATCATACCATATAAGCTTTCGGGGATGCTGGTTCTGGTTGCAATTTACTTTCTGCATACATTTTCACCTACATATAGCCCTTTTTGTTCCAGAAATTGCTATTTTTCCCACAAAAAGTGATTAGGCAGTCACTACCACTTTCTGAGAGTGTAATTTCAACAAATTTAATTCAAAGGGTAAATCTTATCTGTCAGATGTTTCTGGGAGTGAGATTTACCATTTGAACGATATAATTGTGTGCCATCAAGTCAATTCCAACTAATAATGACCTTTTCCTGTGTTTTCTAGGTTTACTATTTCCTTCTTCTGGGAGCATCCCGGGGCTGTGCAGCTTGCCCATGGCTACACAGACTGGCTCTTATTACAGGAGGCACAGTGGGAAACTGAACTCTCAACCTCTGGCTAGATACCTAAACCACTGAGCTATCCAGCTAGCCATTTTGAAGAATTTAGCTTTTTCAGGATGTGGAGGAATTGAGGAAGAGCAAAATACACATAGAGACCATGAGCCACTGAATACACATACATGGGACTAGATTTCTGCCGATGAAACTTACTTCTAGGTAAGCATGTATGACACCTTTTATAAGTAAGATTGTATGCAGATTTCCTCCATGTCTTTCTTCACAGGATTATCTCAGTAGGTTATACACTCAGCAAGAAGTGTTGCTTTGGGAACATTACTATGTTATAACTCAGAAGTTAAATCTGCCTCCCTGGAAATGGACTTAAAACCCAACCTAAGGAATTTAGATAAATATATATTTCTTAAGGTGCCAGTATAGTTTGTTCTAAGTAGAATAGAGTCCCCTCTGATATTTGCCAGTTGTTTAAATGAGTTCATTTTCTTAAGTTTCCCCAGAACTGCTAAGCAAATAATGAATGAAGGCTCTGCTGACAAGGCAGGTAGATTTATGCATCAATAATCCATCCAGTTCAGCATTCCTTGAAATGTAAATTTCAAACATGTCACACAAGTAACTTTTTCACAGAGGCACACAAGCTTTTTGCCAACTAGCTGAGTGAAGGTGGCTGTAGCTGAGCTGGGCCTTAACGCAGCTTAATGAGATCCTTTTCAAATGGGCTTTTCAAAGATTTTGGCTGACTGGTTCTGAAGATAGCTTTAATGATTTTGTTGACTAACTGGTTTCTAATTTGCTTTCATACTGTGTTTACTCCATTTCTGTGACATTTGTTAGCCATCTTCAGTACTCTTCTTTTGTTGTTGTTGGAAAAGTGGGGAAAATGTAATCAATGAATAATAATAAACTATTTAAGATCCCATGATCTCCTTGCTGCGCAGAGAATAATAAGCAAAACCTCTAAGGATGAGAATTAATGGAAGAATGAGACGAGGTTTAAGAAAAATGCTATAAACATGAAATGGAAAAGGTTTCTACTTCAAATGTCAATGGGTGACAACTCCTTTGCACCACTTCTCCCACAAAATAATTGTGTTGAACTTGGTAAAAACAAATTTAACTGATGAAGGAAGAGGAACACAATCCAATAAAAATAAAGAAGTGGTATGGGGGCATCTAGCCAGCCTAAATGAATTCTAGTTGTATGGACGAAATTAAGTGCATCCTGGAACATTGGCCAGTTGAAGTGAATTCTAAGGCACTAAAAGAAAGGAATGGAAAACCATTTCTGAGTACATTATACTTAAAAATGCTGGAAAGGGCCACTATACATTGGAATCAACCCGACACTATGTAATTATTATTATTTAAAGGAACTTGAAAATGTACCGTAGTCTCAAAGTCTCTGTCTACAGGTTTTGGAAGTGCCTATAGAACATGTGATTGACATGACCTCATCCTTAAAGAAGTAGAAAAATCAGGATCCAGCCAGCTACTAATGAGCCATCCAACCACATGACACTGTAAAAGATCTAGAACAGTGAATTAACCAATTAGCCTAAGAGTGCTTGGAAAAGAACACTGTTAATAAACTGCCATTACAGGTTTCTCAAGAACAACTTGTTAGGGGCTCATTCATATAGGCATTTGTCCTGCTATCTGGTGTGTGATAGGGGCAGATTGGTACACTCTTTTATCCAGCAACCACATGACAGAAGTGCTAGACGAGACCAATTTGTCCCCAGAACACCCCAACGTGCACCTTTTCGAGTCCCTGTCAGGGACTTCTACTTTTTTGGCATGGGTCACTTTTCTTAGCCATTAACTGCTGCAATACAACCAGGACAAATCCTATTGCAGGGTGCCATTTCTTGGCTCATTGTGAAGGAACCTGGAAAAAAGAAGATCTCATGCTGCTTGAGGGTGACCTCACAATAACTTGGTTTCAATTTTTCCATTTTGTTGTAAGTCTCAGATGGATCAGATAGTCTAAAGTAGCTTTTTAATTATTTGATTTATGTGGCTATAATAACGACATAAAAAAAGCCAAGAACATAAACAGTCCTGTATTTTATGCGCATAGCAGACAACCACACACACACATACATACATATGGCCCAGAAAGGAGACATCAGCAGAATGACACCTGTCCATTCATGTTCCTCAGCAACTTGTCTATGGAAGTGTACTGCTTTTCACTATAGAGGTGTACTGTTAATATTATACGTATGTATTAAATATTACAGACCCAGCTATTGCTGTTTTGATATTTTGTATTGCTTTAAAATACTTCTAAAAAGTAATTGGCTACAGTTATAATCCCAAAGTGCTCTAAACATTTAATTCCTGATATAATTACAGGTTAAAAAGCAAGCATTTCTCATGTCTAAATTTTAAATTATAGTTAGTTAAAACCTCTGAAGGTTGCAAACTGCTAGCCTGTGGTGTAAACCACTTTCTTCTCCCACTCATCTCACTGTTGCCTCAGGACCCACAACAGATCATGAGGCAATAGCATGGCAATTTTAATTGTATTTTAATTGTATTTTAGTCATTTTATTGTATTGAATTTTAATTATTGTAAGCCGCCCAGAGACCTCTGGGTAGAGTGGGCGGCATATAAATTAAATAAATAAATAAAATAAATAAATATCAGAAGCAAGCAGTTGAAATGTGTAATGCTTCTCCTCCATCATATTAAGAAGAGAGTCTCTTGCACCTCTAGGAGTAACTAAAAATCATGTTTAAGTTACCACGATGTGTGGTGTTACTGCTCACTAATTTACAATCATAATTATAGTTGTATTTCAATTATTGGGGAAAAGAAATTCATTACAAGTAACCAGTTATTTTGCAACTAGTCACTCCCAAGCTCTGGACAGGATCCAACACAGGCCATCTGTTGTTGGAATAGCAGAATCCAGTGGAAGTGGCAGCAAACAACCTTCCCTTTCAGCCCATTTATTATAAAACCATGGTCTTGAGGTCTGGGAAACCTGACAGAGCTGTTTTTTTTAGGGCAGCTTGAAGAGCTGACTGAGAATAAGGAAGTGGAGAGACATTCCATTGTGAAAGCACAATGGAGTATCTTTTTGTTGGAGTTGGCTCTTTGTAAATGATATGTGTGGCTCCTGTATTTAAACTGTTTATTTTGTGGACTGCCTGAGCACAACATAATAGGACATGTGGTATATAAATAAACTGACTCTGAAAATTATTGACTGTATGACTAATACAGTATATGATTATAAGTACATTGACAGAAGCAGGGTGTGGTAGGAAAGCTATTACATTAGAAGACTCAAACAGGAAACATTTTGATTTTAACTGGATGGGAAACTGGTCCAAACATAACAAAATGAATTTTAACAGCGATACATATAAAACTCTTCTTGTTGATAGGAAAGATTAGCTCCAAAAGTGTGAGTGATATATGACTTGAGAGCAGTACATATGAAAAGGACCTGATGGTTTTTGTAGACCGCAAGATATTTATGAGTCAGGGACTAAACTGGAAGATGCACAGAGGAAAATGGCAAAGACAGTGAACTGCCTGTAGGCCATGACGGCGAGGAAAGGTTGCAAGAGTTACATATGTTTAGGCTGGGGAAGAGATAATTAAGAGAGAGTAATGATGGTTGTCTTGAAATACATCTCTCTTTTTTGTGCCAAAGTTTAGAATGAACCATTGAGTTCATATTTATTTATATCTCTGGGGTTCAACCAGACGTACTGATCTTCCTAGGTGTTTCACAGTGGAACTGACAAGCATCCCCTTCGTTAGGCTCCCCTTTGTTAGAGCATTTTTTAAGCAGATATTGGATTGCTACCTATCAGGGATGTTGTAGTAGTGGACTTCCAGAATCATTAACAGATTTGACTAGATGATCTTCAAGGTCACTTTGAGCTTAATGATTTTATGTTCATCATTTATAGTCCCAAAGAATAGAAAATAAATGTGATGACAGCCCAACAAGTGATTACACAAAGTGTTTACAGACCTATCCAGGAATGAGAATTAGATCCTGTTAAATATAAACATATTTTGTAATATTTTCAAATTTTCCCAAAAAAACGCATATAGAAGTATGCACACAGAGAGGGAAAATCAACAACTTTCTATGAATTCTCTATGAAAAAAGTAATGTTTGAAAACAGATAAGGCCAATACACTGGCAAGTAAAAATAAACAAATCCTAATGCATCCATGTAGATTTATAGTTTCATAAATAAATCAGAAACCCATACTTGATATTTTGAATATAGTGTGTATAGTATACAAGATCACATGAAGTTACTTTGCACTTTGAGTACATCTTATGATTTGCAAGTAGATATTACAAAAGTTACTCCACACATTGGAGAGCAGGCAATTAATTTTTGTCTTTGTTTTTGCAATAAATGTTGTGCCAAATTAGTAATATAAACTATTGGAACAAATGTTTACAAAATACAAACAAGACCAATAATTATGTATTGATGAAGGGTATATTTTTAAAGAAGTGAATCAAAATTGATTAAACAGATAATTCCTGATATCTATTGTATGAAATGGAATTGTTTTTAGGGTCCTCATTTGTTTGTACTGGGAATGCTGAAAGCTTAACATTTCCTCAAATAGCTTAAGTGGTTCGATACCCAAGTGGGCAATATATGTGTTCCTTAATTTGTAGAACCTATATAGAGAATAAAAATTCAGCAATTCAAAATTATACTTGGCCTTGAAGCTCATTTAGGTGGGATATACTATACAATCTTCATATCACAAAAAGATTGAAAACTGCTATGGAGCTAGTCCAAACCTTCCTTTCATATAACATATACTTATCTGACTTTATGAAAAGGTCTATAAATCAATCCTATTTCATGGAGTTGGATAGAAAAATAAAAGCAGTCAACAAAACCTGAAAGCTAGAATAATACAATTTCAGGTACATATCTGTTTAAACATTGTTAAGGAATGGTTTCCTGTGGAACCCCATTTGTTCATAAATTTGAATAAAAAGAGAAAAATGAGTCAGTTCAGCTATACAAGTGTAATTCTGAAATAACTCCATTGAAGTCAGTGGCCTTGGACTGGTGCAATCATGTTCATTACAGTAGTTACAAGCCAATATTAAGCTGTGCACTAAAGAGTGCTTGTCATTTAACACAATAGGCTTCCAGTGTTATACCCCAGGGAATAAAACTCTGGTCTTCACATCAAGACAAATAGAATCCAGAATTTATCACGAAGTGCTTGAAAATAAATTACTGCAGGGCGTTTTTTTTTTTTTTCAAAAGAAAGTTTTTTCTTAAAAAAACAAAAATTACTAATGCCAATCAAAAGAATGATTAATCATTCTATAAAACTTTGCATTGTGCTCTCTGAAGTAGGAGTAAAGTTGCTCTAAAACAGTACTGTTGACAACAGGATGTGGGCGCCCTTTCGATTCATGTAAACATCTCTCTCTTCCATCACTCCTAATGCAATAGAACCCCTTGGTCTGGTTAAAATAAAAATTTGAAGACATGATTCTGGAAGGCAGGTTCAGAAATCTTTCCACTTTTTGCAATTCAGGAAGAGGGTCTTTGATCAAAGTATTTCCATCAACTATGTGAATCTGATCCAGGTGGAAATGTTTAAGCCACCTCTCCATATGGATATCATACAGACTTCTCTGGATAGCCTTGTATTTGGTATTAAGTGCTCCATTTTTAATAACAATGTCTTCAAAGAGCTGAACAGGCTTGTGGCTTTCCAGTCTATTGTAATAGACTTGGGTATAATCAGAGATAACTCTCTCTGTGGGGTCTCTTAGAATAAGCAGCAGTTTAATAGAGCTATTCATATCATGAATCCTTTCGGGAGCCTGTGGTGAGGTAAAATAGCCTGGTGTTTTCTCAATAGTTATTTGATTTTCATATGAAAACGGCATCAGGCTCCTATACCAGTCTATTCCTTTCATGTAATTCTCATCCCAGTCAAAAAAGTGAACTTCTGTAGCAGCCACCACAATGTTTGGGTGAACATCCAACATTTCTAATAAAGCCCTGGTCCCTCCTTTACGAACTCCAATGATGATTGTCTGAGGTATCCGCCTGCTGGTTCCAGGTGGTCTTACTTGTGCTGAATAGTGTTCGCTTTTATTGCTGAACAATACAACTTGGGATTTCAGTGTCTCCATGAGAGCCCCATTCTCAACCGGAGCACCATGGGCACGAGTCAGCAAAAGGTATGCTGACACCAGTAGAAAGGCCATGTGGAGATGGAGAGACGATCAGTGCAAAATGCTGTTGTGCTTGGGTGATAAAAAGTTGAGCTCGTTTCCTCTTGGCAAGGCAGATGATGGACGTAGGGGCACAGCAGTAATGGATGTCTCAAACATCTGTGAATTGAGGGGAAAAAAGAGGTAAGTCAGTAACCGAGATCCTGTTGCGACTCCTTTCCTGTGCCACAGAATTGCAACTTACACATAGTGCTTGAGCAAGTTGATTTTGAGACTTTGGCACCTAGAATCCTGACCTAGCACAACCAGTGGCCATGACCGTTGTTACTCCAAGAAGTAACATTTCACAGCGCTAACTACAGGTGACATGGGCAGTAAGGTTCATTCTTATATTTGCAGAAACCCAACATAGTGCATACATGTATATTCCAAATGTGGTTATTGATCAAGAATAAATTACAAAAAATACTGTGATTACAAACTGATAAAAATATGACTCTACCTTGTTTATTTCACAGCATGACTGGAAGAACCAACCTGAGTATTGGGCATTTGTACTTTTCACACTACAAGACGGTTAAATTAAGGGAGAAGCCAAGCAGTGAAAAGCATAAGAAAATGACCAAAGAGGAGAAGAAATAATCAACTCAATGCTATAGCATTGAATAAACACCAGCATTTGTGAAATACTGATGTTATGCACATACTGTATAGGTTTCCTGTGTCCAGGAGGAGGAAGGGGAAAACAATCCATGTACTGTGGGGTAGAATATGGGAACTAGAGTGGTCAATATGACCAGATAGGTGGGGTATAAATGGAATAAATAAATAAATAAATAAATAAATAAATAAATAAATAAATAAATAAATAAATAAATAAATAAATAAATAAATAAATAAATATCCAGTGATTAAAAGGACTCTTCCAGGCAAATGGTGATTGTGAGCTGACATATGTGAACTACAGCGAAGACTCTCAACCTTTTGTATCATATGTTCCTCAAGTCATTCTACCAAAGGATCTGAGTTCCACTTTTCCTCAAGAAGGACTTTATATATTTACAGGCAGTCTGTTATTACATTTATTTTTTCCTGACATGGCGCAGAGGGAGGAGAAACATGGAGTGTCTAAACCTTTTAGCTTTTAATGTCCATTTTAATGATGTTGGGCAACTTTCCCTCTAATTTTCAGCTCTGCCCCTCATGCACATGATTCCATCCGCCTACAGGTGTTCCATCATGACTGGAACCAAAGGGGCTAGAAACGCTTGTTGTGGGTGTGCGGAGTGGGGTGGAGTCATGTGTGCTCACACAGCTGTGCATCTTAGAGGGAACTTTGGATCCTTTTTTTAAGAGAAAGGAGGGGTAATTTTTTTAAATAAAGAGAAAAGATAAGTAAGTAAATATTTGCATGGCAAAACGTTAATTTGTGACAGGAATAGTCATAGGAGGTGCAAGAGGACATGGGATTGAGGAAGAATCAGCTTTTAATAATTGTTATGAAAATTCTGCATCCCTCATCAATGACATCTGGGTTCTAACAGGGGTATATGCACCACAGGCGGAGAACCACTCAACTAAAGTCAACCATGGGTATCTCTACAAAGAATGTTCCAGACTGAAAAGATCTTGTTTTTTAGGACTGCCATCACAATTTGAGATATTCAGGAATTTTTTCCATTCAAGTAAGCTACACATTTCTTAAATTTTGCAAAATGGATGATATGGGGAGCATTTTCATATTATACATATAGTTTCCAAAGACTTCATGTGCTCCAAAGTGCCCAGGCATAAGGGGGATTCTGACCCTTTCCAACAAAGAACCTCTATGCCACATCAGAACTTGCTTCTGATAAGTCTCCTTAGTTTTAAAAAAGCATTTGCTGTGTGGCATGAGGAGGAGGCTCATGCTCAGATCTCTGCTGGAAAGAAAAATCTACGTAGTTGAGCTTTTCTTTGGATCCCACTCGGAGTTTGCAATTACAGTAATTATACAGTTTATCATCCAGTCTGATTTCAAGCATCTGTGCCCTTTCACAGATCTATTTGTTCCCTTCAAAACATACTAAATGGTACATTGTAAACATATTTGCTTGTGCTTTATGGTTTTGTGCAGTTAAACTGTTCACAGATTTTTCATTATCTACCATTCTGGAGTCTCAGAGGAATTTTTTCTCCACCCATGGTTTTGAGATTTTTTTTTTAACTTTCAATGTAAGAACAAAGTTATGAGCACCATGAAGCACCAAGACAACACTCTTAGGAGAGTTAGCTCTGTTCCATTGTTCGTTTCTCTTATTATTTTCAACCTCTATGATCATTAGAGTTAACACTGCAAGTGTAGTCCAATGGATCTAGACCCCCTCAGGAGGATATAACTGTCTTTAGTATTGCAAGTTGGTAATTTTTAGAAGTTTCTCCATGTAGTAGGTCACAGGCACTGAGAATAAGACCCACACAAAATGTCAACACAAAGAATCCCTCATCCTTTATTTTAGGAAGGTTACATTTTCAATTTCAGCAGGTCAGGTGGAGACTGTAGCTCTGTTGAAGGTGTGAAGCAAATGATAAAATAGAAATAGGTAAAAGCTAACTTGGTTTCAGCCACATGAACAATAGTCTACAGATAATGCCAGCCCGTCAAGCAGCCCATCTTTTGCTTCTACAGCTTGAAATTTGTATGAATATGCAAGATCTCAAGCCATGTCTTTGAAATGGAAATAACTGCTGTGTGTGTGTATTTTAAATGACAATTTTCCAAAGGAAGATGGAAATGCCACTGAAAACTGTGTTCAGCCATTGATTTTAAATGTAAACAAGATTTGATCTCAGATTGATTTACAATGTTCTAATTAAGACAATGGGAAAACAAATCATTACACATGGGGAAACAACTCCCTTTCAATATCTGAGGGAGAATAATCATTCTTATTCCTAGCAAGTATTCTCACTGCAGTAAAGAATATTTTACTTCCACTCCACAGGTTTTAACATGAATTTCAGAAACATTCATTTATTATTTAATTAACACCATCATGAATGTTAACCTAAAATGTTGACTCATCATCAAATGACTGTTAATACAAAATGTTGACTTACAAGTGCATTGCATTTTGGAATTGTCATAAGGCTTACCTGGGGAACCTTCCTTATGTACACTCACAGCATTCTGAATGTCCCTTCCTCATTATGCCATGATATTGTTCAACAAATACTGAACTTTGTAAAAGGAAAGGAAAGGAAGGAACACACATTTGGACACCACACTGAAAATGCTCAGTCTCTATGAGATTTTTCCTTCCTGTACCACACCAAAAAGACCAGCATATGTTTCGTTATCAGCAAGATGAATCACTCAAATAAAATAAAATAGAGTTCTGCACAAAAACAGTCTGTTTTGCATTAAAAAAATTCGTTACAAGAATACTGATCTTAAAAGGAATATATGTTTGTTTTTGATGCAAGAAAACCCATTAAAAAACCCTACTTCTGGAATTTTGGGGGGAAAGGGCTAAAATGTCAAAACTAAGCACAAACAGTTGTAATTCCACCTCAAAGGGAAAAATCTTGGTATCTGTCCTTCTCAGCTGCAAGAATGAAATAAACTTCTCTACTCTGATGTCATCAAGTATAGTATCTGGATGAATACTAGTGATGGGGTTAGTTAAGAATATCTTTCTCCCTCAGTTTGTTTCCCCTTCTTCTCCACATTAAAGAACAGACCTGGCAGACTTTGGAACTTTTACTCCAGAAATGTAACTTCAATTTCTGGAACAGATGGGCAAACTTTCTCTCTTGATGACAATGACTACATGGTCTAATACTGTGCGATTTGCTAGAGGTGTAAAAAGATGAATTTATATTTTTTTAACTGATCACATGACACAAAGTCCAATTTGAATCAATCTGGACCATTTTGCTTCAAACACAGAATTGTTTTCTCGGCCACTAAGAGATTCTCCTTTTTTCCCCAAGCCAAAACTATTTGAACAGACTTTTCACTGGATGATCAATTGTTTCATTTTCCAAAAGATGAAGGACATGATTGTGGGTGGCCTTCTGATGATGTACTATGCTGGGTGTAATATTTTGGACAGCAGGAATACCATGATCTTTCTCCCTAGTGGCTCTGAAGTATTTTTAATTTTTTTAAAAAACATGCTACTGAGTTTAGTGCTAGATCACCTTTTTACTGCATTCATATATTAGTTTAGCGCTAGATCACCTCTGTAAGGCAAAAAAGAGATAAAAATCTACATAAAATAGAAACAGCTCCAACGAACTACAGCAGAATAGTATGTTTCTGTGGTATTTATATATGTGTTTGTACATTATGGAGTACGTTGGAAAACTGTCCCTTTTCCCTAGCACCATACAACATTTTAAACAGCCCACCAGCTATACAGGAAGCTTAAAAGGAGAGCCAGGGATCAACAGAAGGAAGACCAACAGAAGGCGGCACAGATTAAACCAAATCAGATTGAGGGACATTGTGGACACTGGCACCCAAACAATATAGTCTCCATGTAGCCACCTAATTCAAACAGAAGTACAAAATAGGCTACAATTCAGGCTGCAGCTAAGCCAGGTTGCCCAATTTCAGCTTCCTATTGTAGTTGTAGTTGCAGTTCCTCTCTCTCTCTCTCTCTCTCAAACACACACACACACACACACACACACACACACACACACACACACACACACACACACACACACACACACACACACACACACACACACGGCAGCAACAAACTGCACTAAGGAAAGCGACTCCTTTCCTTTGTCACAGAATTGCAACTTACACATAGTGCTTGAGCAAGTTAATTTTGAGACTTTGGCACCTAGAATCCTGACCTAGCACAACCAGTGGCCATGACCGTTGTTACTCCAAGAAGTAACATTTCACAGCTCTAACTACAGGTGACATGGGCAGTAAGGTTCATTCTTATATTTACAGAAACCCAACATAGTGCATACATGTATATTACATTTTTATGGCTTTTCAACACATGCACGTATGTCTTTCATTTTGGCCTGCCATTCTATAAGTCAGAGAATTTAAACAGATACACAATTTCCCCCTGTAAATGGTGCTATTAGGGATGGGCACGAACCGTCGTTTGGCGGTTTGGCTGCACACTTATTTTCCCGCTTCGCTTGCCCCGCCTCCTCCAGTTGGCACCCACTCAGACAGGGCTGGGAAGCTGACTCTGAGCAGGGCAAGGGAAACCAGGGTACTGGCAGAACAGCTGTGCAGCCAAACCAACAAACCATGCCGAACTGCTGAACTGGAGTTTGTGCCTGTGAGCGGCCCCAGCCGCTGTATCCATGATGAGGCAGCAGGTGCTGGTGATCAGTTAAGCTTTATTGGACTCAGCATACAAAGCAAAGCAAAGCAAAACAGTGTCCTTTGCAGGATGGGGCCTCTAGCCCCAAGCAGCAGGGATGGAACTGGTAGCTTTCTATCCTTCCAGTCCTTCCAGGGCTGATAGAGAATATTCTGTCCCAGCCCCCAGCTCTGAGGGAGTTACTTCACTCCCATGGCAGCTTGTCTTGGCTGAAACAGTCTTTGCCAGCTGAGTCCCCCAACACAGCATCCAGCTAGCAGAGGAGGCTGTGCAGCACTGGCTGACCCTGGGAGCTTCTAACTTTCAGCCTTCAACTTGCCTTCAGATAAGCTGGCCGTCCTCCACAGAGGCAGGCCTCTTAGAAGCTCCTTTCAGCATCTCCCCTGGCAGACTATTTTCTGTCTTCTCTGAAGGTGACGGAAACTCCCAAGCATCCTCCCAAATATCCAGTTCCTCCTCCCCCTCTCCTTGTTCACTCGCCTCTATATCTACCTCAGCTACAGCTACCGCTGTTTCTTTGGGGGTGGGTTTAGGGCCTCCACCCTCATCTGCCTCAGGTGTTTCCTTCAAGGCCAACAACCCTTCTGCCGTTGCTGAGGGGGGCTGCCCACGCTGGCACTTAGCTCCTCCCCCCCTGCCGGCTGTAGCTGGCTCAAAGTGCCCATTTCAATTTGCTCGTATCAACAGATCCCATCCTTTGCTCTATCACACTTCTTTGCTGACTTTGTCATGCATCCTAATATTGGCATTGCCATTAAGAGTGCTGTATCAATACCCTCCTCTACCCTGCAATAGTTACTTCTGACTTTGCCACTGCTATGCTCTGTGATTGGCCACCCTGGCCCATGTGCTCACCTGTATACTTGCAGCACTAAATTCTTCAGTGCAGTTCCTAGTTAAGTGAATGGGAGAAACTCAAAAGCAAATCTCTCTTCTACTCGCTTTCTACAGATTTAGAATCAGGCATTTCAAAACACATATTCTTACAAATTCAAGAGACAAACTGGAATCTTAAATCCAACTGACTAATTAAGGCCAAATATGCTCCTTTCCAAGCCACCTTGAGTACACGCTCAACTTGTTAGGATCTAGCATCGATGTAAATACTGTTAAATACCAAGCAGACACAGCACATATACTTCCACAGCAACACCAAGTATGAACACTAGAACTAGCAGTATTTCAAATCGTTATTTTCAAAAAGTTATTTTTCTTCCCACTTTGTCTGCTCAATATCTCCTTCTAAGTTTTCAGCTGTCTACATTTTTAAAAAAAGAATGTCCTCTCCTTCCATAGTTACAAGGAAATTGCACTATACGGCCACTGACTGGAAAGTTACAAGTGAAAAAACATTAGTTCTATTCTAAGTCCTCAATATTTGTTAGTAACCATTTTAGTTAAACTCTAAAAGTAAGGTTTTCCTTTTTTCTAATTATCACAAGTAACTAAATGTTGATTTTTTACTTCCTTTTAAAAAAAACACATCAAAGTACTATAAGCTGCTGGCTGTGGTACAAACTATTTTCCTCCAGTCAATTTCACTGTCACCTCAATGCTCACAAGAAAGCATGAAGCAGCACCATGAAGCTCAGCAAGAGACAACATTTAAGCATCTCATTTATTTATTTATTTATTTATTTATTTATTTATTTATTTATTTATTTATTTATTTATTTATTTATTTATTTATTTATTTATTTATTTATTTATTTGCTTACTTACTTACTTACTTACTTACTTACTTATTCGATTTTTACCCTGCCCCTCTAGACATTGTCTACTCGGGGTGGCTAACATAGATAAAAACACTTCAAATTGACACATATAAAAATACAATAATAACAGTTAATTAAAAAACAGCACGTTTCCAAGATGGCATTGCTCAACAAAAGAGAAGAAAAGAAAAGTAAGGGAAAGGAAAAAAAAAACCCACTTAATTGACTGGAGGGAAGGCCTGTTTAAATATCTACATGAAACCGCTGGGGGAGGTCGTTAGGAGGTTTGGGCTGAGGAGTCAGCAATATGCTGACGACACCCAGCTCTACCTCTCTTTTTCTACCAATCCAGGTGTGGCAGTCACCGTTCTGAACTCGTGCCTGGACTCGATAATGGTCTGGATGAGGGTCAATAAACTGAGGCTCAATCCAGACAAGTCTGAAGTGCTGCTGGTAGGTGCCCCGCCAGATAGGTTAAAGGGCCATCTCCCTACCTTAGATGGGATCACACTCCCCCTAAAGGATAGGGTCCGCAGCTTGGGGGTGCTCCTTGACCCCAGTCTGACCTTGGAAGCCCAGGTGGACTCGGTGTCCAGGGGTGCCTTCTTACAGCTGTGGAGAATATATCAACTTCGCCCTTACCTGGATGAGCAGAGCCTGGCAGCAGTCACTCATGCACTGGTAACAACCAGACTGGATTACTGCAATGCGCTATACGTGGGGCAGCCTTTGAAGACGGTCCGATGACTGCAACTGGCACAGAACCGGGCTGCGCGGCTGGTAAGTGGTGCCGCCGCACGGACTCATATCACGCCGGTTCTGAAAAATTTACACTGGCTGCCGGTTGCTGCTCGGGCCCAATTCAAAGTGCTTACTTTGACATATAAAGCCCTAAACGGCTTAGGACCTGGTTACCTAAAGGACCGCCTTCTTCCATATGTGCCTGCCCGTCCTCTAAGATCAGGCCAGGAGGCCCTTCTGAAGGTGCCACCCCTGAAAGAGGTGAAGGGGATGGCATGTCGGAATAGGGCCTTCTCGGTTGTTGCCCCCCAACTTTGGAACACCCTCCCTAGAGAGATCCGCCTGGCTCCGACACCCTTGGCCTTTCGGCGCCAGGCAAAGACCTTTCTGTTCACCCAGCATTTTAATTAATTAATTTTAATGTTTTAATTGTTTTAAGAAATATTTTAATATATGGTATTTTATACTGTTTCTTAAAATGTTTTTAATGTTTTTAGGTTTTAATGTTGTACGCTGCCCAGAAGCCACTGGCAATGGTACGGCTAAAAAATATTGTAAATAAATAAATAAATAAATAAATAAATAAATAAATAAATAAATAAATAAATAAATAACCAAGTTTTCAACTGGTTTTTGAAAACACCCAGCGAGGGTGCCAGCCGAATTTCAGTAGGGAGAGTGTTCCACAGCCGAGGGACCACCGCTGAGAAGGCCCGGTTTCTTGTTTTTTCTTTCTGGGCCTCTCTCGGCATCAAGCCCCTCAGCCGTCCCTGCTGACTGTGTCGGGTGATTCGGGTAGAATCTGGGTGGGAGAAGACGGTCTGCTAAATACTGAGGTCTCAAACCATTTAGGGCTTTATATGTAATCATTAACACTTTGAAGTCAGTGTGGAAATGGATGGGCAATCAGTGCAAGGCCACCAGAGTGGGGGAGATATGTTGATATTTTCTCACCCCACTAAGAAGCCTGGCTGCCGCATTGTGGACCACCTGAAGTTTCCGCATCAGCCTCAAAGGCAGCCCCAAAGAGCGCATTACAATGGTCTAATCTTGAGATTACGAGCACATGGACTATAGTAGTGAGCCCCCCCCATCAAGATATAATCGCAGCTGGGCAATCCGCCGTCGATGGAAATAGGCATAGCGGTCCACGGACGTCACCTGGGTTTCCATGGTAAGCGCCAGGTCCAAATGTATCTCCAAGCTGTGGACCTCACTCTTTGCGGCAAGGGTCGTCCCCCCAAAAGAAAGGGAGTCACCTATACCGCTAATGGAAGGGCCACCCACCCTCAAGACCTCTGTCTTGTCCAGGTTCAGCCTCAATCCATTCGACTGCATCCATTCCAGTACAGACTCCAGGCAGCGCTGAAGGGACAGGACGGCATCCACTGAGGTAGGTGAAAAGGAGATGTAGAGCTGTGTGTCATCAGCGTACTGGTGACACGATGCCCCACACCCCCTGATGACCCCACCCAGCGGCCTCATGTAGATGTTAAACAGCATTGAGGAGATGATCGACCCCTGTGGAACTCCAAAATTGAGATTCCACAGGGCTGAGACACTCTCTCCAAGCTGCACTCTCTGGGGGCGGTCCTCCAGGAAGGAACAGAGCCAGGCAAGTGCCAGACCACCGATTCCCAACTCGGAGAGCCTCCCCAGGAGGATACCATGGTCAACGGTATCAAAGGCAGCTGAGATATCGAGGAGGACCAACAACAACATATTGCCCCCATTGGCCTCCCTCAACAGGTCATCCAACAGCACGACCAGTGCCGTCTCTGTACCATAGTGCGGCCTGAAGCCCGACTGAAACGGGTCCAGAGCGTTGGTTTCGTCCAAGAGCGCCTGGAGCTGATCTGCCACCACCCTCTCAACCACCTTGCTGAGGAAGGAAACATTGGCGACGGGTCTATAATTTCCAATGCTGCCCGCTGCCAAATTTGGTTTCTTCCTAATGGGCCTAATGAGTGTCTCCTGGAGAGACCCATTAATTATTGCAGTGGCCCATTCAGTTTTCAGCCAGTCTAAGAGAAGGAAAACTGTGACTTCAAACCCCCACTGAGGTGCCACCATCGCCGTCCATGCCATGAGGGAGCAGGCCGGGTAGGTGTGACTCGTTCAGCCCTGGAAGGCAGCCCATCTAAGAGAAGGAAAACTCTGATTTCAAACCTCCACTGCCTTATGGCTATATCCACTGATGGAAAAGGCTTCAGGAGTTAACCTCGACGCAAAATCCAGAGACGGAGTCCCGGAGGCAGTTCACATCATTCTGTCAACTCCTGCGACGTTGCTGAAACCAGTTGTATTGGCTCTTGCCTTTCCATTGGACTATTTCAGTGACATGGAAATGGGGGATTTGATTGTTGAGTAACAGCCTATCCTCCATATTATTTTACCCAGGCTTTGTGCTCTGGAGAGGACGCTCCAGCTTTGGGTACAGCGTCAAAACACTAGAGCACGCTACCATAGTCTCTTGAGACTGAAGGATGCCTATGATGATGATACTTCCTTCATCATTTAGTAAGACTACACCCCTGTAACTATAAAAATTACTGGACTACAAAAGGAGTGAGTAACAAAAACAACTGCAAATTTCTATAAGTCTTTAAGATGCCACAGTACCTTTGTTTTTTTTGTTTTTTGTATTTGTTACACATAAAATACAAAAAAAGGAGTGAAGTTATTAACTTACAACCTTGGTGCAATATAATTGTAAACTGTTACCAGAAAAAAAGAAGTAATTCTAAGCCAATAGTTGGTTGTAACTAGTTGCTTCCAAGCACTGTTTAGTCCTCACATGCTCTTTTTAATGACAGAAGAGGCCAAATTTGTTCCACCTTAAGGACTGAGTTGTGCAGACCTTGCCAGAATTTTCCTAATATCTAGATGATGTTCTTTTTATCTTACTGTATCTCAGGTTTTCGCTGCCCCCTTCTCCCATTCCTACGCTATTTTATCCCTCCTGAAACCCTTGGTTTATTTCTTGTGGTAGTTTGTACTGTGATGGAGGGGTGGAATTTAACACTGTGGCACTATCATGATCATTTTAGTGCTAATGCACCATGAGAATCAGAAACTAAACCGTAAGAACAGATTCTTACAGTTCCTGACACAAACACCCATTTTTGCCACCCCATGAAACATTTCTGTTTCCCTTTCTCACTCTCTTGCAGAATTGCATCTCTCTCTCTCTCTCTCTCTCTCTCTCTCTCTCTCTCTCTCTCCCTCTCCTTCTTTAAGCAAGCCTCAGTGCCAGATGTAGATATGCCACTAGAGATAAGACGACAAAATTGATGTAGAGAGATTTGGAAAGAAAAAGTACACAGGAGGAGAGAGATATCTGCAATTTACCAGCAATCTATTTTCACAGCAGAAAATAGTTGAATAGCTTCATCTGCTGGCTGCTGAAACACCTCTAACTGTTAGGACCTGAGTCCTGCCTGGTACAATCCATGATCTCCTGTAACAAAGCAAAAAAAAAAGTGGAGGTGAAACAAGAGGGGAAAAAATCTTGCAAGAGCTTTTAGCTGAAAGTGAAAAGAAGGCATGCACAACTGTATATTACATAGTTAATTCTGTTGGCAGTTCAGCCCTAAATTCTCCAGCATAGTCTGTCCTTCCCCAGACTAACTATAGAAATACACATAAGCCTTACTAGCATGTTTGTAGAGTCATTCATTACTTTATATGGCACAAATTTCCACCAAAATAAAACATTACCCAGGAATACATTGTGGGGAATAATCAGATTCAGAATATATGATAGAGCTGGAGCTGAAATGCATCAAAATTGCCTTGGGGAGCAATTTCATCCAAATAATACTTCAGATTTAGCCTAAGAGAATTGACTGATTTTGATGATGCTTGGGGATGTTAGTTCCTATGGCTATACTATAATTGGTACATAAATCTGAAGAGAGTTTAAACTTGATGTAGAGTGGGTAATTGGGATAAGGTATCAAAAAAAAAAACCCCTGCATGTTTCCATCTTCATGGAATTATATGCTGAGTTTTATAAGAGATTAAGAAGGCCTTTGTATAATGAAAACAATGGGTTTGAGACGACCACAGTGCACTTTCCCTCTTTCACATAACATCTCGGCCAGCTTCTTGGCCCATAATTTAAAAAAAAAAAATAGTTCTGCCTCTTCCTCCCCCCGCTGTCCAATACTCCCAAATATGGCACCAAAATTATAACACCTTATTGAAGATTATGGTTTTCTATTATTTAGTAATGTAGTTGCTTGGTAACAAAATAATATGCTATGCATAGAAAACAAGAAAGAAAAAAAAATGCTTATTAGGAAACAGAGGCTCTTGAATGAAGAATTAAATACTTAAAGAACAGCAGGGGGGAAAGTGAGTCGCAATGCATAGAAGCAGGAGACCTGAGAAGGAACCTCATGTCATTTAATATCATTGACAAGAAGAGCTTGTGTGTTTAAACCTGTCTTTTAGAAGCAATTGCTTTGGAAGATCTTAAAATACATTATATTTATAAGAAAGTGTGAAGGCAAGAGGAGAAGGGGACAACAGATGATGAGATGATTGGACAGTGTCATCGAAGCAACCAACATGAATTTGACCAAAATCTGGGAGGCAGTGGAAGACAGGAGGGCCTGGCGTGCTCTGGTCCATGGGGTCACAAAGAGTCGGATACGACTTATCGACTAAACAACAACAAATAAATTATACTGTCCAAGGTAAAAGTATATGGACCTCTAATAAAAGTTATATACTGACACAGTTTTTGCACTGCCAGAGCCTGCTTTCCATGGTCTCATGAGATAAATGCATATTAAAAAAGGAGAACATACAACTTAGCAGAGGCTGTGCAAATAATGTAAAAAAGATGGGAAGTTAAGGTGCCTGGCTAGGTATCATCAGCTTGCTTTATTTTCATTGAGTAAGAGTGGAGAAATGAATGCACAGGATTACATTTTGTGCTAGGAAGTAATGTACAGCAGCAGTTTGTAGGCTCTGCCAACCTGCCCCTTTCTTCCAAACCAGTATTATTCCAAAATACTAAGACAACAATTTAACTATCTGAAAGTATCCCCATACATTGCATATATTTAAACAAAAGCGTCTGAGAATGAAAAGGAGAGAGGACAGAAAAAAGTAGAGTATGATGCAAGTGTAGATCATGGGACATGCAGTCATCATGCTGAACTCCCCTAAAATAAAAAGGGGGTTAGGAGACCCATACTAAATATGACCTGCAGTTATCCAGATAGACAATGTTATATATTCAATGTTTTTTTTATTTAAAAAAAACAGAGAATGGAGCCATGAACTACAGTGGACCCTCTACTTACAGAATTAATCCATATTGGAATGGTGGCTGCAGGTCGAAAAGTCTGTAGGTCGAGTCTCCATTGACCTACAATGCATTGAAAACCGATTAATGCCGTAACCGGCCGTTTTTTCCCCCATTTTTGTTCCATTTTGATTTTTTTCTGGTCTGTAGGTCGATTCTCCGGCTGCAAGTCGAACCTAAATTTTGCGGCCAGAGAAGTCTGTAACTCGAAAAGTCTTTATTAAGTCAAGCCGTCTGTAAGTCGAGGGTCCACTGTACCATGTGTAAGTGGAACAATATATAGCTACCATCATATCTCTATTTTGCCTTGTATTATCTTTCTGCTGATCTAATACATACAGTTCCTGGCATCCCATCTCTTCCATTACTGAGCTTATATCATTTAAATAAGGCTTTTTTGTAGTTTGTATTAGAGGTTTGTTTTACTGTTTCTTTTCTGCATCCCCTTGTTATCTTTTTCATCATGTTTCTGCATAGGTAGTTGAGGCTCAATGCCTGTTTTCCAGCACTTGATTTATTCCTCTCCCTTGCCACATCCCTCCCTTCCTTATCTGATAGGGAAGGAAAGAATGCTGGCATTCAAATCAGTTGCATCAACCTCTGTTTCTTCCAAACATGCAATTGCTACTCTTACATAGGAAGACTGGAAGCTACCTTTTGCTGGGTTAAACTACTGATCTGTGCAGCCCAGTATTGTACTGACTGGCAAACTGTCAGTGTTTTAGAGAGGTCTTTCTGTCAACTCTTTCCTAGTCCTTCCTAAAGATGACAAGAATTGGGATCCTCTTCATACATGGCATACACTCTACCACTGAGCTCTGGGCCTTCCTCATGTCTTTTTAGATACAGAGTATACAGAAGTACAGTAGTTTACCAGTGCGTTCTTCTGGGATCGTGGAGTTTGCCCAAGACCACACAGACATGCTTTTCTCTTACAAGGCACAGCCGAGAACTGAACTCGTGACCTCAGCCAGATGCTCCAGTTCATTAAGCTATCAAGCCAGCACACATCTACATATTGTTATGGCACTGTTGTGCAAAATCTGTACTGAAACCCATACCAATAATGGCAGATTATGAGTTATTTTAAAATCTAAAATGAGTAAGATGTTGACTTTTTGGTGAAAGATGATCTGTATTCCTGCACTGAACAGGGGGCTGGACTTGATGGCCTTATAGGCCCCTTCCAACTTCATGATTCTATGATTTTATGATTGATTTAATACCCTGCCCATCTAGACCAAAGTCTACTCTGGGTAGCTAACAACGCATTTATAAAAACAGTAACAGTATAAGAGAAAACAACAACATAATATGAGACCAAATTGAAAATATTTTTGCTTTCCATGTACATTTCACTCAACAACATTCAATACTGTGATTCCATATGACATCATCACAATATCTGTCATGCAAGATATAATTCTCAACCCAACTGCAGTTGCAAATTAGAGTGTAACAAGATGATGGTGATCCAGGCCTCTAGATCTCCTCTGCAGTAAAGGCAAAATGGATTTCAAAAGATTATTTGTTTTGTGTCTGTTTTTCTATTAGTCAGCACAGAACAGGTATTGGAAGGGACCATTCCACATAGCTCTGCGTGTAACTCGTTGATAAAATAGTGAATGTAGAGGCAAAGGTGAGGAAGTGGAGAGAGTTGGTAGTTTTAAATTTCTGGGCACTTACATCTCAGAGGACCTCTCATGGACTATAAATGTCAATATTCTAGTGAAGAAGGAACAGAAGAGGCTGTATTTCCTGAGAATGCTCAGGAAGTTAAAGTTATCTCAGCATTTACTTCTGTCCTACTTTTGTAGCACCATTGAGAGTGTCCTAATCTATGGCATTCTGGCATGGTTTGGGCGTAGCTCTGTAGCAGACAAAAAAGCTCTA